>NC_092454.1:25567627-26767627 GCF_036169615.1 Heliangelus exortis | reverse complement strand
ATTCTATCCTTGAAAAGATAATCTGATCTGGTGAGCTCGGAGAAAAGTATTGCAAGTGTTTCAAAAAGCAATCAGATGGATGTGATAAAATACCAAACACAGAAGATCAACTTCTGAATACTACAAAAATTAAAGAAAATAAACTTGAAATAGTGGTTGTCATGCTCTAAATTTTATTCAGCAAAAGTACTTAAATTTTATCTTTCCTTTCATCTCTGTATGATTCAATGGAAAAAGGTGTTCTTAAACTTTTAAGTTTATGATATCATTTTACTAGGTAGATGTGTTGCCATACATTTATTTTGGTTCATCTGTATCATTACCTTGTGTGTCATGGGGAAGACCAGTTCTCCTATATCATATGGTGCTGAAAATAAAAAGATTTATGCTTTCCAGCTTTTTTTTTTTTTTTTTCAATATGATTCCACTTCACTTCTGTGAGGTAATGTTTTTCAACCCAGTTTATTTTCCAGTGTCAGCATGAATATCTCAGAGCTCACATTACAATAGAAAAATAATGTAGGCAGGATGCATGTGTTGTTAATTAGTAGGACCCTGAAATACCAGTCTGTGCTACCTCCTCATCCACATGCTACACGTGATCACTAATTTACACCACTGAATTTTGTTTGTTTCAAAGTGTCTTTCTGCCAGCCTCCACATATATATACAATACGAATAAAATGATGAAAACATACACTATCTTCTATTAATAAAGAAATAAATCATGAGCCAATTATGATGGAAGGAACTGAGACAAATCTTTTGCTCATGTTGTCCACTGACTTCATCTTCATACAGTTAATACTTGAAAGATGGTCCAGGGGAGCTCTGAGAAACTTTAAACAAAGAACAACAAAAATTACTTGTCCCTTTTTATTGCATGCCTTACACCTGTAAGTTCCAGCCAGCAGTAATTTTAAAATAGAGCAAGAAAAAAAAGAATTTTTTGTTGCCCTATGAATAACCATAGTCTTGTTTTCCATACTGATTAAAAAAGCCTTCTGATTCTAGCACTATTCTAATAAGTAAATGTTAACTTGAAATACATATAATTACTTATTGATGGGATACATTAATGGGGAATAATAAGAAGACAAAGTCAGTATTTATGATGAGGAAAAATAAACTCATATTCACTGAAAGAAGACATAAAGTTCTCAGATAACCCCACTGTAAAGCATGGAAGACTGAGATTTTTAAATCCCATAACTACCTTGCAGTCAAAATGTTATGGGTAAATTTAACATATGCATAGAGATTACTTTCTCTATTAATTTATCTGAAAATGTCAGTAATTCAGAGCTCTCCTACCCTTAGATATCCAGTTAAAATCACCAGATCATAGAGTCATTCAAATTGGAAGGGATTTTTAAGATCACTGAGTCCAATCATAAACCCAATACTGCCACGTTACACTGAACCATGTCCCTAAGTACCATGTCTGTCTGTCTTTTAAATACCTTCAGAATTGCAAACTCTACAACTTCACTGGGAAGTCTGCTCCAGTGCCTGACAACCCTGTCAGTGAATAAATTTTTCCTAATATGTCCCAGTATAGGTTGGGGGCTGACCTGCTGGAGAGCAGTGTAGGTGAAAGAGACCTGGGGGTCCTGGTAGACAAGAAGATGACCATGAGCCAGCAATGTGCCCTTGTGGCCAAGAAGGCCAATGGCATCCTGGGGTGCATTAGAAAGGGGATGGTTAGTAGGTCAAGAGAGGTTCTCCTCCCCCTCTATTCTGCATTGGTGAGGCCGCACCTGGAGTATTGTGTCCAGTTCTGGGCCCCTCAGTTCAAGAAGGACAGGGAAGTGCTTGAAAGAGTCCAGCGCAGAGCTACTAAGATGATTAAGGGAGTGGAACATCTCCCTTATGAGGAAAGGCTGAGGGAGCTGGGTCTCTTTAGTTTGGAGAAAAGGAGACTGAGAGGTGACCTCATCAATGTTTTCAAATATGTAAGGGGTGAGTGTCAGGGAGATGGAGTTAGGCTTTTCTCTATGGTGACCAGTGATAGGACAAGGGGTAATGGGTGTAAATTGGAGCATAGGAGGTTCAAGTTGAATATCAGAAAAAAATTTTTTACTGTAAGGGTGATGGAGCCCTGGAACAGGCTGCCCAGGGGGGTTGTGGAGTCTCCTTCACTGGAGACATTCAAAACCCGCCTGGACACGTTCCTAGGCGATGTACTCTAGGGGGCCCTGCTCTGGCAGGGGGGGTTGGACTAGATGATCTTTCGAGGTCCCTTCCAACCTCTAGGATTCTATGATTCTATGATTCTAATATCCAATCAAAAGTTCTCTTGGGACAACCTGAGATCACTTCTTGTCCTAACAGTTGTTACCTGGGAGAAGAGACCAGCCCCCACCTCACCATAAGTTCCTTTCAAGGAGCTATAAAGAGTGATAAGGTCTCCCTAAAGCCTCCCTGTCTCCAGACCAAACATCCTCAGTTCCCTCACCGTTCTGTTTTCCTCTACCTCTAGACCCCTCACCAGCTTCCTTGGAACTGCTCCAGCATCTCAGGTTTTAAGGCATTTTAGACTTAGACTGGCTGTTATTTTAGATGCCAATGAAGCAATCTGGCTTTTCTGTAAATACAAAATTTAAAGAAAAAAGAAAAACAGAAGGCCTGTTCTTTGTTTGCAGTACACGAAACAAAATAATTAAAAAAAACCAAAACGATCTCTACCTTCATTAACTCAGCATCTTCTGTTTTTTGGAGAGTTAAAAGAGAAAATTAGGAAATCCTACTTTAAAAATACTATTTTCTACTAAAAAAAATGGTTAGAATTACTTTAGCTGTGAATATTTTGGGTTTATTTTTTTATAGGGTGCTTTCAGTGTCTCTTTTATATCTCTTTATAGATGGATATGAAACAACTAATAGATCTGGACACCAAAGACTAATAGCAAAAACAATTTTTTACACTGTGCCTCTCCAGTGCAAAAAGCCATCTACAGTCTACTACAAGTTCTGAAATAATTACATTTCTAACAATTATTTTCCCACACATATCTTCCAGAAATCAGCTTTTCAAGAGTATAGTTCATAACCCAGGCATTTAACACCTGTCGACAAAAAGCTGCTGATGGACAGCACCCTTGGCAATTTTTATACCATTTTTTCTGTTTTAATGTCTTTTTCTGTTTGTAGTAGATCAGATATGGGTGCACACACCAGTTCACTGCATTTTGTATATTGAGGTAGAGAAAGTGTTTGGTTTTCTTGGGACTGGACAGAAAAGATGTTCTATAGCTTTGTCTCCAAAGTGTCTGTGGCTCAGTTCGGTAATGTGAACATTAAGGTCTTTCATACATTCATCTGAGTCCTACTTTGTACTAAAGCATTGGACACAAGATTTCAGCTGGTCCCACATGCAGTAAAAGGACTGTAGAGTAATTAGGAACACAACCATAATACTTGAAATACAAACAAGTAAAAATACCCTAACTTTAGTTTACATCATTCCGTAACTCCTTTTGTGCGTGCTGTTACTTTTACCAATGTCTTGTGAGAAAAGACCTCGGATTTTTTCCTGTGTCTCTGGCTCTTGCTGCCTGGCTCACTGGGGTAAACTTTACCCCAAATGTAGGTATCTCAGCTCCCTGTATGCTGCACACAAAGAGCTGCTGGAAGATGTGTGCTAGATGGCAGATAGGGCCAATCTGGGCAAAGGTTCTCTCTTTAAAAAATGATGATTCATTATGGTGAACAGAAAGGAAGATGAACTCTAGGTCACAAGTTTAAAGCATCCAAACACGATGCTGGAAGCAAAGATTGAAGTCCCTGCTACAATAAATAATTAGGGAAAGTATCTCTGAAAAGTAAGAGTTGAAAAGGAAATGAGTAAGGGAAACACGAGTTACAGCAGCAAGCATCCTGTGAGAATTTATTTGTCTCTCAAGGATAATGCCTGTTCCTGGTCAGCAATCTACAGATTTAAATACAGGTTTCCTCCTAACACAGAAGTCCTTCCAACAGTCAGCTGCATGGTTTTTTTGAGAAATGGATTAATTTCCTAATTTTCATTAGTGGGACTTCAGTGACTATTTCTAGGGTGGGTTCAGAGCCTGAGGTCTGTGTAGAAGTAGGTGCAAAGCTTTGATCAAACCGGCTGCTTAAGTACCTTTTCTTTTCTCAGCTTCTCATTTGCCATCTTAGATGTCTTCCCACTCAGTCAGTTTTTAAATATCTCCTTGTGCCTAACACTGCTTTTGCCTTGAGTGGGTTTGTAGTGCTTATCAGGGCTAAGGCTTTAGTTGGGTGCTTGGCACTGCAACACACAAGTACTTTTGAAGAACTAGCCTTTTATGGATGGCATTCTGTAAGCTTTGGTTGCTTCATCAAAGATAAGGCAATGTTCTTTTGTAAGAAACTTTTATATCTTCTCCTAAAACAAATTGACGGCAATCATTTAAATATTTCAGGTAGTTCATAGCCAAATAGTATTTTGTTATGTAGTCAGAGATACAAGGGAACAAAACAAAATGAAAACCTACCAACCACCAAAAATACAACTACAAACAAGCTGTCACACTTAACAAATAAAAAAAAACAAACCCAAACATAAAACAAATCACCCACAAATTGAGAACTTGCATTTTTAGCATGACATTGATGCTACCATCCAAAATTTTGGTGTTGATTTAGTTGTTGATAGTAACAGAAAAAAACATAACGGTTGTTGATAGTAACAGAAATAAAAAGTTAAAATACTGATAGATTAACTAGGAATTAGCCTTTGGATATGTCCCCCAGAAAATAAGACTTCTTAAATAGTCTATTTCCTCAGTTAGTTTGATATTAAATATATCCCCTCTTGCTCCTGTGTCCATACTCTGTTGTCATCACATCTTTTTTCATTTTTAGCATAAAACAGATATTTATAACTTACTACAATCTAGCATAAAGCAAATATTTATAATTTACTATGATCTCTAGTGTTGATTATCAACAATCTCTCAAAAATTGTTCAAAGCCCACAAATAAAATAAAATAAAATAAAAATTTTTAAAAAGCAAGTAATACCCTACCTTCTTGCATTCTGTATGAAGCCAAGTAGTCTTTTTGATTTATTCTATTTTTTCATAAATAGGTGTTCTTATCCTTCTGTATAGGCCATCTGAGTTTGACCAAGTATCAACCAGTTCTCATTATTACAGAATCCACTCAATTTTTAACTCAGACACTCCAGTTATTCTTTCCTAGTAGTGATTTGAAATCACATGGCCTGATCATCAGGGACTGTAAATCAGTATAGCACCATTAACTTCACAGACAGATTTACACCTGTGGATGATTTATTTCAAAGTACGCTGTAAGTAGAAGAAAAATACTTCAATAATATGTCATGGTGATTGACAATTTAAATTTGAAAAGCCTTATATCACTAAGCTTTTTAACTGAATGTTTGTATTTATGTACAAAGCTAGATTAACAGTATTCCCAGAGTGAAGGTGCCCACTCTCATTTAGTTTGAGTTGTCACTGCAGCAGAGGACTCCTTAGCACTAAGTTGCTACTTATCTAGCATACAAATGTTGCTGAAGGAAAAAAAAAACAAAAAACAAAAAACTCCCCCCCACACACACAAAGAACCCCAAAACAAAACTTAACTAAACAAACCACCAAAAAAAGGATTTAGTAATTACTAAGCAGATTGGAGCCAGGAAAGTAATTCAAAGCACGGGAAAGGAGAATAGACCTATGTTTTCAGCACACTGCTCCGTGGCTGAAAAGCCTACTAATCCGTAACTAGAAATATATAAAATCTCTCTTACTGGTCTTAAGCAGAGTAGCTGAAAATGCCTCATCTTTGTGTCCAGATGCATGCAGATTCCCCTGCCACGGCAATGTGGACACTGATTTCAGTGTTGCAGCTGGGAGTGAGGTTTTTAACATACATATATTTATATTTATATATATAGAGCGCCAATCACCATATTGATAAACATTCTTTGGAACCACTCTGACAGCAGACGTAAGAACAGGAGTCAGCCTGTTAGTACCTCAGCACTTCTGTTTCCAATCAATTTAAAAAAAAAAACAACAAAAAAACCACTCCCAGTCAGTCAAAGGCACTTTGACTTAAACTATACCATGAGACAGTATTTCGAATAAGTGACTTTGTAACAGATCTGCAAATTTTATTAAGGGGGTGGATCAGTTTCTGCTGGTAGTAAGAACTGCAAGATGACCTCAAAGAGATTAATACAGATCTATGAAAAATTGAATTTGATTTGGTTTTATATGGAGCCTGTCAGACTGAAAACATTCCATGGTGTTTAAATAACATTAGTTTTTAAATAAGCATTGAATTACTTATTGATACCAAAAGGACAGATGCCCTTTATACAGAGGAAATGTTTTAAAGCATAATTTTAGGTAGTCTTAGATCAGTTATCTGACTACCACTAAAAAAATAATGAAACACATATTTTTGTATATAGTATATACATTTAATATACATAGTGTAAAATGTATAGTTAAGTATAAACATATCGCTCTCATATTTTTATATTTATATCCATATCACCTATTGCATGTGGTATATATTATATGTTTATTTAAATAGTCATATAAATTTTATAGATATCAAATCTACTTTTGAAGATACAGCAGATAATTTTGTGGCTAGCTTGAGAATGCAGCAGATATTTCTCTACAGTTGTGAACATAAATAATATATCTACAATAAAAACACTGGCTAAGAGGCACCAAGTAAAACTGAATAACTTTGCCCCAAATCGTGTTCAAATGAGTGATCTTTTAACTAAAAAAAATTTCATGGAACTGACTGAATTTTCTTAAAAACAAAGAAAGAGAAAGAGAGAAGGAAAGAAAGAAAGAGAAAGAAAGAGAGAAAAAGAGAAGAGGAGAAAAAGAGAAAAAGAGAAAGAGAGAAAGAAAGAGAACGTTCTAAAGTAAACTTGAAGATAAAGAAGTGTTAGATATTTTATTAAAAATTCAAAGTCTTCCAGGAAATAATCATAGGCCTCTTTGTGAACAGCTTAACTAGTCAATGCTGTCATCCATGCAGGGGGTTTCATAGAGCTATGAAATGCAAAGCAATTCTTAATGTCTTACAACCTTAAGACCTTAAGGCAATTCTTAGTGTTGAAAATTGTAAAATCTTTCATGCCAACTCTCATTTTTATTAGCCACGTGGGTTTTGCCTCTTGTGTGTGCAGTGCGCATGTGGGGAGAGAAAACTGCTTTTTAGTTTCAATTTTTCAAGCAGTCATCCACCTCTTATTGAGTCTGTTTCATCCCAAATAACTACCTATGATGCTGATTAGAGATTTTTAAAGTAGCTTCTTGTGTTTATACTCATATGGCTTTATTTAAAGGTGTTGTTCCATAAAAGGTATATAATTGTAGGCATTTAGTAGCTATAATTTAGTGGGACAGCCATCTTTTCACAGATTTGTAGAATCATGGAATTATAGAATGGTTAGAGTTAGAAGGGACCTTAAAGTTCACAAAGATCCTACACCCTGCATGGGCAGAGACACCTTAAACAAGATCAGGTAGTACAAGGCTTCTTCCAACCTGGCCTTAAACTCTTCCAGGGAAGGGGCTTCAACAACCTCCCTAGGAAGCCTATTTCAGTGTCTCATTACCCTCACGGTGAAGAATTTTTTTCCTGATCTCTGACCTCTCCCATTTTGAAACCATTACCCCCTGTACTGTCACAGACAACAGAAAAGCTCTACCTCAGCTTTCCTCTAGGCCCCTTTCATGTATTGGGAGGCTGATACAAGGTCTCCCCAGAGCCTCCTCTTCTCCAGGCTGATTAGCACCCCCTCCCTCAGCCTGTCTTTATAGCGGAAGTGCTCCAGCCCTTTGATCATCTTTGTGGCTCCTCTCTGGACCTTCTCCAGCAGGTCTATAACTTTCCTGTGCTGGGGGCTCCAGAGCTGTGTGCTGTGTGCTGTGTGTGTGAGCTGTATTCCAGGTGTGATCTCCCAAGAGCAGAGCAGAGGGGCAGAATCATCTCCCTCACCCTGCTGGCCATACTTTGTCGGCCTTTTTAGCTGCAAGGTGAACTTCTCATCTGTTACAACCTCCAAGTCCTTTTACTCAGGGCTGCTCTTTATCCATTCTCCCTCCAGCCTGTATTTGTGCCTGGGGTTGCACCAACCCAGGTGCAGGACCTTGCACTTGGCCATGAAATTCATTACATTGGCATGGACCCAGCTCTCCAGCCAGTCAAGGTCCCTTTGGATGGTCTGCCTTCCCTCTCAGGTGTCAACCACATCATGCAGCTTGGACATTCCATCCCACTGTCTATGTCCCCAACAAAGATGCTAAGCATCACTGGTCCCAGTACTGACCCCTGAGGAACACAACTCATCACTTGCCTCTGCTTGGACACTTTGACCACAAATCTCTGGGTGCAGCCACCCAACCAATTACTTATCCACCTAGTGGTCCATCTGTCAAATTCATGTCTTGTCAGTTTGGAGACCAGGATGTCCTGTGGGACAGTGTCAAATGTTTTGCACAAATCCAGGTAGATGATGTCAGTATCTCTGCCACTATCCACCTCTCTGCAGCCTTTTTGTAGAAGGCCACCAAACTGGTCAGGCATGATTTGCCCTTAGTGAAGCCATGTTGGCTGTCACCAACCACCTCCTTAATTTCCATGTGCTCCAGCAGATTTTTCCAGGAGGGTTTGTTCCATGATATTGCTGGGTACAGAGGTGAGACTGACTGGCCTGTAGTTCCTTGGGTCTTCCTGTCTCTGCTTTTTGAAAATAGACTTTTTTTTCAATCAGTGAGAACCTCACCAGGCCACCATGACCTCTCAAATATGATGGACAGGGGCTTAGCACATGCATCCAGCGGCTCCCTCAGGATCTCTGGATGTACTCCCTCAGGATTAATTCCCTGCTTTCACCTGCTGTGGCCTTTGCAATGAGGCTGGAGCACTTGCCAAAGAAGACTGATGCAAAGGAATAATTGAGAACCTGAGGCTTCTCTATATCCTGTGCATCTAGGTCTCCCATTACCTTCAGGAGAGGGCCTACATTTTCCTTAATTGACCTTTTATTCCCAGCATACTTCTAGAAGGTTTTCTTACTGCTCTTTACCTCCCTGGTGAGATCTAATTCTAACTGGGATTTGCGTCTCCTAACCCAATCCTTATCTGCTGGGACAGGATAACATGTCTGAATTATTCCACACTTGGTGGGGTCACCCTGATTTTCAAAGAGTTGTTGTGGAGTGGGGATATCTGGAGGGCTATGGCACAACAGACACATTCCTTTATGCTGGAAATATCTGTTCTCCAGAGAATGAGAGGAAAGGACAGGACCAGCAGCTGTACTGACAGCACAGTAACACCTCTGCTGCTTCAGCCCTACAGCAAGGGGCTTCCTCAAGGCCAGCAGTCTCACAGTGGAGTTCCCTCACTGCAATTTTACAAAAAAAGTGCAATAAGTCACTGTTGAAAATCGCTATTTTTCACATATATTGAAAATGTAAAAATCAAATTTAACTTAAGAATTAGAATGGTGATTTATGCTATTTAGTGAAATACTAGCAGTTTACTGTTCTTAACTTATAATATCCTCATCTATTTGGTTTTTTGGTTATTGCCTTTTTTGAAAGTTAACACATAGAGTTCTTGCAGAACTTTTTCTTCTCATGTCATAATGTGGAGCCCTTTTACTCCTCTAGGAGTTTGTCCTCTTCATCTCATATCTGAAGCTCTTTCTGACACTGTCCATAAAATACCTTTTTTTTTTTTTTTAAATCTACATTAATACGAAAAAAAAAAATACAGAAACAGATACAACAACACAGCCCAAAGGAGCTTCTTTTCAAGGAAATTATTCTAGAATAGGCAGATAAGAGGTAATGTTTTAGCCTGCTGATAGAAGACACTCATGAGCTGGTAGCCAAAGGTTACTGCCTTGCTGCTGACATAGCAAAGAAACACATGAACCTGCAAGGTAGCAAGTGTATGTATCTGTTGTAAAACATTTCAGTTCTTGCTGAGGTCTAACTTGGGAATCATACTGTTGGCTGTCCTCACATTCCGCGTGCTGATGAGTCAACAAAACCTGAATATGAAAGTGTTCTGACTTTTTCAGTCTTTACAGGGAATGCTAACTAACAGTAAAGTCCCTGGGACAAAGAACTGAAAAGGCAAAATGCTGCAATGAAGAAGCAGAAGTTTGCCCTCTTCCCTTTTTCTTCAATAGTGTTATTACTAATTATGTTATTAGTGTGTTATTGGAGATCTTACAGGTACAGACTAATCCACACAAAAAGGCCAGAGTAACACATCAATAATTAGACTATTTAATCTGGATAATTAGGATGCATTTCTGGACCGAAATGAATATAGGTACCTACATGGATGTAAGCACTGTCATCTAAAGGCATTTCCACCCTTGCCCTGGTGCTGTTCCAAACTGGAAAAATAGTTGAGATTTATCAATAAAACATGGTGCTACAGTGTCTCTAGAAAGAGGCCAGACAGGGGAAACAGATTTCTCTGCACTCACGTGTCCAAATACACTACAGACTTCTCGAAGTAAAGGAGCAAGTGCTGTAAGCTCTGAAATGAACCTTGCCCTGAGCATGCTTAGGTAGCTGGCTGAAGAACTCTTTTGTGTCACAGAGTACCACCAGTTCCATAGAGTAAACAAAAGCCTTCTTTGCTATTCAGAAATCCACCCAAAGCCCAGTGGTATGTGGGCATACTTCCAAGGACCAGAGTAATCTTCAGCTGAGGGAAATGCTTTGAGTTATCAAAAAAATTCTAGCTCACTGGACATATTTTCCATCCACTTCATAGCAACTCAACAGGCAGTAACTCTAAAAATACATGTAATCTACCACCAAATGTTTTTCCCTTTTTAAAATTTTCAAACTTTTCTTTATAAAATCAGCAATAATAAAGTCACTAAATAAAGTGAACCACATAGGACAACATATGGAGGAAAGATTTGTAACTTACTAGAGGAATTGAACACGGGAACAATGATAGACGTAGCAAGTCCAAAGAAACAAACAGATCTGATTGACATTGAAAAGAAAGGTTATTTACAATTGTACTTCAAGAAAAAAACAAAAAAGGAATGGAATCTTGACCTAGAAATTCAGTAAGCAAGGAAACAACACATGTTGTGTAAAGATTTCAGTAAAATGAGTCCACCTGTATCTTATGTTTATTTCTGGCTGAAGTAATTGTCTTTAGGAATGCAAATGAGGGTCTTGAAAGCTTGAAGGGTTCTTAAGAGATCATCTATTCTATCTTTCTAGCAGATGCTTCTTGCATTTCTTTCTAAAACTCCCCAGGCAATCAGTTTCAGTCTTTTACTATCCTTATTGCTAAAAATGTTTCATAATGCCTATTGTGAATCTGCCTTCCTCTATTTGAACTTGTTATCTTTGTCTTATGCAGCACTAACATGAAGAGGTAGAACAAATAAACCCCTTTCATTTTTGCAATGGTCTCTTATGGAACTGAAGATTGTTACAACTCCTTTCTTAGTATTCTACCCTTCTAATTCACCCAGCTTTCTCTGTGAGGGATATTTTTAGAACTAATATGATGCTTCTTGTTGCCTGTGGAATATTTTCAGCTGGCCCATGGTCTTTCTGAAGGTGTAACACCCAAAACAAAGTACATTATTTTTGCCAAGGCCTAGCATTCTCTTATTCTTTGCTTTAGAGTATCCGCCTAAAGTATTTATTGTATATTTGTGCAATTACACATTTCTGTCACATTTCACTTCTTCCTATGGAGGAAAGTTCTATTATTCTTACTGTCAACTTCAGGTTGAAGTTGTAGTCTTTAGATACCATTCTCAACTCGAGACCATCCTCCAGCAAACAATCCCTCCAACTAAGGGGAAGGATCAATATCATCTGAGAATTTACTAAGCATAATTGTGTTTCATTGACCTAACCAGTAACTGTAGTTTTGGACAGCAGAAAAGTAGACATCTCCATTTAGTACTTATGTCCTTTTTTCATTGTACCACTGATGAATCTCAGTTCCATTTCTCAAGCAGTCTGTCACTCACATTACAGTACTTTCATCTGAACTTGGTCAGGAAAATAACACGTGACTATAAATGCCTTAATGGTCAAGATGTATTCACAGAGGGAGTAATTCAGCCACATACACATGCACATGTAGTGCCATTTGAATACCTGAAAGTATTTACAAAAGCTTGGAAGATAAGACAGAAATCCAGTAGGAGAACTGCACTAAAATCATAGAATCATAGAATGTCAGGTTATCCTGAAGGGAACTCAAAGATCATCTAGTCACACCCTTCTAATATTATTGTTTATATGACACGTCTCAGCACCCTGTCAAGCTGAGACAAAACCTTCTGAAGTGGGACAGTCCACCGCTTCCCCTGAGAGACCATTCCAACATCTGACTGTCCTCATAGTGAAAAATTTTCCCCTTGTGAGCCATCAGAATCTCACCAGGATCAACTTCTGTGCATTACCCATTGTCTTATCCTTGTAAATAAGGAGTCCCCATCTTCTTTGCAAGTCTGCCCTTGAAGTACTGGAACATGGTACCAGGTCTTTCCTAAGCCTTCTCTTCTCAAGGATGAACAACCCAGTTTTCTCAGCCTCTCCTTGTATGGCAGAATCATCCTCGTGGCTCTTCTCTGGACCCTCTCCAGCCTGTCTGCATCCTTTTTTATACAGCAGGGACCAAAACTGGACACAATACTCCAGGTTTGGTCTGACAAGCACCAAATAGAGTAGGATGACATCTTCTTTGTCTCTGCTGGTGATGATCTTGTTGATGCAGCCCAGCATCCTGTTGGCTTTCTTTGCTGCTGCAGCACACCGTTTGCTCATGTTGATCCTGTTGTCCACCAAGACCCCCAGGGCTCTTTCCACAGGGCTAATCTCTAGCCAAGTGGATCCCAGGCTGAATTGCACTCTTGGACATTCCAATGTTGCTGCCTGCAACTGGAAGAACAGAAGAAAAGAAGACCTGCACAACAGAATCTCTCACCACTTGTCCCAAGTCACTAAAGTCTCTTTTAATTGCCCTAGGACTAGCAGTACTTACTTCCTCTCCTCCTACATGAAAAATATGTAAGGGGTAGTAGTCCAAGGTTCTCACAAAGATAGGAAGTTCCATGGTGACATCCTTAACCTGGACTCCAGGAGGAAAGTGCGCCTCCCTATGACAAGGGTCTGCACAACATATTGTCCTCACTGTTCCTCTCAGAAGAGAGCCACCTATGACTATAACCCTTCTTGTTTCACTTGTAGCTAACGTTGCAATAGGGCTGGTAGGCTTTCTTGAGTGTGGACATACCTCTGGTATTGGCTGTTCATTGTGTCCATCATCCATGTCTGTCATTTGCTCAAAAAGAAAATCGTATCTGTTTTTAGTGGCACCTGAGAGTGGGGGATAGGGTGAAGTGGGTAAGGAAAGAGGTCTCCTGCTGCTTCAACTATGGATTAGTCTCCTTTCATTCCCATTATCCATGTTACTGCCTCTGGTCTGACAGGAACAGGATACAGGGTCCCTCTCATCCTGAGTACTATTGAACAGGTGTCCCCATTTCTTTCGTATACTCAGGCTGACTGAATTAACCAGATATTCTTTCTTCACATCTTAATTGAGCTCCAAAAGACAAGCAATATCCACAAGCCTACCTCCTGTTCACCTCCCCGCCCCCTTCCCCCACTCCCTCCCAGTGGTCCTCAACTAACTACCTCTTGTAGTTCTGCAGCCTGGCAGAGGAAATCATCCACCTGCTCACACCATACACAGCAATTATGATGCCTGCCACTCACTGCCAAGGAAAGACTCCCTGCTACCTATGGCCCACTTTGAAGCAGTATTTGAAAAAGGGTAAAGACAACCTAAAAAACCAAGAGGAGCAATACCTCAAGTTAGGAGAGGCTGGGTAATCTTTTTCCTCTTTGCTCAGACTATTAGACATGTGTAAAAGAAAATCAGGTCCTCAGCCTGACTTCACCGTTCTGTTGTATTCCTTCCTAAAGAGATGTCTTGAGCAATTAGGAACACCAAACACTATCTGCAATTGAGCAGCAAGCCTTTTGCCTATTCTTTGTTTTATACAAAGGGTGTACAAAGCCGAGCTGAGTGTTACTAGAGCAGATGGATGTCTCTGGCCAAGAAGGTGATTGCTCATTCTCAATGAGCACCTGAGAATGCCTGGGGGAAGGAGAAGCTTCCAGAGTGCAAGATGGTGCCAAAAGACAGAGAAAGATGTATATTGCTTGAACAACTTGACGCTACCCGACTGACTATTTTCACTGTTTAACATGTTCTTTTCTCAACAGGTCTATAGAGACTCAAAGGAGCAGGGTGGTAGGAGCGTGGGGAGATGGAGGGGAAATGTGTGTAATTTCTTGTGCAAACTTGTTTTGGTACTAAGGGAAAGGAGGGAGGTATTTTATAGAAGAGCTGTGAGAGAGATCAAAGGAAGTACAGACCAGCTGAGCAGCAGACTACCTGAAATACATATTGAGTGAAGTGAAGTGAAGTGAATTGAAGTGAAGTGAAGTGAAGTGAAGTGAAGTGAAGAAGTGAAGTGAAGTGAAGTGAAGTGAAGTGAAGTGAAGTGAAGTGAAGTGAAGTGAAGAATTAGTGCATGTGGTGCAAACATGTAGGAAAACAGCTGGCAAGGCTTTGGAAGAAGAGATTCAGTCATATGAATTCAAGGAACTCTTTTGTCTGGTTATATTGCTTGTCTTTTGGAGCTCAGTTAAGACGTGAAGAAAGAATATCTGGTTAATTTAGTCAGCCTGGGTATACGAAAGATTTTCCTAAGTTAGTTCAAAAAAACCTCTTAATATCTGTATTTAGCCCTGGTATAAAGAGGAGATCTATGAATCAAATGAAGTGATTAAATCTCTCTAACAGAGTTCAACAGGTTTCTGTGCTGTCTAGATGAGTCACAAGTGACATAAAAAAGTGAACCAATGACAGACATAATGATATGTGAGGGCCCACCCAGAGGAACTGCATATGGATTTTAGAAGGCAATGGAACAGATCAAATTTAGCAATTTAATTGATATATAACTGATGCATGCAGATAAAAACATTATGAATTTCATATATAACATTATCTGAGCAAACCATTTCCACTCAGGTGAGACTTTGTAATTTTCATGGAACTATTATGAAGTCAACTTAGTGCCTAGCAGCAACTAAAATGCAAAAATAATGGCAAAAATTAATTGAGAAAAACAGAGTGGGACAGATTGTAAGTGAAACTGCTGTTCACTCCATCTTGTATATTACATGTCCTCAGACAGTGTGTAACAAAAAGGAAAAAAATCAGAAGAGTAGCAAGAGAAGAGAGAAGGTTGGAACAATAAAGTATTCTAGGACTGTTAACTTCAGAAGAGGTAATAGAAGAGTGGGACACGGGTCAACTGTTCAGTGTCTCTTCCAATATTTCATTTTTATATAAGACATTATATAAATGTTTCTGTTTACAGGAAACGAAACAAATGACACAGATCTTCATACTTATGGTTAACCTGAAGAACTCCTTTGTTGTAGGAAGCTGTAAATGCTGGCAGCTTACAATAGGGTTCAGGGGTTTGGGCTCATAGCAGAAAAATCCATTGAGAGTTGCTGATTATATAGAAGCTATTTCTGGAAGTCCCACCATTACACGTGACTGGGTATTGATCTTGATCTTATCACCACATGCTTCCCCTGTTCTTGCAACTTTTTTCTAAGCCTATCTGCTTTAAGTAAGTGTCAAGTGTCTGATCTAGGTAAAAGTGTCTGCTTTAGGTATGTGCTTCTGTGTACCAGGTTGACAAGTTCCTGTTATACACAGGAGAGGTATTTTCAAATAAAAGAAAAAGTTTAGTTGAAGATGCTACTTATGCACAATCTATGAAAAATTTTTGGCAGGCAAGTTCCAGAAAGAGTGATGAAAGAATCATAAATGATGGAGATGACTGGAGCACAGGCAGGTTTGCAATGAAAAAGAACTTGGGTAATTTAACAAGCAGAAGACTGAGAAACACTGTATAAATGTTGGTGTAAAATAGCTAAGAGGCAGAGCTGTTGATTAATGTAGAACTCAGTTTCTTTAAGAACTGACAGGTAGAACCTTCAAAATAAGTAAATCACAAAATAGCAAGGAGTCCCAAAACACTGCTGAAATTAGGCTAAAGAATGGTTCTCTGATCACAGTAATGGAAGCAAAAACACATTCTAAAACTACTGCTTTTGAGATTAAGGGTGATTTATGAGAATAGTATTTTGATATGGTGTCTACAGTGACAATAGACTGGACCTGACACTCCAGGGTGTCCTTCTTAAACTAGTACTTCCAAGGCTAGGAGTCACAAGACATTCTCCTAGAATCAATCAGGCTCAAACCTTAGATTGACCTCTGTTAGAATTCTGTATTATTGGAACTGTATGTTTACATTAACATACTTTTTAGTTGCAGCTCTGCAAAAGAGACAAAGTTGTCAATGTTCAGTCAAAATTTAGTCCTATGTATTCTCATGCAATTTAAATGAAATACAAAATGCACATCACTGCAGATTTTGCAGATTAGGACATTAATGACTTAGACTGGACCTTGCTCTTACAAAAGTCACTGAATACTCCTGGTTTACCTTGATGGTAAAAGGATCTAGTTACTAAAATTTACTTAATCATTTATTGAATTCTACAGATTTTTTTGAAACAAGCTCTAGTTTGCTTAGGATGGTGTATAATGTGTAAATAAATGAGGGGAGAATTCTTGAAGTGAGATTCACACCGAAGTATGTTTAAACAAATTAAAAAATACATATTAACTAGACAGAGCTAAATGTTGTTACGAAGATTACAAAAAAATAGAGAGCCATTTGCCTCCTGAGTGTATCCAGCATTACCAAAATATATTGGCAACTTCATAAGAAAAAATTAAAATTTTCTCTACAGTGGAAAATCACGCCCATTTTTAGTATACTGGACATATGAGAATGAATTTCTAGCATGAAGTATTTTCTAACCTTGTCAGTCTAGCCCTCTTGCCCCTGACAGGTTGCAATGTGTGGAAAAAATACAAAATTAAAGGTGGCACCAAACTGGCTGTGTCATAAGTTTAACATTGCCGCCAGTCAGTATCATCTTTCACCAGGTGACTGGTAACATTTGCAGTCCCTAGCTCTACATCACCTGTTTTTAAAATTTTATTCTGTGCAACATAGCACAACCTCATCTACAGTAACCATCCAATGGCTTGCGTTTTCCTGGGACTGATTTTGTAACATCTGAAGTAGAAGTGGCAGTTTTCTCAATTTGCTCACTAAATAACTCAAAACTGATTTTAGATTGACCTGGTCTGAGCAGATCAGGGCACAGTGACCCACTCTTGAAAAGGGAGGTAGAAATTCTAGATAAAAAAAAATTGAAGTGAAGCAGAAAGTAGATGTTGATTTATGTATCAGATTCTCCTTTCCTGTTTTCATGGGATGGAAAATATAACCTGATTTAAATAATTCTTTAAAACTTCCTTGGGCCTGACATATTTTAAGGAAAAACAATTGTCTTACACTTCATTAAATGGCTCTTAGTAAAACAGTTCCACCAGTAAATTACTTCCTTATACTCAGTAGCCCTCTAACACCAGAGTGCTGCAAGAATGGGGTCTCTGAAGAATACAGAAAGCTGGCATTTGTAACTGAGACGTTTGCAGTCACTATTACATTAATCTGCCCAATACTTTCTCCTTATTTCTGCAGTAACACTTCCCCTTTAAGTAGGGGAAGTGAAATTACTGCCACTCTGTACAGTCTCAAAAGGGCTTGACACAGTACCTGAGAGCACTGCTGCAATTACAATATTTTGAGCCAGTCAGCATACTGAGTCGTCTAGCTGCCCAACAGATGTCTGTTATATGAAGCAGCAGCAAGTATTTCTCTAATGCAAAACCACTCTAACTTCACACAGGAGGGAAAAGTAGCAGCTTGAGTGAATTTGATGTTCACTCAGCTAACAAACTTAAACTGCCTTGTTGAAATCATGTTGATTTATTGCTAAAATCAAGCTGCTGCCATCACAGTGAATAACACTGCAAAATTGAAATACAGGTAAAGTGAAGCATCCTTAATGTTTTGACAGTGTTAATGCACTGTATATGGACATCATATTTATAGTAATAAAATCTGAAAGCTACTATAAAGTGTTACCAGCCTATCTTGTTAATTTCAGCTGTAAATCTGTTTTGATTTCTCAAGCCTCCAACTCACCTAATGAATTGTGATAATTATCTACCTATTGCTTTATAATCAGGCTTGTACTGCAAATAGTGAAAATTCTTCTAAACACATCTACATTTATGGTGCATAGAAGTTTGGAAACAGAGCTTTACTACATATCTGGTTTTATAAACCTCTTTGTAGTGAGCAGAGCAAAATTATGAAAACATTCTGAATAGTATGGTGTATATAATATAGTATATAAGTATCTTCCATCTGAAAGTTAATTTTCCATCTCTGTACGTGGCACTCCCACCTTGCTTTGACTCCAAAGGTTGCAGCTTCCCTCAAGCAAGGCCAGTTGGTTGTATAAAAAAGATTTTTGGAGTGGGTCTTAATGTGCAAATCAATTTTAATCAAACACTATACTGTGGCTAGGAGGGGAGGGGTGTGGCAGTGGCCTTCCACGAACTCCAGCGAAGCAGAAGTCTTATAGCTCAATGAGGTGCTAAGACGTATAATATAATATAATATGATATGATATAATAATATAATAAATATAATATAATATAACATAACATAACATAACATAACATAACATAACATAACATAACATAACATAATACGATATGATACGATATGATATGATATGATATGATATGATATGATATGATATGATATAATATAAACAGTAGTATTAGAAGCATTGGACCAGATGATCCTTGAGGTCCCTTCCAACCTGACAGTCTATGATTCTGTGAACAGTACCAAGAAAGCAGTTATTGCCATGGTTTTTACACAAATAGGCAGGGATCATAGAATCACAAAATGTCAGAGGTTGGAAGGGACCTCTGAAGATCATTGAGTCCAACCCCCCTGCCAGAGCAAGACCAAAACTAGGGCAGGTCACTCAGAAATGCATCCAGATGGGTCTTGAAAGTCTCCAGAGAAGGAGAATCCACAACCTCTCTTGGGAGGCTCTTCTAGGGCTCTATAACCCTTACAGTAAAGAAATTCTTCCTCATGTTGAGGTGGAAGTTCCTGTGCCCCTCATCCTATGACAGGGCACAAGTGAGAAGAGATTGTCCCTTCCTTCTTCATATTTTCATACACATTAATTAGACCTCCTCTCAGTCTACTCCTCTCCAGACTAAAAAGCCTCAGGTCTCTCAACCTTTCTTCATAAGGTAGGTGTTCCTGTCCCTTAAACCATCCTTGTAGCCCCCCTTTGAACTTTCTCAAGTGAATCCCTGTCCCCCCTGAAATGGGGAGCCCAAAACTGGATTATCTAGGTGAGACCCTAGGTGAGGTCTCAGTAGGGCAGGGTAGAGGGGAAGAACCTCATTCAATCTACTGGACACATTCTTCTTAATACACCCCAGGGTACCATTGGCCTTCTTGGCTACAAAGATCTCATGTCTTCTGGTCATAAAATAAAACCTTGTAGCTAACATTCTTTTAAATTTCTTTTTTTGTTGTTTTGTTCCTGTATGTCGCTCTAGCCAAAACCATACACTTTATAGTTTTAATCCACAATTCTGTGGTAAAGATTTTTGTATTACTGGGGAAATAATAAAATATGTTCAATTACCTGCAACTGTTAGAGAAAGTAATTTTTGCAGCTTAAATTCCAGACTGTCTATTGCTGTAATGTAGCCTGCATTTCTCTCTTCTCAAGTTATGTCCCATTTATCAAGAAGATAAGGAGTCCTTAGACTGCCTCAATACCACTGAAGATTTTCCTTTTCTTTCAATGCACTTCTAGAGTTGATTTTTGTGGCAACTTTTAGCCACTTGAGTGCTGTAAAGAAAAGCTAATATAAGGGAGAATCTGGCCTAGAATTCAGAGGTGTTTTGGATCTTTTGCAGGTAAAATAATATACTTGTAATTAACGTCATGATAATGATTTCATAATTTTTGATGGAGTAAGTGGGAAGAAATTTTTTTGCTGTCCTATACATAATGTGGTATTTGCATTTTCAGCTGATCATTTGATTTCCTCTGTTAAATTGGAGGGGAGTTTTTTTAGAGCATATGTTTTGTTTTTCTTTTATTGTTATTTTTTTCATAGAATTATAATTTGTGTTGTCCATCAATTGGCATTTTTAATTGTGACAATATATTTTTATGTTTATGAATGCTTATTCTAAATTCTTTTCTCTGGATTCCCTTGCAAAGTATTGTTTCCTTTGTCTTTTGATAACTGAGTTATTATAGCTGGATCCCATCCATGAAAACTTTTCATTTTAAACTAGGGATGAACTGAACCATTATTTCTTAACTTCAAAAGGGCTTTTGCTGACCGTACTATTTTGGTAACTGCTGTCATTTTATTCATGTTGAAAATGTTAGATGGTAGCTCCCTAAATTAATAATGTAATGCAATCCATTCATGGTACTGCACTAATATACATCAAATGGTATGGAATGATTAAACCTGACATAACCTAATAGTGAATGATGTGTGCTTCAGAAGTAGACTGTAGGGGTCTTGTTTTTTAATTATTTTTTTAAATATCCAGAAGCAGAGAAAGAGCTGCAGGACAGGGAACACTGCCAGCAAATCCCAGGAAGTACAGCATGTCACTGAAAGGTTCCAGTGATGATAAAAAAATTTTCCATACTATTTGTGATGAGCTGCCAGACACCTACAGACAATCACATTTGCAGAAACTGTGATCAATTCAGTTGCTCATGTGCAGTTATATACTGCAGACCTTCCTTCAGCAGTTAGGTTACTTCACAGGCAATACACTGCACTGAATTGCCAAAGTCTCTTAAACAGTTCTTAAATAGGAACTATTGTGGGGTACTCGGATGTTTGAAAAAAATAATTCTTTGCCTCCATTGTATAACCTGGTTTGCCTAGTTTCTTGTAGTGAGTTGACCCTTTTTTTACTACTCATATTGTAGCAGTCTTGCACCTCAAAGTTTTAGGGGTAAACATAGAAGTTCTTTGAAAGAACTTAACATATTTATAATATGGCTGTAAACCATACCTCAAATGTTATCTCTGAAACTGAAAAGTGAATGTGGATATGCTAACAGGAAAAAATTAATGTCTGATATACTAGCAGACACTTCATCTCCTCCAGTTAGATCTATTAGAGAGATCCTGAAGCTTTAAGGGCAAACTGGAGTGCTCAGGGAGGTGATGACTATGGTTTCTATGACCTGTTCTAATCATACCTGTTGCATAGAGATTGGTGATGTCTCAAAACATAGATCTATTGTTGAGTGTTTTTTATAAATTTATTTTAATTCCACTTACATTTATGTGTGAGAACTTTTTCTTGCAGAAAAACTGAGTTCTGTGGTTAAATATTTCAGTTTGCACTGCCAAGAACTATGTATAACTAAGATATGTCAATACACCAAAGATTTTGAAACTATGGAAATCAGAAAAGAATTCTGAAGAAATTAAAATATATTTATAAGGCCATATCCCCAGATGTGTATACTGCTAGGTTTAAAACTGCTTTTTTGTGGGTTTGAGTCTCACATTAATGTGTGAAATCACATCTTAGCAGTTTGGGCAGACCAAAAACCAGAGGACAGAATTATTACCACCCCTCCCCCCAAAGGAAAGATAAAAGGGGAATAAAAACTGAAGACTTGAAGTTGGAAATTGAAAACAACTGGAGAAAGATTTACTACTGCAGGGGAAAGCCAATAACAGAAGGGATAAAATAACAAAAATACAAATATATACAAATATATATATACACAACCTCCTTTTGATGCTGTCAGGGATAGGTGTCTGGTGGCAGGGCCGACTCCAGAGAGGGGGCTCCGTGGCTCTTCCCAGCATTTGACAGATATGGATTCTGAAGAGCAGTGTCAAGCTGGGGGTAAAGGAGCACAGGGGAACAGCAGCACAGCCAGGAACGAGAGAAAAGAGAGGAGGTGCTGGGCCCTGCCTGAGCTTTATAAAGTGTGGTCAGGGAATGGGAGGGAAAGGACCCCTCCATGTTTTGCCCCTTTCAGAATCTGAAAGCCCTCCTTTAGTTCCTCAGATTCAAACTATGCCATTCTATCCCTTGTTCCATTTCATTTCTCTCCCTGCTCATTCACCCAGCAGTGCCCTGTCTTTAAACAAGACTTTTGTTGAGTCCAGGCTGCAGATCCTCACCATGGCAGTTTCTCAAGGCAAGAGATGGCACAGGGTCTGTCAGGGTTCATGCCATCACGTCCTCCAAGCTCTTCCTGAGATTCTTGGACGCCACTATATTATTCTGGGGAAAAAACACTTAATACAACTAATTACTATTTTATAATATTAAAAGCTATACAAGGTGAAACTAAATGCTTGAGTTTCCCTGTGGAACACAATGGACTTCCCCACCCTCCTGCATAACACACTTTGTACTGTCTATAAATGGCCGATAAATTCACCGACTGTTGATGGTGTTTCATCATGTCCCCCAAAGACCCTTCCCCCCAGAATGTGGGAGTACATATCAGCAGTACTCTGTGTGAGCTTTTTAAATGGAGGCCTCCTGCATGGCACCTCGTCGGGATCTTCAGGTGTTTCCCTATCACCATAGATAACCTACTGAACTGCCAACTTCCTGAAATATCTGATGGGTCTTTCCATGGTTCTTTTCGATTTTTTTTTCGAAAATCTTTTGATTTTTTACCACTCTTAAGTACCGTTTTTTTCCCGATTACCTTATCAATGCCCCCATCTCTGGATAACGATCCCAGCTGCCGCGCCTCTCTGCTCTCCAGGTCTACTGTATTCCCTGCCTTGTCCCAGACACACAGCATCCAAGCAGTCAGTGATTCACCTTCATCACAAGCACAATCCTTTCTTAAATTTCGTAGAGACAGAGATTGGACAATTACCTCAGGTTCCGAATCATTTTCTTGTGCCATTACTGCCTCCGACTAACACTCTCACTGATCAGGGTTTCCTGTTGTCTCTGTCTCTGAATCATCATCATCATCATCATCATCATCATCACCCCTCACTTGGTGGTCCAACTTCTTAAGATGCTTTCTGTGAGTTGTGACAGGGGTGTAAGGGCTGGTTTGGAGTCAGTGGGGGAGGCGTCCCTGGCAGCGGCAGCGAGGATGGCAGTGGGAGCCTCAGCGGCAGTGAAAGGGGGACAGTTTTCCTGCACAAATATTGAACATTGAACCACCCCTAGAACACACTCAGGCACAACGATAATCAGAACAAGTAACACCAACCATCACTGAGGCCTCCAAACTCTGGAGAGTCAAACTCTCCACAGAAAGGAGCAGAATCATTTTCCATAGTGAACGCATTCAATAAAGAGCCCCCCAGACTCCCCAGTAGAATTCCAAATGGAACTCATTCCCACAGAAATCACTGTTTTAACAGCATAGAAAAGTAACATGGTTGGGAGAAAGGGTACTACAAAACAACATGAATAGATGAGTAAATTCAAGAAGTCAATATATAACAAGAGTTTCACCCAGGCCACTTTGAAAACCATTCTTTTTTCAGTTTCCAACTTTCCATCATTTTCAATTAAAAGAAAAATTTAAATTCAAGCTCTCGTTGGGTGCCAATTACTCTGTCACAGCTTAGTAGTTTGGGGCCTCAGGCACCTATCCCTGCCAGCATCAAGATTAGGTTGAATAGATATATTTGTATACATTTTTATTTTTGTTCTTTATGTCACATGTTATTGCATTTCCCTGGTGCTAATAAATCTGCTTCCATTTTTTTTTATTTCCACCTTTAAGTCTCTAGTCTTTATTCCCCTTTTATCTTCCCTTCTTGGCGGATGAGGAGGGAAAGAGAGGATAATTCTGTCCTTTGGGTTTTGGTCTGCCCAAACTGCTAAGCTGTGATGCTCCTGAAAGAAACCTTTTGCTCCAAAGATACAAATCAATTTTAATCTAAGGTCTCTCTGGAATTCAAGTGAGATATCAAACATGAAGTCATGCAGAGTACCTACCCTTGCAATTCATGCCAAAGCATTTAGAGTCCCTTGCATTATATGTTTCTAAGCATTTGAGTAAGAGAGATTTCATACAAAGCAGACATGGGGCAGATCAATTCCAAAGCAAAAATCCTCCTGTCGTTTTCTCCAGCTGAGACCAACCCAGAATGTTCAGCTCCTCTTCACAGGACATGCCATCCAGTGTTTCCACGAGTTTTGTTGTGCTTCTATGAATATTTTCAAGGACCTTCACATCCTTCTTAAATTGTGGAGTCTAGAATGCACACAGCACTCCAGAAGAGGTCACACAAACAATGAAGACAGCAGGACAATCCTTTCTCTTGACTGGCTAGTATGATGCTGATGACATACTGTATTTGATGGTCTCCAGGATGTAGTTTGCCCTCCTGGCTGCCAGGGCACACTACTGGCTTCTGCTGAGGCTACTGTCAACCAGCACACCCAGATCTCTTCCTGCACACTCCTCTCCCTATTTAGACTTGTGCCTGGTGCTACTTCTTCCCAGGTGGAGAATCCAGCTCTTGGAATAGTTCAGTCTTATTCCAGTTATGATTGTCCAGTATTCCAATCTGTCTAGATCCCTGTGCAAGATCTCTTGTTCCCAACAGCACTTCCCAGTTGAGTATCATCAACAAGCTTGTGAGTGAGTCGTTCAGCTCCTGCATCCAGACAATGGATCAAAATGTTCAACAGCACTGGCCATAGGGTTGAGCCCTGAGAAGTACTGCTGGTGACCAGTCAGCACCAGGTGTAGTGCTGTTCACTAAGCCCTCTTAAGCTCTGATGTTCGGCCAGTTTATCACCCAGCACGCCATGAACCTGCTCATCCCGCTGTTGGACAACTCACCAAAAGGATGCTGTGAGACAGTATCATGGGCCTTATTAAAAACCAGAAAAACTACATTGATCATCTCCCACTCATTCCCTAGGTGGATAACTTTTTCATAGAAGACTGTCAGATTTGTTAAACAGGATTTTCCCATTGTGAACCTGTGTTGACTGTGCCTGATGGTTGCTGGGTGTTGCCTCATACCTTTCTTACAAACTGGAATAATATTGGTTAGCTATTGTACAACAGGGACCTACCCAGACTCCCAATACCTTCAGTAGATGATCAAGAGGGGTTCTGCTGTAACATCTCATGCAGATGTTTTTACAGTAGGAAACTATTGGGAGAATAGGGAATTAT
This sequence comes from Heliangelus exortis, assembly GCF_036169615.1. Lineage (NCBI taxonomy): Eukaryota > Metazoa > Chordata > Aves > Apodiformes > Trochilidae > Heliangelus > Heliangelus exortis. The sequence goes on along the minus strand of NC_092454.1, from coordinate 26,742,305 downwards.
TCTACTGGGGAAATGTGTTGGGAGTTAACAATTTCTCTTGCCTCAAGAAACTTAAAATAATATTCCTGAGCATTCCACAGCCCCAAAATATCATGATGACAAAACTGGATGGGAAGCTTGCTTCTGAATTATGGCAGAACATAATAGCCAGGGCTGCCTCCAATTGGAGAATCAGAATATCAGACCTTCTGATTTTTCACTACTTTTTTCATTAGTTAACACTGGATGTTTCAAATATCCAGAAGACACCTTACATTCCTTATTTCTCACATCTGGAAATTAAAGCACAGATACAAGTTCATCTAATTCTGCCATAATGATTCATAAACAAAATAGTCTTACTTTGTTATCCAGCCAGAATGTAGTTATTTTACTTTACTGTTGGTCTAACAACAAATAAAGCAACTTCATATGTCTAGCAAGAAAAGGTAGCACTAAGCTGCAAGAAACAAAAATCTGTAGGCATCAAAATTCTCACTACCTGAAAAAGAGGCCTTACAGTACAAATTGTATTGAAATAATCTACAAAGTCAGTATCATACTACATGAATAAAACATTTTAGAAAAGAATAATTTAAAAATAAAATATTTGAAGACAGTGTTTAACAAAAACTTGAATGAATTTTTGTTGACTTAATTTTATATGGTGTTCAGAATCATGGAGTAAGATGTACTATGCAAATGTGTTCCTCATTTCCAACTTTTTTTGGTGGGTTTAATAAGTACCTGCTTAAGATCACAGCTGATTTAGCACTCAGGATGCAGTTCTAGGATGCTTTTTCCTTTGCAGAATGTCTGCTGGAAAAATTCCACATTTCCGCATGATACTACTCTGCCTTTGAAATAACAGGGAATTTGACTTCAGTAATGCCAGGATCTGAGCTGAGCTGCTGACAGTGTGTATTTGAGTCAGGGAAAGTAAAATGTTTCCACTGAGGGCAGCTGCAGAGCTATTTGCAGAAGCAGTGTGGTTCCAGTGACAACTACCTGACCCATTATACCAGAGAAAGATCTATTAATTAGCATCTCGTGAAAAGATCTTCTGCATTGAAAAGACAAATCTGATTTCTGCACTGATATGTAATCTCCAGCTTCCACTTCGTATGCAGGAGATAGCAAAGTAGTCAAGACTGCAGTTCTTTGCCCAGTAGGGTCTTCTTTCTGGCAACTTATTAGTCACTGGCTTGGTGTTCCTTCTCTGCTGATGGATATTGAAGCTATTGCCATGGGCCACACTGGTCTGAAATTCCCATGTAATGTAAAAAGAATTTTCTCTTCCTGTAAATGAACTAAATCTTTCATACAAGTCAGACAGGTGGTTATTTTATCTGGTATATGAAAAATTAAACTGTCCTACTCTCTCTGACAAAATCTTGTGGATTTGTATTTTTTTTCACATCCTGTGAAGATTTCTTGGATTCTATCTATGGACAATATCTTTTTTTTTCTTTCCCTTCCTCTGTTTCTCCAGTAGCTGTGATTTTGCTCAATGCAGTGCATCAGAAAACACAGAATTTGTCCCTACTCATGAGAATTTACCATAGGAAGTGAGATGAAGCAGATGGAAAAAAGACAGACTGATGGAATGAACTTGACAACACCAGTCAACCTGACATTTAGTAGTCTCAGATCACCATCACTGTGACAGCTGTAGTCAAACTTCTTGTAGGCACTGCAGCAAGAGAATTTTGAAAGCACATTTTGAAGGCAGAAGATAAGTTTAGTTTGCAGTTATTTATGGAAACATATTAGCATACAGAGGACAGACACACAGTTTAATAATATAGGTAATCAAGGTCAGTTCTGCAAATATTCACTGATATCTGAGTACCATACACAAGTGTATGCAGTCACACATCTTATTTTACTTTAGTTAAGAGAATTTTATAAAAGTCTGTGTGAGTGCAATTTCCCTTGTCTCTCACTCTTCAAGAAAAATTCTGTTGCTGGCATGTTTTTAGAGTCTTGGTAACAAACGAAAATGTTGAATTTTGCATTCCCTTTCCAGTGTGATAAGAATGCATTATTTCAAGAGTAGTGAAATAGGTACATCTGCCCATTTTATGAAAGGTGATGTGAAAATGAAGAGGTCATGCACCATACTCAGTATGGGGAAAAAATATCATCTTACAATGTGGAAGCTAAGCATGTCTCTAGGGGGTGAAATTTCAGAACTAGAGTTGTTGGCTCAGGTATCAGGGTCTCTGGATATGGAGGAAAGGGTATTTCTTTCTCAGATAAAACTAGACTTCAAAAGCTGATGGTTGCATACAGACAAACTCCTCTTAAGCCAAAGAACCAGGAAGACAGAAACTGAAATCTATGCTGTATAAACCTACCATTTAGATGGTGCTCCAAGTTCTCTGAGACATGTTTTACTTCTTCTGTAGTGCAAGTTCTTTTATGCAGTGCAGCAGCATCACTCAGTGCCAGTTTATCAGTTAGGTTTTTTTTTCCTCCAGTAAAAATGGCAATGTATGAAAATGGCAGCAGAAATGAAAAGCTATCCTGTGCCTTATGTAGTATATTTTTGTAAATCTGAGGGAGGAACTTGTTCTTGACATTCATTTCTCCAGAAAATGTATTTTCCACTCTGTGGAAAATGATTTTCCATATCCTACTGTAAACCAGCTGTACAGTAAGAAAAGGAGATAGCTCATGGCCCGTCATGTATCAGTCAGCACGCTTGTCTATAGCAGACTAAAAAATATATTGTATTTCCGGAGCAGAAGGTGAGAGGCTGGATGTCACTCAGTAGAGCAGGCAGCCTGTGATTCTTGCTGGGATACTATTGCTACATATCTTTTCTGCCATGGGTTTTTATTTGTGTCATGAACTATCTTCTCTTCTTTAAATTACCACACAATTTTTGTGCAAAATATATTTCCTAAAGCATTGAAGTGGAAAAATGCTGAGATAGTGCTCACGATGAATTGAAAGCTTCTGTACTTTAAACAATGACTAGAGAATTTTCATACAAAAATTTTAAGTCTCCAGCTAGAACACCATCCTACTTTGGAGATATTGAATTGCATAGAACTAACATTTCACATTCCTAAACTTGAACCAACCAAATTTTTTTCTGAAATATGCTGGATGTGATGCTTATGCAAATACCTACAAATATTTCATCATTGAATATTTAAGTATTTGGTTCACACATGCATAGGCAGAGAGAGAGAGAAAGAAAGAAATACAACCTACCATGACGGATTCCATTCTCTACCTCCAGAGTCATTATAGTTTTGCAGAGAAGGAAGAAAAAGATAAGAAAAAATGTAGTCCTTTTATAGTGGCTTATGGGAAATGGGAAATATTAATTTCTTTACGCAATTTTCTTTCTCCACAGATTTCAACCTGTGTCAACTGTAATACATTTTATACTTGGCTAGACTCGTAAGGTTTCTTTTTAGGCAGCCTCTTATTAAAGATTATTAATTTAATACTTTCTACTTAAAATTTGTTAATAATTTGATAATTATTTAATTATTGACAAATGTTATTTATTAAAGATTGCTTTTGCAATCTGTTATCCTGCAATTACTAATGTCTTACTATTTTATAAGCTGTTTTAATTCTGCATATCAGATGCTACAGGCAGGACATCAACAGTCTCAGCTGCTACTGCAGGCTTCTCCATCTAAATGTAAAAAAGCAGCTTGAAAATTCTGTATGTATCCGTGTTTGTTCCCTCTTTCAGAGCTCTAACCTGCATTACCAAGGGAGAGATGTGACTTTTGCAGGGCAGCTAGAGGCACTCTGCCTGTGAATGACAAACACCTGGGGAGGGGATGCTCATTATCAATTTCTTACACCTGCTGTGGTAATAACCTCCACTCCTGCACTGTATGGTGTGTAGAAGGAGCTGTGACCATTCTTTTCCTTTTCTTCAGCATAACTCTTAGGGACATGATGGGGGTAGTCTTAAGTGTCCTGCCATACCTCACTCAGTTGAGCTTCAGTCCTGAAGCTCATAAAGGCAGAGAGCCTGCCTTAGGTCTTACACTTATAATTCATCTTAAGTCATATCTATCTTCTTGTCAAGTCATGGAAGTCCAGTAAAGTCCCCACTGACTAGAAAAGGGGAAACGTAACTCCCATTTTCAAAAAGGGAAAATAGGAAGATCCAGAGAACTATAGGCTGCTCAGTCTCACCTCTGTGCCTTGTGAGATCATGGAGCAGATCCTCCTGGAGGCACTGCTGGAGCAGAAGAATAACGAAGACATGATTTGGTATAATCAACACAGCTTCACCAAGGGTGAATCGTGGCTGGCAAAGGCTGTGACCTTCTGTGAGAAGGTCAAAACATCAATAGACAAGGGAAGAGCAACCAACATCATTTACCTGAACCTGGGCAAAGCCTTTGACACAGTCCCACACAATATCCTGGTCTCCAAGCTGGTGAAACATGGGTTTGATGGATGGATGGTTACAGTTTAGTTGACCTATTTCAGATTTGCATTGTAGAAGAGATTACTCTGGATTTTATGTCCATGTCCAAGAGGAAGCCAGTGACAAGTGGAGTACCACAAGGATCAGTGTTGGGGTTGGTCTGACTTAACAACTTTGTCAGCGACACAGATGATGGCATTGAGTGCACCCTCAGCAAGTTCACTGATGACACCAAGCTGTGTGGTCCAGGCTTGAGAGCAACCTTGAGGAAAAGGACTTGGGGGTGCTGGTGGATGAAAAGTTCAATCAGTGTGCACTTGCAGCCCAGAAAGCTCAACATGTCCTGGGCTGCATCAAGAGAATTGTGGCCAGCAGGTCAAGGGAGGTGATTCTCCTCCTCTACTCTGCTCTTGTGAGACCCCACCTGGAGTACTGCATCCAGTTCTGGAGCCCCTGTGACAAGAAAGACATGGGGGGGACTTCTTAGGATGTCAGGTAGTGACAGGACTAGGGGCAATGGATTCAAACTGGAGGAGGGCAGATTTAGCTTGGAGGTTAGGAAGAAATTCTCACCATGAGGGTGGTGAGACACTGGAATGGGTTGCCCAGAGAGGTGGTAGAAGCCCCATCCCTGGGAGTTTTTAAGCCCAGGCTGAACAGGGATCTGAGCAACCTGATTTACTGGGAGGTGTTCCTGCCCATGGCAGGGGGATTGGAACCAAATGATCTTAAAGGTCCCTTTCAACCCTGAAAATTCTATGATTCTATGATTCTTGGCCAGTGGCTTAGGTCTCAGGGCCAAATGACCACTGTCTGCACTGACAGAAATTTCACCCTGCAAGAGCATTCTGATAAACTGGTGTTACTTCCTGCATAGCACAGTATCTTAGTTTCCATCTCTTTCCAAACTTTTGCATTTCTCTCCAAGGAATGGTGGATTTTTGGGAGGCCTGAATTTAAATTCTTTTACTGATTTTTTAAAAGATCGGTATTTGCATAACTGTCATAAAATATGTTCCTTATGTATTCTCATATACTCATATTCAATATTTCATCAAAATATATTGCTTTGAATAAGATAGGCAGAAGAGGGAGAGAGCTTGTTATGTGTAAAATTCTGAATCAGTCTGGTGGGAGAATACTAAGCGCCGCAGAAGCCTTTGTGACTTTGTTCCTCAGAGCTTTAGTATACCCCAGGAAAACTGCAGAAAAGCAACAACCCAAATGAAGTGAATTTTTAAAAAACAAATATTTCTGTTTAAAGCAAGCCACAAAGTAAGTTAATTTTGCTCTGTTAATTTGATTTTTATGCTTGAAGTAATTTCTTATCTTGTAAAAAAATATAATAGTTCATGATCAGTGACTATGAAATGTTAAAAGGAAGATGAATTCAGATAGACAAAATATGTAATGATACTGTTGTAGAGAGTAGCCTAGATATTTCTGAGTTCTGATCTCTGGTCTGCTATTGGCTTGACTCTGTCTACTTCCTCCTTTACAAAAGGTTGACTTAAGACCTATTACAAAATGAATTCATTTTTACTGAGCAAATGGGGAATAGTATAGGATAGATACAAGAAGGATAACTTGTTTGCATAAATATGAGCTTTGTTTTCTATTCTGCTTCTTACTCTATTCAGGAGAATGCCTTTTAAAATATATATGTTTATTTGTTCCAAATTATTTTGCTTAATTTATCATTACCCTTGATGTGTGCATGCTGTTTTGGGAAGCATTTAGAATTCTGAAATTCTTCATTTTAGTTACTAGTGTTTGAATCTCATGGTACTTACCGCTGTAGTGGCAAAACTTTTGATTGTTTTCTCCTCAAAGACTACAGCTCTTGATGTCTAATATCTACTGAAAATATTCACAGTTGTTGCAGGATAGATATTTGTAATTTTTTATTTGTTTCCTGAAGTTTGCATACAGTTCACTGTTACCCTGTATATTTCAGTGTTCTGATTATTTGTAAGCATATGCTTGAATGGACTCACAGAATACAATCACAGGCATAATTAATCCAATAATTTTTCAGTTAATATTCATTAGTATACCCACTCTCTCTTAATTACTGGATGTCCAGATCTAAGTATTGTTTCTGAGACTTTCCTTCTTCAGCTATAGATATGTTTGTAGGTCTGAATCAAATAGAACATGCAACTGGTCTCACATGTACTATCTTGAGAATTGTCTGAATTTGTTTCCTATTAGATGTATAACTGGCCTCTCCTCTCCATGACCATTTGAACTACATTAATCATGTAGTAATCATAACCTCCTGTTGAGATAAAGATAAATATAAATACTGAAACATTGTATAACACCTCCATTCCATTATTCTCCTTGATTGGAGCTACCAGTCAATATAGTTGTTTATAATATTTAATGGAAATTTAAGTAAGTGTAAATTGCTAGAATACTGCACATGGGCAAAATATCAAATTTACTGCGTTATTAGGGGATTTTCTTTAGTTCTGAGTCATAGAAAAGAATAGCTGCTGAATAACTGCTAGCAAGTTGCAAATGCTGCCTGGAGAATCCAAGCCTTTGTACTTGCTTTGAGACATTTCTTCCTGGATATTTCAATTATGAACATTATTTATGCTTTTTAAAATATGTTCTACCATACTACTTTTTTTTAAGTTGCTTTATTACATAATTTATATGTATTCAGACAATTTTGAGGGTATTTATTGAAATAATCTGAATATTAACTTGGGGATTTTAGAAATAACTACAGTTTTGATTCCTTGCTGTGAGTCACAATATATATCACGATTTGCAGACATTGGCATGATTATTTAAAAAACATGACCAATACAGATGCACAATACAGGTTTAACAGAAGTATTTTGAAGGCATTTCTAAGAACAGTGATCATTCACATCATTTTTATAGAAGATTGTTTTACGTTGCCATCTTGTGGTGCAAACTCGATTGTTAAAAGGAAATAAGAAATTGATCAATGCTGTTTACAGTACATTATCATCCTGAAGGTAAGCTTAAAAGACTCTGGAGTAAGGAAATAATGCATAGATGAATATTTAAATCCAGACTTCTACGATTAATTGCATAAATACCCCATATTTTCATGAATTCTCTAGGCTAACTTACTAGTACTGTTATATACTATAAACTAAATGCTCTCTTTGTCATGTCTATTTTCTAGTTCTTCATAATGTCTATTAAAAACCCTTAGAAACCAGATGGAATTCCACCTTTAAATTTGGCTACCCACATTTGCATTTTGTCTCATATTCATGGAGGTTTAATGTTTTAAAAAAGCAAGTCCTACATACTCTTTACAGCAGAAACCAAACCTGATTTTAGATACACAGTGTCTTCCTGCTGAATATGGATTTCTGGTGGCTTATTCATAATTTAGCCCCACAGAAGTATTTTATTTGCCAGCTGCTGTAATAATAGACTTTGAGAGTGGCATAAACCAGTCCCACATATTTGTCCCCACTCAGACAGTTTTGCTTATATATGAATAATAAAAGATGTAAAAATAGCAAGATTTACTCAGTAAAGTGAAATTACTGTTTCACAGTAACCAAGGATGCTGTAGGTCAACAGCAAACTTACAGATCTTGGAAGTGTTTCCACAATATTGATTTTTTTTTTCTTTAAAACAGAGAACTTTTTTCTTTAAAACAGTGCTGAAGAGACAAGAAGTCTAGACTTTGTGAGTGTAAATAATATACCCTTAAATATCAACAAATCTCTTCTTCCGGTGGAAATTTTTTGTGAGTGAGGTAGTTGTGTATAATTGCTCATTTGGGACTCTGCATTTGCTGCTGTTTATAATAGAGGGGTTGCTCACACAGCTCAGAAATAAACATAGCTGCCAGCTTTTAAGTATGCGATAGTGTTATATATCAGGTCTGTACCATGCAGCAGAAATAAGTGATAGAGAAAAACTTTGTCCTTCACAGTCCTTGACAATATCTTACTACTGTTCAGTCCTTTCTGAAAATAAGCCTGTTGCTATTTCAAAAGTTTTATGAGCCTGGAAGAGAAGAGGAACACGATTTTCTACCTGGGAGGGGATGTCCCAGAGGACAGCACAATCACTTACAGGTGGAAAGAACAGTTCTAGCAGCAAAGGTTGCTAAACCTTTTTGTCCCCATTACAGGCATCCTTCACAAGCACCCCACACTATGTGCCCGCTTTTGGTAAGATTTTCTAGGAGTTACATGTGAGTCACTGCCAGTCACTGTGTGAAAGTCTTGCCAGATAAAAAACAAGTTTAAAAACTATTAATTAGGTTTTTTTAAATGAAACTATCAGTGCCATGAAGGAAAGGGAAGAAGTAGCAGGAATGTCAGGTCAGGAGGGTTCAGGCCTCTCATTTTTGGGAGCCCACAAAAAATGCTGTGCAGGTGCATTCTGACAGGTCTAGGGAAGGGAATCACTAAGACAGATGGGGACAGAGTCAAGTGGCAGTTGTTGGTTTGCTATCCCCCACACACTTGTCAAGTTTATGGATGGAAACCCATGTGGTAGCTGACACTGCTGAGACACATAGCTTTAGCCTATCCCTCTGCAGGAAAATTGATGCAATAGTAGTACTTTGTGGGTGTAAAAGGGATTTGAGGCAGCTCTGCTGTCTTCAAGTGGACCGGATGGATAGCACTGTGGGGCTGACGGTTTCAGAGGTTTTTGGTTGGGTGGGTTTCTTTTGTTGTGGTGGTTGTTTTAGAAATGTTCAGCTTGGAAGAGAAGCCAATATTCTTGCTTACTGGATGTGATGGAGCTTGAAGCAATCTAGAATCCCTGCAGTACAGCCTTTTCTATTTTCATTAGTGTTGTCTTCTTGACTTATCTCTGGAATGCCTCTATAGTTGTGGCACCAATTATGCTGCCTGCTGCCTGCTCTGTAGCTCAGAAGTACCTAGCTATTGAAAACCTGTAAGAATTTATTAATAATTGCTCCTGTCAACATGGAAAGCACAGAAATTTTAAAAAGCTCTGAGCAATTGATTTAAACTAGTCTCACTACTAGGAAGACATTTTGTAAACCATTTCTCTTTGATGTTTCCCTTAAAATAAGTCTTCAAGGCTGAGCAGTTTCTTCCCTTATTCCTTCATGTCTCTGCTTATACATGAAGCCCCTCCAAACATTCACACCTGCATTTAATAGTACTTTTACCTCCAATATCCATAAAAGGGAGATCTCGACAGCTATCGTGGTCAAGAGCATGCTATTTCTGCCCATCGTTCTTCTACTGAAGTTTGCAAGATAGGACTTAGTGATTTTTGGTTGACAAAGGCAAGGAAAATACTTTGACATTTAAGTACAAGAACAGACTAAAATAATTCGTCCTTTGACCCCTGAGGCCTTTCTCTTAACAACCTTATTTATTCTTCTGCACTGATTAATCTAAAATAGTGTTTTAGTCTGGAGAACTGAGACAGAGAGAGAGGAAAGAGATCCTTTCCAGGAGAAGTCCCCATGAAGAAGGTCAATCTGTCCATACTATATGGCAAAATGGAGAGATCAATCTTCTATCTCAGGCTGAGACCAATCTCTTTCTCAGGCCTGAGGAAAAAATTCAACTTTTACTTGTCTTCCCGTACTCACTGCAACACAAGAACTGTAAGGCTGAGGGTTTTTACCCAGTCCAGTAGCTGTTCAGTAGCTGAGCCTGTTATGAAAGCTGGAGGAATTGAATATCATACAATGACAGACTTGTGTGGACATTCCAGGAGCTATAATGTAAAATATTGAGATCATTAAAGTAGAGTGGAGTGGAGCGGAGCGGAGCAGAGCAGAGCAGAGCAGAGCAGAGTAGAAATAATGAAATAGACTGTTTCAGTATGAAGGAACCTACAGCAATCATTTAGTCCAATTGCCTGGCCACTTTAAGGCTGATCAAAAGTTAAAGCAGGTTATTGAGGAGATTGTCCAAAAGGCCTCTTAAACAGGGATAAGCATGGCACACTGATCACCTCTATAGGAAGCCTGTTTCAGTGCTTGACTATCCTCAGTGTCAAGTCTAAACCTACTCTGGTGCAGCTTTGAACCATTTCTTGTCACTGAATACTAGGGAGAAAAAAATCAGCACCTCCCTTCCCCCTTTCTAGATCCATTATGCATGCATCTAATAGGAAATAGGGTATATTCTCTGCTACTCTAAAAGAGAAAAAAAATAGTGGTTGATCTCTCTCACACTTGTGCACACAGAAGCATGTAAACTAAAACATTACTGTGTTCTCTTTTCATGTTCTGGACTTAGTTCAAGATGTGGGGATAACAATCAGTCTCCTGTGAAATGTCCTACAGGACTTTAATGGCTCCAGTGAGCCAGAAACCCTGAAAACATGCTGTATAAAAGATGGATGTTGATTTCTGGAACCACTATTTTTCATTAATAGCTTCTTGGGAACAATGATCCTTACTGACTCAGCAATGCTATACCTTTTGTCGCTTTACTTCCATAGACTGCAGGTCAAAAATTACCTTTAAAAAAGAAAGGAAAAAAAAAGTCATAGTACAATAAGTCTTTGGCAATGATTCTGTTTAGCAGCTGAATATTTACAGAGTTCCCCTGAGAAAAAAAGGCTGGTTTTATTTTTTTTATGTACTGTAGTAGGTTTTACCCTCACAAAAAGGGAACAAAAGTGAAAGAGACAACGTTAAAGAATGTAGTAAACCTACCTGTCTGCACACAAAAAGCAATGTATGTTATTAAGCCTTTATTGACCTAATTGTGGTACAACCAACCAAATAGTAATTACATATATGCATTCTCCAACACTTTATCAAAACAAATCCAAGAAGTTTAATCTGAAAGTTTATTGTGATATTTAATTCTGGTATTGCAACTATCACCCACTAGCAGACAACTGTAATCTAATTTTATGAGATCTACAGCTGAACCATAAAAAGTTCCTTACACACACTGAACTAACATACTGCAATTATAAAAGTAAGGACAAAGTATGAACCTAACTTCACACAATTTTCATTATTTGTTTTTTTTTTTCTGTGTATGGAGTGGGTATTTCCATCCATACCTCATATTATGTTGGTTTTTTCTAAGTATTTTCTATATTTATAATGCCATCCCTTTTTCACATATATATTGTAAGATAAGTCACCATTACTAATGAAAATAATTTCTTTCATTAAAAAATCAGTGCTTTAAGTAAAACAAATAGTCTACTGATCAGAGTAATTCATTGTAATGTCAGACCAAAGGGAAAAATAACCTTTTAGGATCTGAACTACAAGTAGCAATTGAAGTACTTAAATTCTTTCTTTGCTGCCTCTGCTCTAGCAAGACTTCCCCTTCACTTTCACTCACTTCAACGGCATTGCAAAACAGATGTGTCTACCTGGCAAATATGAAAAAGTCCAGGCTTTATGGCCTGCAATAAATCTGAGCAACCACCCAGAATTAGTGAGTAACAGCTGTGGTTGTACAGTATGACTTATGGTGAGGAAAAAGACAAGGATCTAGTTTCTCAATTACTAAGTAAAATAACTAGGTGGTAGAGAAGGCACTTAATACACCCGTGCTTCTGTTGCACTACAAGGGAGTTCAGTGGCATCTTCTGATGGGAAGGATGTGTGCCACAGTAATGTTGCACCTGCATGCTTAAAATCAGAAAGCTGAGTGAGAAATCTCTATCTGAGTGACAATGCTGAGTGTCTGCCATCCTGAGTTGTGCCTAGGACAGCCATTACCTGCAATATTGTAAAGCTTCCCACTACCATGACAAATTAGGGGTTAAAAAAAAGAAATCGTATTAATATAACTAAAAACTGGAGATACTACACAGCAAGACTCCTGGCTCATTGTATCTTATTGTAGCAATGCACTCAACCATGGTTCTTGAAATGACATCTGCCCTTTGTGCTTCTTTGACTGAATGTACTCCAACTTTTTCTGTATGAGTCATGTCAGTGAAGTGTTTGGTTCCCCATCACCAGCTGAGCAGTAGACAGTCAGGATAGTGGCTTCAGCTGTGTACTGTTTGCATGAGTACTGCTCACATAAGTGAAATCATACATAACAAAAAGCCTAAGTGGCATCTGAAAAAAAATGAAAACAGTGTATAGCAGTTTTATTTTTGCCAGAGAAATGTTGCTACTCTTGTACTTTACACTGTGATTTATCTGGAATGATAAGAGTTCTTCAGTAGCAGATAGCTTTTCAATAGCAAAAGCCAATTAAAAGACAGAAGGGAGAGATGTTGGGAAAAAAATCAGTTTTTCCAGTGACATTCTTTGCCCTGTGACATGTCTTTGCTAACTCAACTTTTGGATCCTTTATGTAAAAATTGGTGATGGACATTTTATCTAACCAAATCTACTAGTTTATAGTGTTATAACTGAAACTGAGAAGAGAAAAAGCAGAAGCATCAGCTTGGATTTTGTCAAGATATAACATGGAGCAAATGCCCCAGAAATGGATACTCCTTGGGACAGAAAGGGCAGGACATGGCAGGACAGGTCCTGTCCTGCCTGCCTGTTTGAAAATTGGACAATAAAAAGCATATTGCTCCCTACGCCACTAAAACCATGTGGGAGAGAAATATCTCCTATTTCCTTGTCTTGGTCTTGTGGTTTTGCTTGTTTGCTTGCATTTCTATGTCCAAAAAGAAGAGAGAGAAAATGATAGGCTTTGGCCACCGTGTTCTTCCTAACATTGTGGGACAGTTCACTTTGCACTTGATGATTGTTTACTATTCTTTAAATGCGGTGATGCATCTGGAGAGGAACCATCTACAGGGATGATTAGGGGACTGTATCATCTCTGTTAGGAGGAAGTTCTTCAAGACTTGGGTTTACAAAGCCCAGAGAAAAAAAAAATGTGAGGGCATCATACCTACATATTTACAGGGCAGGTGTCAAGAGGATGGGGCCAGACTCTTCAGTGGTTCCCAGAGACAGAACAACAGGCAACGAGCACACACTGGAATACAGGAAGCTCCATCTAAATATGAGGAAAAACTTTTTTATGTCTAGAGTGACAGAGCACTGGAAGAGGCTGTCCAGAGAGATTGTGGAGTCTCCTCTTCTGGAGATATTCAAAGCCCATGTGGACATGATCCTGCACAACCTCCTCTAGGCGGACATGCTTTAGCAGTGGGTTGTACTAGATGATTTCTAGAGATCCCTTTAAAGCTCTACTATTCTGTGATTCTATGAAATAGCACATTACTTAGAAGATAAAAGAATATGGCTGTTAATTAAAAACCTTTAGTTTCCACTAGAAGTGTCTATTTGATTTTAAGGAGGAATCAGAGGTGACCAGGGGGAGACCTTGAAGAAGAGCAAGGAAAGAACTTTGAAAAAGGGAGAAATACAATTTCTGAATGGCATGAAGGCAAGTAATTGTGAAATACAGCACAATTCCACAGAGCAAGGTGTCCTGGTTTTGGCCAGGATAAAGGTGATTTTCTGTCTTGTAGTTTTGCTTTCAGATAGGTTTCTTGTAAGTAGCTGCACTTGCTGAAATTAACAGCAAGTTTCTCAGACACTATCTGCTTCTAGGACTGATAATGCTCGATGTTTATAGTTACAGCTGGAGACTGCTCTGCAGAACACTGCTCAGCTCTGAGGAACATTTTGCCCTCTGGAAGGAGAAAAGGAGTAAAAAGGTCACACCTGCAAGCCTCCTTTAGGGAGAAATGGACAACAGAAATGACCAAAATTGACCAAACAGAGTAAGTATTACATCCCATACATGCCATAATCAGTATAAATTTGAGGGATCACAAGGGTCAAACCCCTTTTTCCTGCTTTCCTTTTTCACCCATCCCTGTTCCCTTCAGCATCCTGGTAGGATTCCATCTGTTTGTCTGCCTGTGGTCCTGATCCACACCAGCCTGAATCCCTGTGTTCCTGCCTCCAGCTCCCGACTGCTGCTGACTCCAGGAGTCCAGCCTGGACTTTCCCAGAGCTGCCCTGCAGCCTCGGTGGTGACGTGGGAGTTACTGGGGGAAAGGGTGAGGAATCAATTTTCCTGTATATTTGTATATATTTAGTAATGTGTTTCTTTTTATCATGACTGTTTCATTAAAGCTGTGTAGTTTGGTTTCCATAAGTCTCTCCTTATTGTCTCTGCTTTCTTTATCAGGGAGGGGGATTAACAGAGAGCATCTGTTATTTGGTTTAATTGCCAGGCCAGTGTTAAACCGTGACACAAGGGCACTAAATGTATATAATTAAGATCACAGTTTAAAGGCAGCTATTTTGGTGCTACGTGGAGCTCAACTTAATGAAAAGAAAAAGAAAGGAAAAAAAAAAATAAATAAAAAAGAAAAACAGGTAATTAGGCAAAATGCGAGGAAGAAAAGTGGTTGAAATGAAATGGAATAACAGTAGCTTCATGGAAATTCTACTGTACTAGAGGAACAGACCCTCTGCCCAGAAATAAACAGAAATCTTCTGGTGAATTAAAAAAAAAAAAAGTCTATGGTTTTCAGGCAAAGATCAGGACAGAATAGTTTAGATTTGGTGGATTTTCAGGCAAAGATCAGGATAGAATAGTTTAGATTTGGTGGGTTTTTTTTAAAACCAAGCACCTGACCACATTATTAAAAAAAAAAAAAAAAAAAAAAAAAAGACAATGCATTTGAAATAATTCTTTAAATGAAAGGATCAAAATGCAACTGTTTTTCTAGAGCTATTTATAGCTTCCACCAGGCAGAACTATGTGCATAGTACCTGTTAGTCACTTGGATGACAGGAAATGGAGGCAAGCTCAATAAAGACATGGCAAAAGAAAGATGTGTCATCTACTGAAGTGGATCCCATAAGTTCCTTCTTTTGCCTTACTTGTTCAGCTCTTCAGACCCAAAAGTTGGGAGGAGAGAAGGTTGTTGTCTGTGTTTCTGTATTTTATGCTGACCTACATGCAGGTTGGGTATAACCTGTTGTCATCCAGTTAGATGTTGAAAGTCTGTAAAATGTGAAGTAAGCTGATGGCACTTGATTTTAAAAGAGCAGACCTTAGTCTCTTCAAGGATCTACTTGGTAGGGTAGAACAGGACAAAGCCCTGGATGGGAAGGGAGCCCAGGAAAGCTGGTCCATATTCAAGAATCACTCCATACATGCCCAGGACCAATTTGTCCCAGTAAAGAGGAAGGCAGCAGGAGTGCCAGGAAGCCATCGTGGATGAGCAAGGAGATTGTGGAGCTCCTGGACACACTTCAGGGTAAAAACAAAGATTAGAGAGGATGGAAGCAAGGACAGATACACTGGGAGAAGTAGAGAGAAGTAGTCAGAGAAGCAAGAGATCAGGTTAGGAAAGCAAAAGTACAGAGAGAATTGGATCTGGCAAAGGGGGGTTAAGGGCAACAAGAAAAGTGTCTATAGGTATGTCAGTTATAGGAGGAACACTATGGAAAATGTGGGCCCACAGGAGAGCTGATCACCCAAGATGTGACCACTAAAGGAGGGGCTGCTCTTGTGAGAATAGGGCCCAGTTTATCAGGGTGGTTACCCAAATGAGGGTCTCTCCTTGAGAGAACAGAGTCCAGGTGGCTTACTGAATGAGGCCTCCACCCGAGTGCAATGTCCATTTTGTCAGGGAGGCTGTTTTGAGACAAATTTTCTTTCTGGGAGTCTACAAGTTATTCCTATTGTTAGAATCCATTAATTATTTGATGTCAAAGCAGATCTATACAGTGTTCCATGCTACTGCAGAGAATTTCTGGGTTATATACTCCCTTATTTATGTCGCAGGCTGTAGTCATGCTTCATCTCCAATCTGACATACTGTGAGCTTGATGCACATGAAGCAAAAAAGAAGCTGTATTTCCAAAAGCTTCAGTACATTCACACAGTAGTTTAACAACCTAGAAAAGGGCTCAGATTTTAGGGTTAGTTGCACAAAAGGAACACCAAGGAGAGAAAAAATTCTGTGTCCATTTTGTAGTATGACCTTCGATATTCTAGTCTGATGGGAAATTATTTTTATTTCAAATTTTATTTGGTACTGACAATCAAACGATGATACAGAGAAGGTACATTTCTACTGGAAGCATCTAGAGGCCTCTGTTTATACTGTGACTAAGATAACACATGTAAAATCAAAACAATTTCTTAATTATAACTATGACATTAATTTCTTAATGTCTTTCATCTTCAAGAGACTAGAAATGTGAACAAAATTGATGTACCTTTCATCAACACTGAAAGAAACAAGAAAATCACTGCAGCACAGAAAAATTAGTAAAGCGGAACCAGCAACCAGTCATCATGACTGAAAATTGCATCTTCACTATGGTCATCGTTACTTTTGTGTACAATCGCCCTTATTTAAAAAAAACAGACAATATACCACCATGTGTTTGATCTATATTTTTAACTTGGATATATTTTATGCACATACCATCTCAAGTTCATTTGAACACAGTATTTGAACAACAAACCTGTAGATGTCACAGACGTGTACAAGTTACATACTTGTCCCATAAGTAGAATTTGCACATATTGTCTTAAGAAATGTTACCAAGTAGGACAAATACTTCTGAGCTCTCAATGTATTCAGAAAAAAGCTTCCTGGATTTAAGAAGTTTTTCTGACATTTTTAGGGTCAATTCTAAAATGTTGTTACATAAAGAAGTAACACTGAAGTCAGTTATACACATAGAAGTTTAACTCACTTCTGTTCACTCTGGCCAAATAAAATGGCTAATAAGATTCAGAATCTTTTTATTGTGTGGCTGAAATGTCAATATATTACTAGTCCTCCTGGGGTAAAATGTCTGTTTGCTAATATTAATTAAATCCTTTAAGTTACCTTTGCATACAGAAGGACTACATGATTGGCCTGTAAAATCTTTATTTAAACTTTTTGTGTGGCACTGAATGAACTCATTTTATTTTGATTTCTGGTTACAGCCCTAGGAGCAAACCCCATAAAGGACCTGATTAAAATTATGTTGGCAATGCACTTTAATCTCAAGAAAGGTACTCTATTATTTAAAAGCTTACTCTTATCTTGATAATGCCTTGGAGTGGACAACACACCGACAAGGCTATACAAATGCAAAGCATGTAAGTGGTTCATTATAAAGATCAGACCTGATTCAGACAGGGTAACTTCCCTCAGTTACTTATTTTGCTGAACATTTTCATGCACAGAAGTCACAGGATCAAGGTAGTCTGTAGCATTATTAAATGTGTCACCACCATGAGATGATCTCTATCTGTCTTAGCAAATAGGAGAACCAAGTGTCTGGAGGGGTAGGAACAGTACCAGATAGGGACACTCAGCTTTTTCTGCTCCATCACTCGCCTTGTAGTGTGGATGCTGGATAGTATGGTGAGTCTCTACAGTAAACTTTCTGGTACATATGGGGTGTAAACAGATCTGGGAGCTCATACTGGCAAGTCTCCAGCTCATATAGTGGTGGTGCATGCTACAGAAGCTGATGAAGCTTTTGAATTTTAACTTTTGCAGAGATTTTCTGGACCATTTGCCTTGCCTGCTGAATGAAAAATAAAAAGAAGTGAATAAAAATTTAAAAATCTCTGAAATTAGGCATGTTCCAAGCTCGTTCCAAGCTCATTCCAAGCTGTTCGGAATGAGATAATGGCCAAAACTATCTGGGCCACAATCCATCTACAGAGAACTGTAAGTATATTATGTAGGGTTTAATTCTGCTTTGAATAGTTTGCTTCTGTGTCAATACATTTAATTCCCTCAATATAGTTTAAAAAATTATTCTTATTTATGAATAATGTCAAATCATACACATAAGGTATGTGTATGATTGTGTTCACATTGTTGCCCTTTTGGATGCTGGAATTTAGGAATATTATTTCTAAGGTCCTTGTGGAATACTCTAATCACTTAGCCTTTCTCACGTGCATTTAAAGACTTTAAGGACCACATGCTGGTTGGTAGCTGTGTTTGTAAGAAGTCTGAATTCTTCAGACAAGAAACTATAAAAACAGGCAGTTTTGTGAACAAGAGGGTAGAGTAGACCTTTTTAGTACACAAATGGCCTGTGTAAACTGATCACATGCAGAGCTGTTAATGCAGAATTTATATAAGCAAATGAGACACACAAAAATGTTTATTCTTGGTTTCAGTGACTGAAATGTTATGAATTATTACTCTTTTCATTTCAGTAGGATGGTGTACTGCTCCATAGTGGGTTTTATACATACATGAAGTACAAACTATTTATAAAAGACTGAAATAATTTATCGTTTCAGGACCATGTTGGCTTCATAGAGGAGACAAATAAAAAACTCTTTCAACATTTCAAAGGGAGAGAGGAAAATCTTTTCCCTTCCCAATTAGTCAAGCATACTTTTCCATAACAAAACCACAAGCCCTCTAGTGGCATGTTTCCCTTCTTGTTTCAAGTTGGTGAGGTTGTCCCTGCTTATTTTTTAATTATTTTTCTCTGCTGAGTTAAAACATCAAGTGAGATGGCCATAAGGCATATTTTTCTTGGACATAATTTGAATACAGTAATTGAAGCTGTTAGCTTTAAAATGTCATGTAATGCTATAATCAGCCACTTTTTACATACATAACATAATTGCTCTTCCTTGGAAGTAAATAGGGTGTTGTATCCTGTCAATTTTACTTTAAAATACCAATGAAAAACATTTGTTGAATATTATATATCTTTATGCAGCCCTTTACCAGTCAGTTATAGTCAATTTTATTTGCCTATCAATCCCTGTAATAGTAAGCAGATGGAAGAAATCATGCTTCTCCGTGTTTATGTCAATCATTCTTAGCATTATGCAGATCTGTTTATTTTTCTGATGTATTTATTAATATTGTTTTGCAGCTACATAACCTCCATTAAGAGGATTACTAAGTGTACAACTTATTTCTACATTTTTCTTCATATTTTACACATTTTATTTTCTTTCAGAAATGCTTTCTACTGGTGTGACTAACATTACAGCAGTGTCAGTAGTTCTATTATACTATAAAAGCAGTTCTATTATATCATCCGTGAAATTTTTCTTTTGTGTTGAGATTTTGCATTTAAGTTCTCATCTGCTGTCTGAAAAAAAAAAAAAAGATTGAGAATCTGTGTTGTGTTTTGCCTCTTTTCTTTGGCAGTAAAGGAGAGAAATATAGTTAAATGTTTACCTTTCTTTTTTCAATATTTTACAGAGCTCTTCCTGGAGTTCACAAGAGAACTCTGAACACAAAACAAATGCATAGGAGCTTACTCTGCAGTTAATGGGAAATATGTTACCATAGCTGTCTGTCAGGGTTCAGGCCTAGGATAAAAAAAGGTGATGTGGCTATTCTTTTCCCCAGCCCCCATTTTGGGATGGTGAGGAGGAAATCTACCTAAGATCTCACTGATCAAGACAAAAACTAAGAGGGTTTCACTCACCATTTAAAGCCACAGGCAAACCAGACCCAAACTGGGGAAAAAAACTATTCAATTTATCATTAAAAAAAACAAACGGCAAAGAGAAAACAAAAACTAGATTTTAAATAGTTTACTCCATCCCTCCCTTCTTCCTGGGTCCAAATTACTTTATTCTGGATATCTCTACCTCTTCCCCTCCAGTGGCACACAGGAACAGGGAGTGGGGTTTTATGATCCATTCATCACAGGTTGTTTTCTGCTGCTCCTTCCTCCTCAGGGAGAAGGATTCCTCACAGTCTTCCCCTACTCCAATGTGGGATCCCTTCCATGAGAGAGTCCTTCAAGAACCTCTCCAACATGAGTCTCTCCCATGAGGTGCAGTCCCTCAGGAACAAACTGCTCCAGTGCAGGCTGCCTACGCTGTCAGGGGCTGCTTCAAGAACAATCTCATCTTCCCTGGCATGAGTCCTCCATGGCTCCTGCTCCACATGTGCTCCAGTGTGATCCACCAAGGGCCTCTCCACCATGCTCCTCCATAGTTTGCAGGAGGACAGCCTGCCATCTCACCTTTGGTGTAGAGGAACCTCTGTCCAGGGATGCTTCTCCCTCTCCTTCCCCACCAACCTTGGTATCTCTTCTCTGGAATTGCTCTCCCCTCTGACATAACTCTCCTCCCTGGTATTGCTTTCTCCTCCCCCTCTCCTCAGCCCTCCAGTCTTATAGCTGCTTGTTTCCCCTTCAGGATTATGCTAGTCTCAGAGGTGCATCCATTGTCACTAATTGCCTCAACATTAGCCAGAGGTGGAGCTGGGCATTTTGGAGCCAGTGGAGCTTTCAGCAGCTTCTTACAGGAGCTGTGCCTGGGGTCTCTCCTCTGCTACCAAAACTGCCACCACATCAGCCCCATCAGAACACCGTCCTCCCTTTTCCTTCATTTTAGCCATTTTGCTTTCACTTTTGAAGAGGATCTGAGATAAATTAGAGAAAGGAGTTACCCACCTACACGAGGAATTAGCAATTCAGTCACAATTACTGATAGAAAATGTGGGGTCCCTTTCCTTTCCTATTTCATAGCTATCCAAATGTTTGAGGCTTGTTGCTAAATCCTGCCTATAGTAGTTTTGTTGGCATGATATCAGAGTTTGTGAGAGGTAGCACAAGCAGTGCAGGCAGCTGCTTGGCCCAGCCTTATACCTCACTGAACCTTGGTACAGGTCAGACTTTGAAGTAGTTTCTGCCATTTTATCAACAACTCACAGGCATGTAAACCATACTTACTTGAGATTTGCACCTGAAAGAGGGCACTTCTTTTAGGAAAGGGATAATCACGACCTCAGGACATTAATACGTTGCAGAAGGACAGAGACAGCTTAGGTAAGGTACAAGAGAAACTGCACTTGAGGGTCTGTAGAACCACCTCTCTTAGGAGCACGGGAATAGAAGGGACAGCTAGGGTCATCTTATTCCCACAGTCTTAGGCAACTGTGCAAAAGACTGAAATGAGGCAACTGATCCATGAACCTTGTGGATCTAACACAGCAGACCCACACAGGACAGCAGAATGCATACCACTACAACAGCAACATTACAAGGCAAAAAAATCTGCAACTGTTTCTTGAAATATGAAAATTTTGTGGTCAGCATATATAGAAATCATGTTGCATAGCTGCAGAAGGTTGTTATTTCAGTAAGGAAATGGATAGAACATTGCCATAGCAATTTTTAAAATTTCATTTCCTCCACGGAAGTCGAACATTAACTAACATAAAGCAGTCCCTCTTTGTCACCCTTACATGCAAATAGCACACTGTGCATCCATTCTGGCACCCTACTTGCTCTGCTATCTCCACCTATCCTTCAGAGAAGAAATGGTGATGAGCAAAATCCATAAAATTTTATATCAAGCTCAGTACTTCAGCACAAAAATTGTGTCTGCACACTGCATCTGAACAATACAGGGTGCTTAATATCCCTGTGATTCGAAATTTTCTGCCAGATTATATATGCCAGTAAAATGTTTATCAAGTAAGTGAATAGTGGCAGGCTGGTCATATGCTTACATTTGAGTTGTGTGTGCTACAAAAACCTAGTAAGATGCTCAGCAAAATGCAATTGCTAGGTGGTGAGAGGCACAATAATTCTTTTGCTGTCTTGGGTTCTGTGGTCCATCCTCTGAGGCACTTCTTGCAAGTAGCATATTTCTTAACCCTTAGCAATGTTTTCTGCAAGGAACAGCTGGCTGAGAGAGAAGACTCTTTCAACAGTGCACATCTGTAGTTAAAGGGGCAAAAAATTCATCCAGTCATGTTATTAGTTCTGAAAGATCCTCTAAGGTGGCGGTGGAGCAATGATAATAACACAACTTCTGCATTGAGCAGTGTGATTAAGTGCACTGACTAATGTCCACAGACTTAAATACTGTCTAAAGACTGTAGAAAGTGTGTGTTTTTTTGTGTGTAATTTTTCCACAAGCTACTATATTGAGGACCAACAGATGAACGAGAACTTGCCAGTGCAGTAGGAATTGTCTAATGCTGCAAAAAATATTTTTTTAAAATACAGCTGGTGTTGATGATAGGGAGAGAAATAAGATTTTTTTTCTTTTTTCTTTTATAGAGTTCCTTCAACTTTTGTGTTTCCTTGATCCTTTCCTTTCCTTGATCCTACAGTAACCAATATGTTATTTTCATCACTAGCTCACTTCAAAATAAAATAAAATAAACAACAAAAAAGCAACTAAAAAAAAACCAAAAACCAAAAACAAACAAAAAAAGACCCACAAAAAAAAAAAAAAAAAAAAAAAAAAAAAGCCACACCAAAGCAACCATAGTTGGAAGTCAAACTGAAGATGGAAAGATGGAAATCTGTAGATACGTGAGATATCTTTAAAAAAGGATTCTCTGCTTTCTTTAATCAGGAGAAAGTGAATACTCTATGTTAACAGAGCTTAACAACTACTTTATTTAACTATTTGGATTAACTCTTCTGCAGTGCTCTTCTACTCATTCCCAGCTCTAGAAACACTATACCTGACTCAGAAATTATGTTTGCTCAATACTGAAGAGCTGAGCCCCCTTTTCTGAGCAGCCTGATGCACAAACACATTTCCATGTGCTGTGAGGAAAGGAGCTATTAAATATCAAACACCCATGCTGAACATGGATTTGGGAAACTCAGGGACAGTGCACTAAGCCAAGTCAAACACTTTCCATGAACTTACTAAATTTCTTTGCCTCTTTGACCAGCCTCAGTTCTTTCCCTATTTGAGCAGATCAAGTATGTCCAGGAAGGGAAAAAAGAAAGTTTAAAAAAGTATAATTCTTATCACTATACTTGAAGATGACAAGAATATACTTTAGTATTGGCTCGAATTATTTCTTTGGCATTCCATGAGCACCAGTCTATGGAGAAAGAATTTATATTATTGAACATTTTCATAGAAAATGTTATGGATATTAGCGTAAAAGAGATCCGTTCCAGTCATCAAAAATCCACAGGCTATCAAAAGGATGGTATGTTAACAGGTTCATTTACTTCCCACAGCAGTCAAAACATCCTTCAAAGATACCTCTAGGAGCTAGTCATGCCAAACCCAACATGACTCCAAAGTGCTTTATCAACCTTGGGAGTAGGTTCAGTCAAAATCTCATAATGAGCTGAATGCATTAATTCCATTTAAATACCTGACTGTTTTCTCAACATGCACAGTTCAAGATATGAAAAAAACTGTCATGCTAAGATTTGAACATTACTCTTGTAAGCCAAAAAAAGTGCTTATATTGCAAAAAGAAGTTTTTCTGTACCTCAGAAAGCACTGGGATGCTTTGTTACACTTTCAGTTTACTGACTATGAACTGTCTCCAGCTAGTCATTTGACCACCACTGACCAGTTCAGAACTGGGAGGAGAACAGACAGTAATGCAAGTTAATAATTTAGTGAAGGAGCAACACTTTACATGGTATGTTGCAGGACAATGTAAGATTCTGCTGGGGACAGATAAGCATGTACATTCCTCCTGCCTCCAGCTGATGTATTTGAAAAATCTGTCTCCTGTACAGAGTATTTCCTCCAAGTCCAAAAGAAAGTAGAGGTAATGCTAAACACAGCCATTTCCTTCCTGTCTGTCTCAAAATATTAACAAAGCCTTACTTAGTTCTGGTTTGAAAATTGTCCTATCCTCAGAAATATTATCATTTTATTATCAAAGAAAAATAGTATGCTTGCTACACTTGGCACATATAATACAGGGAGGAAATAATCTTTGTCAGCTTTCAGAACTGAAACAAAACATTTAGGAAAGTCTGATGAAAAATGCTCTGAATACAGAGCATTTTTCTGAATTCCAAATCATTTTACTACGTTGGTAGCAAAACCTGTAGGCTTTATGTTTTTTGAGTTCTCCTATGCTAGAGGCTTCCTGTGTGTCAGAATCTACCAGCATTTGAATGAGAACAAAACTTACTAATATTTAGGGAAATGTAGAAAAAAAAAACAAACAAAAAACTTCAGGATAAAATATACAGAGAAAAATTATCCTTCTAAATATACATACAACATACACATGAAACAAAACAAGAACTAATCTGCAGCAATAAGCATGGTGGTCAGTGTAATACTCAGTTGCCTGAACAAATCTGTGGGCAGGCTGGACAATCAATTTCTGTCGTTTGCACTATATAAGATCCCAGAATTATTTGTCTCCCGCTTCAATATTGCATATATATTTTGAGCGATAATAATGTTAGATTTTTTTTTCATAGTACAGTAAAAGTCAGAATTTTAAAAGCAGCAGTCAGAGGTTCCTCTGCCTTGATTATTTCTAATTACTGCTGCATTTGTGTTGCTTTCTGAGCATGGCAGAGTGATGATCACAGGGGTTTGCAAATAATTTCTATGTTGTAGTTTAGAGATCTAACTAGAGGCTCCATATGACTTTAGTGTTTTGATTTTCACATTTTCTCCTACAAGCTTATCTTCTTGTCTGGGCCATGTGTCCCAGTTTTCTAGTATTACAACACATCACAGGAATTAAATACAGCTCTCTCCATGTGACAGGAGATAAAGTCATAACTTAGAAGAAAAGAGAAGATAGTCTGAGTTACACCTCCCACGAGGAATAGTGACAAGGTAAATGTGATCTATTGCTTTATTGAACTAAAAACCATCTGAGATTTTTTTGTTTGACTTTTTGGTTTGGTTTGGTTTGGTTTTTAAGGCTCATTGAAATTTTGTGAAATAAAGCATAATTATGTTTTAATTAGTATTTTATAAATAGCAAACGGAAAAGGTTCAAAATATTCCTGCATATTTAGGTATTTAGAGAATGTGCATTTTCAATAGAAAAACTGCTCTAATGGACTATTTCTAGAATATGTGAGTCATGAATAAAATTTTTAGAAACATAGAAAATGTTGGAAGCCTCTAGGAACAGAGTAAGAAATTGCTATTGCAGATTTAGTGAGATGCTTTTCCATAAACAAGTTGATCTAATATTTGCTTCATCTTTCCCCTCTTCTTGGACTTTGTGTAAAGCATCTGATGGGCCTATTTGGAGAAACTTAAGGCTGGCAGTCTCAGTAACAATGATGTTATAGATTTTTTTCAGTGTTCACAATGTAGCAAACATGTATCTGCCACAATTGAAAGAGCAACCTGATTGTATACCCTGGCAGAAATTTTAAATCTCCTTTGCAACCTGTTTGACAGGTCTGAAGACCTTTCACTGTTCTGAGCAGTGTTATTGATTGACAAAAAGAAGCCCCTTGTTTCAGTGGTTCACTTTTCCATTATTTTGTAAGAAGCATGAAGAAATATATCATTCCACTTAAATGAGAAGACACTCTCATATTTTGTTTCTAGCAAAGTGTTATTTGGGAAAAAATGCTCTCCTTTCAAAGATTTTTAACAAAAGCCCATTGTAATTCCTTGCAGAAGTTGGAACCATTATTCTAAGACAAACTATTTTCCACAGGGATCAGTTTAACCTGTACACATTTCAGTGAGAGAATCAGCTGCTTATTCCAGGTCTGAATTAAATGCTTAGAAGTGTTAATTATTCATCTTTAGGAAGCAGATGAAGCCATATCTGTAGCTTTGACCTAGCATATACTTGAGGATACAGACTGGTTTATAGCCTGACAAGCTGCAGGAAGAGCAAGAGGCCATCTTCAGGTTTTGTTCAGGCTCCTGGCACTGTGGACATAGAATCAGAGGAAATACCCCTGCAGCAGAATGGGTGCCCTCCTTAGGAATCTGAGGGACCATGAGAGTGCACAGGCTGCTTAATGTTCCTTACAGCCCGTGGTGGCACTGACCAACCTTAAGTACAATGTGTTGGGTGCTCAAATGTATGTGAAAAGATGCCTCAGACCCTATAATTAGTCTCCTTATCATGCTGGACTGCTACTGGTGTACAAAACAGTGTTCCAAGAGCCTTAGCCTCAGCATTTGCTGCCTGCTCTTGTTCCTTCTAGGGTACCTGTTACCATTCTGGAAAAAGAATTTTCAGTCTCTGGGGACATTTCACTGGAAATGTTCTGCTCATTGTCAAGCAGCTGTGAAGAAAGCAAATAGGAATTATTAGGAAAGGGACAGAGAAAGAAGTGGAAAGCATCGCTGTGCTGCAATAAATATAAAATATGCCTCCACCCTGAATATGTAGTGTCACTTCAGTAACCCTCATTTCAGGATTAGAGAGTTATAAAACTTGAAAGTAAAATAACTAAATAAAATAAATAAATAAAATTAGGGGACACTTTGGACAGGAGACTTCATCCTGGATAGGAGGCAACACAATATATGACATGTGTCTATAATATCTTGGATAGTTTGGAGAAGGTGAATGAGAAGTGAGTATTCACTATTTCTTATAATACAAGAGCTAAGAGTCACCTAATCAATCATGAAGTTTAAAACACTCAGTGGAAATTCTTCATCACATAATGCATAAATTACGGAACTCAGTGCTGCAGATTGCTGTGGAGGTCAGCAGTGCTCAGAAACATATTTGGCAAATTTATAGAGGAAAGCTCCATTAAACACCATCATCTGGACTCCTGCTCAAGAGGTTTCTAAGACAGAATCTGCCATTGGAGAGAAGGAGCTATGAGGAGAAAGACCATGCTGTGCTTCCCTTTTTCTGTCCTAAATTCTTCAGTGTCCTCTCACAGGGTAGAGGCTGTCAGAAAATGAGCTGGCTGGTCAGAGTAGCTTGGGAGCATTCAGTCTTTTTCTTACAGTTGTCCCAGTCACTACACATGCTTCTTTTTAAAAGCCAAAGTAAGTTATATCTTGTAGCTCTGTGGATCTATAGGGCAAAGGTAAGTTTCTAAAAACACTTTGCAAGTGGAAGACAAATTTCTTTTCTTTATAGGGTATCTATGAGCTGAATGTTTAATCTCTCTGTAGTATTTCCATCTTGGCTAAATAGATCAGACTTTCTTATCTAATTTCCTAAAATAATAAGATTGAGCAGTGTATTTAAGACATAATTTATCTACTCTACTGGTAGTTCTTTCAGAAAATTTATTTTCCAGAACCACAGTCCACCGCATTCCACACACACAAAAAAAAGCTATTTAAAGCACACAAAAAATTCAAATAAATAAGTATTTAAGTTATAATAATAATTTCTTTCTTGTTTTCTTTTAGAGAAAGTTAGCTATCTATATTCTTCAGCCATTACTATATGTTTTGGGTTTTTTCTGTTCAGTTATTATTATACATAGATACACAGAATTATCACTGTTTTTTTTTTTTTTTCTGTTCAGTTATTATTATTATACATAGTTACACAGAATTATCACATTTGGAAAAGACCTCTAAGATCACTGCATCCAACTGTCAACACCCCCACACATAATAAAACACATAAAATATGTTTAACAATATCTGTATTACGCTGCCCACTAGAGCATGTCTTCAATGGTTTTGAAATATGTCCAAGTATGGAGGATTCCACCATCTCTCTGGGCAGCCCATTCTAACACCCAACCACGCTCTCAGTAAAGAAATTCTTCCTAAGATCCAGTCTAACTCCCTCCTGGTGCAACTTCAAGCCCTTTCCTCTTCAGGACAATCGCTTGAGAGAAGCAGCCAGCACACAACATCCTTACAATCTCCTTTCAGGTAGTTGTAGAGAGAAATAAGGTCTCTTCTCTGCCTCCTCTTCCAAAAACTAAACATTCCCAATTCCCTCAGCCTCTCCTCACAGGATTTGTTCTCCAGACCCTTCACCAGCTTGGTTGCCCTTCTCTGAACTCTCTCCAGCAGCTCAGTGACTTTCTTCTAGAGAGGGGCTCAGAACTGAGCACAGCACTTGAGGTGTGGCCTCACCAATGCTGAATACAGGGACATGATCACTTCCCTTTTCCTGCTGGCCACACTACTCCTGATGCAGGCCAGGATGCTGTTGGCCTTCTTGGCCACTTGGGCACACTGCTGGCTCATGTTCAGCTGGCTGTCAACCAACATCTCCAGGTTCTTTTCTGCCTGGCATCTTTCTAGGCACTCCTCCCCAAGCCAAGAATTGCGTGGGGTTGTTGTGACCCTAGTGCTGGACCTGGCACTTGGCTTTGTTAAAACTCATCTTACTGATGTTTTGGCCCACTGGTCCGGCCTGTCCAGGTCCCTTTGGAGAGCCTTCCTACCCTTGAACAGAACTCCACCCAGATTTGTGTCATCTGCAAATTTACTGAGGAAGCACTCAGTCCCCTCATCTAGATCATTGATAAAGACATTGAACAGGACCAGCCCAAAACTGAGCCCTGCTGTGAAATGCAAATATATCTCCTGTGGGCTTAGTCTATTCACATTAAGTTAAATGCAGTGTTTTCACAGAAGCATTTATGGAAGCTACTCTACACCTAATCAGCTTCCCAATCTCCTTACCTGATGGAATCAAAATAGTTAATTCAAGTGGACAGACAGTGGTTTGCATAACACTGCTTTTGCCCCAATTGTAAGAGAAAAAATTGTGTGTTTGAAAACACAGGTGATACAGAAATTTTGAATGTTGCTCCATTTAATGTATCTTGCTGAATCCAAGCCTCTGTAACACAGAAAGATGTTTGAAAGTCCTGCATTACAATGACATGACTGCTGGGTCCAGTTCTGGGCTCCCTAGTACAAGAGAGATATAGAAACGATGGAGAGTTCAATGAAATACCATGATGATGATTAAAGGATTGAAGCATCTCTCCTACAGTGAAAGGCTCAGAGAACTGAGACTGTTCAGTGTGAAGAGAAAAGTCACAGGGGACATCATCAGTATGTGTCATTACCTGAAAAAACAGTGTAGAGGAGATGGTTGCAGGTACTCAGTGAAAGGACAAGAAGCCATGGGCATGAACTGCACAAACAGAAGGCTCCATCTAAGTTTCAGCAAACACCTGTTCTCTGTGAAGGTGGCCAAGCACTGACACAGGCTGCCAAGGCAGTGCAGTTTTCCTCTTTGGAGGTATCCGAATTCATTTAAGAGAAAGATGAAATGATGCTTTATCATCAAACAGTCCATGTTTCACTGCTTCCCATACCTGAAAAAAAGGGATCTTAAAACCACACCTGTTACCAGATACACAGTGTTGCAGCATAGTCTTAAATTGTAAAGTGAGGTAGACACCAGCAGAGGAACTGCAACTGGACAACAGGTGAGTTCTTACATCCACATAAAGGTTAATAGGTTAATTTGAGGCTTTTAATTCTGTACTTATTCTTAGATCAATCAATGTATCTCCATTGATTCTAACCATTCAGTTGTCAACCTTTTTCTTTAACATACTGTTAAGGTTAATCTTGACAATTTTAGCTGACTTTGAGATAAATTTTGGTGAAATATACTGTTGCCTATCAGTTAATTTTAAATGTTTTGCAAGGTAATATTCTTTATAGATAGCCTGTGGCATGGTAGACCCAAGTTAAATCCTTGCTCTGCTTAATGTGAAATTTGCCAGAATTAAAATCTTTGAGGTAGATAGTTAAGCCTGATATCTTAGGCCACTATCCAAACCATGAAGCTATCAAGTGTTTCAGACATAGTGTTCTCTTGTACAATTTATGTTTTATGTTCATTTATGTCACTATTTATATTTTATGTTCATAAAGAAGCTCAGAAAATATTTATTTGATCCAGTAAAGAATAAACCTCAAATGTGGATTCACAAATGTTGTTACCACAGACATGGGAATCAACTTCCAGGCAACTCAAATTTAGTATCAAAAATTTCCTTCTAAAATATTTACTTTTATCATATTTTTCAGACTTTTTGGTGACTTCCAAATCTTTGATAAAAGGAATGGCATGTGATTTAGGCATTTAGTTGGGACTCAAGAGCCTTCCAAGTTCCCTGATTTTCACAAAACTTTCCTTTGTGCCCTGCCCAGGCCACAAAGCTATCTCTGTAGCCTCTGATCCCAATCTATGAGACAGGGTATGAGGATTTTTTTATGTCTTGACATGTGTTG
This sequence comes from Heliangelus exortis, assembly GCF_036169615.1. Classification (NCBI taxonomy): domain Eukaryota; kingdom Metazoa; phylum Chordata; class Aves; order Apodiformes; family Trochilidae; genus Heliangelus; species Heliangelus exortis. Next base: position 26,712,124 of record NC_092454.1, on the reverse strand, counting down.
TGAAATGTCATATGAAATCATTCTTGTCCTTTACTCAGTGCCAATAAGGCCAGGTTAGAGTGTTGTGTACAGATCTAGGCAGCTTCAAGAAAAAATGGGCCAACTGGAAATCGCTTCATGAAGAGTAGAAAGGCTTATCAGACAAGTGAAAAAAGTCTCTATGAGAAAGTCTTTAATAAACTGCAGGTTTTTTCACCTAAGGAGAAGCAAGGAAGAAGTTGTTCTCCCCACCTTAAGGTAGACATGATAGGAAATAATGACTTCAGATTTCAGAAAGATTTTAAGTTAGATATTTAGGATTAGGTTAGGTGTTGGGTGTTAAGCATGTTAAGCATTCTGGGGAAATTTTGAGAAAAAAAGCTGTAGAGTTCAGTTTTTTTAAAAACTTGCTATGTTGGCATGTCTTTGAAATTACACAGTATTATATGCCTCCCATAAAGTTATGCATGCCATGTAGTGTTACTGGTTAATGCAGGTTACTGCAAAATGTTTCTTCATCGTTAACTCCTACATTAGTATCCTCTGAATTGCAATGGTAGATAAATAATGACATGCTTGTAAATATCCTCAGGAGCATTGAAAATAGGATGGCCAGCTTGTGCAACAGAGTGATGCATTTTTCAAGATATTGTTAGAATAAAACATAAGTTTATATTTGCAAAACAGACAATATGCTTACAATATTCCTAAAATATATGAGTAGAAACATAAATTACTTAAATTGGTTGGCTCAGAGTCTTCTTTTATTTCATATGAAACTGGAAGGTGTTTGAGAGAGTTTTAGATTGTTTTCCCCAAAGCTTACAGCTTTGGGCTATGCTTACAGAAGGAAGACCAGCACAGTAGCATGTGCAATTTCTTTGTAATATAGACCAACCTGTGCTCAATTAGTATTCATTTACTCAAGCAGGGAATACTTTAACCCTTCTTCCCAGAACACTGAGCCATTTAAGAGATGGTAGCAACTTTCAAGTCTGATCAGAATGGTTCCCACTACTTAGATAAAGGGTAATGATTTATTCCATACATGGCTGAACCTTAGGAATTTAATGCCCTATGAAGCACTACATCCCTTTTCAACAAGCTGGTGCATATTGGAAGCCTGTAGCTAGCTTTTTCATGAATAAACCTCATGTTCCATGTTTGTACATATAGGTATTTCACTTTCTGTGGGACTGTGGTCTTGCCAGGACAATTACACCTTGATTAGAACGGATTTCCCAAACAATAATGTGGGGAAGGTAATAGGTAACCCCGCAGTACTGCAGCCATTGGAGGTTCAGCACTGATTTCAAGGGCAGCTAAACTGGACCTTAGGAAACACTTTCTGGGTGTGAATTTTCTCTCTGAGCAGCAGTTTGTCTTTTAACTTCTGCCTGTCCACCTGCCATTATGAATATCAGCAGAACATAAAGGTATCAGCAGTTTATTGCTTGTCAGTAAGCAGGTAATACAAATCAGTAGTTTAGAGTTACTTATTAATAACTTGGTCCTCTGTTAAAAATGCATTGAATTCTCTGGGGATATAAAATCCAGAGTAATCTCTTCTACAACGCAAATCTGAAATAGGTCAACTAAACTGTAAAGGCTTTGCCCAGGTTCAGGTAAATGATGTTGGTTGCTCTTCCCTTGTCTATTGATGTTTTGACCTTCTCACAGAAGGCCACAGCGTTTGTCAGGCACGATTCACCCTTGGTGAAGCTGTGTTGATTATACCAAATCATGTCTTCGTTATTTTTCTGCTCCAGCAGTGCCTCCAGGAGGATCTGCTCCATGATCTCACAAGGCACAGAGGTGAGACTGAGCAGCCTATAGTTCTCTGGATCTTCCTATTTTCCCTTTTTGAAAATAGGGGTTGTGTTTCCCCTTTTCTAGTCAGTGGGGACTTCACTGGACTGCCATGACTTTTGTAATATAATACACAGTGGTTTAGGAACCACATCTGCCAGTTCCCTCAGTACCCATGGGTGTATCCCATTGGGTCTGATGGACTTGTACACTTTCAGGTTCTTCAGATGGTCACAAACCTGATCCTCACTTACAGTTGCAGTTCTTCCTTTGAACCCTTGCCATTGACACCTGGGACTTCAGGAGTGTGGCTGGAGCCCTTGTCAGTGAAGACTGAGGTAAAGAATTCATTGAGAACCTCAGCCTCAGCCTCCTCCATATCACTTGTCCCTTGTTCTCCTGTTTCCTTTTAGAGGGGTCCCACACCTTCCCTAGTCTTCCTTTTACTGTTAATATACTTACAGAAATTTTTGCTATTCCCCTTGATCTTCCTGACTAGACTTAGTTCTAACTGAGCTTTGGCTTTTCTAACCAGGTCTCTTACTGCTCAGACAGCTTCTTTATACTCTCTCCATTCTAGATGTCCTTTCTGCCATTCTTTGTAGTTTCTCTTCGTGTGACAGTGTGTCCAGGAGCAACTTGTTCATTCAGGCAGGTCTCCTAGCATTCTTTCCTGTCTTCCTCTTTGTTGGTTTACTTTGCTCCTGGACACAGAGAAGGTGATCCTTGAATACTGACCAGTTTTCCTGGGTCCCCTTCCCTCTAGGGCTTTGTCCCACAGTACTTGGCCAGCAGATCCCTAAAGTGATCAAAGTCTGCACGCCTAAAGTGCAGGGTTTTAAGCTTGGAATACACCTTCCTAGATGCTCTGAGGATCTTAAATTCAAGTGCTTGTGATCACCGCAGCCAAGGTTGTCTCTGAGCCTCACGTTGGTCACCAGCCCTTCTCTGTTACTGAGAACAAGGTCCAGCATAGCTTCTTTTCTTGTTGGTTCCTCTACCATTTGGAGGAGGAAGTTATCATCCATGCATTCCAGAAACATCCTGGTTTGCTGATGCCTTGCTGTGCTGCCCCTCCAGCAGATGTCAGGGTGGTTGAAATCATCCATGAGCACCAAGGACTGTGAACACAAAGCCTCATCTATCTGCCTATGGGGGATCTGCTTGGCTCTGCTAGTCAGGTGGTCTGAACTGTACCCCTAATGTAACATCACCTTATCCCCTCTTCCCTTTAATCTTAACCCATAAACACACAATCAATTCGCATCATCTTTCCCCAGGTGGAGCTCCAGTTGGTTTCTGATGCAGAGAGCAACACCTCCTTCTCTCCTACCCTGGTTATCCTGCCTAAGGATCTTGAACTCGTCTATCCCTACATTCCAGTCATCAGGCTGGAACTGGAACTGCAGGCCTTCCCCTTGCTATTCAGGCATTCGAAGAACTCCTTATTTCTTGTATTTGACAGGAACTTGCATTACCTGTCTGGCAACTTTCTATTAGGAGCCATTCTGCGCAGCATTTTATCTTGTCAGTCCTGTTGCTTCCAGGTAGCTGTTACCATATTAAAGGCGAGGGGGAGAGGAGTCTGCTGAATGTGTAGAGAGATCCAATGGCCATCTTATGCCAGCTTGGATGTAGCTGCTGATTCAAGAGAAATTTTTTTCCCCACCATTTATTGCTGTGTCCACAACAAGAAGATATTCAGCAACTCTGCTTTCTCCTCATTCTCTGTTATTAGGGCTCCCACCTCATTCAGCAGTGGCCCCACATTTTCTCTGTTCTATCTTTTACTACTGATAGATTTGAACAAACTCTTCTTGTTTCCTTTTACTTCCTTTGTCGCTTTTAGTTCTAAGAGGGCTTTGGCCATTCATGTTGCCTTCCTACGTTCTCTGACAACGTCCTTATAGTTCTTCCAAGTGGGAAGTCCCTTCTTCCATGGACTGTAATTTTCTTTCTTCCATGAGACTTTCTTCAGAAGTTCCTTGCTGATCCATGCAGGTCTCTTATCACCTCTACCGGAGTTTCTTTACTCAAAGGAGCTTGAAGGAAGTGGGCTCCCTTTCCATCAAGAGTCTTAGCTCATGGGATTCCTGCAGGCAGATCCTAAGAGAGTACAAAATTAGCCCTGCAGAAGTCCAGAGCTGTAATTACACTTAGTTAATATTGAACGAAATAGTTTTTAACAATACCATCAAAATTTTCATTAAAATCTTTGTGGGTGAAGTTGAAAAAAAACAAACAAACAAAAAAAAAACCCAAAACGATTCCCCCCCCCAAAAAAACCCAAAATGGCTTAGTGATTGGAGACCTCCTACATTTAGTAGGGATATTTAATTTTGAAACAGAAGAATCAAATCTATCAGCTCATGGATTTTGTTGACATAAGTTACTGAAATAAGTTCTTGTACAAGGGAAGTTTTTCTATGCATGTGTGGAACAGAGGGGGAACTTACGCCTGTTGTTAATGGAAATTCTCCACTGCAGTTTCTAAACTCACACAAAAATTTATTTAAAATCATCTCAGTTAACAATACTTGAGCTGTTATGAAAAAAAAAAAAACAAAAGAGCAATTGCCTTTTTTTTTTTTTTTTTTTGAGACAGAGAGGGAAATCAGGTGATTTTTAAGAGCACTCTGCATATCAAAAGCACTAAAAAATTTTAAGTAGAGCAGTCATCTTTAAACATCTGCTCATATTTCCTTACAAAACTGTATCTATTGGGATTTTTTTATCCCTAGAAATGGTAGAGAGGATATTTTGCATATGAACATGCAGCTATTAGTCATCTAGCAGCCTGAGCCTGCACCACACTAAAATGCCTTCTGAAAGATGCCCAGCTTTGCTAGCTGCTACTGAGTCTGACTACAGCTGACTTTAGTGATTCACAAGAGGGAACACAGCACCTTCCTGAAGTGGAGACCACTGTTTAATAATATTTAACTTAAGGAAAGGGCCTAGAGGATTTTTTGGTGTTTGCATATGAAATACAAAATGAGAAAGTTACTGGTTCTTGTTCAGATTTAGAGTAATTTGGAATATACACATGCCATTTAAATATAAAACATGCATAGATTAAAGATAGCGGAAATTAATTTCTAATGCATAATCTTTTGCACTCAGCCCATCAAAATAGTCTATCCATGCAAAAGAAAAAAGAAATTATAAGAAAAAAAACTTCTGTATGTGAACAGCATTTCTGAATCATTCTGACTAGCTCCAACAAACACTGTTTCTATTTTTCTTAATAATTTTGGGGTTGAGTAGTATTGTATATGTATTTCTTTTTAGTGTTCTAGATAAGTTACGGGTATTTTGTGCTAACTGAAAATTATCAGACTCCAAGAAATGGCTCTATTACCCAACTATATGTGATTGTGTGTGAAAAACTTAAGAAAATGTGAAAAATTAAGAAAATGTACATTAAGAAAATAAAAGAAAATCTAAAGCTAGGTCACAGAACTATGAATATAATTACCAAAATCTAAATTGCACTGTAAGTTGCCCATGGCACACTACTAGAATTTTGCCTAGAACCTTTAAGCGAAATATATAATGAATTGAAGAAGACTAGTATAATTTTTTAAATTATCTAAGATGCAATATCAAGCCTGCTACGATCTTTACTAGTTTTTACTGAAGACCTTTAAAACCACCAGACCTGCAATTACAGATATTGAATATTAAAGATAACAGAAGTATAACAGTTGCAGTTAATGTGTTCTCTCAGCCATTAAATTCTGAACTAAATGCACAAATGACAAAGTGTCAAAGAGAAGAAACAGAGAGAATAACAGAATTATAGGTAATCACAGATAAGGATCACAAAACAATCACTGGAAGATTAATTAATTGAGAATTAGACATGTCACAAAGCATAAGAAAGAGCAATGTATGACATGGCTTGTACAAAATCCCATCTTGTTCCTAGTGAATTACACATAGAAAATATGCTGCAAGATATTTTATAACTTTCCATAAGCTTTTTTAGGTGGAGGCACCACTAATGATATGTGGCAGAGGCAGAAGGAGTTATTTCCAGGTGGCAGAAGAAGAAGCCTGTCCGCCCACAATGTTGTACTTCAGAAGGGAACAGACAGGAGATGGAATACGGAATTTGAGGAGGCAGTTGAACAACAATTAGAAGATACATACTCTATTAAAAATTAGAATCAGCTCTGCAAATTTTTCAAATTTCAGGAAGGAAACTTTGCACTCAATCTCAAAGTGCATGGGCTCTTGGCCTTCTTGTTAGTTATTATCTTGAACTGATTGAGATAAGTGAACTGATTATCTTGAATTGATTAAGGATGTTTCAGTCAAAAATAATAGACCAGACAAATGCATCTTTCAGAGTTGTTACTGGGAGGAGAGATTGGCAACGAGGTCAGCTTACTAAAGTGCCAAGTATTACAATCTGAGCACAGTACTAAATCTTCATGTGTTTCTTTTGCTGTTTTACTAACTACAACTATTTTCTGAGAATTTTTTTCTATCCTGTTATGAACACAGAATGTTTTCTTGGCTTAAAAAGGTTGTGCTGCTTTGAGAAAATTGGAAATACAGCCTGTTATATGATTGGAGAACTTGAAAGATACGTAAAATTGAGAACGTGTCACTGTACATCTTATGGAAATACAACTAAATTTAATGGTTTTACAAAATCTGATAACTGTGAATATTATCAGTATAGTCTTTTTCACCAAAAAAAAAAAAAAAAAAAAAAAAAGGAAACAAAACTGTTTCTCTCTTCATAGTCTAAACATTTTCTTAATGAACAACAACATATGAGATGCATGACAGGAAAACCACAAATCTGAATGTGATTTGCTTTAAAAACCACTAGAGTGATTGAAAATTGTCAATTATGTTCCAGTAAAGTCACAATTCCTTTTAAAGGCCATTTTGATGATTTAATAGGAGAGCCATCTGTTCCTTCTTGTGTTGATTTAAAATCCATGGCAGGCTTCTTGAGGAATTTTTGGGGACAGGACCTATCACACTCAAGTGTCACACAGCTAATTCACACACACCCTTCCCCCCCAAACTGTTTATAAAGGTAAATGGCAATATTGTCATTAAAAAGTGTACTACAGTTTAATAACCATACCTAGATATTAGCTCAGAAACTTGACTATTCCAGAACTTCTCTTTCAGGTTCCTTACAGAATCAGACAACACTCTTCTGTTCTCTTGTCAGTGGCCTACTGGCAACTATCAAAAATGGGATTCTAAATATGTTAAGGGGAATATGCTCCTGACAGCTCATCAAGTAATAGCTCAGTAAAGATCAGGAGTTTAGAGGGGGGAAAAATGAAAAGGAAGACAGGAATTAAATAGCCAAGAGTCCTGAAGTAATATTTCACATTTTCCACTTGCTTTTCTGGGGTGGTTAGGTCACTGATAATTATGCTTCAGTCTTTGGGATTTAAAGGCTAGTTTCAACCTGAAACTTCTTCACATAAGTATAGTTCAACAAAATGAGCTTAAATAATTCCTAAGTCAAGCCAGTCTTACATGAGAAACATTCTGCACTTTGACATTTCTGAAAATGAGAAGAACTGTCTTGACTGTAGTGCCACAGATTCTGACTTCTCCTTATATAGGGGTGGAACCCAGGAGAAAAAAAATGGCATTTGATTCTCTGTCTTCATGAACAGTCCCCAGAACCAGTTTCAGATGGAACGGACTTTCATTTACATTATCTCCCACTCAAAGTATATTCTAGTTATATTTTAATTAAACAGCTCAGGAAAAAAAAAATAAAATTAGTTTTTGAAGAGACATTAGAGGAATGGATTGGTAAAAGATGGAAAGCACATATGGATTTTTTCCTCTCCTCAGCAAGTAATTTTCAGTGTACCCAAATGTAAATTACTAATGATGAAATTAACAACAGGGAAGCTCCCAGCAGAACACTTCTGTCTTACTGAAGCCTTTAAAATAACTTGTCATAAATGAAAGTGAATTTTTACTTATCAAATGTGAAAAATGTAGCTAGTTTGCATAATCAGAAATCTTGCAATCTACATTCTATCATGCAAAGTTTCAATAGATAATGAATCTAACCAACTGTATTCTGTACCTAATTAGTTAAGTACACTGCTTTGTTACCACTATTCTAGCAGCTGTGCCTTGTATGAAAGAAAGTGCTGAAAGAATGAAAGGCTTGTGGCAATAGGTCACAACACAATACTACTCTTCATTTGAGGAAGAGCAGCTTTGGCAAGTCTCCCACCTTCTCCTTTTTGCAGCTTCAACTTTTAATTTTTTTTTTCTATCTTTCTTAAAAAGATACAGAAGAAAATACATACATCTGGGTAGACGTGAAGTTGATTTTTATAATGTATTCTTGAGCCTGACAAGCAGAGTTAGTACCTCTTTTTAGAAATAATATTCCAAAAGAAAAAACACATATGTTCCATCATGACAGATGTCACCGGTATTGCTGTGTGGGAAGCAACTTAGGAGACACAGAGCCTTCAGAGAAACAGTGAAGTTAATAATAGCTTTTCTATTTGTAAGAATATCTTACATGCAAGAGAAGAGGAAGATTATTTAAACACCTCACACAAAGAATCTTAGAGTAAATACTCTAAAGCCCTAAACTTTTGCATTAACTTGTGGTAGCTGAAATTATGCAGATAATTTTGAAACAGGTTTAAAACATCCTTTCTTCTTCTGTTGGAGGAGCATACTTAAAACTTTGCATCAATGCAGAATTTTTGTATCTTATAGCACCCTTGAGCCTTTCTTAGTGTGCCAGACACTGTACAAACACAGCAAAGCTTTGCTGGGAAATGGCTGGGGATGAGTAACCATGAGTCAGTCGAGAATGTGGAGAGAAGGCAACTTGCATGACACAATGAAAGAGCCTTCAGGAAGAGAAAAAAGACAGAATAGCTGGAAAAACTTCAAGATACAAACTGATGAGTAAAAAGAATTAGAATGTAACATTCAGTAGGTACAATTGCAATTGGAGTTGATTCACTCCTGGGAGTCAGAGCAGAGGGATGTTTCAAGTGAGATCTTCCAGAGCCTGCCTTGAATCTGATGCTATTGAGTATTTTCATTTGTGACTTGAAGAATGTAGAAAATGTTTGCTACATTTTCAGGTGGTATTAAGACAGGAACACATGTTTTTTACAAGACAAGAATACAGAATGTCCTTGACAGATATGAGAAATAAGAAGCAGCTGAGAAAAGGCTGAATGAATTAGTCTTGTTGAGCCTGGAGGAAGGTAGTTAGCTATTCACAATGTGTACTAGATTTATAACAAAACCAGGTTTAAATTAGAAGGGAGATATGGATTCCACACTAAAAAGACCTCTTGAAGGCTAGTAAATATCTGGAGTGACTGGCTTAAGATCATGTATATTATCACCACACATTATCTTCTTGAACCCATCAGAATGCTTTTTCTTGTACACTGACAGGCCTCTATTGACCAGTATACGTAATCATTGCAAAACAAGCAGCAATTATTATGCTTGTTTTAGGGTTTTGTATGTATTCAAATTTATATATTTAGGTTATTTCTACCAACAAATATTTAAAGATCAGACTCTCCTAGTAAGATTTAATTAATTTTCAGACCATCAGTCATTTTTTAAGGATAAATCAGTTACAATCGAAAGAGGATAACCTGTACAAAATAAGTTAGCTGTGAAGAAAGGAATTTTTATTTTTCTCTTTTTCATTAGTCACTTAATTCTGCCCTGCAATGCATGGGCTGGTATCCCTAAATTATTATTACAGGACAATTACAGTTCACTTTTCCAAACCTGTAAATTATCATTATTCATATGAGCAGATTGTACACTATATGAATGAGAATGATCCCGGGATTAATAGAATTTAGAATAAAAATGCAGTAACTAAAATTAGAGTTATGGATTATACTGATAAGCTGTAGTAATCAGGTTGCTGATTGTCAGTTTTGGTAATGAGTGAATACTGTATAATTACTCTGCCTTGTAAAAAAAAACCTACCCATGGTTCTTGAGACTTTCTGATCCCTTTTTCTTCCTTAGCTTTGAAACATTAAAATGTTTCTGCATTTACTGACACCAGGATGATGTTATACATTGGATGCATCCTGAAGCGATACTAAGTAGCAGGGACCCATTTGCATGTGATTCTACAATCCATTAAACTGATGAAGCCTTTCCTTTGGCTGCAGTAAGTGTTAGAAAAAGTGCTTATGTGTCCATGCTTGTTTCTGAATTTTCTTTAGCAACTGAACTAAGCAGTGAGTAAGAACAAGGAGTAAGAGCTTTCTTCTCATGCAACCTAAGCTGTCCTTGAAAGCCACTTCTACTGTTTTTGGAATTAGAGGACTGCTACTAGCGAAATAAAAAATCAATTTGTATGCAACTGATTTTACATTTGATGCTGTTATGCTTCACCTTCTTTGACTGTCATGCTAAAATTACAGTTTCAGAGAACAGACATACCATTTCAGTCTTAAAATGGTTAATGACAAAAAAATCAGTATACTGCATAATATTTTTTTCTTAACTATCTTAATAGGTGCTACTGCTGGCAAACAGCACTCTGGGCAATAACCAAAATAGTAAACTTCAGAGAATCAGAACTTTTCTCCTATTAGAAGAGAAAATAAAAATCGAGTGTTTCTTCTCTCATTTTTGTGTGTCAAAGTGTTCCTTTTATTACAAGTTAGAAAAACAAAGTCATCCAGCCTGTGCCTTGGAAAATATTCTTATTAGGAATTAAGTCTGAGAATGAAACTGGGCTATAGAATTGCCATTAAAAAACAAAATTCTGAAGTTTTACTGTAAATATTATAGAATTATAGAATTAAAGAATTTGAGATTGGAAGGGACCTCAAGGATCATCTAGCCAACTTTTCTTGGTAAAAGTATAATTTAAATGATGCAGCACAATACCCTGTCAAGCTGGGTCTTAAAACTTTCCAATGTAGGGGAATCCACCACTTCCCTTGGAAGATTATTCCAATTACTTTGTTCTCATGATTGAAAGTTTTTCTGAATCAAATCAGAATCTCCTCACAAATAACTTGCACCTATGAATTTGGAATTTTGTACAAAAATCTCTCCAAATGCTCAAGGAAATCAAAGCTAAATACCAAATTTTGGGTTGGGTTGCTGGCTTTCTTCTCACTCTGATTTATAACATTGTTACGGGTGTAAAGGTGGCAGAAATGGGGTTTTTAACTCTTTGAGAATAAAGTTTTAAGCCAGGATTCGTCTAGAGTTGTTTCCAGTTTTTAACTATTAAGAGCAGTATAAGTGCTGATGCTGTTTTCTGTAATGACAGTGTAGTTAGGAATCAGTACTACAGGATAACTTAAGCCTCAGCATCTGGAAACAGATCTTCATTCTAATATCCCTGTGCTCATGAATAGCTCTCCTATGCAGTAAATGTGTAGTTGTGAAATTGCAGTTATGAGACTGCAGAATAAAGCCAGAAGTATTTGCATTTACAGCTATGTGATTCAGATATCATTATTATTATTCCTTGTGTTGATTTTACTACCACTTATTCTCCAAAGTGTCTGCTGCAGCTCAAATGAGGTGTGCTAACTTCACAAGGATTTAAGTGGAGGAGGACAAATAAATTAAATAAATGGGGTCAAAAAACCCTAATCATTGCCTGAGGATTTACATGTCCAAATGCAAAGCTACAAGATCCTTCAAAAAGGGTTTAACTCTACTGAAGGTAGAAAAACTGCTTTTAAAAATTAATTAAGTGCATGTCTGTGGTGTTGTGCAAGCACCCTCTCTGTAAGTTGGTTGATACATATTTGGTGATCTCCACACTGAGCTCAAAAACTCCTGCTAGCCTAGAGCCTTGCTGCTGACTGTACTTATTCAGTCCTTGGAGAATGCTGGATCCATTTGGTGGCAGACGTGTGGAATTATTCCACCAGATTTTTGTCCTCTCCTTCTCTCAAAGAGGTGAAAATATGGGACTGAATATTCTTTTACAGAAAGGTATTATCAATTATTACAGCTTCAGTGTCCAGATCCTTCTTACTGAACTGCTTTGAACTAAAATAGTTTGTAATGGCTATACCTTTGCAGCCACTGTGTATGGGCAGGCAAGGCAACATGCCACCAGTACTTCTAGGATCTTGTCTTTAAAGAGTTCCTATGCTGCCAGATGAGTCTTTTCACAGGAAAATCAGCCATCTTGAACTTGAAAAACTCCACGGGAGAGATTAGGAAGATAGCTTCATTCAAATATCGAAACAGTCCCATGAACTATACTGCACTCTTTGTGGGCACCTAAGTTCATGGAGCTGACGGGTTGTATTAAGTCCCCTGAGTGGCTGTATGCATGAAACCAGGGACTCAGCAACTTCAGAGAAGTTAATTTGAGTTGAATTTTTTTTTTTTTTTTTTTTTTTTAATTACACAGGGCAATCCAACAGCCACCCATTCTTGTATGCCAAAAAATGCTACTCCTCAATCAGGAAAACTATGGGGGATAATATATTATGTCATGTGCTTCTAAACATTATAAAAAATAAACTTCCTTAATTCATTCACCTCTATGATACTCTCTATCTGTCTGTCCTGAACTTGTCTAGAATTCTAAATTCTACTCAGATTTGTTAGTTTTACTTGGAGATTCGTAACTATGATAAAGAACAATAGACCATGAGATAAGGAAAATAAAAATAAGCTCGGAAAAAGCTGCTGCAATCTGCTGTAGAAAACTGTGGGTGCATACTGTCTAGACCTTTATTTACAGCAGTGTCTGAAGAATTGGTTGCATAAAAAAACCTTAGACATATTTGGATTTCAAAGGAGATTCCACGAAGTGGCAGATACTAATTTTATTTTATTTTTCAAAATGGTTGCACATCTCAATGTAGATTGGGAATGTACTAACACTACAATGTGCTAGGAATTTGCTGCACTTTTGATAATTGAAAACGAATTACAGAGGATGTCAAGAAGGTGCTGGTATCATGCCACTCATTTCTCCCTTGATTTCTTTCTCTAAATTCCTGTGTATTCAAGACATGCTTATCAATGAATAGATGTCACTGTTATGAGAGCGTTCAACGTTCTTTTGTCTTTATAATACTCTCTGGGGTAAAATGTCCAGAATTAATCTGTTTAATTAAGTATGATTGTCTCGCTTTTGTTTGTAACTTTTTCTTATGTTGGGTTTGGCCACAAAGGAGGTGAAGATTGTCTGCTTCCAGACTGCTGCTGGTGCAGCAAAGCCATGGCATAAATCCCTCTGGCACAAGCAGGGTCAGGTGCATCTCCTTGCAGCAGACGTGGGAGCTCCCATGCAGTAGTGAGGGCACTGCTGGGACACCCACAGACACTGCTGCTGCTAACTCACAGTAACTTATCACGCGTGGTCATACTACTTCTGGTTTATTTTAGTCCCTCAAGCAGTGTAGAGTACAGATACAAAAAGTTGCTTAAGACCTTTTCACTCCAATATGATCTGGAACCACTGAACTTATCAGGTCTACCATGCAAAGAGTGAACTCTTTAACTCGTTGAACACTTTCTTTATCCTGTGTGTCTTTTCTTAACAGAAGAGCCTTTCACATACACTTCACACAGCCTTCTATGCACACATTTCAGTTATTCCTTTGGAAGTCTCTCCATTGCTTGACAGCTATTTAAAACAAAGCACAACATTTGCCTGACTGCTTAAGTAATAGTGAATGTGTTACAGACATCTTTTCATTGCTGTATTTAAGACTTGATATTCACTGGGGATTAAGTTTAAATTGTACTGTTTGGTCTGCAACCTCTCTGCAGAGAAGAAAATTTGTAATTGCCATCCACAGCCTTGCTCTAACATAAGGCTTGTAGGATGTGCCACATTCTCCCTCCTTCCATCTGTTTTAAACTCTTGCTTTTTTCTAAAAACAATCTTCCTCCTCAGAAATCTAATTCTCTCTTCCCATTTTTCCATAGAATCATCCAGATTGGAAAGGACCTCTGAGATCACAAAAACCAACCCTTCACACACTTCTGTCGTGGTTACCAGACTGTGGAACTGAGTGCCACATCAGTGTCTTCTCAAGAACCTCCAGGGACAGAGAATCCACCTGGAGAATCCACCAGAGAATCCCTGGGCAGCCCGTTCCAATGCCTGATCACCCTCTCTGTGAAGAATTTTTTCCTAATATGCAATCTAAACCTCCCCTGGCAGAGCTTAAGTCCATGCCCTCTTGTCTTACTGAGAGCTGCTTGGGAGAAGAGACCGACCCCCCCCTGGCTCCCACCTCCTTTCAGGGAGTTGTAGAGAGTGATGAGGTCTCCTCTGAGCCTCCTCTTCTCCAGGCTGAACAGCCCCAGCTCCCTCAGCCCTTCCTCACAGGACTTGTGCTGGATCCCTTCACAGCCTCCTTGCTCTTCTCTGGACCTGCTCCAGCACCTCAATATAATTCCAATTATTTCAAATTACTATTTCCCAATTATTCTCCTTCCTCCAAGCACCGCAGAAGTAATACATAACTTTTTCCTGTGGGAAATAGAAGTATAAACATATTAAATAACATGTTCAGGGTCACAAAGAGAGTTCATTCAAGGTTTCCTGAATATCAGGTACTTAGAGAAAAGATCATCGATCTCCTGTAAGAAATAAATGTTTAAGAGTCCTGAGAAGGTACTTTAGAAAATTAAACAGAAAAACATGTGTAATTTTTGGCCCTCTCTCATGCTCATTTGAAGCGTGAAAAACACCAATCTATAAGCTCATGTACTCTTCAAAAGCCACAAGCTTAAGTGAAAGCTAACATGACCAGTTATATAACAGGGAAGATATTTGAGGCTAGATCTGTGTGACCTTCCTTAAAATACAGAGGAGTGCACAAAAGAAGATGGCAAAATATTTTGTCTTTTGGGGATGTTTATTCCTCAAGACACTTTTAAGCTTTTAGTTTAGGAATAAATATATTTTTCTTTTGTTGAGAACCTTTTTGAGTTCCAATAAAAAAAAAATTTAAAAAATAAAAATACAGGTACTAAAAATTGAGAAACTCTCAGAAGGAAGCTAAAGCCCGCCTGGTGTTATTCCTTCCACTTTAATTACATGTTTGCTTGAGTAAATGAAGACTTGTTTGCCCGAGAGACACTACTGAAGCTATAATAGCCTGTAAACTAGGCACATAATTAGGCAGGTTTTTAATGATATAAAGGATAGGCTACTGTGTGTCAAATAATTATGATCCTGTCATTTCCCTACTGTAGATAAATCTTGGAAAGCAGAAAAATTACTTGGAAATAACCTTCACAAGATGTAATGCATTTGGACTAGATGATCTTTAGAGGTTCCCCTGCAGTTCTGTGATTCCTCAGAAAGAATGTTTAACAATGGAAAAAGATGAGAAAAATGGGCATCAAGCACTATGCTACCTGAATGAAGTCATGCGTAACTTAGGGAAACACTAAAGAATCAGCTCCTTTATACTTTCTCCCAAAACTATGTTCTTCACAGATATTTCACACAGCAGCAGATCTGTTGAGTTCCTGCCCTGCCACAGAGCAGCACTTCACTAATTCCTCAGCTTTCTCCACCCATCACATTTCTTCTACATTAGCTTTGAGAGCACACGGGAATCCCAGAGGGGAATTACTGACACACGAGATGCCAGGAATTCTGCCACTGTACCAAGATGAAACTTCTGTCGAAAATTCTGAGTTGTATTTTTATGAAATTATTTTGTTTCACAAATTCAGGCTGCATCTCTGAAAAATTAAAATCTTTTTTGTGACTATCATTTTGCTGAACTAGTAGCGATTTGCTCTGGTAAATTCAGCTTTAAGACTTTCCACTGCACTGCCAAGCATGCTTATTTGATCACTGTAATCCCATCCAATGCATTGTGTATCATCTGATTATGTTACCCACCATGACAAGGAGAGTCTGAATTTGTCCTTCTTCCAAGGTTACATGGCATACTACTGATGATTCAGAAAGTACCACAGCACAGTATACCAGTTCCTCTGCCTTCAGCATGAAATGTACAGATGAGAGGATATTTGGGTATGGTTTTTAGCAGATCACACGTACCAGGAGTGCTTTAACTGGGAAAAAATATCTTATTTTTTATTTATAATTTATTCTGTCTCCCCTTCATTTAGTTCATGAGACTGAAATTTACTGTTTTGCAGCTAGAACCATCACCAATTTTTTCACTGCATAGATTTATAAATACTATGTGACCTCTTGTGGTTTAATAAAATATTACATACATGATCCAAGGATAAAACCTGCAATTTACACACAGCCTATCTGTCTTTATGAATAGATTTTTATTAACCAAAGACTAACTATTGCCTATGAAATTCTCAGTTAACTATGAAACACAATGTAAAAATCCCCCTTTGTGGCAGACATTTGGTGAGTGCATGTATTTTGGATAAGTCTTGATTTCTAATCAATTCAATTATCATAAACTGAATCTATTATTATTTTATTTTTAATATTACTTTTAAGTCCTGCATTTAGCAGTAATATACAGATGCTGGTGCTGAAAATATAGCTTAATTCATGTCATTAATGAGGTTTGGCACTGAAGAAATAAAGTATTTAACAAATCTCTTGAATATGCTTGCATGCAGAGATCTTTGAGAGTCTAATACTTTCATACCGATACTAAATGGATAAAAGAAGTGTAACTATCTGCAAAATTAGTGACTGCATATTATGTAAGTACTAGCATTCTTTAAGAAAAATGGGAAGTTGTGAAGGTACTTTTATTGTGTGCAGGTGCTTTCTACACTCATGCATAAAGCTTGTTAAAAAAAAATCAGTTTCAAGGCATCTTCCAATTAATTTAAATTCAGCTGGCATAAATCATTGGCTGCTATTTTGACTGCAAAAGAGTTTATCTGCAGCTTTCCCTTTTCAATGTATACCTTCTTATGCATGCATAAGCAATGCTGAAAGATGCATGTCCTTTTAAAGATTTGAGTAAAATTTATTCAGTCTGCATGAACAGATGCCAGAAATACTTTTCTCTTTATCTATAGGTATACAAAGAGAGATACTTTCTTCTCCATGCTTTTTCTGCTCAAAGTAGATTACTCAGAATTGTCTGAACTTCAGACCAGACGGGTTTGAAAACCATTCTTCCAGACATGAGTGAGGACAGTAAGTCTTTTTATTTCTTAGGACAAGTAGGAAATAGCAGAACTTTTCTTGCTTAAACCTCATGGAATATCTCACAACTTAATTTCATTGTTACTGTAAGTATGCTTTCAGCCAAAATATTTTTTTAGCCAGTATCCTGGTTTGAACCAGGATAGAATCAATTTTCTTTCTTTTGTAGTTTACTTTTTAGTTAAATCTCTTCTAGATAGCTACACTTGCTGAAGTGAATGGCATGTTTATTGGTCAATGTCTGCTTCTAGGACTGATAAAGCTCAATGTTTATAGTTTCTAGCAGGCCACTGCTTGGTTCTGAAAAGCAACTTACACTCTGGAAAGAGAAAGAGAGCAAAGGGGTCACTTGCAAACCTCCTTTAGGGAGGAGTGGAACTCACACATGACCAAAATTGACCAAAGTAATCATTTTATCCCATATACATCATATTTGGTATAAATTTGACTGTTCACAAGGGTCAAGCTCTCTTCATCTATGGCTGGTGTTCTGGAAGGACTCCATCCATTCATCTGCCTTTGATCCTATGTGCATTCTTGAATCCATGTGTTCTTTCATCCAGCTCCCATCTGCCACTCACTCCAGTAGCCTGGTCTGGGACTTTTCTAGGGCTGACCTGCAGCCTCACTGGTAAGTGAGCATTAGTTGGGGGGTGGAGGAGGAATGTGATATAGCTTTTCTATGTATTTTAATGTATTTCCATTATTTTTCTTTTCATCATTAGTGTTTCATTAAATCTGTGTAGTTTCATTTCCAACCCTTGAGTCTCTCTCTTATTGTCTCTCCTTTCCCTATAGGAAAAGGGAGAGGGATCAGTAGAGAGCGTCTGCTATGCGTTTGATTTCCAGCCCGGTGGTAAACCTGACAGAAAGGTGAAGACATATAGGAAAAAAAAAATTAACAAAAAGTTAGCAATTTTTTCCCCTAAAAATAAAAACAGAGGAAAAAAGAACCAAAACAAAACATGTTTAGGTTTTTTTTAAAGATTCATAAAAGCCATCAACAGAAGCATTACTGTATTGTTTCTCTGTAATACAGTTGTCTACCAAAAGAAGCCTGGAGAAAGGTTTAACAGGGAAAACAAAAAGAAGAATTATTCCGGGACTCATGAGAAGATAGAGCGATAAGCAAAATGTAAGCTTTAAGTTAGGCTGGAATATTTACTCAGAATTTTAGAGAAAGAATATCCACTTTGGATTAATCCTATGTTGTAACTGGATATGCCTCTATCCACAGCACCATTCTTTCTTCTGAATGCATAGTATTCTTGATGAATTTTTAAAAATGTATCCTGATACCCTGAATCTTTGTTATGTATAATGCAGGTGCACAAGTACATTAAAAGCACTGTTTCAAATGTTTTCCTGTTTGGAAGCTGCTGATCTGAACTCCCCTTCTACCATCAAGAAACATATTTGCTGCCTTCACTCACGACAGCTGCCTTCGGATGTCCACATGAAGATATGAGTCTGAACTCCTTTTTTTGAATATATTCTCTGTGCACACACATGTTATTCTAGGTATTTAAACAATGTTCAGAGATGCTCATAATTCAACTCCTGCTTATTGACAGCTGCAACAAGCTTTTTGTTCATACATTATTATTTATTTCTGTAATTCCAGGACCTAGCAGATGAATATCTCTCAAATAAGGCACCTCTCAAGGTGGTAACAACCTGTAAATTATGCTTCTTTGTGGCTTAGTGCCTGGATAAGCAACAGCATAGGCAGCAACAACAAAGAAGTGAGAAATATACTGGACTTTTGTAGGAACTCCAGATCAGGTAAGAGAGAAGCAAGAGAGGTTATAAAGAGACAGTACTAGAGGAAAGGGGAAGTTTTCATTTAGAAACACCCACCTAGTGAACAGAAATAAACTAATATAGAGACAGTGCAGGCAGCATCCCAATGCACACCCCCGTCTTTGCTAAAACAGACACAAAACTTTAGGACACTCTGGTGCTTTACCCTTAGATACAGCCAATGGGCTGCTGTTATGGTTTGAGGTAACTTAAAATTTTTGGATTTATGAGAATAAAGTCCAACCACCAAGGTCAAGTACAAACATAGTTTTATTTGACAATTAACACAAAGTTACAGAACCCTGTGAGGGTATGGCAAACATGTTGCCAGGCAAAAGAGAGAGAGAAAAAAAAGAAGATGCTGGGAAAAGAGAGGCAGAGAGAGTGAGAAAGAAAGAGATGGAAGAGAAGAGTAAAAAAGCAGGAAAGAAAGAAAAGAATTAGGGAGTTTGAGGAAGTCACCACCAGGGGTCCAGCAATGACGCTCCGATCCTGGACGGAGCCAGATGCAAGACGATGGGGGGGGGAGGGTCGGTGAAGGGTGAGGACAAAATGGGGACTTCAGTGTTTTTTATATGCCCCCAAATTCCTGCCATTCTGGCTGCTTCTTTGTTTGCCCAAGCAAAGGAGAAACTTGTATTTCCAGCTTTCCCCTCTCCCGACCCCCAGGAGGAGAGTTGGTGATTAGCAAGAGTCAATCAGCAGGAGACAGAGTGTCCTGTTCATTTCAGGAGGTCACTGACAAGTGGCCCATCTGAGGGAACCTCCACCCAGCTTACCAGTCAAGGTGTCCTCCCCACCATGGACAGGGCCACTGAAGTGCCCCAGGGGATCTGATTGCCAGACGGAGAGGGCCATGGAAGACAGGCTTGCCCTCAGGGGATCTCAGCCCAGCTTATCACTCCTGATCTCCTGGCTTATCATTCCTTATCTTCTTTGAGGCACCAGTCCTACTGTTAGCTAGCTCTGCTTCAGCCAACTTTATTCACTTTATTTTGAGGCAAAGGAAATTCCTCTGATTGGAACCAGTTTCTGCAGGCCAATAGGCTGAGGGAGGGCAGTCACTGCACAGAGGCCTGAGGGAAAACTGAACCAGGGATTAATCCATAATTACACCAAGAGTGTAGATTTCCAGCATCACAGGTCAGGAGCTAGAGCGATTTATCAGTTGCAAGATATTGTTGTCATATACTGCTGCCTTGATCCAGTGAGCTCAGTCTAAGCAGAAGAGAATCCTGTCAGCCAAAAAAAAAAAACCAAAACCCAAACAACAAACAAAAACCAAGCACTGAAAATATGATAAAGGATGTACATAATAGTTATAACAGAAAATTAAAAGAGGAAAAGGAATTTAGATTTTATTACCATTTTTGTCTCATCGGTCATTTTCTGTGCCCTCTTTTGGATGTTCCACCTCTTGGAGATGGAGCAGAGGGAAGGCCTGGCACCACCTCACTTGCTTTGATGAAGTCTTGGCAGGACTTTGTTCAGAGACAGTGTGTGCAAAGGCTTTTCGTTTCTGATCTTGCATTTTGTCATGGTTAAGTGCTAGGCCATCACTGAAGTGAATGACAGGTGCTCTCTATTAACACTCTCCCTTCTGCTATAGTGAAAGGAGAGAAAATAAGGGAGAGACACATACTGCTTGGGAACTGAACCACACAACTGTAATGAAAGACTAATGATGAAAAAGGAAAATAATGAAATATACACAAAACCACTGTCACGCTCCCCCCCTGAGTAATGCTTACATCAACACTGAGGCTGCCAGATAGGCTCTGGGAAAGTTGCAGACTTGGCTTCTGGAGTCAGTGGCAGATGGGAGCTGGAGGCAGAAACACATGGATTTGGGAATGCACAGATTGGGATCTAAGGCAGATGAACAGATGGAGTCGTTCCAGGACACCAGCCATGGACAAAAAGAGACCTTGATCCTCATGATCCCTCAGCTTTACAACAAGTACGAGGCATATGGGATGGAATACTCCATTTGGTCAATTTCAGTCACCTGTCTGCTCTACTCCTTCCTAGAGGAGGATGTGACCTTTTTGTTTCTTGAGAGTAAGACATTTTTCAGAACAAGGAAGTGGCCTTTGTTCTGCATACTCTTCTCTAGCAGTAACTGTAAGCATTGAGTGTACCAGTTCTAGAAGCAGACACTGACTGAACAACATGCCATTAATTTCAGCAAGTGCAGCTACTTAGAAGAGACTCAGATGAAAAGTAAAATTACTAAAAAAATTAGTTGGTCTGCCTGGCTCAAACTAGGACATCGTCCTTTGCTCCATGAGCCTGCTTTGCTAATGCTGTCTGGCAAACAGAGATAGAAGTGTGCAAACACATCAGCAGAAGCTGCAGTGGCAGTGACAATTCCTTCAGAGTTTAGATTCAGTTTGGGCCAGTGTCATGGATGTGTTAATAAGAGGAATTTCACTACCATGGCTGATTTTGTGCAGTTTAGCTCTGAAAAGTTTTGCTTGTCACTGGTTCCTAGCAGAGGGGGAAATGTTGCTTCAGACAAGAAGATATGGTAAACCAGCATTCCTCTTTAAATGACTGCTGGTAGTATCAAGCTCTTGGGAAAGGAACCTATTGAGTAGGGAGCTTGGGCACACCTTTGATTAGTGTTCTAGAAACCCAATATGGTAAACACTGATAAATAGTGTAGACGGGGATGAGGCATCTGAAGACTATAACCAAATCTTTAAGCTGAGTCAATTCTACTGAATACATTTCTATTGAATTGAATACTATTACATGCTGATGTAATTACTTGGCCTGGGAAATGCAAAACAGAAAGATTGTTTTGCATCTGTGTTTCTCTCAAGTGCCTAGGGCACCACTGGTGACAGGCAGAGCAAAAGGGAAAAGTGTTTGGTTGGGAACCTACAGGCAACTGTTCTGTAAGGGAAATGTGGCTCAGGAAGCACAGAGAGCAGAGGCATGGAAATTGGGTACTGGTATGCTGAATTCCCACACAGAGTACAGCTGCCTTTGATGACTGAGATCCTGAGAGCTGGAATATTTTGTGACAGATATGAGAACCCTTGACCTCTCCCCACCCCATCCTTGGAAAGGCAGGGAGAAAGAACAGTGGTGCAGTGCTGCCTACATTGAAATACTACCTGGACTATGATCTACTGCATCACATGTTGGTCAAAGACAAGTTCAGAGGCTGAAGAACAACAGCCAGGAAAGAGAACTTGGGAATGCAGAGAAATGTTGGTATGTCCTGGTATGAGAAAAATTTCATTGTCAGGTCCAAGAAGATTTCTGTTTTACAGCAGAAATATGTCAAGATTGGCTCTGATCTTACAGGAAGTCATTTGAATTATACTGTACTTCTTTGTAATATGAGAATGGAATGGAAAGACTCCTTCTTCTGTGAGGGATGGGATATTTTTAGTTTGCTTAGGTATAAGGAAAGTTGTTGCAGATTTTCTGACCCTCCATTTCTTTTCCTGTTCTTTCCATTTAAAGTGTGAATAGATATACGTGCCTATATCTAATGGTGGATTGAGCCCAATAGGAATAGATCTGTAAGGCAGATTATTTGCTGCTAAGCGCCAGGTGTGCACCACATTGATTTTAATTGGCTGGGTATATGTGCAGGTGCCTCAATAAAGCACCATTAGGACAAATCACTACAGAGAGCACAGCTGTCCAGATTTCCTGCACTGCATTACCAGGATAAACAAATTGTGACTCTACAGAACCACATTTTTAGGAGAGACTTTTAGACTAAGTATGGTTGTCTACACTTAGTCAGGTGAATAGTGTCCTCAGAGCTGGAATCACAGTACAAACTTGCAGTGCAATACTTAGCATCAGTATTATATTAGTATATTATATTTGTGAACATTGTATTACGTCTTTGGAGACCATCTGTAAAATTCTTATCATCCTTCTCTCTGCAAAATACCAATATAAAAAAAACATCCTCAATTTCAAAATAATTCTAAAGCTTTCCCTCTTTACAGCCAGTGAAAGGAATATTAATTTATTTATTCATATTCATATAAAAGATGAAAGCAAGCTCTTGTATCTGAAAATCAGAATTCTCTGCTTTAGGGGATTCTTGAAGAGCAGACTATACTACAGCTGCATGTTCCTTTGTAGACATGTAGCCTGAGACATTCCTGCAGTTTTCATCTAGTTAACAAGTGGCTAAACCAGGGACTGGTGGTTCAATGTTATCATAATGCCTTGCTCTTATTTTTTAAATGTATAATACATTTTAATTGATGATAGGACCTTTTTTTTTAGTGTATTTTGACAACTGTTTTTATTTTAGAAAGGTAAATCATTAACCCAACGGGCAAAAAAATCCATGTAATATCAACATAAATCTCTTTTCTTCCTCTACAAAGTTTTAAAAAGTAAGTATGTGAGACCTTCATAAAACTATTTTTCAATACCGTGAAAATGCCCGCAGATATCTACTGTTACTGCAGTGGAATAGTAAGCAATAAGATATCTCTAAAATACTTAGATATCATTCCATCAACCAATACTCTAACAATAACATGCACTTTGTAAAACTAGCAACCTGGGTTTTCATTATGAAAATCTGTAGCTGTCAACACTTTCAAACAAGGTCTTTGAAGTTCCATTTTACCAGGGAATGTCCCTAACCCCTGAGACTGAAATCACCCAGCACATTGTCTCTCCTACAAAATAAAGGAGTGCCTTTGTTTTGTCCTACACATCAGCTTCATGGACTGTACAGCATAAGTATTCTGTACACATTCATCCATCATTACTGTTTCCTTTTACAGCACTGAATCCCTCTTCTTTTGTTCTGCACTTCAGCTGTCAAAAAATCTAAAACATATATGAAGCCTGTTTTAAATTATTCAATAACACTTCACTTACATGAATCTAATTCTACCTAAAGTTCTATCTAAAGTGTAAGTAAAGATGTTTTATTGTATAGCTGAGTGCATAATGTTACTTCTTACCTGATTTTAATAAGCATAGTTCAGAGTGCTTGAGAGTTCCTCCACAGGAACTGGAAGCTTCCCTTTTTATGGATTTATATCTGTAACTCCTAGCCATTTCTCCTATAATATTTGTACACTCACCACTATCCTATTGCTCTTGCCTTTTTTATTTCTTCCTCACAGTATCTCTAATTTTCTCGTCAAGTCCCTGTCTCCTTGACTGCCTGATGGTCAGCATGTTAGGATTTCAGTTTTGAGCTGACAAGGTGTTAAGTGATGACCCTAGTGTGCACATCTTGACAGAGCACCTGATTCTTGCCACTTTAAATGGACAGGGCTCTGAATTACAAATGCCTTTCCCTCAGTGCACACAGTAGAGCAGATTCCTTTTCTCCAGCCAGCTACTGGTTTTCTTAAAACTTTAGCAGCTTTGTATTATGAAACAAACATCAAGTTTGATTTACTTCATTGCAACCAGAAGATTTTTTGAGGGGACAGAAAAATACAACTAAACACTAAGTTACCATTTATTACTTGGAAAACCAAGCCAAAAACAGTAAATGTTTTTATATTAAAAGATCCATGAATAATCCTTGGTTTTGTTAATAACAATAATTAAGAAAAATTAGAAAAAAATTGAAATATATTATTTAGTGCATTCTGTTTGATATTATTGAATTGATTAACATTCCTTGTTTTTCCTGAGACAGTTTATAATACCTTGAAAGGTAAGATAAAAAGCACTTAAATGGAAATGATTTTGCAATTTCACAAATTAAATTTAAGAAGAGAAAGTTAAAACAGAAAATGTAGCTTTTTCATTGATAATGTCAGTATATTTTTCTGAAGTTTTGTTCTTCAAGTAGGAAATGGAAACGATTTTCATCTTGGCTTTAGTCTAAATTTTATAGTTGAGAGCAAACAAGATTTCTTTTGTAGCTTAGTTAGTGAAACCCACAGTAATTAACAGAAATATAATTTAAGAAAATTGTACTTTCCTGAATATCACATTTGCACTGAGGCAGCGTAATTGCTTCATTCCACACTACTAAAAGATTCATATGTTCCAGAGAACCAAAAATGTTAAGACCTAACTTTCCTGTAAAGAGGAGGGTAGAAGGCTAAAGTAAAACTTTTTTTTTTAATTGTTTCACTTAGCTGTAGAAATATCTTTCTTACAAGCAAAGAACATCTGTGTTTGAAAGAAAGGTTGATATTTTAGAGACAACATTAAATGAGCTTGCTGATACAAAACTCAAGAGCAGAAATTAATGAGGCATCAGCAGTAACTCTCTGAAGTCAGTACGTAAGTAAGAACAAGCATTCATACATATAATTAAAGTCCTACTGTTCATTTTTTAAACATATAAGCAACAAAACTAATTATTTACCACCACTGCTAACAAATCTGTAACTCAAGCCAAAGTAATGCAAGGATACTACTATGACAACCAGTGGAACAATAAAATCCTTGGGAAATTTGAAAATGCATCACCATGAGATACTTTGGCGCATCACTTCGGGGTTTTGTTGTTTTAATTTCTGCTGATCAAACCACTTTTTTCTCAATAGGCATCCATTTATGAAGTGTTTTATAACCACATGGAGTGTTCAGTAGTCAAAATGCTATCGCATTCTGATCATTAAATGGGGCAAATACTTAGTAAATAGGTCTCTTAACATTTTGTATATATTCAACTATTCCTATGACAGAAGAGCCATGCTTTCCTTTATGCTTTCCTTTCTATTACCTCCACCCTTCTAGAAGAGATGCTGAGGGCTGACATCATCAGCTGGTTTCATGCATCAGTAATTCAACCACTAAGGAATTAAAATGAGCCTTTTCTTTCTCGGCACTGGTGTACTTAAGGAGAAGGCACCAGTTTTGGACACATGAGTTTGGATCAGCTACAGGCTTTTGAAAACCAGGCAGTTGTCTGAGGTGGCACAATAACCTGGGTAAAATCACCCAGTCGTATCAGTTCATCTCTTTTAGCCACTGTTGTTTCCCTGCCAATTTAAGAACTGCAGCACAAAGAAAAACTCTCATAATGAAAGCAAATAATTTTCAAAATTGGCCCTAAGAGTGTTTTCAAGTTTATGCATTTTCCATCTGGAATGTAAGACAAATTATATTAGCACCGTGACCTTTGGGGCTTAGTAAATGCCACATGTATCACTTTCATAATATGTTTCCAACTTGATAAACCACTCTGTTTCTTTGCATTATCTATTTTTGCTTAAAGCAGTCCACAGGGAATAATTTTAGATTGCGGAATACGTTGTTTATTGTGTCATCCATTCAACTGAGTTGCAAGATTTAATCAAGAGAATAATATAAAACATAAAATTCATTAAAGCACTATTATATTTAAAGTGCTCCACATAATATTGCTAAAAAGACTCTTGCACGAATTTAGATTCATGCAACGACAATTTAGTTAAAATCTGTATGTTTTAAAGTATCATGGGTACATTAGGACTGGCACCTCAGACTGTGCTTTTGGGACAAGATCATCCTTTTGATTATATCTAAGATTACATTTTCCAGTATGTCCTGTCATCCTCTATGATCAATACAAATAGGACTGAAAAAGCTTCTCTTAGGCAAGACCCACTCTTAGTGGCTTCACAGCAGTTCAACCCTATCACCTTGATAGAGTATCTTAAATACTAGTATGGGCCCAGACCCGACTCAGCACTGAGCACATGTGATTCTACCATAGATCATCTCAGGAAGCTCATGTGTTTGGAACATCAAACAGAAGGAGGAAAGTAAGTGATTATTTAACACAGAGATCAGGTCCTTTGTATTGAACCCATGATCCCACCAATGGAGAGAAGCAGAGGGCTTGGTAGGACTGACCATGTGTTGCCACCAAAGCTGCCGTGCAACCGCACCCTTAGAGCTGTTGGGGAAAACCATGGCCTTCAAGATCTATATTGTACTCCTACCCATGCTACCATCAGTTTCATCTCTCCATCCCCAGCTCTTCTCTGGTGGTTTCAGGAAATGTTCTGCCTAGATTGAGCTTAGGAAGGGAAATTCTGCGCTACCTGACAGTTTAGCAACCAGCACTGATTTGCATTTTAAACCATCCTCTGCTTGATACTGGTGTTATATTACTACAGGTCACTGGGTAAACAATGAAGTGAGAAACACATAAGCCCAAAGACATCTGATTATAAGGCACAGCCTGAATTTGTTTCACATGTAATTTTTCAGACTATATATGGCTTCATAATATAGCAGGATTTTGCCCATGCCCTGTACCGTGTAGCTGCAGGGATGTTATATACTGGCCAAGGGCAAGCTGCCTCTAAAGCCAGAGTATTTGGGGCTTAACTTCTCTGTCACTAAACTCCTTTCTTGTCCCTAGTTGCTGCCTCTTGCATAGCTCTGCACAATGCAGCTCACTTAGCATCATGTCAGACACCACTTAATGCTGTTGTCCTTTGTGCAGTGGAGACATATCCGAGGAGCTTTTCCATTGATTTGACTGGGCTTTAGATTATCCCTGTAAGTACTGTTATAAACTTCATAAGCTGGTAGGTCTAAGTATATCTGGCAGGAAGACTTCCTGTGATATCCAGGCACAATAATATCGAGCCTCACAGAATAAAATAAAATCTAAAAAAAAATAAATAAAAAAAAAAAAAAAATAAAAAAAGCAAAACAATTAAAACAATTGTAAAAAACAATGCCACTATGTGCATACGTGCCACTATGCAATATCACTACCTGATTTAATTTGATTTATGGTGTTGTTTTTACTGTCTCTGTATTTTAATTACTAAAACTTTAAACCTTTGTTTCTACTTCTACAGAAAGAGTGGATGGATGGAGAAATCATGGGGGGAAAGAAATATAATGTGTATTTATGCACAGCAGTAGATAGCACAGAAGCTGATGTCTTTCTTAAGTACACGTTGTGCACCTGGCAAGCATTTTTCTAGCTAGTTAGTATTTTCTCAGCTTTGTGACAGATCAGAATTCTGAATTAATTTGTCCATGTTTTCCAAGTTATACCCTGGAAAATATTGGAAAATGGGAAAATATGAAAATTAAATTGCATCTTTTCATTTCTTGTTGAATTTGTTGCAGTGGTTTGCATTTATGATACAAAGTCTATTATTATCGTATTTTCAAAGAAGATTTTAATTGAGATACAACAGTCTTAATGATATTTACTGAACAGTCTAGGTTTTTACGAAACATTTTTCTTGTAAACTGCTGCAAAGATGAGCTGAAAAATTAACAAAGAATTAGCTTGTTGCTCGGTTACTAGATGTATATTCATTTCTCTCATATATGATATCCTGTTTCTTAAGTCAGAATTTTACTACTGCTTCCATAAACCACAATTTCATCCCTTTTTCTTGATATGGTAGTGATGATATAACACTTATAAACTCTCTGTCCTCACTGGACAATCACCTTATACTGAGGTGTTCTTGGGCAGTTAAAGCTGCATCAGTATTTAAATAATATTGATAACATGGTTCAAAGCATTGACTTCACAAGCCTGCAACTGGTCAGAAAAAACACTACTGATAGTCCTGCAAATAGCTTGTTTTTCTTTACGGTGTTGATTCTGAAACCCACCGACAAAGTTAAAGGTTTATAATTTCACTTTGCTGGATGTCTGGGGGCACATCGCAGAACCCAGAGCCCACCCACATCTCCAGGCACATGCTCTGACTCCTTCCTTTGTGTATTATGAGTGCCCAGGAGAAGGGCTATCAGAAGGCACTTCATGTTTTCATAGGACTGGTTGCACACTCCTTTAGGTGCCCCTTTTGCTTCTCTACCAGGCTGGGTACTGACACCTCCAGAGGTGAAGTTGCAGGACATAAGACTGGAGGTGGAAAGTGGATAATGGAAGAGCATGAGAGAGCATGAGAGATCTGCAGTGGCAGCTGGTCTCCAGCTGCATGGCAAAGCACAACCTCCCTCCCACCACTGGGCCCTTTCTCAGACTATTTCTCATGTCTTGAAAGGCTCCAGGCAGCCCCAGTGGCCTCTGCTGGCTGCCACATCCATATCTGTTGTCCTATAACAACAGTTTCTAGCCAATACAAGATTTCGTGTTTCATTAAATATTACCCTGTGGGGACAACAAAAGTTACTGTGATTTCATCCCAGGTGAAAATAAATAAATAAGTCAATAAATAGATAAATCGCTTTTTACATCTTTCAGTGTTTTGCTTCATCTTCACAATTAAATCCTACATTTTAAATGCAAATAAGATGGCAAAACAATTTCCAGTCTGCTGAACAATTGTCCTGTGTAGTTTAGGACCAGCTTGTAGACACAGGGCTTTGATAATAACCAGAAGGTACATTTGGATGCATATTAGCTAAGCTAATACTTAGCTATTAAAGTGGTGAATTCAAGCTAACATTAATAGTGTGGCTAGACAAAAAACAGTCTGCAAGTGGCAGAAGGTGAGATACATTCAAGGCAGAATGAAAACTGAAAGCTGCTACAAAAGAGGATGTGATATGCAACTTGGGATACAGTTACTTATACAGAAGCCTAGTATAACTCCTGGACATGTCCAGAGCGGTGGAAACAAGAGACTGGCAACAGGCTGGTGCCAATCTCCTTACTTTACCACTGTGGTACACTGAGAGAAGCTCAGCTGCTGAGAGACTCTGGGAAGCTTTGGTTTGATTCCTCATTACTGATTGCTCATCACTGTGTCAGAAGTAGTGTAAGTTTTGCAAAAGGTCTGCAGTGCAGATGAGGAAGTGGTTTGGTAATGCAGCAAACCTGGCTGACTTTAATGCCTTTATCCAGTGTGCCAGTAGGTGGACACCAGCACAGGTTGGCCCTGGGAAATTAGAAAGGTGTTCTGTCCTATGATGTATCCTGAGACAATGCCCCTCCATGGCCCTTCCTGCTTAAAATAGCTCAGCTCTGCCTGCTCAGAAGACCACATGCCTGTGACAGCAGCCTAGACACATTCTTCAAACAAATCTATTGATGTTTCAATGTGCTATTAACAAAGTAAGATAAAAGGGATGGATGCAAGAAGTCACTAAGGCTTTCCCATGAACCAGCCATATTTACTGTTCTGTAAAGGCTTCAGGGTGAATAAAGTCTACGATGCATTTTCCACCTCTCCTTTTCAAGATTTAGTAACGTCATAAATAGAAAATACTGAATGATTAGCTATGGCATCTCAGGTTTCCCCAGGCTATGTAAAAATTAAATCAAAGTGCACTGTACTTTTGCTACAGCCAGAGGAAAGTCCCTGGGCAAAATCATCCTCTCTAATCTACTTTTCTATTTCTAGTATGTATTTTATAAATAACTTTTTCCTTATCGGTTATTTTACAGAAACTAACAGCAGCCTATGATGCATTATTGAAAGATGGAAGACTGCTTATTTGTAGCCTTATGTGTAGAAAGTGAACTTCTTAACTGAATGCTTCTCACAGGCTGCCACAGCTCAATTTAATGAACGTTTAATGCCAATAGCTATTTTTAACCAATAGCTGACTGCTGCACAAAAAAGGAAAGCTTCCAAAATAGAGGGAATGGAATCCAATTTCATGCATTGCAACCAGAAAAAGTCACAAAACTGGAAACACGAGCAAGCACCCACAAAGTAAGAAAAGTCAACTAAAACTATTATTAAATGGGGTTTTTTTCCCCTAAAAAAAAAAAGGAGTGAATAGGAACATTAATGTTAAAAAAAATCTGTAGTACCTCAATTTTAGATTAAGATTTATTAATATTTACATCATGTTTATGACACAGTGGTATGATGATATAAAGGTTTATCAAACACATTTCATTTCAACATTAATTTAACTATGTATTTCTTACCAGGAAAATGTAGTAGTTACCACAATTAGAATAACCAGAGTCTTGTTTCTGCATCTTCTGAATTTTATTTTCTTCTCCCCATCCTCCTATATTTCATCTTTCCAAATTAACCACCCCTTCTTTTCACTTTCTCCCTGGGTTTGACTACATTTTGATCTATAGACTGCTGCTCTTTTCAACCCAGGCCTGGAAAGACACATCACTGAAAAACTTCATACTGTCTGCAGAAAAACATGTGACTGCACAAATCTAGATGCTAGTGCTAATAGCTGGGTACATAACCTGTAGCTGAGCCAGAAGGAGGTGATGTGTAGAGGATGTGACAATTTCAGGCTGGTCCACACTTTCATCCCAGAATCATGAAAAGCCTCTACATTTCTATACCTTCTCTATACCTGCCATTCCACACATCTTTTTTTTTTATTTTAAAGCCAGTTTTGACTCCTTCATCTGTGATGATCAGCAGGAGTTGGCTCCCCAAATCTTCCTGCCTTCTGAAGCACATAGCCAATTAATTTAATGCAAACAGAACATCAGCTCATAAATACTTCAAAAGTTACCTAGGGTTAACAGGGTTCTCAGCCAACCAATGCCCTCCTAATCACTTTTAGCAAGAGATAGAGACTGATTAGGCTTGATCCTACAAGTCTGCTCTGAACACAGGAGCTGCAGTCCTACTTTAGTACTACATGTGGAGCAGTGTCATGTCTCTTACAGCAAAATCCAATCACGTGTTTCAGAAGCGCAAAAATGTTGACAATTCGGAAATAATTTATGCACTTGAAATTTATTTCTAACTCTTCTCTAAACTCTTAATTTGCAGTGACAGCAATAATGTTCCCTATATGTATGTGTTCTAATGTGAAGATAAATCTTGTCTCAAGGTGATCTGGAACATTGTGTCCAGTTCTGGGCCCCCTCAGTTCCAGAAAGAACAGGAACTGCTTGAGAGAGTCCATCACAGAGCCACAGAGATGATGAAGGGAGTGGAACATCTCCCTTATGAGGAAAGACTGAGGGAGCTGGGGCTCTTCAGCTTGGAGGAGAAGGAGGGGTGACCTCATTAATGTTTATAAATATGTAAATGGTGAGTGCCAGGAGGACAGAGCCAGGCTCTTTTCAATTATGTCCATTGGCAGGACAAGGGGCAATGGGAATTAAATTGAGCATAGGAAGTTCCACATAAATATAATGAAAAACTCTTAGGGTGACAGAGCACTGGCACAGGCTGCCCAGGGAGGCTGTGGAGTCTCCTTCCCTGGAGATACTCAAAATCCAGCTGGACGCCTTCCTGTGTGACCTGCTATAGGCGACCCTCCTTTGGTGATCTTTTGAGGTCTCTTTCTGTGATTTCTATGACTTCTGCTAAACAATAACAGCATTTGAGCTCTATCTCAAACTTTTTTTTTTTTTCTAGTAGCATTTTAGCACATTTTCATGTTATTTTAGATTGCTCCATTCAGTGTGCCTTCATTTACCATCATCTCTTATCTACTCATCTAACTCCATGGGGTCTTTCTGAATTGCTTGACAGCTTTCTTTGATTTTTGCATAGCAAACATGATTATGTGTTATCTTCCAAATATGTCTTCTCACAGTTATATCCTTTTACCCAGCGACTGACATATGTATTAGGCAACATCACTTACAGAAAAGTGTTTCTGCAATGATGAAAATAATCCCAGGAATCATTGTTTTGTTTGCAGTCTCTTAGGCAGCTTCTTATCCAGGACAATCATACAACTCCTGTTCCTGTGAGCAGTTGGTTTCCAGAATATGATCTTACTGGAGAATTTTGTCAAATGTTTTTTGGTCAATAACTACAGCTAGTAGTTTAGTTCTCTGTTGTCCACTGTTTGATGGCTCAAAAATAATTATCTGTGCCTGTAAAGGTATGTTTTTTTCTTTGCAGAAATACAGATATTTAGCCTTTTGTTTTATATTTTATCCTTGTTTCAAAACATGTATATGGTAGTTCAAAGAAAGCTCATTGAATTAAAATTTACCTAGTACTCTTTAGAATAATATTTCTTGTTATTTTGCTGTCTTGAAAAATCTGTGCTAGTACTGTTGGGATTATTCTATCTTTCTAATAATTATTTAATTTTTTTTATTAGTTCTGGGATGGTACTCATTCAAGACTATAGCATAAAAACAAGTTCCACTAGATCTCATTCACTCTCTGAAACCCTCTTTTTTTTTCTACTGTGTATACTTCTAGCTGCAGAGAGCCAAAACTCCAGTTATTTGGTCCAGTTTTGGGCTATTCTTCTCTCAAAAATGGAACTGTAATATTATGACTGCATACAAAGCGTTTCAAAGGTAAATTCATCTGGAGAGTGAAGCTGACATCTTTCCAGGTATAGCACTTTTCTGAATGCTTGCTGCACTATTCCACTGCTCAGCTAAATTCCAGAATTAGCTGTCCTCCTCGTAGGAAATGGACTGCAAGGGGAACCCTGCTGCCTCGTCAGTATGTTCTCAAGCAGCCAATTTGTTACTTTTTTACATGGAATAGCTATGAAGAGCCATGCTATGATTTGTGGGAAAAAAAAAAAATCATATAATATTAAAAGCAGTTCTATATTAACATGGCTGTTCTATTGTCTTTCTGTGTTAACAGAAAGATAAATTACTTGGACCAGCAGTTGGGCAGATTTCCATATCAAATTCTAGCTTCCCCTAGTTTTCATTATTTGAAACCTTCATTATATGTCTGATGGGATTGAATCCTCTAAAATTATATGTACTTTTTGGCACTTTGCATAGATAATCTAAAGTCTTACATTTCTGAAAATCTAGCTTTACTGAAGAAAGAGAAGTTCTGAGCTAAAGAGCTCGTATCAAAACGAAAGGCTCACAGACCCTGGGATTCCAGAATTGAGCAAATGATATATGGTCAACATAGGTAGAAGAATTACTTCAAAGGTGTTGGGGGATTATTATCAGTTATTTCAAGGCATTTAGAACTTCATATGGTTAAATAACAAGATTTATAGTGCTTTGCAGGCTTGGTGGTAGAAAAAGTTGAACATCCATCCAGAGGCAGTCATACACTCACTCCAGCATAGTAGTCATGAATACCAGATATGGTATACATAGTAAAATAATAAAATCTTCTAGGTTTTTGCAATGGTAATAAAAATAGTACTATTCTGTTTTTTTATTAAACACATGATGTTTCTTACAGTGAGTATTTAACTCTCAGAAGAATGGTAGAGGAGAAAACAGTTATAGAAAGCAAACATAGTTAAAGAATCTCTCTGATTTGTACTTTATAGGCACTGCTTTTAGGCATGCCCTTAATTTTCAAGCTCTAAAGAATCAAATAGTAGAAGCATTCATTAGGTAATGCATTACTTAATTCAGAAGCTCTTTGTAGGAAAACCTTGCCTTATAGGAACGAAAATTTTGACCACATTGTTCAACAGACTTTATAAAATGATCTTACAGCCATTCATTTTAATTTCACTTACTTAGGTTTCCATGAATTTGTGCAAAGAACTTTCAAAATACGCTTTCAGAAGCTCTTTGTATTATTTCATCTTGCTTATCAGATGGTATTGCAGTTCTGTAGACTGCTGGAAATTTGAGAATTGACATCTTCTGATGTTGTGGTTGATTTAATTTAAAAAAAAAAAAGGAGAGAGAGAAAAAAAGAAAAAGAAATATAAGCTATATTATAGTCCTCTGAATTATTTTTCTGAAATGTGCTCTAATATTATAAGAAATTTCCATTCAAAATTGATATCTAAAAATGCCAATATGCCAAAATTCCCATTCCTGTTACTGAGTTATATTTTTGAAATTGTAATGAGCCATGTGCATGTGACAGAACAAATCGCTTCCCATCTCTAGTGTATATAGGTCTTTTAGGTGAAACAAAATAAAATACATATCCTTCTTAATGGTATAGGAATGGAGGGTCTGAGGAGGCAGGTATTGGCTATATTAACTACAGTTTTTAAATCACTGTGCATACCTTGGATGAAAAATGCTGTATGTGAAAAGTCAACTTCTATACATTTAAAATACATTGTAATTGAACCTTTTTGCAATTACTGGCACACAAATAGTCACAATTATTTCCTTACAGAATATTTGAGCAAAACAGGAACTTCAGGTCAGCATATCTTTAAATATCATGTTTACAAAAGGTCTATTTCTGTCTTCTATACTTGCTTCAACATTATTTTCATATCTAAAACTGGGCATATAACTAATAAACTGCATCCACATAAATATATTTATAGTTGTAAATTACTATGATCAGGCAAATGTATGTGCATCTCAGACATCAGATACCCATTAATGTAGGTGTAATAAAGCTATCTGTGATAGAGGTGATGTTTCAGCTTCTGACCTGACTACATTATTCTTGCTTTTTATATCCATGGATCTGACCTGAATAAATGGAAGACAGATAATTAGATGTGAAACTAAGACTTAAATATGCTCTGGTCCGGAACAGATTAAGCAAAAATTAATCTAACTTCTCTAAATTCAGGCTTTTGGGTGAAAATTTTTCAATAATGATTCCCTGATTTATCTGCCGAGCACAGAGATAAAGGTTATATGCAAAAGAAATGCTGTCACATGTTTAACTCTGACCTCCTTGTAACTACACTATTTAAGTAAAAATAATGCTAAAATAATCTAAAAAACCTTCTTCAACCATATTTTGACTTGTTCTTTTGAGAGGTGTGTACACACAAATTCTACCAGACAAATTCAGGCATGATACCTTCAAGAAAACATCCTAACACAGTGACTAGGAGACTCCACATTGATCTTAACAGAGGCAATATCATCTAGCCCTGAACCAGGTAGAGCTGGTAGCTAATTACCACACACTGGGTGTAACTCAAAGAAGATGAAGCAAGCCAATTACTGTAATGGTAGCACTATTAGTAATGATTCAAAATAGTAGTAATATCAAAACAATGAAAAACACTCAGAGTCCAGAATAAACTTTGGAAAGAAAATATGGCAAATGCTGGTTTTAGACTGACTCTCTTCTGAGGCTGTTTTATGCATTGACAAAAATACTGTCTGTGCTTTTCAGATTTGGCAGAAACGGAAGTTCCTACTCACAATAAACTCTAAAAGCACAAATCTAGGGGAAAACAAACTCAAAAACAAAATAAGAAAAACCCTGTTGTATTTGCCTGGAGAATTTTTATCTACCTAGCATATTCTTTTGTATGGCTGATGTTTCTGCTACTGAGGACCCACATAATTCCATGTCCTGCTGCTTGCCAGAGGGAGCCTTGTAAACATCTAAAGGAAAGAGAGAATTTCACAGAAGAGGGACCTTTGGAGTGATTGGCTGTAAAGACAAGATTTCCCTGTTTTTCTGCCAGCAACGATCAAATCTCCAGTCTCCACCAAGTCTTCCCTACTGGGGCTATTTCTTTTGACAGATATGGTTCAAAGAGTCTCCTATGAATGCAGACTGAGCATTATGAAAGCACAGGATACAATAAACTACACATCTCTCAGAAAGGGGAGAGTGGCTTTCATATCAGCCATGTTAGCCCTGGGAAACAGCCTCACATACTCTTTCAGAAGGCAAAAAGAAAAACTCAGTTGAGGGAGACAGGCAAGTTTTAGTGGAACATACAATTGTAACCATTAACCTCTCTTTCCCCTGTGAAATCTTCCCCCCACAAACAGGAGAGCCTCCTATGCCCAAGATGTTTTCCACAGAGCTTTTCAGACCTCCTCAAGGTGGTGGGCATAGTAATGCCTCACCCAGTAGCTTGTTACAAAAGATATCTTTTCTGCAAGTAGTTAATAAATTATTGTTCTGCATTTAAGTAGCCATAGAAACATAAAATCATAGACTACCTCAAGTTGGAAGGGTTCCATAAGGATTAACAAGTACCACTCCCTGCTCTGCACAGGATTACCAAAAACTAAGGATATGACTAAGGACATTGTCCAAACCCTACTTCAACTGTAACAGGGTTGGTAACAGGGCACCCACTATCCTCCCAATGAATAGCCTTTTTGTCCCAGTCTGAATTTTCTTACACAACTTTATTCTATTTCACACATTGTATCACTGGTGACCAGACAGAGATCAGTACCTCCTTTCTGCTACCTACCTGGAGGAAGTTGTAGGTTGTTGTGAGGTCTCCCCTCAGCCTTCTCCAAGCTGAACAAACCAAGTGACTTCATCCACTCCTCCCAAGTCTTGCCTTCAAAACCTTTCCCTGTCTTGGTTCCTCTCCTCTGGACACACTTCAGTAGTTCAATGTCCTTCTTATAGGTACCCTGCTTGCAATGTGTCTCTAAATAGGATAAGGATATCTGAACAAAGTGACCAGAGCAGAAGGGTTACAAAGGTGGAAGAGGGCTGTGTTAGGAATTGCAGGTGAAGGACCAAAAAATTTTTAAGAGACTGCTATAAGCCATAAGCATCTTTTCTGCACAACCCGCAAAAAAGCAATCCTGTCAACATGGTATGGTCCAGACAGCTTTAAATTGGAAATTTTTTACCTCCGATTTTGGCTGTCTGTGAAAGGTCGTAATGACAGGTAGGACCAGGAATATCTCTCTGGATGGTAAGGGTAGAGAATGATCATGGAGAGCAGTGGGATGGTGGGGGGCTGTGGTATGTAAGTGGAGTATCTTGTGCATTAACAGTGTTGGCTGTTTATTTTTCCCTGGTGGTGTGCTCTTGCAGGCAGGATATGGGCAGCACTACAGCCTGGGAGAACTTTGCACCAGAGGCAGGCAGTGTGCAGTAGCAGGCAGAGATTAGGGCTGCATACAAAATTACCCCAGATCATTTTGGCCACCTTGGGACACTGTAGACAGCAAGCAGACACTAACTGGGGGAATGGATGCCAAAGCCTGAAAGGACATGGAGCAATCCAGGGCACTTGTGGCTGGGCAAAATCAGAATCTGATTTGATAATTCCAGTCTGTAAACAAATCACACGTGTAGTTCAACTACCAATGACATCAGGCTCCCGCATTTCAGATTGAAACTGGATATATTCATTACCTTGTCAAGATTAAGGTCAACCTGCAGGCCTCTGCCCTTTGCCCAGTCACCACACACAGCCTCCTTTCTGTCACACGGCTATTTTCTTGCAGTGTTTACTGTTATCATGGTTAGGACAAGGCTGGACTGGTTAGGATGAAGCTGGATTTGTTAGGATGAGGCTGGACTCGATGATCTTGAAGGTCTTTTCCATCCTGAGCAACTCTGTGATCATTGCTATCCATTATTCACAGAGAGGTGATAGGATGCTCCAGCTGGGCAGATGTGCAGGACAGTGTGTGTATTTCCATGCACAGTTTTCCTACCTGTTGCTTGCAGTCTTCCCTGACATGATTACTTAAACTTCAAAAAAAGCATGGTGTTGCCTCATTGATGACACATACAGGTTTCTTTCTTCTTTATTTTTCCTCAGCCCCAGCAAGGAAGATAAATTAGTACAAATCCTGGTGCGTTTTTAGCAATGCTAAGAGTTAATACACTAACAGGGTACCCATAATGACAGAAGCAGTCCTTCCAAAACAATAAGATGACCAGACCCAAACCTTAGTTCCCAGCACCTCTCTTGGGATGGTGCTCTGGGAGCTGATCGATTGCTGGATCAGTCGTCCTGTTTCAATCAAGTCCAGATTAAACGTAGTAAAGCTAAAGTAATTGTCAAGAGAACGATTCGGAAAGGGGCCTGCGACTCGTGTGACCGCCAGCCGCATACCCCGGCACCTGTGCGTCCCTTTGGCCAGCGCAGCGTTAACTATACAGAGTTTTTATTACACCTGAGTGTCACACGGTGGTGCTGCTGCTCTGCAGATGCGAAACCCCATCCACTATTAGCAAGGGCAGACACCCATCGCTGTGCAGATGCCTTGATTGGTGCGCACGAGTGCGTCTGTATGCGCATCTTCACACTGCTGGAATTCTGATGCCTTGAAAAAAAAACTTTACTGAAGGTGTTCTTCTCTAAACGATTAGACTTTTCCCTGATTTATTTTTCTTACTGTAAAAAAATGCCATTGGTTGAGGCATGATTACCATTTCTGACACATGATTCTACAGTTCAAGTGAATAGATTTTGAATTGTGTTTATCCACAGGTTTCTATTTTTTGACTATATATTCAGCATTTTACAGGATTTGGTATATTTTTGTCAAATTTGTTAAAAGATAACTAATGCATTATACAGTACATTATGGTATACATTGGCTTTGCCCTTTATTCTGAATTTGTTGGCATTTCATAGAATCATAGAAGCACACAGTTATAGAATGGCTAGGGTTGGAAGGGACCTGAAAGATCATCTATTTCCAACCCCCGTGGCAGCCACAACTTCCTTAGGCAACCTGTGCCAGTGTCTCACCACCCTCACACTAAAGAATTTTTTTCCTAATGTCTCACATAAACATATGCTCCTTAAGTTTAAAACCATTGACCATACTCTTCTTGTTACACACACGTTCAAAAAGCCCTAGCCCAGCTTTCCTGTAGTTCCCCTTCAGACACTGGAATGTTGCTATCTTCTCCAGGCTGAACAACTCCAACTTTTTTATCCTGTGTTCACAGGAGAGGTGCCCCAGCCCTCTGATGATTTTTGTGGCTCTCCTCTGGACATGTTCAAGGAGCTCTATGTCCTTCCTATGTTGGGGACTCCAGACCTGGAGATGGTACTCCAGGTGGGGTCTCACAAGAGAAGAATAGATTGGGAGAACCACCTGCCTTGACCTGCTGCCTGTGTTTCTTTTGCTGCAGCCGAGGGCATGGTTGGTTTTCTGGGCTGCAAGAACACACTGATGTCTCATTTTAAGCTTCTGGTCCATCATCATCCCACACTGCTCAGAGCTTTTCTCAATCCTTTCTTCCCCCAACCTGTATATGTGCATGGGATTGCCTCAAACCAGCTACAGAACCTTGTACTTGGCCTTGTTGAACTTCATACATTTTGCACTGGCCCACTTCTCAAGCCTGTCAAGGTCCGTCTGGACAGCATCCCTTCCCTCCAGCATGTTGATTTCACCACACACTTTGGTGTCATCAGAAGACTTGGTGAGGGTGCATTTGATTCCACTGTCTGTGTCCCTGCAAAGATGTTAAATAGCACTGATCTGAGTACTGACCCCTAAGGAACCCCCTCGTCACACATCTCCATTTGGAAGCTGAGCCCTTGATCACAACTCTTTGGGTGCAACCATCCACCCAGTTCCTTATCCAATGAGTGGTCCAACCATTAAATTCATACTGTTCCAGTTTAGAGATCAGAATGTCACGTGGGACAGTGTTGAATGCTTTCACAGGCAAAGGTAGATGATGTCTGTAGCTCTGCCTTTGTCCACCGAGGCTGTGACTTCATTGTAAAAGGCACCAAATCAGTCAGGCAGGACTTGCCCTTAGTGAAGCTGTTTTGGCTGTCACCAATCACCCCTTTCTTATCTGCTTGCCTAAGCAGAGCCTTCAGGAGGATCTGCTCCATGATCTTGCCAGGCACAGCAGTGAGACTGACTGGCCTGTAGTTCCCTGGGCCTTCCTTTTTCCATTTTTGAAAATGGGGGTTACAGTCCCCTTTTTCCAGTCAGTGGGTACTTCACCACATTTGGTGTCATTCTTCTCATTTCAATGTATATCTAATATTCAAGGTGCTGTGCCTTGGATTTCCAGGGACCAGAGACAACAAGCAGCTCTTGGTCCCTTACGGCTGTTGTAGAGCAACCCTGAACATGTCAAGGAGCAGTATATCCTGGGAAGAGAAAAATACTGCCTGTTTTTCCTCTCCAGAAGCCAAGACAGGTCCAGGCTGCAGTGCTGGCCACCAAGCTGTGGAGAAATGCTGGTGAGTAATTTGGGCAATAATGGGAAAAAAACTCTGTTAGTTCAGTTACACTCAGCAACCCAGAAGGAAAAAAAAAAAAACAACAAAAAACAAACCAGAATGAAGCAGAACAGAGTACACAACAGAGACTATTATCTGCCCACCTGCAGCTCTGGCATGTTCCCTGTATGCCTGTGGTGGCATCTCAAATGAAGACAGAAAACTTGTTGGTAGCAGAATACTTCTAACACTGCTGGCCATCTCCAAGTGTGTCAACCCACACTTGGCACCATGCTGTGAGAGATTCCCAGCTGGCAAGGAAAAAGAAGGGATCCCTGTGCCTGACGACTGTTTGAACGACAGAGTAGTGAACAAAAGAAGATTGAAGATGATCTATTATTGCATGGGCAGCAAAAAATGATACAGCCACTTGGCTTTGGAGCAAAATTCAATTGAGAGGAGAGCCCCTCCTCTCACAGCCTCAACACAGAAGCTAGCACTGCTAGATTCTATGACATTTTTCACCTGTTTGTGAGATTCTTCTGATAATGTGGGATGTAATATATGTTGATGAATTTGTATTCCTAACCAGTAAAATTCAGGAAAGAATTAAACTGAGAAAGAAGTGAATATGGAGCTAGACAAAGCAGTTGAGACATGGAATTTTCCACTGAAACAGTGTGAACAAAACAAGGCCCTAACGAGGCTAACTTCTGTCTCAAAGATAATTAAAAGTGTAGGTCCTGTTCTTAAAACAAGACACTGCCAAGGGTAACTAGGCACCAAAGGAACGTGAACATCTGCACAAAAAGAACATAAAGATGTCACAACCAGTAGATAAGGGGAAAGTTATGGCTAGGGTCTGATATCGCCTTGTAACCATATAATGAAGTCAGCGAAATCAAGAAAGGCAAAAAGTTCAAGCCTGAAGAAGACCTATTACTTCATCCAAAGACCCCCTGACAGCCCCCGGATATCTCCCCAAAAGAAGACTCTGCCCAGACTCCACCCAGACTCCATCTATCATGAATATTAAAATGGCATGATGTATGAATATGTATGTAAACCCACCTCCTTTTGAATATGCATATAATTGTAATCAATAAAAGGTAATTCCAGAGTTTTAGGGGTTGTGCGTGTGAGTGGAGCAGAGACTCCCCATGCATCCATAATAAGCATGTTTTGCTTATTGCAATTTTCTTAATTAAATTAAACCATTCGTTAACAGAATATTGAGTCTCGGACATTCTTAACATGGGATAAGCTAAAAAACCCTCTAAAATAATGGTCTGAGGCTCCTGCCAACCTCCTCCCTCCCCAGGACCTGTCACTGCTGTGCCTGAGAGGGACCCCTCCTCAACCTATCGCCTCCTCCTCCCAGAGCACTGCCCCTGCCGTGAGGAAAAAGGGGATAGGACTTAACACTCACCTCCCCACAGAGACTGAACAAATGTAGTGATGAGGGTCCTAGAGGAGGGACCTCAGGAACAAGGTCTCTTTGGCAATAGACCTGATGACCATCCAGAGATGGGTGGACTGTTCAGTGGATAAGGAATTGAATGGATGGTCACATCAGGGTTCAGTACTGGGACTTGTATATTCCAATATCTTGATCAGCAATATAGACAGTGGGATCGAGTGCACCATCAGCAAGTTTGCAGCTAACACCAAGATGAGTGGTGTCATTAATGAGTCAGAGGGACAGGATGTCATCCAGAAGGACCTGGACAAATTGGAGAGGTGGGCCCAGGTCAACCTTATAAGATCCAACAAGAACAAAGTACAGGTTTCTGGGCTGGAACAATCTGCATTATCAATACAGGCTTAAGGATGAAGTTTTAGAAATCAGCCCTGCAGAACTGGGGGGGGTGGTGGATGAAAAGCTGGACATGAGCCAACAGTGCGTGCTTGCAGTCTAGAAGGCCAAACACAGCCCGGGGTGCAGGAAAAGAAGAGTGGCCAGCAGATTGAGAGAAGTGATTCTCTCCACTCCTCTTGGTATGGTCAGTGATCTTCATGAGGATTCTCTTGATCCCAACATCCAGGTTGCTTATGAAGATGTTAAGCAGCATCAGGCCTCATAATGGGGGGCTCCACATGTGACCCATTGCCAGCTGGAGGATGAACTATTTACTGTTATCCTCTGCGTATGCTCTGCCTTCCCTACCCACCACACAGAACACTTGTCTGGGCCATGTTGAGTCAGTTTCTTGAGAAGGAGGCCATGGGCCAAAGTAGACAATGTTCACCACTCTCCCTGCATCAACAGAGTGGGTTACTTTGTCATAGAGGGTAATCAGGTTTGTCAGGCATGATTTCCCCCTGATAAATCCATGTTGGCTTTTCCCAGTCACATGCTTCAACTGGCCTGTGACAGTCCCCAGAGGATTTGCTCCATGACTTTCCCAGGGACTGAAGTGAGGCTCATGGCTCTATAATTGCCTGGATCCTCATCTGAACACTTCTTCAACATGGGGATGACGTTAGCCTTCCACCAGTCCTACGGGACATCTCCCAGTCTCCGGGACTTCCCAAAGATTAGGGAGAGCAGCTTTGCAATGACATCAGCCAGTTCTCTCAGCACCCTAGGGTGGATAGAAAATGGACCCATTGAATTGTATGGGTCTAGCTTCTGCAACAGTTGATATAACTCTGCCTTCACTGATGAGGGGTGTCTGCTTCAACTTGAACGTTTGCTCCTATGGCCTGGGACCTAACAGCACTGGTTACACAGAGATGAAGAAGGTGGTGAGAACCTCTGCCTTTTCAGCATTCATTCATCTCCTATTTAATAGCGAGCCAATATTATCCCTCAGTTTCTGCTTGGTGTTAATATATCTGAAGAATGCTTTCTTGAAGTTTTTGATATCTCAGGCCATATTTATCTCAGGCTGAGCTTTTGTTTTCCTAACTGCTTCTCTGCATATCCTGATAATGGGCTTATAATTTTCTACCAGCGATATTCCAGTTTCCAACCTCTGGTACGTTTCCCTGCTGGTTCTGAGCAGACCCAGAAGCTCACAGTTAAGTCATGGGGGAAACTTGCTCCACCTGCTTCTCTTGTCTTTAGAGGGGATGAACTGGTTTTGTTTAACTAGGAGAGTGTTCTTGAAATACTCCCAGCACTCACTAGCTCCTTTGCCCTCTTCCATGGAGGCTTCCCATGGGATTCCTTCCAACTGAGCCCTTAGTGAGCTGAAGTTTGATCTTCTAAAATCTAAAACCATTGTGCTCGGCAATATCCCGAATTCCACAATACTGTGATCACTGCAGTCAAGTCTGCCACTAATCGAGATACCACAGAGTACACTTAGATTAGACTGGATGTTAGGAAAAAATTCTTTTCCATGAGGGTAGCGGGAAAATTGAATAGGTTGCCCAAGGAGGTATTCCAGGCTTCATCCCTGGAGATATTAAAGGTGATACTTGACAAGGCTCTGAGCAACCTGATCTAGTTGAGGATATCCCTGCTTATGGCAGGGAGTTGGGTAGATGACTTTTAGAGGTCCCTTCCAACCCAAATTATTCTATGATTCTGTGATACAACACTCCTTAACAGTCCTATGGCCATGACTGCCTTGGCTATGTTGTGGGTGGGATTGTCAGCACCCAAGCTTTCTCTTTCAGGACATTCTCTGACAGAGCATACAGTGCCCCTCCTGAAGTGGGTATCACAGCTGGGACTGCTCAACTTCTCTGATTTTTTGTTAACACAGTTTATGCTAAGGCCTGATGTGGTCTTGGAGCAGAGCTATTAGGTCAAAGCAAAAGCAACAGGTGGCAGCCAAGTGGCTAAAAGAGATAAAAGACTATTTATTATGGCCATTATCACAGGCAGCTTGCTGTCTCCTGAAGCCATCATTTTTTTATATTGTTTCTATGGCAGTTTCTTTGGAATCTGCAAACTCCTGGTAATGATGTAGACCAAACTTCTAAGCTAGAAAATGTAAAAAAAATCAGATTAC
Source organism: Heliangelus exortis (assembly GCF_036169615.1). Classification (NCBI taxonomy): domain Eukaryota; kingdom Metazoa; phylum Chordata; class Aves; order Apodiformes; family Trochilidae; genus Heliangelus; species Heliangelus exortis. The sequence goes on along the minus strand of NC_092454.1, from coordinate 26,667,847 downwards.
CTAAAAAGCTTTTGAAGCAGATCCAACAGAAGTTGGACTGCTGTGACTTTTTTGCTTCCCAGTGTGATACAGGGGATGCCCACAGTATGACAATGGAGGAAGCATGAGCACTGTCACCATAGGCTAGGTAAGTATTTTGTTCAAATGTACATGAGTAACAATTTATGAGTTGTGAGTAACAAATTAGAGAACTTGCAAGTGAGAAACCTCATGACTTATGTGATGAATTACTGAATTCATATGATTGGCTAATCCATGCCAAGGAGATTGAGCCCTTTTTTGTTGTTTTTGTTTGTATTTTTTCTTAATGAGCTCACAAAATTAAGTGTCATTTATAGAGCTGTCCTGTCAATTAATTGAAGACATCCAATGGGACCATGGCACCCATCTTGTCCCAGCGAGACAGATCTTTGGAAGCCTAGTCAGGCTGCCAGCTGTGCTTGACAATAAAGATATCTATTTTTAAGTTTATCTATATTTAAGATATCGCCATTATGCTCAAGCACTATAATTCAGTGGAAATTAATTACCAAGTTAATTCTTCAGAAGTCATCAGCCGATCTTTTGCAGCAATCCCAAGAGTCAATTGTAACTATCTGGAGGATGGCATGGAAGAATTGTGCTGTGCACACACACAGGACACACATGGGCAGGCATTAACACACTCACTTGAGCACACACACACACACACACAGCACAGGAAGAAAAGTTGCAGACTTATGCAACAGCTCACCAGGGAGTGCAGATAAAATAATGTACCCAGTGCTGTGTGCAAGTTGTACCAAAACAGCACTGAATTCCATGACCAAAAGTCATGCCTTCTTGAAATGCTTGTGCAGATCTCTAAAACCAGTTTTTAAGCAGTACAGTCTTAAAAAAATTGGCTGTCATACTGTGGCTGCAAAAACAGCTAAAAAAGAAAAGGCTACAGGAAGTGTATATTTATGACAAAATTGTCTGCAATAATATTTTAACATCCTCAAAAATATGGAAGTAATGTAAGTGGGCAGTAAAAGTCTCCTAGGTAGCCAGAATTACTTTCAGAAGTGGCGATAGTGAGGATTCTACCAGGAATAATATACCGGGTAAAAGGCTTCTTATAGTTTGAAGGGGCTCAGATTAACTCTATAGCATCAATAAGAGGACCTAGAGAGAGGATATTTAGAACCCTGAGTGATCTGGGAGGCAGAAGAAAAATGGATCAGTGTATCAGTGTTCCCTCTCATTTCTGCATCCCTTCGTCTTCTCTTCCATTTACTTCTTTCTTTGTCCAGGTTGCTCCAACTGCTCCTCATGTAGAAGCTTCCTTTTCCCCTAGTGAGTTCTATAAATGTTTTGGGGGGTTTTTTGCCATGCTTATCTATGGCTTTTCATCTGGTTTAGCAAGATCTGACAGCAGGGCAGTGCAGACACTGCAGACTTGAGCATCACTTTATGTCTCAGGTAAGTTTGTGGAAATCTGACTAAATGACAAGGCATAGATGTTTGTAGAGCAGAGTGCACATACACAGGGTAAAGAGTTGTCTTCTTTCTGGCAGCCTATCAAGCTCTTTTCCACGCAGCATTCCTTAGAGACTGTTAGGAAATAGCACACTTACACCTCTATCATTCTGTATCTCTGCCAATAAAGGGCATTTAGAGGCCACATCTTGACTACTGTGTTCAGTTCTGGGCCCCTCACTGCAAGAAACACATTGAGTTGCTGGAGGGAGTTCAGAGAAGGGCAATCAAGCTGGTGAAGGATCTGGAGAACAAGTCCTGTGAGGAGGGGCTGAGGGAATTGGGAACGTTTAGTTTGGAGGAGGCTGAGAGAAAACCTTATTGCTCCCTACAACTGCCTTAAAGGAGGTTATAGGGAGGTGGGTGGTGGCCTTTTTTCTCAAGTGAATAATGATAGGATTGGAGAAAATGGCCTGACGTTGCACCAGAGGAGGTTTAGGCTGGAAATGAGGAAGAATTTCTTTACAGAGGGTGATTGGGCATTGGAACAGACTGCCCGGGAGGTCATGGATTCACCATCTCTGGAAGTATTTCAAAACCATGTAGATGAGGCAGTTCAGGACATGTTCTAATGAGTGATACAGATATTGCTCTATATTTTTCACTGGAGGAGTGTGGAAGTTGACAGTTGGACACAGTGATCTTGGAGGTCTTTCCCAACTGTGACAGTTCTGGCATTCTGTGACAGCTGAGGGGAAGAAACTGGAAGGCATTCCACTGACCCAATCTGTTTTTGCACATGAATCTGCCTGCTGACAGAATTCAAATGGTGAGACTACGAAATGAACAAACAAAACCCCCGCCCCCAAAATAAAACAAAAAACAGTGATTGAGATGAGGCTTCCATTCAAAAGTGACAAGCATCTACATGTTCCAGTTGACAAAAAGCAGGACTTCTGGAAGAGGTTCTTAAGGTTGAAACCTCCACTGTCCAGGTAGATGAAGAGAAATGGGTTCTCTATGGGAGGAACTTCATTTTCCTCTGTGGATATTTCACTAAAGGTCATCTGAAATTCAACTCCATTCAAAACTAAAACAGGCTATCAAGCATATTACAACTTTTTTTTACATCTGAGACCTTGCTTTATGGTGCCCTTAAAAAAACTACAATATTATTTTCCTAGGGTATAAAGTGTTTTCTGCAGTAGCTGTGGCAGGATGTTCCAGTTCCAAGACCTGTACTTGCAAAATGCTTTGACATGAAGCCAAGAAAGTCAGTATAACTCAATAGCCACATAGATGGAGACTATTAAGCAAGGTATTCCTTATAACAGTGCTGGGAACGTAGGGGATCACTCCTCCAAACATGTACACCACTTGGTTATTTGATCGCACTTTTACACTTAGAAATCATACATATTAACTACATTTCCATACAAGAAGCAGGGTTATTCATACCATCTCCCAGAAGTTATTAACAAAAGATTTCACACATTTCTGCACATGCACTCTCTCCTGGTCATCATGGGTGAGGGACATTGGGGGGAAGTCTTCTTCATGGTGTACTTTTAACCCCAGTCCTTCAATTTTTGCAGTTAGGTGAGAAATGTTGATGCAGCAAACCAGAACTATTTGAGTCTGGGTTTTCTCTACGCTTATCAGCAGCACCTCTCATTTGCAATAAATTGCAATAAATCAGAGGTATCCTGCTAAATGATGCCCTGCCTGGCCACATTCTGCCTGTAATATCTTGCCCGGGTATTTCATTGTTCCTGTGTTAGAAAGTTTTAACCCTTTGCATCAGACACATACAGCCCTCTTGTCATACTGATGAAAAACTCAATGTGAGCCAGCAAGATGCACTTACATCACAGAAAGCCAGCCATATCCCAGATAGCATCAAAAGAAACATGGCCAGCAGGTCAAGCTAGGTGATGTTCCTCTCTACTCCACTCTCATGAGACCCCACCTGGAGTACTGTGTCCAACTCTGGAGAAACAAGAAGGACATGAAGCTTTCAGATACAGTCCACGGGAGGGCCATGAGGATGAACATCAGAGAGCACCTTTCCTATGAAGACAGGCTGAGGGAGTTGAGGTTGTTAAGCCTAGAAATGTGTAACAAGTGTACAGTTATGTTGTACTGTTATGTCCATGTGTAAGACATTTTCACTGTTCATGTTGTCACTTGCTGCAGCAGTCTGTGTTACCAGCACTAGTGAGCCTGAATACACTGCTCTGCTCTTCAATGGGCAGCATTTTTTCTCCAGCCCATCAGTCCCATAAGACTCAGAGCCATGTTCATGTGTAAGGCTGCATGGTCTCATCACCACATGTCCTTAAGGACATGTATGTTCCGATACTTATTGATGTGATCCAGGCTGAGCTTCCTTTTAGAAACAAAAGGAATTTTGTTTGTTTTAATTGGTATAATTATTTTTACCCCAAAAAAGAGCTGCAGTTTTTGGCCTCTACCTCCAAAGGCAGCTGGTTCTTCTGCCTGTATTTTTGAGATTATGACACTGTAACACGAGGTTCCCAGGAGACTTTCTGTTTACAAGGAAAATTTCATGGCCCACTGAAAAGGAAGGTAGAGAGAGGGAGCCTTCATGTTTTACAGGACCGAAGCGGTGCTTCTCTCTGGGACTCTGCCCTTCCCATGTCAAACATGGATGTTGGCTTTTTATCAGGTTACTGGAAAACAGATGAAGCTCTACTGGTGAAATGAAACTAGCATTTAAGGACAGGAGACTATGCTGGAAGTGTACAGAGCTTCAAGGGGATGTAACTCTGGGGAAGCACAAAGTGGTGGATGTTCCCTGCCACCTGTGCTATATATGGACTTGGGTGGACGAATGTTGGCTGAACCTTGAGTAAGGAAACGCTGTGGGTAAGACCAAGACCTAGTTGTGCGAAACCTTGATGGGCTTCTCAGGGTAGGAGGAGCTGAGAGCATCAAGCCCACAGAAGACGTGTCCAGCCGGTGTCAGACCTGGACTGCATCACGTCAAAAACCTCTGGCTGGTGAAAAGGAAAGAGTGATCTCGCCTGATCCTCCTGAAACAGAAGGCTGCACAGCAAACGACATTTTAGAGGGAAGCAGTTTGAACAAGAGGACGTGGAGCATCGGGATCGTGAGCAGTGGGGTTAGCGAGGCAGCCGCTGCTCGGAGCCCTCCCTCTGGGATGTGGCCCCTGCGCTTGGGTCTCAGTGATTTCGGGCTCACTAGTGCGAAGGGCTGTGAGTTTTCCTAGCTCAGGGCTCCTCCGCACACCAGGAAAACGCGGCACCAAACGCAGCACCTCCCTCCGGCTTCTCGCCCAGAGGCCGAGCCCGCACCACGGGCACCCCGAGGTCTCGACCTGCCAGGCCTGGCCCAGCCCGCCGTGCCGGCAGAGGGCACCCTGACTCGGCGCCGGCCCAGTGCCGGGCCCTTCCCCGCGCCCCGCCCCGCCCCGCTCCCTCCTCCCCGGGCAGGGCACCGGGAGGGGCTCATTGGCCCAGCGGCCGCCGGACCCGCTTTCCGCCCCGTCACGTGTCCTGGCGCTGGGCTTCAGCGGGACGCGGCCCCTTTTCCACGGCCGGAAGCGGCGAACCGGGGAGTCCGAGAGCGGGTTTGGCTGCTGCCGGTGCCGGTCGGTGCCAGCCTCGTACTTCCCTCCTTCCGCCCTTGCCCGCCTCCCGCCATGCACCCGCGGCGCCCCGAGGGCTTCGACGGCCTAGGCTACCGTGGGAGCGGCCGGGAGGAGCTGGGCCTCGGCGCCAGGCCCTTCGGCAGTGCTTCGGAGCTTGGCCACTGGGTGACCAGCCCCCCCGACATCCCCGGCAGCCGCAACCTGCACTGGGGGGAGAAGACTCCTCCGTACGGGGCGGGAACCCCTCTGGGGACCGCCGGCCTCAACGAAGAGCCCAGCCTTGGGCCGGGCGGAGCCGGTAAGAGAGGGCCCGGCTCGGCCCGGGCGGGGCCGCCGGCTTTTCGCCGTTCCGCCTCTCCGTCGCTTTGCTCCGGCCCCCGACCTCCCCGTACGCAGGTGACCTGCCGGGGCGGGCAAGGGCGAGCGGGCAGCAGCCGTGCTCTGTGCCGCGGCCTCTCCGCGCTCGTCCGAGCGCCGCCCGCCCCTGCTGGCCCTGACCCGCACCTCTCCAGGCCCAGAGTTGCGGTGCCATCGCGGGCGGGTTATGCTGAGGCGCCTGGAGGAAAGGCCTTGAGAGGGAAGGAAACCTGCTGCATAGCCTCCGGGCCCTGCCCTGCTGCGCTCTGCAGCACCACGCAGTACACGCAAATACCATTGGGAGTGCCCGAAGTCAAGGGGCAGCTTCTTGTTAAGTAGCGTGTGAGCAGCTGCCTGTTGCCCGTGTAAACGGGATCCTGCAGTCTCCTGTAAGGGGAGAGCCTACCTTTGAGTCTTAGATGTTTGGGTTTTGGGTTTTTTTCGAGTCAGTGTTGAGGCTTTGTGTCTTCTGGCTGCTTTATTTTCACGTTGGAAAAGTAAAATGGATAAGGCATTAACTCCTGAAGTTGACTCCCCCCAGCCCTCTCACCCACATCCATGGAAGTGAAGGAACTATGGAACTGGTAGAATTTGAGGAAGCAACTGTATTCAAGTCTTTTCCAGTAATGGTTGGGAAAACAGAGTGGAAATCCTCGGAAGTACAGTATTATTTTACGATATGTACAGTATCACTTTCACAGTCGGTGGAAGTGAAGTGAATTAAGAGAAACTTGATAAAACTAGGTAGGCTACTGAACATTGTCTTTAATTAAAAGGATGTGCTATAGCAGTTTACATATATTTGAGTATCACAGCTTTATGAAATATGAATTTTATTAATGAGTGCACCTTTTTAAAAAAAATTTTTTTTTAAAGCGCAGCCCTTAGTTCGACTTCTGTCTATGCAAGCACTACTTAAATATTCTTCTATTCTTAGATACTGGGACTCTACCCCCTTTCTTTTTTTTTTCTTTTTTTTTTTCTTTTTTTTTTTCTTTTTTTTTTTTTCTTTTTTTTTTTTCTTTTTTTTTTTTCTCTTTTTTTTTCCCCCTATATGCTCATGGAGGGTATGCTGAATCTGTCTTTTGGAAGTCTTGATAAGAAGTTACTGTATCACTGAGTCCAGTTTCTGCAAGTGGAGAGTTTGATCCTAGGACACTACCATATCTGTGTTGGCCTCCAGTGATGTTACTGGCACTACCCATGCCTGCAGCCTGCATGTGCCCTTTAGTTCTGATGCTCTTTTAAAAAATCTCTTCAGGTACTTCCACTGTGTCAATATCTGTATGATAGCAGACAACAGGGAATTTAACCTAGTTTCAGCAGTTCTCTGATAACGTGATTTGTACAGTGCAATGGAGATAAACGCCTGTCTTGAAAATTTGCATCATACAGACATTTGCTATGTTATCAATGGTGTCTTACATTACATTTTCCAGAGTTTCTCTTTTTACTGTTTAAAAAAATATTTTCTTCACAGATGGCTAAATTTATGTTTTTATTTTACTTATAAAAGTCTGTATAAGCTCAACTGAAGTCCAGAGTGCAAATATTTCTGGGGGAATAACTGTCCTCTTGCTGTGTTGCCATGAATGTTGTAGTTTAGTGCTTCTGATTTTCTGAAGTGAGCACTTCTTACTTTGTGATTATCACTGCTTTATAATCTCTTTTCATTTTTTTTACAGACCAGTTGAACAGATTTGCAGGCTTTGGTATTGGCCTTGCGAGGTAAGAGTCATGCATTAATTTTAAGTAGTAAAGCTATAGTTCTCTTGTGATGCCTATGTACTTTTATATTGTTGGTTTGTTTTTTTTTTATGCCAGTGGTCTTAAGCAGTTGAGATCCCTTTAGAAATCTACTACCTGAAATCCATGTAGATTTCTGTTCTCTGTAACTGAAGTGTTTATCACAATGCCTTGATGAGCAATGATTTCACTGAATCACAGAATTAGTCAGGTTGGAAAGGACCTCTGTTTCTGGATTTGTCACTTCTATTAAAATTGTTTAAGATAATGAGAGTGTTTTTAAGAACATGAAAATGTATATTGCCAAAGTATCCTGGGATAGTGGTGTTTCTCTAGCCAAGTGATCTCATAGCCATTTTGTTCTGTATTATGGCGATGCTCATGAATGATGATATTTTTGGGAAAGTGGTAGACTTCAACATGCAATTTCAGATCTTAAACTGTCAGGTGTAAGGATCATGATAAGCTTAGGATTTTTATGTAGAATGCTACTCAGCCACACTCACCAGAGCACCAGAGTAAGTTTTTCTTGGTCAACATACTGATGCAGCCTGTGAAAGCATAGAAAGTGAATTTTTCTTGTCTTGTAAAAGTTAAGACTAAAAAGGTTTTACTCCTTGTTGACTTGAACACGACACTTAGTGCTTCACTTTTTACAACACTGGAGTATGTGTTTCACTGATCCAGTTAGACCAACATAAAAAGCTATGTCAGTTGAGGACTGAGGACCTAGTGTATACTTCCAGAGCAAGAGGGGGCTGTTTTACTTGACTGCCAGACTGTCCTGCTCCTTGTCTGATTATCACCTTTGTTGCCCATCAAAACTTCTTTTAACCAGTTTGATTCTAACTAAAACAAAAGACAGACTCAGTTTAAAAGCTGGATGGTTTTTTTTGCTGTTTCACTTAGGTTCAGTACCTGTGAGTTGCCTATCTGTGAAAGTAAGAAGGCACCAGTTAGCTGGACCAGGCAGGGACTTGATGACAAGGAAGGACTAGGAATGACTATTTTTGGCTAGTAGTGAGTTGATCAAATCAGATCATCCCATCTCATGAAACTGCTTTCCACTCTTCTACTGCTTTCTGTGCAGTGTGTCCTCTTCCTCATTCAGACTCCTTAATGAGGCTGTTCGTAAAAGATTTGAGGAGAAGGAAGGGGTCGAAATAGCCCATCCAAATATGTCAAGAGTAGTTTGATTTCTTTCCAACCTTCTCAAGTTCACATCCCAACAGAGTACCAGCAAATGGAGTGGAGCCATAAGGGAGGTGCATGTTGATCTGCTTTAGGACCAGAGAGATCGTAGTGTGGGTCAGTTTTCCTTTTGAACTAATATTTTGATGAAATTTTTTATTTCATCAAACATGACAGAATTTTCCATATTGAAAGCACCATGGCCATTACAAGTAAAATGGCCATGTAGTTTTGGGAAAGAGTGGATCAACTTTATATTATTGCTGAGAGCAAGCCTCCCTGCTTTTCTGCTTTTGCATTTGCACCAAGGTTCAAGTCAGAAATTTTGTAGAAAACAGACAAAAGAAAAGATTGGTTTTTGTGAAGTTAGTTGAGTTGGCTACTAGGAGGGCCTAATAGAGAGCAGCTGGAGTAAGGGGAAATTTTTACCCCTTTTGGTAGTGAAAAGTATTAGCTTAATAGTTATGAAACTGTAAGCTCAATACTTTCCTGTGCCAAGCAGTACGTTTTTTATTCAGAGTAAAATCCCCCTAAGAGCTCTACCCCAGATAATCCCATAGGCTGGTAGTCTAAATTGAGACTTGTACAAAACCTGGAGGTTTTGCTTTTCTAATCTGTATTGCAGATTTGAATCATGTACAGGTAAGCTAAACATTCAGGTACTTTGAGGTTTATGAGAAGCTTCTTTGCATGGCTTTGATCAGAAATACTACTGTAGAACTGAGAGAACTTCCTGTTGAAGGTTTGATTTGAAATACTGTTTCTGGAGTGGAGAGAAAGTTGGTTCTGGGAAGACAAACAAAACATGACATGACATTTTTTTCTGTCAACAAAACATGTCAGCTGTTACTACCAGTCCTCTGACCCTGCTAAGGAGAGTCTTGATCAATCTTGTGGCATGGGGAATGAACATAAAACTGGAAACTAATCTTTCCATAATTCTGGCTCTGGCTTGTTTTGTTGCATCATGTTTTGCAGAGGGAAGGTTAAAGACACTTGTTATGTTGTTTCTCCTATAAAAATATTTACATTATCTCTCTCTATATATGGGCTTTTCTGTAGTTAATGTATGTGTCAGGTTCTTTGACATTTGCTCCTTTACAGTATTGACAGGCTATCAGGTAGCCATCCAAAATGCCTCATTATTTCACTAGAGAATGTGTAGTTTTTCCAAATGTTGTTTTAATGTAGTTAAGGAAAAATAACAAGCTTTTTGTAATAAATTTAGAATTACTTTCTACGCTTAAAATACACTTTTCTTTCAAAGCCTATTTACAGAGAATGTATTGGCACATCCTTGCATTGTTCTGCGTCGGCAGTGTCAGGTATGTCTTCAATATTAACTCTTCCAGCCAGAACTCTGGTGTACTGTGATATTTCTGTTCTTTCATACTATGTGGAGTATAAGAAATCTTTACAGTTCTCACGGGGCAGCTGCTAGGTTAACATGGTTTTATTTGTAGCATACATATTTTCCTTTCTGAAATTTAGGTTACCATGAACATTCTTAGGAATTTTTGTTTGAGCAGTAGAAAATTAATTACAGCAACTGAGTGTTTTACAGTCTGTGGAGCACCTTCCATCTCTCCACTTATACACAGATTGTTTTGTTTCCAGTATTTTCTGGTTTATGCTTGCTTTATTGTTTACAGTTTACTCATACAAATACTTTAAAATTTTGCCTGTTTCCTTCAGTCTCAAGTTATAACCATACTTGGGTCACCTTAGATGATCTTTACAGAGATAAAGTTCTTATTTTGAAATTGCTTTTTCCTTTAAAGTTGTAACATCTGCAAGTGTGTTTATAAAACTGCAATTACTTTATATTTGTCACAGGTTAACTATCATGCTCGAAATTATCATCTCACTCCCTTTACTATTGTCAATATCATGTACAGCATCAATAAGACACAGGTCAGTATTTGCTATCAGACTGTATCCGAGCAATGAAGCATATCAGAATATATGGACATTCATGTCTTTAACTCCTTATGTAACTGGTTGTTAAAAACACAGCCATTGTAAGGGTTTGTTATTTTTAGGTTGGCAAGAATGTTTCAAGAAGAAAAGTTGTTGTAGAAAGGTTTTAATAATACTTTACACAATAGTTTTTTATAAGTAGTACAGTATTTAGTGAGGAAGGTTTTCAGGTGTTAGCAAACAAAAAGTCCCTGAAATCTACTTGTTCTTATTTAGATTCTAAAAAAAATTCTTTGTGTGGATACAGAGATTATCCAAATTACTAATTCCAAAGATAGTATTGCATGAATTTCCAGTCCTACGTGGGAATGGCGATCCTGAAACTCATATCAGCAGACAGTAAGAAAAGACTTACTGTATTTCTTAGAGATCAGTTTTAACACCCTGAGCTCAATTTATCCGTAGAAAACGGTGATATACACCATTAGTTATACACTAATACCAGAGTATTAGCAGTGAGAGATATGCCTCCAGAGTTGTTAAAAACTGCATGGAAATAACGAGGAGCAGAAGTTACTTCAGAGTTGAAAAATTAGTTGTCTCCTCAACTTTGTGGTAGTGAAATTTCATAGTAGAATTTGCAGTCTGAATTTGCTGAAATTTTATAAAAATTAATAAGATAAAAAAGGTTTCTGATTTTTATGTTGCATGAATCAAAATGTGTTTTGCATTTCAAAATACAGGGTCCAAGAGCTCTCTGGAAAGGAATGGGCAGCACTTTCATTGTTCAGGGTATCACCCTGGGAACAGAAGGCATCATCAGTGAATTTACACCTTTGCCAAGGTACTGCAGGGTTTTTTTATTGGGTTTTTTTTTTTCTTTAAATCTGCTAGTAGGCTGATCATCATTTGCCAACTTACACTGAAAGTGTTGGAAATGTAAAGCTGTTGAAAAAAATGTACTCGCTCAGTACAGTCAGGCATTGAAAAAATGCTGTCAGTACAGTATGGCTGTCTGGGCAAAGACAACCATGCAACTAAGAAACAGAGACTCTGGAAGCTTTGTATGCTTGGTATGTCTGCCCACTGTTCTGAGTATAGAAATAAGGTAGCAAATTTGATTTTGGTGTCATTTCATCATAATCAAATAATTCCTACCTTTTGTTTCATATTTTCTTGTGTGTTGTGTGGCATTAGTCAATACCATGTCTAAAGTAAAAAGTCCTAGTTTTATTAACTGAAATACAGAAAATTTAAATGTCTAATGAGCCAGCACTGATATCTTGCTGAATATTTTCATTATTCTTGATAGATTGTAGAACAGAATGGAATTGAAAGTGACCTGATTTTAAAGGTGGTAGATACAGGGAAGCTGAAATGATCAAACTGATGCATATATGCATACTAACAAAAGTAAATTTTTGCAGGTTCAGGAATTTTTGAAAAGTTTATCAAAAGCATTTCTTCCTTAAATTGTGTGGGGTCCATATTTAACCTTCTGGTCATCTCATGCCTCGTATGTAATTGAAATTCCCAGGCATACACTTCTCTCTGAGTGTGACTTGTTCTGATGTTTAACAAGTGCCGTAGAGAATGCTTAAGTTCATTAAATGGGTTATAATGTTTAAATTTTCACCATTCTGATTTCTGTTCAGTGTAAGCAAGGGCTTTTTTTCTTGTGGGCGAGTTGTTTAGTAACTGGAAAAGCAAGCTCTTGTTGCTGCCAGAAGAAGCAATCCTTTCTGCTGGTACCTGCTGCTTCTTTTGTCAGTGGTTCACCCATCCTGGTGCCAGCACGGTATGTGAACAGTCATGAAATGAACTGGATTGAGGAAGTAATCTGGTAAAAGTGGATCTCTTGTGTGTGCACAACCCCAGGCAGTTCTCTACTGGTTGCCCTCCCTTTTTAATGGCATTGTGCATGCTTGGCCTGTCACAAGGAAGGGAGATGTCAATTCCATTTCTGTATCATAGTATTATAAAAGAATCTCCTTGTTTTAGGACAGGGACCCAGAAATGGGTATTATTTTTGTGACAAGATGAATGTGGTTCTGTACTAGACAAACACACTCCATAATTGTTCTTTCACTGCAGAAATGGTTACATCTAGAGGATTGACAAATGAGGCTCTCATAATCACAAACATTAGTTTGGTTTAGAGCTACAGACACCTTATTAATAATTGAAACCTTTTGTGATAGAATATCTAACACGCCTGAATAAATTCTAGAAGTTAAGCGTGATTTCATAAATGTGTAGCTGATGTGTTCTTCCCCTATGGGAAATCCTTCAACATAAACCAAAAGTAGAGCACCAGTATGAAAACTGGATGTTGACATCCATGAAAGAAATACCTGAGAATAATGCATTCTTATCTGTATTAAGGTAAATACTTCTCTTTTCAGAGAGCTTTCGCATAAGTGGAACTTGAAGCAGATAGGTGGACACCTTTTACTCAAAGGGTAAGTATAGCATGAATTACCTTATCTTGGTATCAAAACATTAGTAAAATTATTTAATGAACTATATTAGTTTAATCTGCAGCTATGATTGCTTGACAGTGTGCTAATAGTAATTTTCAAATTCTGATTTTTTTGAACAAACTTCATTGCTTATGCCACTTTCACAGATTTGTTTTCTCTTACTAGATCCTTGTGTCTATATGGAGCCTAACTAATTTAAAGGATTAGATTCTTCTAGGAATAAAATTATGATGTCTGAGAGACCTGAATCTGTCTGGTCACATGCAAAGAGATTTAACAGAACTTCAGACTGAAGTTAAAAAATTAAAAATTTAGTTATGTTAATTTTTTCTCAGGCATGACCTGGTAGGCATTTCAACTTGCAGATGCATATTTGGCTAAAATTATAGTATTGTCATGATCCTAATTCTTGTGTTGTTAATTTCTACAGTTTAACACATGTGATAGCAATGCCTTTTTATTCTGCCAGCCTGATTGAAACTGTCCAGGTAATTTACATATATTTACAATACTTTAAAAGATACTCTTACCCTCCTTATAGATCAGGGTATGTCTAGAGGTGAGTCTGGCTTTGGATTCAGTTTTATATTGCAGCAGTTGCATTTGTTCTGATTGAGATGGTATGACTTACTAGTTGAAAAGAAGTATTTATTATGATGGCTATACAGATTGTATAAACCTCAAGCATAAACCTAAAACTACAGAGCACATTTAATATAGATGGAATTTTATTGCCCATGAAATAAGGACAATTATATCTACAAGTTCTACAGATAAACCATAAAGAAGTTTTTCACATGTAAAGTCTTGAAAAGGCTTGCTAGGCAAGCTGTTGCAGTGACTGTCTTTTGTATAACAACTATAAAGCTTTTACAGAATTTTATATTTGTTTTGCTAGGATACTGAACTTTGCTGTTTCTGGTGTATTTTCAGTCTACTTTTTCCTTTTAAATTTTCACTCAGCCCTTCCATAGTAATGAAAATAAATTTCTAGACCAGTCACTTAAGATACAGCTTAGCTTGTTCTTTAATCAAGCAGAGTAAGCCGTAACACTGTATTGGAAATGTTCTTTCAGTGACTAACAGCTGGAGAGAGAGACAGGCTTTAGTTATGCAAAGCTATCCATAAAGGAGTTGCTCTTAATTATTATGATAGTATCTTTATGCAGCTAGTGGAATTCCTACTGTAAAGTGATTGGAGGGTAGTCGCTTATGTCATCAAAATAATAATTTTCATTCATAGTATAGACAAGCTGTAAGGACTGTCAGTGCTGGTTTAGATCCAGCTGTTTAAGCCTACACTTCAACTGCTGGTAGATGTCTACAAAATGGTGCTTTCTCTGTGGAGAAGAGGCAAACAAGGCTAACTTCTACAGTTTTAGTTTCAGCATGTACTTTAGAGGCAGGACCTCTTAAGGGACGGGATTCTTCTCTGTGCAAGGTTTAAAGGAGCCAGAAGGTAACAGGCTGTTTTGCCTGAACTAGCCACATTATGGACTAACAGGACTGATGAGATTAAACAGCTGCACTGGGGCATATAGGTAGACTTCCAACAACAAGTTCCCACTCTCTAAAGTTACTTGGTATTTAAGAAACCCTCTTAATGTCTGCTGTAAGATTATTCTGAAAATAATGTTCCATAAATCCAGCTTGTGTAGGTATTTGCATTTGTTGAAGTCTTGGGAAGGTTTAACTGGTCTTATACTGGGAAGCTGTAGGAAGCTTGTGTCCTGGAGAACAGCTTTACCTTAAGCTATAATCCTGGAACTAGAAACAGTGGCAGAACACTGTTCATGTGTCTTGAATAGGTAACAGGCCAGAGAATGAAATTCAGCTATCTTACTGCTTGTATTTTAATCTGCGACATTGGGCATGGGAACATACTTAACAATGAATTATAAAAAATAATTCAGACCCTGTCCAATGTCTACAACATAAATAATAAGAAAGTAGCTTAATTGGAAAATACATCTCCTTCAACCTTTTAGATATGTCATTATCTCTGTTTCATTGCTTATGAAAATAATTACACTCAGATCTGAGAGTTTTAGGATTAGTAGGTTCAGCTGTGTGCAGGTATTTTACTGAATGGGTGTAGATGAAATGTATGAAATGTATTCTCTAGTTCCTGGAAATGTCATCATGAACTTTTGTTATTAACACAGCAGAGGCAATGATACCACTTGTGAAGATTGTACTTATGCAGTATTAACCAGTTCAGGGAGGCAACTTGCAGGTTAGCATTGTATACCTGTTCTACAGGAGGACAATGACCAATAAAGATTATAGTGGTAAATAAAGTAAAATATTGTGGGATTTTTACAACTCGGATAAACCATGCTGTTCATCAGTGTTAGTCCAACACTCTTCCCCAAATAAATGTATTCCATCAAAATAACTGTAAACACTAGAAATATGTAGCTGTCACTTCACTGTTTTTGTCTTTAACATTTTGAACCACATGGTGGCATGTTTGCAAAAGTAACCACAGTTTTGAAGTGAAGTGACTATAACGAAGGATTCAGTAAGGCTTACGATGCTGAACTTGTATTTCACATCTGAAAAACATTATATTTTCAAGTGTTTGAACTAGTTTATCTTCTATGCAGACTGACCATGAACATTTTGCAGGCTGTTAATCCTCCAGAGTACTGAGGAATATTCTGCTGGTTTATCCTGGCATGAAGTCAGGACTCAGCCAGCATGGACTCAGAGATTTGGTCATTGAGGAAACTCCCAAATTGTGAATTTTGGGTGTAACAGATGATAAAATATGATTTTATGTAAGCATTAAAAGGGGAAACAATGTCTTCGGCTTAATCATACAGCCATAGGTAGAATAAAACAGAAAATAATTACTAAGTGAATTCTTTATTTTTCACTACGTAAATAAAATGGTTACCCCTTTTATAAGAGGTATGAGGGTATGGAAATGTTCCAAGCTGAAACTCTTAAATTAAAATTTAAAATTTTCTTCAAGTGAGTAGAGTTACAACCCTTAAAGGGAAGGATTTTTAAATTAGATACTTACTTTCTGACATTTTGGTCCAGAAGCAGGCATTTTTGAAGGTGTTTGGTTTGGTTTGGTTTTTTTTTGAAGACTCATACTTCCAGCAGCAGGCTGGAAGTTGAATTTCTCTGGTAGTAACACAGATAACTGGAGTGTCCATTAAATAAAGTATTCATTTTTTATAAAGGCAAGTTTACTTTAATGCTGTCAAGACTGTAGGACCACAGAATTTGTGTCAACATAGCTGTATGTCTACAACTGAATGCAGGTGTTCAACTCTTGCTTAGTTCAGTGAGCAATGGTAGAAGTCAGCATGATTAGGAAATAGGCAGCGTAAGTTGTAACTATTCCATTGTGCCTGTAGAGTGAAATAATTCGAGATAATCCTGGCATTTTGGACTGTGTCAAAGAAGGAATTGGAAGAGTTGTAGGCATGGGAGTACCCCACAGCAAGCGCCTCCTTCCTCTGATGGTGTTGACTTTCCCAACTGCTCTCCATGGAGTTCTTCACTACGTCATCAGCTCCATTGTCCAGAAGCTTGTTCTGTGTGTTCTGAAGAGGGATAATTCCCACAGCCTTCCATCTGAGGGTTCCACTTCTGTGCAGAGCATGCTTGATGCCTATTTTCCAGAACTCATTGCTAGCTTTGCTGCCAGCCTTATCGCTGATGTCATGCTGTACCCACTGGAGACCGTTCTACACCGCCTTCATATTCAAGGGACACGCACAATAATTGACAATACAGATCTTGGCTACGAAGTTCTTCCAATCAACACTCAGTATGAGGGAATGAAAGACTGCATAAATACTATAAAGCGGGAAGAAGGAATGGTGGGGTTTTATAAAGGATTTGGAGCTGTTATTGTACAGTATACCTTGCATGTGGCACTTCTACAGCTTACCAAAATCATATACTCAACACTGCTTCAAAATGTTTCTTAATATGTGCAGGTGTGGATTTAGTACAGTGGACACGATTGACTTACTAACCTAATTGTTTAAAATAGCTTAGGAAATTAAGCTTGAAGAATCCACATTATGGATTCTCCTTACACTGTAAAAGAACATAAAAAATGGGGATATAGTTTCCTAAGTGTAATTAAAGAAGTACTGTATAAATTTAAAATTATAAACACAAATATATAATGTGCGGTCGTATAGAAGGGAATCAGATTTCAGATGTGGTTGGAGTGGGGATTACCAGTTAACTCTTACCCCTGAAATGGCTATGAATGGATATGAATTCTCAATTGCTTTATAAAACATCACATGTGATATTTAATTTGGACTGCTAGGCAGTTCAAAGCAGTTTATGTTGCAAGAACTTGCAAGTGTGAGAGTGAGCTTGTGTTTTAAAAATATTTTCAACTTAAATGTTTTTGGAGCTATGAGCAAAATGGAAACTGTAAAAGTAACTTCAGTAGATATAAATGTCATCATTTAAAGGTACATAGAAAATTCTAATTTGCTGCAGTGTGGCAGAAGATGATGAAGAATCCTTTGCTTTGTACAAAATAAACTTGAGTTTGGGCAAAGTTGCACAGAATGCAGATTCTGCTGACTTTTCTTTGCAAGGGTTGCAGTAAGTGAAGTGTGTGAATAAAGCACATTAGAAACACCTGCATGTGTAAGTCCCATTTTTAGTCGACTTCACACCAATAACATCAGGGTTTAATTTTACTCTGCTACTTCATGTAAGAGTAGAATAACCTTACAAATGTTTATAGTATCAGTGTTCAAAATGTATAGAAAGCATAAAAAATTAATTGGCTATTTGTCAAGTTTTCTCTTTTGTTAGAGCTGAGAATTATGTGCACAGTTGTCTACATAGTACTTAGTACTGATGTACTTCATTTAAAATTTCTGCTGGATTAGATTCTTGGTGGAGCAGAATTAAGTTTATATGCAAGCAAATGACTGAGATGTACCATTTTTGCCCTCTTCCTCTAGTAAATCAAGACTTTCCATCTGAAAATGAGTTCTGGGCATTCTAAATAATTTAGTCCTTCCTGGTTTCATCAGAAAATATGAAAGTTGGAGAGGGGAATGATATTTAGCAAATTAAACAAGCATGTGGAGAGTTGCTTTTACACTATATGAGAGGCTGCTGCCTCTTTCACACTTTCATGTGACAAGTCTATCTTTGTGAATACTGTAAATTGATGTGCATTTTAATAGTTAACCATTGTATAGTGTTACCACTTATGGAAAGTACTAATGACAAAATAAGTTGCTGTTCATAAGTTCTGACTTTAAATCACTCGTGTGTCTACTTTACTATTAATCTGAAATTCATGTATTGTCAGTGTATAAGTGTTGAAAGTATAGTGAACTTGGGTTTTATTTTTAAATGTTGTTAATTGCAAATTTAGTGTATAGAATGAAAGCAATGAAATAAAATGAGAATTCATTGTAAATATTTTGAAGTAATTCACTAAAGAGGCAAGAAAAGAATCCCAGTTTTTGCTTATATTTTATTGTGTAGGCTGCTGGGTTCATTTTTCAAGTTCCTCAACTTACCTAGGTACAGGAATGTGTTGAATTAAACTACATGCAAGAACTTGGTTAAAATGTTCAATTCCTGGTTTATATTTTTAAGTTTCTATAAATATGAAGAGGGCAATATGAGGCAGTCATCCATATTGGAAAGGATTCTGGCAGGTCATGTAGTCAAAATTCCTGCTCTAAGCAAGGACAACATTGACTTCTCTGAATATTGCTCAGGCCTTTGTCCAGTCAAGTTTTTCATTCCACCTACTAATACATAAAACCGGCCTTTTCAGACAAGTTGCATTCAGCTGAAGCCAACTGTTTCATCGGAGTTGCCTTGAAGATGCAACTAACTGCATGTTGGAGGTCAACACTTGCAGATGTATCAGAGAAATTAAGAATTTCTAGGAATAAAATTTTAGGGTAGACATTTTGTCATATGAAGTGAAAAACATGCCTTCAAATATTCTGCAAGAGGGAAGACTAAGTTCTAAGAACATTACATGACATTGTGCTAGAATATGAAGTTGTGTCAATCACACTTCCTTTTGTTGAGAGTTTATACAGAGTCTGTGCCAGAGTCTCAGATATGTAACTTCAGCAGGAATGTTGTCAACTTTGAGCTGCTGCTGCAAAAAGCCATTTGCTTAGAGCTATTCCTTTCTGTCCTTACCAGTTAGAATGAACATGTTTTGATTCCTTTCAAAAGAAGAAATAATTTACTTTTTCCAGAGTTGCTATTTTTGCCCATGCGAAAAAGTAAATGAATGTGGGATAAAAATAACTGTTTTAATCTTAAGTGTACAGTTAATATATTTCTGGGTTTCATTTGGATCTTAGTATTCAATTTTTAGCTCTCACATGAGTGATCAGTGAGTGTCTTTAGCAAGATGTACAACTGAAAACTACAAAATGCTCAAGTAGTGTAGAAGGCAAGCTTTTAGTTTGGGGGATTATGGAAAAATTTGCATTCTTCTTCATAGTACAAGCCTAAACTTTTTTGTTTATTGTTTTTCTGACTTCTTACCATTTTTTAAAAAGAGAGCTGATTTCAAGAAGAGAAATATTACTGAAGAAAGACAGACCCTGTGTAATGTTCCCACATAGTAAAGAATTACTTGGTTTCTTACTCAAGCCTTCTAAAAAGCAAGCCTTGATGTGTAATAACTGACAGTAGACCACCCAGGAAACTATGAGGCTTGCTGGAAAATATTGCAATTTTCTTACTGTGTTGTTTTATAGGCTGCCTTGCAGATCAGACTGGATTGGTTGTATCAGAATAGAACTTTGAGATGGAGTGGTTGTGTGAGTGTACAGCATTCTCTAACAGGGTTCTGGGTATGTTCATTCCTTTAGCAGATTGTGTCATACATGAGTTGACCTAGCTCTGGGTTTTGTGTGTAATACTTAGGATGTGCTGTGTGTTTTGTACACATCTATGCAGAATTTGTAGGACTCAATATCAACTTACATGCTTTTCGTAGCTCTTCTGGAGTTAGCAGCAGGTTCAAAACAAGTCCTGGTAGACAAGAGGATGACCATGAGCCAGCAATGTGCCCTTGTGGCCAAGAAGGCCAATGGCATCCTGGGGTGCATTAGAAAGGGTGTGGTTAGTAGGTCAAGAGAGGTTCTCCTCCCCCTCTATTCTGCATTGGTGAGGCCGCACCTGGAGTATTGTGTCCAGTTCTGGGCCCCTCAGTTCAAGAAGGACAGGGAAGTGCTTGAATGAGTCCAGTGCAGAGCTACTAAGATGATTAAGGGAGTGGGACATCTCCCTTATGAGGAAAGGCTGAGGGAGCTGGGTCTCTTTAGTTTGGAGAAAAGGAGACTGAGGGGTGACCTCATCAATGTTTTCAAATATGTAAGGGGTGAGTGTCAGGGAGATGGAGTTAGGCTTTTCTCAGTGGTGACCAGTGATAGGACAAGGGGTAATGGGTGTAAATTGGAGCATAGGAGGTTCAAGTTGAATATCAGAAAAAATTTTTTTACTGTAAGGGTGACAGAGCCCTGGAACAGGCTGCCCAGGGGTGTTGTGGAGTCTCCTTCACTGGAGACATTCAAAACCCGCCTGGACACGTTCCTAGGCGATGTACTCTAGGGGGCCCTGCTCTGGCAGGGGGGGTTGGACTAGATGATCTTTCGAGGTCCCTTCCAACCCCTAGGATTCTATGATTCTATGATTCTATGATTCTATGAAGTATGGAAGCTAATGTGCTCCTTACTTTTTGTTCCATCTGAAGGTTGTTCAGTAGGATACACTCCTTCAGCTACAAATGCATTGCACATGCTGTAAATTAGGCCTGTCTGTGCATTAATACACACTTTCTTGCTGTGCTCTTAATGTATTCATTATTCAAATTCAGGGGTAGCAGTGGTCATGTTGAGACTATGTATTATTTCAATGATATTTGAGTAGAAGAGGCTATACAATAGTTAGGGTTTTTTTACTAAATGATTGTTGCTAAGAGGTTTAAGAGCAGTGCATAAGGACAGCATTTGCTCATCACTATGGGAACACAAGTGAGTAAAAATGTGAGTAAACTATTTGTCTAGTTCTATTTTAGAAGAAAAATTACACTTAGGAGCTGAATTACCTTCAGAAGAAGGTTAAGAAATGGTAGCATGTGTGTTTTAAAAGCAAATCTGATTTTAGAGAGTATATTAAAAAGTCCAACTTACTCTTTTTTTCCCCTGATGCTTGGAAACAGACTCAACTAAAAAGGCAGTAATTCTTTCATCCCAACCAGGATGATCAAGTGATTAAGGCCCTCTTTAGACAGATGGGAGCTGCTTCACCCTTGAAAGCTGGGTTCCTCATGGGGGACACACCTGGCATGTGCTAGACAAGCAACACAGCAAAGTATCAGAAGTCCAGGAAGTTTCTTGAGTGCACTGATGAAAACCAACCAGGAAATGAGCTTTGCCTGGGCCTTGTTCTCAGAAACTGAGACGGGCTGGTGAGCAATGTAAAGCTTAATAGGAGACTCATTTGCAGAGACCATGACACTAGAATTCCAGAGCCTTAGGGCAGTAAGGAAAGTGTGAAGTAAGCTTAAAGTGCTTGATTTTAAAAGTCTCTTCAGTCTCTTCAAAGATCTGCTGAGTAGGGCAGAATGGGACAAAGTCCTGGATGGGAAGAGGGCCGAGGAAAGCTGGTCCATTTTCAAGGATCACCTCCTGCATGCCCAGGACCAATGTGTCCCAGTGAAGAGGAAGGCAGCAGGAGTGCCTGGAGGCCTGCATGGATGAGCAAGGAACTCCCGGACACACTCTCTAAACTAAGTTTCAGAGTCTCTTAGCTCTCTAAACTAAGTTTACAGAGGATGAAAGCAAGGACAGATATTCTGGGAGAAGTATAGAGAAGTAGTCAGAGGAGCAAGAGATAGGTTAGGAAAGCAAAAGCACAGAGAAAATTGGGGTGTGGCAAGACGGGTAAAGGGCAACAAGAAAAATTCCTATAGGTACATCAATGATAAGAGGAAGACTGGGGAAAATGTGGAGCTACTCCAGAGGGAAACAGGAGAGCTGGTTACCCAAGATGTGGAGAAGGCCAAGGTACTGAATGACTACTTTGCCTCTGTCGTTACCTGCAAGGACTCTGGTCACACCCTCCATGTTAGAGAATCTGAAAGCAGGGACCAGGGAAAGGAAAATCCCCTGCTGCAGATGAAGAGCAGGTTTGAGACCACCTAGAGAACCTGAAGGTGAACAAGTTCATGGGACCTGATGGGATTCACCCATGGCTCCTGAAAGAACTGGCAGATAAAGTTGCAAAGCCACTGTCCATAATATTTTAAAAGTCATAGCAGTTCCTGTTGACTGGAAAAGGGAACATATAACCCCCATTTTCAAAAATGGAAAAAAAGAAGACCCAGGGAACTACAGGCCAGTCAGTCTCACTGCTGTGCCTGGCAAAATCACGGAGCAGATCCATCTGAAGGCTCTGCTAAGGCAAGCAGATAACAAAGGGGTGATTGGTGACAGCCAGCACAGCTCCACTAAGGGCAAGTCCTGCCTGGCTGATTTGTGACTTTAAGAAGTGACGGAGACAACTTACATAGCCACATATTGTCACAAAAATTTAAGAAGCTAAAAAAGTTATACTGTTTTCAAGAGCAGGGAGCTGTATTTTTCTTTCCATTGGAAGAAAAAAAACTGGCACAAAGACTGCAGTGATGCATGCAATTTTTGTAAAAGTACTTACGTACTTTGAAGTATATTATATTCTGTTTGGCTGATAATTTTTTTAAATAGAAAGCAGCTATTCATCTTTATAAATCCTGCTTTATCAAGTGAAAAAATGTCATGTCTTCTTTGCCGATCAGTTTCATCAATTTGCCAACAAATGCATCCTGTAGAAACTTTGTTTTTCTAGTATTTCTGTGTCTGATAATTGCTCTTTGATAATGGAGTTTCAATGTAATGCCCTTCACTCTTCATAAATACACTGATATTGAAAAAAATCATAGAAATACAGAGTGGTTGGAAGGGACATTAAGGATAATCTAGTTCCAACTCCCCTGCATTATCAGGGATTCCTCCCACTAGACCAGATTACTCCAAGCCCCATCCAGCCTGGCCTTGAACACTTAAGAGAAGGCCCACCCACAACTTCCCTGGGCAACTTGTGCCAGTGTGACCACCCTCACACTAAAGAATTTCTTCTTCTTAATGTCTAACCTAAATCTACCTTCTTCCCATTTAAAGCCATTACCCCTTGTCCTATCACTACATGCCCTTGCAAGTCATTCCCCAGCTTTCCTGTAGCCCCATTGGCTACTGGAAGGATGCTATAAGGTCTCCCCGGAGCCTTCTCCAGGCTGAACAACCCCAACTCTCTCAGCCTGTCTTCATAGAAGAGGTGCATCAGCCCTCTGATCATCCTTGTGACTCTCCTCAGGATTTGCTCCAACACCACTCGCTCCAGAACTAGAAACAGTACTCCAGGTGGGGCTTCATGAGAGTGGAGTAGAGAGGGAGAATCACCTTCCTTGACCTTGACCTGCTGACCACACTTCTTTTGGTGCAGGTCAGGATACAGTTGGCTTTTTGGGCTGCAAGTGCACATTGCTGGCTCATAGAGAGCTTCTCATCAACCTGTACCCCCAAGTCCTTTTCCTCAAGGCTCTTCTCAGTCCACTCAGCACCCAGCCTGTAATTGTGCTTGAGATTGCTCTGACCTAGGTGCAGGACCTTGCACTTGACCTTACTGACATGGAGGTAGCATGAGCCCACCTCTCAAGCTTGTCAAGGTCTGTCTGGACAGCATCTTTGTGCTCCAGTATGCCCACTACACCACACCACACCACATCACACCACACCACACCACACCACACACCACACCACACCACACCACACAGTTTGGTGTCCTCAGCAGACTTGCTGAGGGTGCCCTCCATCCCACGGTGTATGTGGCTGGCAAAGATGTTAAGCAGTGGTCATCCAAGTACCCACCATTGAGGAACGCCACTCATAACTGATCTCCATTTGGTCATCAACCACTACTCTTTGAGTGCAACCAGCCAGCCAGTTCCTTATCCACCAAGTGGTCCACCCATCAAATCCGTATCTTTCCAATTTGGAGACCAGGATGTTGTGTGGGACAGTGTTGAATGCTTTGCACAAGTCCAGGTAGATGACATAATTGTTTTCTTCTCTTATCCACCAGCACTCTGACCCCATCATGAAAAGCCACCAAAATTTGTTCAGGCATGATTTGCCCTTGGTGAAGCCATGTTGGCTGTCACCAGCCACCCTGACATTTTCCATGTGCCTTAGCAAAGATTTCAAATGATCTTGCCAGGCACAGAGGTGAGTCTGACTGGCCTCTAGTTCCCTGGGTCGTTGTCTTTGCCATTTTTGAACATGGATTTTGTATTTATGAGATTGAAAGTCAGGTAGCTCAGTCAGTTTGAAATGTTGTCATGTTGGCAGTTCTTGTTATATTTTTGCATACAGATATACAAATGTTAGAACTATAACAGAAAATATGTAGAAATAGAATAACTGTGTAGGGATAGATGTGCAGATGCTGAAACACAAAAGGTTTGTTCCTCACTCTCTGTAGTTCTTGAGGTAATTTTCTAAAAGATGCTCAACTTTCTGTATTTGTGGTATTTGCAATGATTCTTACTCTAATATCAGAATCAAAAGAACTGCTCAGTGAGAATGGAATTAGCATTCCAAGAAGTGGTGTATAGCCATCACAAAAACAAATTCATGGCTGGGATTATAAAAACCAGGCTATGGCTTAGAAATACTTTTCTTCATCTCAGTGATGAATATAAAAGTTCTTGATTACCAGAAGTTGTTCTACTTAGATTTCTCTCCTCAGATCAACAGAAGGCCGAGCAATTACGTATTATGTGAACCTGAGAAAAAAAAAAAGCATGTGGTGGAGAGGAGCTGGAATGCTAAATATTTTTTTATCCCCCAGTTGCTATCTGAGGTCCATGTGACTTTCTTGCAGGGACATCTTTATTGATGACTGTACTTAGTACAGGGACTCTTGTGCCTTATTGCTACTTGCAGTGTGGTCACAGGTGGCTTCTGTTCTTGGCTTTGCTGAACCAGTTTTCTGTCCTCCATGTCAATTTCTTTTTCCCACTGGAGTTCTGGCTTAGCATCCTGCAGCTGGCTACTCCCCAAGCACCAGAAGCAGTATCTCACCATTAATGGGGCACTTTGTCCAAGCTAAAGAACTCTGGAGAATTACCAGAATGGGGTGGCGGGGGAACTCACTCTAGCAGACACGTGCTCAGTATTGACTAATCTAGTTTGGCTCATCCCTGACACAGCTGTCCCAAAAAGCCCTTTCTCCTGTGATGGTGGCAGTCCTCTTGGGTTTCTTTCCCTCATGATTCATGCCGGTGAAGCATCTCCCAAAACTGAGCACAAACTTTCTCTGCAGCTGAACTGAGGCTGTGCTTAAAAGCCTCTGCAGCTGCACTCACTGGACCAGAGGTTTGGAGGGAGGGGGGGTGTGTCACTGCAGTGAAGCCCTGTTCCCCCCCTGGCCTTAAGCAGCAGCTCCTGGGTAACTTTTTTTCTCACTGGGGCTCAGAGAACTGTGGCAGAGGCCAGTGTGCCAGCCAATGTCAAAGAAAGGGCTCCAGAGGTTCCCATGAGGGTGTGAGGCAGCAGGGCCGTGCCTCTTCTCACTAGTCATGGCAAGACCCAGGAGGTCATCAGTGCCTAGGCTAGCCTGGCCCTCAGTGACCGCAGGCATCCCAGTGCCCATAGGAAGCCTGGTTCCCAACATCCCAGGCATTCCGGTCCCCACTGAACCTGCAGAGCAGGTACCCTTCGGCTGCACTCCCCACAGCCTGTGCAAGCAAAGAAAAGTCATTTTTAAGGTAAAATGTTCAACTTCGAAAGACAAAATAAAGCTGTGACACAGTAAAATGACTGCTGCCCTCCACAAACACCAACACTGGGTGTTAAAAAGATGTGTTGCAGATGCCCCTGCAACCCCACCATGGAGGGGTTGCATCTGGACCTCTGGGCAGTGCATCTGCAGGTCCCCTGATGTGTTTTAACCCACCTTTGAAAGAGTGTCCATGTTTTTTTTTGTTCTTGTTGGGTTTGGGTTTTTTTTTTTTTTGTTTGTTTGTTTCTTCGTTTTTGTTTTTGTTTTTTTTTTTTTTTTTTTGGTAGGTTGGGGTTGGGGTATGTTTGGACACTGCACTGAATTATTATTTAATATCCCGATTTTCTTTTCAAATCAGAGACACAACTTCAAGTCTGAATAATTATTATTTACAGTTTAGGAAAGGTTGTGCATGAGATGTCCAAATAAGCCCACTTATGGAATTGGAAAACCTAATTTTAATAAGCATACAGGTACATCTATGAAGGCAGTAACGATTTGAAGCCCGGCAGGAGAAGACACCATGAATAAACAGAAAAGTAACTACGCATTTTTTCTAGTGCTTCTGAAGCAACAGCATCCCTCTTCTCAGATCTGCCCCCTATGCCTTGTTGGAGCACATAGCAGTGCAGGAGAATTAACCTTTCTTAGTCTGCTGTGGCTTGATCACCTTTCTTCAGCTCGTTTACCTCCTGCGGGGATGCACCTACAGTTTCAGCCTCGGTAACCACGACGCGACACAAGAGGATTCCCTAAATGTTCTGTACTCACAAATGAACTTTACAAACCAGCTTGGTGGTTTCTCTGTTGGCACCGAAGAGAAACTCGGGATGGCGCTGCCTCCACGATTTTAGCCTTGACCACTCGCAGCTGCTTCCTGAAAAATCTCTAGCAGCAAGCCGGGAGCTGGCTAGTTCAGTAAACCGGTACCTGTGAAACACGAGGGGGAAGCTATCTGCTCCGCCAACCTTCCTAAAATGTGTTTCACTGAAGCTGGGACTTGCAGGGACAGAGAGCAGGAGCCAGGACAGCTGCTGGCAGAGCATAACCCGACTCTTCCACGGTGCCTCTCAGACCCGTGAGGACCGAGAGTCGCGTGTTGTAATGCCCCACCGACGCCGAAGATCTTGTCAAGGTTGCAAAGGTGGCGAGTGGTTTAAAAGCAACGCGGGTGTTTCACACGGCGTTTAGCCTAAAGATCAGGTTGTGCTTTCGGGACGGAGCAGCCCCGCACAGTCACAGCCCGCCTCGCTCATCCGCCTGCCCCCTGCGCAGCCCCGGCGGTGGGGAGGTCTGGAACGGAGTGTCCGAGGCGGGCTGTCTGCCGGTGACGGCGGGGCCGGGGGCCGTGGCTTTAACGAGCATCCCCGGTTGTTGTTTCCCTCCAGGAGCTGCAACGCCGTTTTCACACCTGCGAGGAGGACGCGCCCCATCCACTGGCCGGGCCGCAGCAGTCCGAGGTTTGCCCGGGTGTACGCACCTTTCGCCAGCTAGCTGGCACTCCCTTTCCATGGAAAAAGAAAGAAAACCGAAAAAAAACCCAACAAAAAAACCCACACACAAAAAACCCACAAAAAATCCCAACCAACCAACAAAAAACCCAACCCAACCCAAACCAAAAACGAGCAAACAACAACAACAACAACAACAACAACCAAAACAACGCGGTGGAGGGAGGGCATGGAGGAGAAAGGGGCGATGGGTAGAAAAAGAGGTAAAAAGGAGGAAAAGGGGAAAAAAACTGGCGGGAAGGGAGAAAAAGCGGGGAAAGCGTGCAAAAGGGGCAGTGATGAGGGAGAAAGAGTGGATGGACAACCCTCCTTCAGGTATGAGTGGGGGGGGAGGCGCTGAAGGGAAAGGGGATAGAGGGCTGGTGACTCCCGAGGGGTCGGAGTCCACGGGCAGCGGGCGTGGAGGTCCGTCTGTCCGTCGGGCTCCGTGCGTGCGTGCGGGGCGGGCGGGCGGTCAGGCTGCTGGCACGTCCCCCGGAGCGGGCGTGGGGCTGCCGCAGATTTGTCGCAGCGTCCGCTCTGTGGTGCAGCGGCACTGTCCCGGCTACCGGCTGCCACACGTGGGTGCGGAGCCGGGGTGGGGGCCGCGGTCGGGGGGGGCGGCGGTGCAGCCCTGCCGCGGGGAGCCCCACGGCCAGCAGCGGGAGGCTGCCGCCCCCGGTAAGGCAAGCCGAGGTCGATGCCGTGACAGCAAGGCCCTGGAAGTGATGGCGGTGTTGCGAAACTACAGCAATTTGGGATAGACAGCTCCCGAGGGTAGCGTTTTAACTTTCCCCCCTCCACTGGGCTTTGCACAAAAATTGTTGTCTGTCGTGAAGTCATCGCAGCGAAATCATCCCGCGGGTTGCTTTTATATGTATCTAAAGAATTTATTTTTAACAGCCATAAAACACCCCCGAACACCTTCAGAAGGACATCGGCGTTGGGCGCAGTGGGCGGCGGGCTGGCCGGAACGCCCCGCGGGATGCCGGCTCCCCCGCCGCTCCGGTGCCGTGCGGGGATGCCCCGCAGCAGAGCCCGCGTTTAGCCTGGGCCTTTGTGAGGGGAAAGGGCGGCGTAAGGGGAGGAAAAAAAAAAGAAAAACCCCGAGCAGCTGTGGCTGCGGAGAGTGCTTGTGTGTGACGGTCCCCTGCGTGTCTCGGCGGCCGCTGCGGAGGCCCCGCGGGAGGAAGTTGCACGGCACGATGCCCGCCGGATTACCGGCGCTGACGGTCCTCTCCCGGCCCTCCCGGGCAAAGCGGCACCCAGAGCGGGGCTCCGCAGCGGGGTTGCCGCCTCTGGAGCGCGGAGCCACCCGGGGCAGCACCGCCCCGGTGGCGGAACTAAAGCGGCCGCGGGGTCGGGGACCGTTTATGGGCGGTGCACGGCGCAGTGAGGAGTGCCGGGCCGGAAGCGCGGGGAGGGGGGGAAGAAAGGAGAGGGGAAGCTTCCTGCGAGCGGCGTGAGGCTGCCATGGCGCGCGAGGGCGGGGGCCTCTTCGCCGGTTTCCGCGTGCTCGGGCGGTTCAGCGGCCCCGTCCCGCACGTGCTGCGGTACCACAGCCGCCACCGCGAGTTCTACCTCGCCACCGCCGTCGGGAACAGCGTCCACACCTACAACGTGAGTACGCGGCTCCCCACCCGCCAAGTCTGTCCGCTGCCCTCCCTTCCCCTCTCTCTCTCTCTCTCCTGCCGGGCGGGCGGCAGGTCCGTCGGTCGGTCGGTCCGTCCGCCTCGCCGCCATCCGGCGTTGGGCCCTGGCGAGGCTGGAGCCGCCCCGAGCCACGCGACAGGGCTGCCGCCTCCTCCAGTCCCCGGTACCACGAGGCGGGAGGAGGAGGAGGAGGGCTGCGGTGCCCCGGTGGTAGCAGGCCGCGGCGGCGGGCTGGGTGGCTCTGCAGCCCCTGGGTGGGAGGAAGGGAGGCTGGGGGTTAGAAAAGACCGGAATGGGCTCTGTCGGGTTCGGCACGGCCCATCCGCCGGGCAGGCGAGCAACGGGATGCTGAAGCATTTCCTTCGTTGTTAAATAAACCAGGGTCGCTTGCGGTTTGGGGAGCTTGAGGTTTGGATTAGCATTTGAGAGCTACGATTTTGGGGGGCAGTCCACTAGATTGTATTAAAAGCTCTCCAGCAGGGAAGCAGAAGCGTAACTGGGTTCTGCAAGATGAAAACTTTTAATACTGATTCACGTGCGGTGCGATAAAGGCGTTTTCAGACTATAGAAGCAGTAACAAACCAGTACTGATTCCAGTGATTATGGTAAACGGCAGAGTGCAGGCAGCCGATAGATGTTCCAGTCTTCTTATGGTAGTCTTTCAGTGTTTTATCCTGTCCGGCTTTTTCACAGACTTTGAACTAAAATAGTGATGATCACCACTAGACAAAGATAACTGTAATTGA
The DNA here is from genome assembly GCF_036169615.1 of Heliangelus exortis. Taxonomy (NCBI): domain Eukaryota; kingdom Metazoa; phylum Chordata; class Aves; order Apodiformes; family Trochilidae; genus Heliangelus; species Heliangelus exortis. Next base: position 26,638,317 of record NC_092454.1, on the reverse strand, counting down.
AGCAAGTTCTCTGTGGACAGGATAATAACATAGCATGGTTGTAGTGGAACTAAAGTAGAAGCAAAGGTGATGTGAAAAAAAGATATGCAGGGTGTCTAAACATGTGCTTAGTTTCCTTTGCGTTCAAATACGGTAAATCAGTAAGTGCAACTTACTTTAGCCATATGGTTGTCTTTTGACAAATACACTTTTGATCTCTGTCTGTGGGTTTTTCTGTGGATACTATTGTAAACGAAGATGAGTAACCTTCCTCTCTTGTGAAGCATGCAGTTTCATTATCTCATCTAGTTTGGTTCCTACAATTTCAATTTTCTGTTTATCCATTGCAGCCAATCACTAAAAATGCCTTTTTTAATGTTTTCATTGCAGGTGAAGAAGCTTGGTATTGTTGCTGTGAGTAAGTACACACAGATTGTTTATTCTTTGTTTTGTTTTGTTTTAACACACATCTGACATCTGCACTTGATTGTCAACTCAAAAATAGAAAATTAATTGTATGTACTAAAACTGACACAAATATGCTTAGGTTCAGAAATACAGGATATCAAATCAGAAACAAGGCTACTGTTGCAGGTGTAACATAGTTCTCATGAGGATATAACATGTCAACTGTGAGATGCATACTGTTTTAAAAGATAGGTTTTTCACTTCTGTGTACCACGAAGTTTTTACACAAACCTCATAAAGCAGAATATTTTTCATTAGCTTAAAAATGTTGCATACTCAGTGAAATCTTTTTCAGTGGGCTGCCTCTTCTTACAGGCATCGTCACGTAAGCTTTTTGAGAAATAGGGAAGTTTGCATGCAAGTTTGTGATTTAAAAAATAAATCATGTGGCTTTCTCTGTGTTGGTGTTGGTTTATTGCTATTACGTGGTTAGTGCTCTGAAGTAGCACTACATTCCTGAAGAAGCTCTACATTCCATTGTAGTTGGAATGTGCCTAAAAATATCTTGGCCAGCTGAGGTACAGCTCATGTGGAGTACCAGATACCTGTACCTTGATCAGAAGCCTGGGTTACTTCAGAGACACTGTGGAAAGATGTCTGATGTGTTCAAACAAATGGAACCTCTCATGAAGTGCAGCCTTTATGTTCTTACATTAGTTTTTCCCATGGAAGCTGTGCTGCAGTTCAGCAAAGGGTACAAACATTTTTGTCTGATAATAATTCGTAGTAGAAAGCAATATTGCAGGTAAAGCTGCTGTGTGATGGTGTAAGCTTGTATTGTAGGCACACTCCCACAGCCACTGATTTTTGATCTGATGGTTCTTTCTGCAATTGCTGAGCACTGTGATTTGTGTTTTTTATATTTTCTTAGATTGACAGTATTTTTCTCAGTTTTCTACAACTTGGGACCATACCAACAGCTTCTCAGTGTGGTCTGGAGATTTGACTGTTTTGTTTGAGCTAATAAGTAGCAGATTGCAATAGTAGATATTCTTTCTGAACTAGTCACAGAGTGTGGAGAAGGATGTATTCTTAGAGCAGTAGATTCCTATTGGCTTGTAATCAGGAAATGGGTACAGGATTGGGTTATGAACTTCCAGGTCTGCAGAATGCTTTAACCTAACAAGCATTGCTAAGGTTGAGACTTTGATGTATTGTGTGTTTCCAGTTGAGTGGTCTATGAGGCTCTGACAGTCCACAGAGGTATTATGTTGGGCAACTTCTAGCATTCACAGAGCCAATATGTGCTTTTACTTACAGTGATAATTCAGTAATAAAATTTTTTTTTTCAAAAGAACCACCTTTGGTATCAATTTGGTTGCTCATGTTGTTGTGACAGGTGGTGTTATTAATTGTAATAGTTGCATTCATTTTTAATGTGTGCATTTCTCACAAGAAGTTCAACAGAATATCAGAAATCAGCTTACTTGGTGGGTCACCATGCTAAAGAAATACACCATCAAGTTTTCGTTTTTGTTATGAATGTGAAACTTGTTTAACTTTTCTTCTGTTTGATTAACAGGTAATGCTTTGCCACAAGACATTACATGTTTGGCAGCAGATCGCATGTTGATATTTGCTTCATATGACAATATTCTCCATGCTTTTGCCAGGAATAAAGAGGTTTTTATTAATTTACTTGTTGCTTGGTAGTACAAAACAGTTGTGTAGTGTCTGTGTTTTCAAGACAGTTAGTTTTATACCAGTGTCTATTTCTGCAGGTATTTAATAATGTTTTAGGGAAACAAAATTGTAGAGGGAGGAATAAACAGCTTAAAATAGCACAATGTAAAAGTAAATTCTCTTAAGGCCTGGTCTGTGTTTTATGTATTAATTACAATAATAAAGTTACTTAGAAATAAAAATTGTTAATTCCCATATATTAATTAAAATTAAATAGTTAAAAGTATGTAAGTTAAAATGTTTTTGGCAAAGGTTTTAAATATCAGATAAAATTGTGTCTTCCAAATAAAGTTTTGTGGTCTTTCCATGTATTTTATGTAAACTTGTTGCTCACATGTTAGCTGTCCACGAGCTTTATGTTAACATGGTATGCTACCTAAACAGCTTATACTGGAAACACTTCTATTTTGAAATTTTAGGTGGTTCATACCTATGAAGGTCATAAGGCAAGGATACATCTTCTGCAGCCTTTTGGTGATCATGTCATCTCTGTGGATGTTGATAATGTTCTTATTGTCTGGAATATACAATCAGAAGGTGAAAAATTTTGGTTTTTATTACTACTTTTTGTTAAAAATTAATTTTAAAAAAAGGTTTTTAAAGTGTGCATTTTCAGAAGTAGTTTATTCTTTAAAGAGAAAAAAAATTTAAGTGATAACGCTATTTTAATGGTAATCAAAAGTCCTGAAATTTCATGAGTGGATGCTGCACAACATGCAGAGACCCATTAAGGTTCTATGTATGTGTAAAGAGTAGAATCACAGAATGGTTTGGATTAGACCATAAATATCATATAATTTCAACCTCACTGTGATCTGCAGGGGACAGATATATAGACTGTGGTAAAGCAGCTTTTATGCCATCTCTGAAATCGTGTAGTTCCTTGGTATTTACTTGTGTGGGTGGTGTCAGCATCTTCTCATGCCATTGTAATGGCATTTCTCATGAAATCCTGATTTAGTGTCCTGAATTTTTTATTTTAGAAAGTATTCTTATTGGTGTGACCAGTGTTATTTCCTTGATGCTGAGTCTTGAAAGTGTCTGCAGAACAGCCTCTAAAAAATTGAAGTTCCTATGTAAAACAAAAGCCATGCTAATCAGGTCAAGTGTTTTGCTTAGGCAGGAGCAGGAATGCTTCAGTAAGGTAGAACAGTTTTGCTAGCATTGGGATGGGTAGGCTTATAGGGAAAAAATATACATCCAGGCCAACAGAAGTTGTAAGCTGAAGAAGTTTAGGCTGTCCTGTTACACATAAGTTAATCCTTTATGGCAAAAAACACCGGTTACAGGATTTGTGTGGAGTAAACATCAGTTCTGCCTTTACAGTTGCCAGAAGATGACAAGCCCAAAGGTTTGTAGAGATAGCCACAGTGACATTGTTTCTTACTTTTTTTTGCAGAGGAGTATCTTCGGGTGGATTTTGATAAGGCCACTTTTACAGTTTCTGCAATTCTGCATCCCAGCACCTATTTGAATAAAATTCTCTTGGGAAGTGAACAAGGGAGCTTGCAGCTATGGAATATAAGATCCAAGTAAGTTTCTTAATAACTTCGATATACCTCATGCATCGGGTAGTTTCATACGCAACACTTAATACTTCTAAGTGCAGCAGATTTTGAATATGAAACCTTTTATGGATTCCTTTGGTGAAGTTTTCACTTCATCTGTCTCCAAGAACAAACAGTGCTGCTGCTTCCTGAATGTGTATAGTATACCTTTCAAGTTGTGCAGGGAGAGCCCAGCCAAATGTCAGGGATTGCTCAGGATTTGTTTTTCGTTACTTTCTTTTATTAGCATTATTTTTTTGTATTCACATAGCTTTCCCATGAAAATAATTAAAACAATAGTAAATGCATGTTCAGGCCTTCTATGTCACTTCTTCCAAGCTTGGTTTTTCGGTTATTGCAAGTCCAAGGAAGTGATGACAGGTAGAGTGGAGGTAATTTCTGGTGTTTGAGCCCTGTGCTCAGGTAAAAAATGCATGGGCATGTATTTGTCTCTCAGCATGTCCCAGTAGAGCTCTGTCCAAAATAGCAGTATTTTCATGCCTACCGTCACCACCTGCTTTTCTAACTCGTGAAAGTTGTTAACAGCTGCAGCAAACTTCCCTGTGTGCAAACTTTCCCATACTGCAAATAGGTGTTACTGTATCTTGCATAGTTCAGTGTTAATTCTCATAACTACTGCATACTCTCAGTGCTATCACTACTATTTTTGTTTGATATTCTGATGCTTTGGAGATGCTACGTATGCTGAATAATTCAGGAAATAGGAATAAACTAAAACTACAGAAAAGTAAATGTACATAATACTCCTGTCTCTTCAATGCCTGTCACAGTACCCGCGCTGCAGTACATCCTAGATGACAAAAAATTGTGCTTAGATGTATTAGTTTCTCTTTGAACTATGTAAACATTTCTGTGATAGTTAGTGCTCCTGCAACAGTGTTGCTGGGTTGAGCAATTTCTGGTTTTTTTACTGTTCCTTACATAGATTATTGTGTAGATCAGCGTAGGCTCAGTTAGAAAACTAAGTTTGAAGAATTAAGGGGAAAGTTTAGTGGTCTCTGTCAGTAAACGAAAAGAGGGAGGTGGTAACATATGGCTGCTAGCATTTTTTTAAGAATGCCACCCTCTATTTGTGATGGTAGAATAGCTTTTTAATCATCTCCATTCTTAAATGCTGTTTTCATAAATTCACTCTTAGTAAGTACTTCATGACTGCCTTGTGAGCGAACATCCCTGCTTCACATTTTGGCTGTTAACATTTCTGAAAGAAACAAGATGAGGTGTGCTAATAATACACATTGATGTCTTCATTTAGAGAAGTCACTCTTCAAGTAAAGGATTTGCTTTTCATTGAAATTGAACCAAGACTGGCTTTTTATGTTGGATTCTGAAGAGGGGTGTTCAGAGCAGAAATGCATAGGGACAACTGGCACAGTAGGGGTCTTCCTCCATATTCATATTAAAAAGTTATGTCATCTTTGAGCTACTAATTCATGACACTAACTTTATTTAAAAATAAAAATTAACCAGAAGTTTTATTCTTAACCTTATTAATATCAGAAAGCTGATCTACATTTCTTTGCATATAAAGCATCCATTTTGTTGTGGAAAATTTCCAAGTGTTAGTTGATCTATATTTTTTGTTTGTTTTCCAGCAAACTGTTATACTCATTTCCAGGATGGAACTCAGCAGTCACAACTCTTGAACAAGTTAGTATTATTATCACCTGATTTTCTTATAAAATGGGTCAAGAATAGCAGGCAGAATATTTTTGTTCACCATTACAGTATAGATGACTTGTATTCTTACAGGTAATTTTAATAATCCTCTCAAGCATTTTAGACAATGAAGAGAGGCAGACTTAAAGACTTCTTACCTGTGCTTTCTGTATTCCTGTTGCATTTAGCATCTTATCTATTTTGTGTTCATTACCCCTTTAGTCTTTATTCACTGAATGATGTAATGAATTCAGAGAAAAGTTTGCTTGCAAGGTACATGGGTATTGTGTAACTTCTGTACAGGTAACATTGATGACAGCTTTGAAAGTGGTCTGTAATTGTCCTGTATAAAAGTTCTTAAAAATAGTTATATAGGCCGGGGTGTGTAATGATCTACCAGAACACCTGAAACTTAGTGAGGTGTTTTTCAAGGGATTTCCAGGTGCTGGAAACAGAAGTGTTTTGTCTTATGGGAACTAAGAGTAAAACCTTTCATCTCTCATTTTTTGTTTAGTTTTATCAGATGTTTGGTCATGCATTAAGAGAATTGTGACAGAAGATTTTGTGAGGTGCCTTATTTCTTTCTTTACTATTTGTTCTGGACTTATATACATTGTCTTGTACATACTGGTTCTAATCAGTGTAAGCAGGCTTTCTCTTAATTTCCGTTGCTGTTCATTTTTTCCTGCAGGCTCCAGCAGTGGATGTTGTTGCAGTTGGTCTTGTATCTGGTCATATCATTGTACATAATATTAAATTTGATGAAAGTCTCATGAAATTTCAGCAAGACTGGGGTCCCATTACAGCAATATCTTTTCGCACTGGTAAGTTGTAGCTTTTTTTTTTTTTTTTATGAAAATATGTATGATATCACTAAAAGTAAGTGGAAGGTAGGAAAATATGTTTTGATAAAGCATTTCAGTATCAAAATTTGGGCTGAGGGTTTTAGTTTTCAAAGGCTGGATATAACCTAGAAAATTTACCAATATGTAAGGAAGAACATGCATCTTCATCATAATGTCTGGTTTATAGCATTTTTTTTCTGTACTGACTCAGTGTACAGGAAATGTGACATACAGTACTCCTTTTTCAAAAAGAAACAAGACAATGTATGTATACAATGTGCCAAGATGCAGAGTAATTGGTAAACTGGAAGTTCATGTCCAAACCTACTTTTCAGTAGTGTCTTTCGCCAAAACAAAATTAGAATTTTAGTAGTCAAATGACTGCTGAAAAGACATTGCTGGGGACTGCTGATAATATTCATGGATTTTTGTTTATTTTCAACGAGCATACACTTTGCCCAGCAAGCATGGACTAATTAAGAAAATGAGTTGTTATTGTCATCAACTTTGTTTATTCTGCCTAGAGAGCTGTTGGTCGTGAATCTAATCTCTCACTTGAATAAACAAACTTGGAAATTTTAACAGAATACAGATTGATGCAAATCCTGTTGGGGAAGGATACTAATGAGAGACTTGTGGAAAAGCTGCTGAGGAGTAGAAAAAGTACCTTTTTGTGTCAGCCAATTAAATGAATTCTGTTGCCTGCCTAGATTTGTGGCTTTTGGATGTTCTCTAGTCTCTCTGTCTTTATAGTTAGGAAATATAAATATACCCTGGCTGTTTTGAACACATGTGCTTGTTTTAGTTTGAGCACAGTGATCTTCATTTAAATTAAAATGAAGCTGGCAAATTTTTTGTATCATTGAACCTTTACTGTCTGGCTTAGTTATTTAAGGTGTGTGTAATTGCAAATTTAAAGTGTCTGTTTCTTTCGTAGGAACAAAAAGATTAGTTGCCAATTATGCAGGGTATTTGGTTGAACTTTTTCTTGATATGATAGGTTTTTTTAACTTATTTGAATACTTTTATTGTGTTTTTAGAAGTTAGTGTGAGGTGTCTATCTCCTTAATATTAAACAGAATAGAGTAAATACAACAAAATTGCATAATCTGTGAATTGAGGTTTTAATTTTTGTTTAGAATGATTAAATAAATGTGTAATCAACTTCTGGAATTTATTTGCAAGCTCTTGAGTCAAAAACTTTAAGAGGATATAAAAAAAGAACTGGTAACTTCTAGAGTGGTGATACAGTAGCTCTCACATCCTGAAGTGGGAAAGCTAGTAAGTCTGGGCAAGAATCTGCTGTATAGTGGAAGTTTTGAAAATATATTTGTTATTTATTATTTGATATGAAAAAAAATCCTGTTTCATTACTGGTTAACTTTTATTCTTTTCTGTTTGAAATACTAGACTATTTTAGTGAAAATGAGTGATATTTTTAGAATCAGCTTGAGAATTTTGTTCTTGTGATAGCCTTTTCTTGCATCAGTTTTATGATGTGAGAAGTCAGTAAGGATGAGCTGAATGTCAATAAGCAAACCTGTTGAAGTTGGTTTTTTTGTTTTTTTTTTTTTAAAGATGGACACCCAGTAATGGCAGCTGGTAGCCCAATTGGACACATTGCTTTGTGGGACCTAGAAGAGAAGAAACTACTGTGTCAGATGCAAGATGCCCATTCCACAGCAGTAGCTGGTATGTCATTTGTCCCTGGAGAGCCACTTCTTATTACTAATGGTGCTGATAATGCTATAAGGGTAAGTTAAATAGCTGTTGCTATCTGCTGTTATGCTTTTTTTCCTCTTGTATTTCTTTAAAGTGTAAATGTTTAGTTTGATGTGAAAATGAAACAAATACAGGAAAACTCAAGTTACTGAAGTTGCTGGCTCGCAGTTGATCTGTAGCAGAGCAGTTTAACCCTTTGCTACGATGATGCTGTTGCATCTCATATTGCTTCATGATAGCCTTGAAGAAAAGAGCTTTGGAACTGCTTTTCCAGACCACGGTTTATGCCGTTGTGCACTATTAAGTCTTGGTCTTGTTTTATAATTTTCCAAGTCATGAGCAGTTGCTATTGATAGAAGTCCTTTGTTCTGCATGTCCTCTGATACTGTTGGCCTGTGGTGGAGCAGCCGAATTAACAGTGAGAAACAATCAGCTTCTGTGTTGGAAGCTGTTAGGAGTTTTAGGATCAAGGATGAAAGCCAGTGTGTGAAGTCTGCTGCACCAGCTCCCAGCTAAGCCTGTTTCACTTCCAACAGGTGTAGTTATTGGTAGGGCAATGTTTCTCAGCTTTTGCCTTTCTGGTTTTCATGGGGGAGGCAGGTGTGGATTTTTGATGGACCTGGTGGTACAGGACGTGTATTGAGAAGCCGAATGGGACATAGTGCTCCACCAACAAAAATCAGATACCATGGGCAAAACGGAGAACAAATTCTGAGTGCAGGTAAGAATTGTCATTCTGATTTGCTGCTGTGATTGTGCATAGCTGTGCCTTTTATTACAATAGGCTATATTTAATGTATTATATATATGTATTTATGAAACATAGTGTTTAATGTAGACATTTATTACTGTACAAAACCATTTCATAGTTTTCCTAGAAGAACATACAAGGAGGTAGGCTGAAAAGTGGTTAAAAGGGGAGAAGCTGAGCTGCTTTTGTCATCTGTGTTTGTATGTTTGGTGAAAAAAATTTGTTTCATTACCTTGTGTAAAGCACTACCAGCTGGTCAAAATGAAAACTTGTAAGAGCTAGAAAAACTGTTGTAATAGGGGGAAAAATAAGCAGAATAATGCATTTAGTAACTTAGAGCCACTCCACTTTTCCCACTAGTTTGAGCAAGTTTTTTGTAATTTGTAACAGCTGAACTGTATCTGTAGTACCTATTCCCATATTTGCTTGTTACCAAAATATTAATCTAAAAGTGTAACAATATGTGAGTGATTACCTGTCCTTAGATAGTAGCGTATTTAAAAATCAATAAACAGACTCCTTGGAATCAGACTGTTTTGCGGCCCAGAACACTTCAGTAATGGAATAATGGGCTCCTCACCTAGTCTTTAATTACTCTGAGGTAATGAAATTGTCTACATGGGCAACATTTAAAAACATTGTAGCACATTTTGATTAATGTTACTACTGAAACTGGCACAGCAATGAACTGTGTTAAAACTACCTGTGCTTACAATCGCTTGCTGATTGTCCAACTAGTAACTTGTATTCAGGGAACTAGTTACTTTACAGTAATTCAGCTCACACCAGGTGAATCACAGTAACAGTTATGGATTGCTTAATAAATTCCCAGATTTGCTTTAGCAGTTTACTACTTAACTGTAGGGAAATCCAGAAGGGTCATGGTGGCAACCAGTAAAGTGAAAAGGGTGTCAGACATTGAGATCTGGTCTATTCACAGTGTATACATGGACAGTATACATTCCTTTCTGAGACAGTGGTAAAACTATGCACCAAAAATAAGGTAGTGATGCTGTGAGGTGCCTTTCAAGTGCCACTAGTTTCCTTAGAGTGGGCATCTCTAGAAATTAACCTTGTAAAACTTCATCAATATCACTGCCATTCATCCTGCTTAATATTTCTCCCAGTTCCCAGTACATCCTGCTATAGCTCTGTACTGTAGCAGCAAGGAAAGGTTGCTTAGATGGTGTAATTGGTCCATTGTCTTTCATTACAGGTTCTTAAAGTTCACTTTGGCTAATTTTTCTGTTTCCTTACTTGTTAAAATGTTTTGTTGTTCTGATTTTTAAAAATCGTTGTGGCTCCTTTAATTGTACATGAATTGTGCAGTTTGAATTTCTGATAGTTTCTGTTTCTCTCTTGGCCATATCTCCCCCCTGAAAGTGGACCTGTTTGCTAGTTTCAAATTTGAGCTTTCTGTCTCTTCGTTGAATTAATTTCATTAAATTCATTAAAGTTCTGTGAATGCTGGTCACTGGGTAGAAAAGGGAAGTCCCGTTAGTGTACTGCTTTACAGGAAAGACAGACAACTCAGCTTTTATCATTTTTTGTTAGGGGAAGTTTACTGGCTAACCTAGGTGTAATTCTTAACCGGCCACCGCATCGGTTGGTTAGACAAAGAATATTGTAATTGATAAGGGGAGGGATCATGGGAAAACTTCTGAAGTATTACAGAGGTATTTGAAGGATGTAACAGCTTGTTTAAGGTTTTAATCATGAAAGCTGGGAACTAGTTAGGTATTGTGATGCAGAAAAGAGAGGGGACAGAGGAACTGAACATGGAGAAAGTGTCTGTAAAAGTGGTGTCATTCTAATGAAGCATGGGGCAAAGCAGTAGGAAAGGGATATAAAACAGAAAATAAGACTCCATTAGTTCTGCTGCTTATGATGTCTGCTTTTTTTTCTTCTTGGACAAGAGTTTTAGTAAACAATTTTTAATGCTGTTTCAGGTTTCTTAGTGCTTATCATACACTTTTCTCGCTCAGCTTATGAATAAACAGAAACTTGATTTCTGTCTTTCACTGTTCTCTGCTAATATTTTGTTAGGTCAAGATGGAACATTGCAGTCTTTTTCAACAGTGCATGAAAAGTTCAATAAAAGCTTAGGACGTGGTAAGTATTTCAGTAAAAGTAAAAACATTGGTGGGAAAAGCCCTGAAATTTTTTATATAAACAGGAGCTAAAACATTAGGTAGGTATTAATTTCACTTTATTTGTTGTGTGCAACCTCAGTTGTTCTGGAAACCCAGTCCTTCTTCATTTAAGAAAACCCATTTCAGTAGACAGTCAGTGTATGTTGTGTGGCAAATGTTGGGCATGATTTTTCTAGTGAAAATGTGCATAACGGTAGTTGATGTTTCAGCACGTGTAATTAAAAGTTTTACCCAATCCCATTGTGTCCAATTGACTGAATTGTTAGTTAAATCATATGTCTTGACTTTACTTTCTTTGATGTAATGTGGAGTTTAATTTAAAAAACACATCTTCCACACATTGCCATGGTTAAGGCACATGTTGTATAGTGCAGATAGCTCAGTAAGACTAAAATTTTTAGCTGTCTATACATCTTTATATATATGTATTGAAATAGATTTGAGTAGAAATGTGCAGATTAATTCATTTTATATATCCTTTGGGCATAGACTTGAAATTCCTGACTCAGGTTATTGAAAAGCCTGGGTATTATACAGAGCCTTAGATGTTAGGAAAAAGTTCTTCACCATGAGAGTGGTGAGACACTGGAACAGGTTGCCCAGGGAGGTGGTTGAAGCCCCATTTCTGGACGTTTTTAAGGCCATACTGGATGAGGCTCTGAGAAACCTGATCTAGTGGGAGGTGTCCCTGCCCATGGGACATACTTAAGGTCTCATCCAACCCTGACAATTCTTTGATTCTGTGATTAAAGAGTCTTGGTTGTTTGTTTTATCTGTGGTGGTGGGAATGTCTGCCTTGGGATGTCAGCATAAGGCTGCTGAACGAATGTGTTGAGTAGTACATCTGTGAATGTAGTCAGCGAGTGCTTGGCTCAGCATCACGTGTATTTTGACATGAACTCTGTTTCTTTAAACCCTAGGTAACAGCAACATTGTGTTAATGTAAGCTGTCTTTTCTAGGTTTAATAGGAACCTGACATCTAGTAAACAATATGTTTTAAATAATTTTCAGATCTAGCCATGAGGTTGAGACACTTAATTTTATTTTTTTTTTTTCCTTTAAGGCTCAATTAACAAAAAGAAATCGAAAAAGAAGGGTCTTAAGCTTGATACAATGGCACTTCCACCAATTACTGTCTTTGCTTCAGGTAAGTAGTCCTTAAGCTTGACAAAATGGCACTTCCACCAATTACTGTCTTTGCTTCAGGTAAGTAGTCTTTGATGTACATTACAGAGCTTATTATGTCCTCATTTTGTCTTTTAACCCTCAAGACATAACTATTTTAAAAGCTCATACTATATCAGGATGAGATTATCGAAATTCTGTGTCCCTTAATGAGCTGTTGAGTGACAGTTTGAAATGACAGTAAAGTAAAAAGTAAAATGAAAGTAAAGTAAAAACTTTATTTTCTAATCTTTTCTATCATTTCATAAAAAAATGGTCTTTTTCAAGTGTTTTTATGTTTAACTGTTTCTTGGCTTGAAAATCTCTAGCACAGGAGCTACAATCTTCTGGTGTATGTTATTCCAGGCTGAAGAACCAGCCATTAGGAGGGAGTAAGGTCTTTGTCACCTGAGGAAATCTTAGCTATAGCGGCTGATTTTGAAACATAATTTCCTTTATTTCAGTCCCTTCTCAAAATTATTCAGTTTACTGAATCTATTACTCTGTTACAATTTTTAATTCAGTATTCAAATAGTGAACCTAACTTTTTGAGTCAGACTTGCACCAGAAGATTTGCTTCATCAAAATAAGTTTCATTAAATTAGTTACCTTGTCTTCAGACTTGAAGTTTGTTTTGTCTTAGATGTAGCTGTGTGTGTGATTGTGTGTGTATGCACTTCTAAAATTAAGAGTAAACTTGGCTCGTTGATTTAAGTTGGTAGAGCTGCCTTACATGTGTTCAGGGACATAAGAAAACAGTTATTTAAGTACATTTTAATCATATAATAGTTTAGGTTGGAAGGGACCTTAAAGTAGTTCCGACCCTCCTGCATGGACAGGGACACTCCCCACTAGACCAGGTTGCTCAAAGCCCCATCCAGCCTGGCGCTGGACACTGCCAGTGAGGGGCCATCCACAGCTTCCCTGGGGAGCCTGTGCCACTGTCTCACCACCCCACAGTGAAGAATATAATCCTAATTTCCAGTCTAATTGTCTTCCAGGCCAAGGCCATTACACCTTGTTCTATTGCTACACACCCTGTTAAAAAAAGGTGGTTTTTTTGCTATATTGTCTTTGGTGAAGTGAACCAGTTGTATCTGTTTTTTTTTTTATTCTTTGAGGCTCTAGGAATACCCCATTTCAAACTCTTCTTTAAAATGTAGAAATTAAAAAAGCAAACTTGCTGCTTATCTAGATCCCCATATACCATAATTGACTACAAATTTTGAATACTGAGCTTTTGAGAAACAATTTTTCTTCAAATGTAGAAAAGCCTGTAGCAGATGTAGCTCTTAAACTATTTCAATATGGTAATCTAGTTAAAATATATGCATACATATTAAACATATATATATTTTAAAATATGTATTTTCAAACCCCGTAGACTCAAATACACAAAGAAATTAAACATGACATACAACAATAAACGCTTATCGTCTTGTTAGCTTTTGGTTTTGTTAGCATTTTAGTTAGAATAGTGTATGCACGGCCATTTTCTGAAATGTAGCCTTTTGTCTGTCCAACAACATTAGGTATGAACTGTTCTCCCTACAAGTGTTTCATAGTGCTCTTTCGTGTGATCTTAGAAGATCGTATTTCACTTCAGAGTTATTGTTTCTAAAAATACTGTGTTACATTGCAGAAGTGGCCCATCAGAGTGACTGGGATGGCATTGTTGCCTGCCACCAAGGGTATATAACATGTACAACGTGGAACTATCAGAAAACTTCCATGGGAGCTCATAAACTGAGACCGGAAGAATTTAGCAAACACAAACCTATTGGTGTATATGCAACAGTAAGTTTATTTCAGATGATGTTTCTTCAGCATTACAGCATGTGCTATTTTGATTTCTGGTTGTACAGAAGGAATGCTTAGAATGAAAAAGCACTATTGAGATCTGTTTTATTTGCTTTGCAGAGTGTTTTCTGCCAACTCAGGGTGTCTTCTTAGCTGTTTTGTAGTGTCTTAAGAAAAATTCTTCATATCCATTTTTTCATTTAACACCCAGGTTAAGTTCAGATTTTATTTTCTGATTCAGATGGGTGGCTGGTGCTTACCTTTAATCTGTTGTAATGATCTAGAGCTGACTATATGGCTGTGATGATGAATTTGGTCTGTGAAAACAAATTGATGAAGATGACTGGTTTTCACTGTACAGAAAAAATTCCAAATGGCAGTCAGGATATTCCCTTTAGAATACTTTACAGCTTTCACTAAACAGAAACACTCAATGCAAGATACAGTGTTGCCTGAGGCTTATGAGCTTGCAGAACTAGTAGTTACTGTGTGGTAGGCTATCATACAGTTGTGATAAATTGTTTTTCTGACCTCATGCTGAGTCATGGAATCTTTTGAGATGGAAGGGGCCTTAGAGATCATCTCATTCCATCCTCACCCACCATGATCAGAGTCACCTTGCGCTAGACTGGGTTGCTCCAAGCCCCATCCAACCTGGCCTTGACCACCTCCAGGGAGGGGGTGTCCACAACCTCCCTTGGCAGCCTCTTCCAGTATCTCACCAAACTCAGAGTAAAGGGTTTCCTCCTAATGTCTGATCTAAATCTGCCCTTTTCCGATTTAAAGCCGTTACCTCTCACTCTGTCCCTACGTGCCCTTGTAAAAAGGCCCTCCCCAGCTTTCCTATAGGCCCCATTCAGGTACTGGAAAGCTGCCATGGGATTTCTTGGGGCCCTTCTTTTTTCCTAGCTGAACAACCCCAGGTTTCTCAATTTGTTTTCATAGGAGTGGCATTCCAGTGCTGATCATCTTTGTGGACCTTCTCTGGACTTGCTCCAAGAGCTCCATGTCCTTCTTTTGTTCAGGGTCCCAGAAATGGGCAGTTAAGTGGTAGACAAAATCAGTTCAGTTGTAAATACCTGTTTTTCTTTTAACTGCTAGATTCTTTGGACTGTGCCTTTCCAAAGAAATCTGGACTGTTTTTTCTTTGTTTCTTACTGTTCAACTCCACGTGAATTTACCCTACTTTGGGGTGCCATTGTCAATATAGTTATTGAAAAGAGGCACATAGTCAGCATGCTTGGAGTTTATCTTAGGAATTGAATTTCTGTATCTCTTGGTTCTATAGGTTAATAATTTAGGTTACAATGTTGATGTTACTACCCATGACTCCTGGTCATTGTCACTAAGGTCATTGTTTTGCTTTCCTTTATAAGAATGTACTGCTCCATTAATACTAGTTAACTATTTGCTTATTTTAAGAGCTGCTCCCTCTACCATAATCTGATGCCTGTTCTGTGAAGTTTTCCTTGAAGTCTAATAGAAACATTGTTTTATTATTGTATTCCTGGTGTGCTACATAATATTCTAACAACTTTGCTAATTACATATACACTTTAAGAATTGTTTTAATAAAGTGGGTTTTTTCCCCTTAAAAGGCAGTTGACATTACCTCATGTGGGAACTTTGCTGTAATTGGGCTGTCAACTGGACGGGTGGATGTGTATAACATTCAGTCTGGCATTCACAGAGGATGTTATGGCAAAGAAAGAGGTAAGAATTGCTGTTTATATTTTACTATATTGGCTGTTGACAGAGCAGCAATAACCTGCTATTCTGTCATCTAGTAAATTTAGTATAGCTTGTGAGATGAATTTGTGAATCTTTTCAGCTTCTCCAATTATCCTATAATGCCCTATCTTGTACTGTAATCAGAAATCCTTTGAAACTTATTCTGAGGGATAGGATCTCTGCTGGTTTTAACAGCTCTGATGTTGGCATATACTTCTTTTAATTAACACAAAATTGTCAGTTACTGAAATGGTTAGCACTAAAACAAAATCACCTGGTCTCAGCCTTTTTTGAATTAACCACATTTCCATTTCTTGGCTTCTTGTTAAAGGGTTCTATCTCTGAGGTAGATTTTCCCATTTGTTTTGTGTACCTGGCTTAAAAATGAAATAATGCTTTACATGCATAAGGAATCAAGTCTAGTTCTTTTTTACTATTTTCAATTACCCAGCTGCAAACTGGGGTCTTAATGTACATGGCAGAGTTCAGACTTCTCCTTTAATGATGTGTACATACATGTTTCATATCATGTGTACTTATGTATGTTTAGTGTTCTTTTGTAAGTCTGCAGTTCATAATAGGGCTCTTGTTATCTCTTTGGGTTTTTTGTTGTTTTAGAAATAAGGAACAACTCCTGATGAACCTTTAAATCTTACTGGGCTTCTAAAAGCTGGATAGTGTAGCAGACATTAAATGGTCTCCTAATAACATCAGTTCTTGATAATGGGATGAATTTTGTCTTTGGCTACTGGTTGGCCAAAACAGAGGAGCTGTGCCTTACCTTTACATTGCAGTGTAAAGTATGCTAGGAAAGCTCCCAAACTTTGTGCCAGATTTGAATATGTAAATCTTTCTGGGGTGCTCAGGCCCACTGAAGGCATTCCATAAGTGATTCAGAAAGTACTTCAAATCTCACATTTGGAAAAAGCCACCCCCAAACTGAAGACAGATATAAAAGCTTCAAAGCAGTTGAAGCTAATATTCAGCTTCAATTACTGACAATTTTTGTATTGTGTTCTAAGTTTTTACTTGAAAGCATTTTGTTTTCTGTACTGATGAAAAAACTTCTATTTGAGCAATCTTGTCAGGTTACTTGAGAATTCTGTCACAAGTTTACCGCTCATTCAGTGTGTTTAGATGAAGTCATAAAGAATAGTGTTTGGCATTCTGCTGATTACCATGCTGTGTGTAAATTCTGACATGCAACTTTTTTTCACTTGATTTGCAGCACATGAGGGGGCCATTAGGGGGGTAGCAGTGGATGGATTAAACCAGCTGATAATCACAGCTGGTAGTGAAGGATTAATTAAATTTTGGAAATTCAAATCTAAAGATTTAGTTTACTCTACTGAGCTTTCTTCTTCTCCAAGTGGAACTCTGCTTCACCGAGACAGGTAAGAAACTAAAGCTCTTTAATGTGAATATGGTTTTGGTGTAAGTACATAAGTCTAGGATGGCAACCAGATACTCTAATAAAGTTTAAATTTCTGATGCTTTGAAATATAACTGACTACTAGTTGACAGACATGAATGACCTCGAGGAATTTTGTTAGACTTAAGGAATGTAATTCTGTTTATATGAGATTATCTCAGGATAAAAGATGTTTTGAGCAAGTGTTTCCATTTTTTGTCTTTGAGAATTCATTGTTATATGTGATAATGATTCTTTGCAGTGGTATACTGGGAATTGCCTTGGATGACTTCAGTATTAGTATTTTGGATATAGAAACCAGGAAGATTGTCAGGATATTCTCAGGACACTGTGGGCGGATTAATGACATGGTAATTGTTAACTTACTTTCTGTAACAACAGGTGACATACAAGTACCTAAGTTGTTATAAATGTGGTAGATTTCTCTGTCTATTAAGTCCCTAAGTATAATGTTCAATGAAGAGTAGAGTTGTAGTTCAGCTCTATAGCAGTTTTGGCCACGTTTATTTTTAAGTTAAAGTGTATGGTGTTCAAATGGCCATTTTTACTGTACTTTGGGATTTTACTGTAACTTTGCAACACGCTAATTTGGGGTTTAATAAAATAAAGTGTTAGTAATAATGAAAAACCCACTGAGGACTGAAGTTGTGCAATAATCTTAACTGTATATATAGAGGTGAACCAGTCTGGAGATTGTGAAACACATTGCGTTAATTCCTTATTTTACATCTTGTGTAGCAGTGCTTTGTAGTGTTCATTGAAATAGTTTATAGTTTTTTATTTAATTCTGAATTAAATTCAGTGCTAGTGTTTATTATTCATTTGTTCAGTTTTATGCTCAGTGGTTTTCATCATTAGCATAAAAGCAAGGAACGAAGTATATTGGGCTGTTAGTAAAAGCATCTGTACCATATATTTACACCTATTCTGAAATAGCTTCCATTTTTGTCCTTTTTTCCCTTTCAGTAAGGTAGTGTTAATTGTCTTTAGTTATGCTAAATAACAATCTAATCTTGAACTGTGTAAAACAAGACCTCCTAAAGAGACTCACTTGTCAGTTGTGCCATTAAATTGACTTTTTTTTTTTTTAGACTTTCAGTCCTGATGGTCGTTGGCTAATAACTTCATCAATGGACTGTACCATTAAGACTTGGGACCTTCCCTCTGGATGGTGAGTCTGTTTAAAAACATAGCATAGATTTATTATAATCCCTTTTCTAAGAGGCAAAAAGCTTGATTGTCTGGCACCAGCATCTACTATGTGATATTCAGACTTGTACATGGTGTAACAACTCAGTAACCAGTATTTTAGTTTTGTGTGATGCTAGCAGTATGTGCCTTTTTCTGACTATACAGAACAAGAGTCTCTTGAAGATCTAATGATGAAACCTGGTGTTTTCATGTAGTTTGAATGAGTGTGAATTTGTTCTTTGTAAGCAGCACTGTAATCTAAATGGCAAGAGATGTCTTAAGGTGAATTGTATTATAATAAATAATAATTGTATTATAATACAACTATATTGTATTATAATAAATAATAAAATAATTTTTATAAATAAAAATGTGTATTTATAGAATCATAGTTTGAATTAGAAGTGATCTTCAGAAATGTAGTCCACCCCCCTTGCTGTGGGCAGGGTCATCTTTCACTAGACTGGGTTGCTCAAAGACCCATCCAACCTAGCCTTGAATGCTTCCAGTGATGGGATGTCTATAACTTTTCTTGTCAGCCTGTTATAGAGTCTCACCATGTTCATTGAAAAGCTTTCTTCTTGTGTCCAAACCAAACTTTAATATAAAGAGATCATATTAGTCAAGCAGCTTCTGCTTTTCATGAGCCCATGCTGACTGGGTCTGATCACCTTGTTGCCTGTGCATGCCATATGATGGCTGTTCCACCTCTTCCATGAAGACAGGCCAAAGGAGCTGGGATTGTTCAGCATGGAGAAGGCTCCAGGGAGATCTCATAGTGACCTTCCAGTAGCTGGGAGGGTGGCCTGCAGGAGGACTGGAGAGGGACTGTTTGCAAGGGCTTGTAGTGGTAGGAAGAGGGGCAATGTTTTTAAGTTAGAGAAGAGTAGATTTAGATTGGATGTTAGGAGAAAGTTGTTTACCATGAGGGTAGTGGAAAAATGGAACAGGTTGCACAGGGAGGTAGTCAAGGCCTCATCCCCGGAGATATTCAAGGTGAGGCTCAACAAGGCTCTGAGTAACCTGATCTAGTTGAGGATATCCCTGCTCACTGCAGGGGTGTTGGACTAGATGACCTTTAGAGGTCCCTTCATTATTCTGTGATTCTGTAATCTTTCCTGGCTTTAACAGGCCTGTGGTTCCTGTGATGCTTCTTCCATCCCTTCTTGTAGATAGACATTGGATTTGTTAACCTCCAGTCTACTGGAGCCTCCCCAGTTAGCCAGAGCTTCTGGCAAATGGTAGAAAGTGCTTTGGTGTGAGCTTGTTTGCCAGCTCTGTTAGTACCCTTGCATGGATCCTATCTGACCCCTTATCCTTATGGGGTAAATGGGACACAGTATTTTGACAATGGTAATTTCAAAACAAATTGCTGTAGATAATAAAATTTTGCACTATACAGCTTGTGCTTTAGGAACTTCAGGTCCTAGTGTTAACCATGTAGATATGAATTATCATGAGAGAAGGAATTGACAATTAAGGGCCAACCATTAAAATATGAATTCAGAGCAGCATAGTATTGGTTAGAAGTACAAAATTTATGGCCACAAAAACTGTAAATGTTTAGCATAAGGAGTTGAATGTGGGTTCATCATATTTTCTGCAGAATGTGCATGTTTTAGGGGAGGCAGAATAAATGTACCAGCTTTACCTGATTTTAGCAGTTTAGAAGGGGAGGAGTTGCACAGAACCATTCATTTGCTAAATTTGTAGGTCGTATTTTAATACTTACAATACAGTAGTTTGTGTGCATACTTCCAGTGTCCTGCTTACATTCAGTCATATTTGTGCTGCTAGTCAGATATGCATAGATACCCAAGCTCATCTTGCTGAGATTTGCTTTGTTGTATTTTCTCTCCTTAGCCTTATAGATTGTTTTCTGGTAGACTCTGCTGCTGTCAGCCTTGCTATGTCTCCCACAGGAGATTTTCTAGCTTCTGCACATGTGGATGATCTTGGAATTTATTTGTGGTGAGTATGTAATTGTCACACAGAATTTGAAATGGTGAAGAACTCTTTTAGTAATCTTTTTTGCAAAGAAGGGTTTGTTCTTATAATATCCATAGTTTACTAGTCTCGTTAAAAAATAAGCCAGGCATTTCTATTATTGTGATTCATAAATCTTGAAATCTCTTGTGATTAAAATATGTATTCTGATAATTATTTTTCTAAACGTCATGAGCGGAAGACTGTTCCCTACACAAATGTTGGATGTGCCAACCAGGAATGGGACACAACTGGACTTACTACTCATTAACCAAGAAAACCTGCTCTGTGGTATCTCGGTTTCTGATAGACTTGGCTGCAGTGACTGTGGAGTTTGGGATCCTGCTGAGCACAATGAAGACTGATTCTAGATTTTAGAAGATCAAACTCCAGCTTGCTCAGGGCTCAGATGGAAGGGATCCCATGGAAGGGATCCCATGGAGGGGTAGAGGAGCTAGTGAGTGCTGGGAGTATTTCAGGAACACTCTCCTAGTTAACCAAAACCAGTTCATACCCTCTAAAGGCAGGAGAAGTAGGTGGAGCAAGTTTCTCCCATGATTTAACTGTGAGCTTCTGGGTCTGCTCAGAACCAGAGTGGTTCACCTGCAAGATGGCCAAAGTCTTTTCTCAGAGTATGTAAGTCCCTCGTGGAATAGGACATAACATATACTTCTGATTCTGAGTCCTCCTGTTCAGATGTTTCTGCTTGAGCTGCTCTGCGAGGAGAGGTCATATCCTCTTATCTGCTCTATCACCTGGTCATCTTGTGCAGACTTTGAAGGACTAGGGCTAAGATCTGACTTCTTTTGTTTTACTTTTCTCCTAGTGGATTGTGGGGGAGAGGCTGTGGTGTCTGCAGCAGCAGCAGCAGAGCAGCAGGGCTCACGTTCTGAACAGCAGCAGTGTCAGTGGGGGTGAAGGCAGCAGCTGCAGCTGTAGCAGATACACTGGTGATGCTCCCCGGCCGTGTCCAAGTTGTGGCCTTGAGTGAGGGGGGGGACAACAGTGGCTGCAGAGGCAGAAACAGCAGTGCTGTCTCTATGGGGTGTGCTCATTCCCCTAATTGTGGTAATTGTCTTACTCTTCACCAATAAATGATGATATATGAGAATATATACACACATATGAGAAACAACACCAAGCAGGAGAATCAAAACTATAATAAGCATAATGCCATTTTGGCTAGAATCTGTTGAACTCAGCCCAAAATGAAACAGAATGGTACAGTTCCTCAAATTGAAACTGAAAAAATGTAATTACCAACAAAGTTTTTTATCCCTGTATGAAACACCACTACACCATGTACTGCACTGTATGTTAGTAGTGCAGACCATATCACAACTGCTTTTCTCAAGCAGCTCATACTAAAACTATTAACACTCCTTCCATCTGCAAAGCAGCATATCACATACCCTAAATACCACAGGTATGGCAGCATCAGTTTAATATTCAGCCCTATGAAATTTCCAAAGGAAACAGTTTGATTCCCACTTAGTGGAGCCATCTGGGTATCCTCCCACTGAAGTTGGAATTCAAACTATTCAGGTAAATGAGTCGAAATTTGAGCTGGGCTCAAGCTAACTAGCTTAGCCCCACATTGGGCGCCAATAAATCTGTCATGGTTTAGGGTTAGTGTTAGGGCAAACAGTTAACCAAATGACAGATGTTCTCTATTAGTCCCCTTCCACTCCCTGATAAAGGAGAGAGAACAAAGGAGAGAGACTTATGGGTTGGAAACTTAACTACACAGCTTGAATGAAACAATAATGACAAAAAGGAAAAAATTAGTAAATACACCGAGTATAACGTGTAGGGGATGCAATACTTCGTTTGGTCAATTTGGACATTTATCTTGTCTGCTCCTCCCTAAGGGAGGGTTGCTGGTGTGACCTCTTTACTCTTTTTCTCTTTCTGGAGTCCAAGATGTTCCTCAGAACTGAGCAGTGGCCTTGATTCTGCATGACATTCTCTAGCAGTAACTGTAATCATGGAGTGTTATCAGTTCTAGAAGCAGACACTGGGAAACTTTCTATTAATTTCAGCAAGTACCACTACTTACAAAAGACTTAGCTGAAAGCAAAATTACAGGACAGAAAATTAGCTCTATCCTGGCCCAAAGCAGGACAACAATATTGTTTGATACTTCTGAGTAGAATTAAGAAGTTGCTATTATTTCTGTTAATAGATGGATGGATCCACACAGATGTAAAACAGGTTTTAGTTTAGTTTCTTGCTGATATGGCTTTAAAGTGTTGGTAGGTCTCATGCTGTCTAAATGACTGGATAGGTATAGTACTGAAGTAACACACCTTTTAGGGAATTTGAGGGGTTTTTTTGTTTTTTCCATTTAGTGGATAGATGGATTTTTCAGGGTACATTGTTACATAAAGTTTTGTCTGAGTTGATCAATTGTTAGACCTTTCTATTTCTAAGTTAAAGTTCTTCATTTCGAAGAGTGAAAAAAGTGTTTTTACCTAGCTCTGGTTTGTATTGACTGAAAACAATTTGCCAGAATTGACTTGTGTTTGTGTTCCAAATTTAAAAGAAATTTGCTAAGATTACTACTGTGAAATTTGGTGAAATCAGGATGAATGATTTATATTTGCGTAATGTGTTTTACATGTTGAGTGCAAAGAAGCTTTTCTTGGTAGTTTTGCAATTTCAAATAAATACAGTAGCTGGCAGTGATTCGTGTAATCATACTTCATAATGCCATGTGTTTTACACATTCTTGGTAATAATACTTAAGCATAACTTTTGTGTTTCAGACTTTCAGACCATGTGTATCACTGCATTTCATGTCTCATTTATCTGGTAGATGAGGAAAACTAATTTTGAATAGAACCTGGTGAACTGCTGTAGTGCAGTAGTATTAGGCTTCCGGAAAAATAATTTCTGAAATACTTGTTCCCATTCAATTGAAGATAGTTTTTTACATGCTGTTCTTTCTTTTCAGGTCAAATCGTGCTCTGTACTCACTTGTCTCTTTACGGCCCCTTCCAGCAGATTATGAACCTTCTACAGTGACATGCCCTGGTACCTTCCCTGTGCAAGGTAATCTTCAGATGAAAGAGTATTTTATTTTCAGCTTGGTATGATGTTTCCAAAAGAAGATGGTTTATTTCCGCAGTGAAAGATCATTATGCCTTAGCATTCTTTCTCTGAACATGTTCCTATTGCTTCTACTGTTTGTGGCATACTTACTCATATACTATTTACTAAAATCTAGCAAAAGTACATAAAGAATTACATTGTAATTATCTCCACATATTCAAGGAGATTTTATAAGTAATAAAACATCTGTGCTATTTACTAGCCTTCTTTAATCTCAGACTTCTGTAAATACCTTCTCTTTTTGATATGAGTGAGACCAGTTTGATATTCATGTTACTGTGTGGTAGTGGGAAGTGGATTGTTCTTTGTTCCGCTTCTCTCCAACTTTACTGTCTCTCTGTATGCTTTGGTAGTTTCATTCTGTTATCTTGTCTTGTTGGCAAGAGAATTTGATTCAACTGACCTGCCCTGTATCTGTGCTGGATTCCCAGTGAAAGGAAGGTCTAAATTGCATTTTTGATACCTTTAGTATAAATGGTTGTTCTTTGGAAGGCCTCTAGATGGAGATCCTGTCTGCCCAAGTGAGCAGTGCCTATGTTTAGATCTCCAGATGAAGGAGAAACACACCTAGCTATTGACCACATAAAAGAGTGGGAAACATACTTGGTGGTGATTGTTTTACTAAACATTTATATATTTTAGGTACTTCAATTAGGGAGATGGGATTTCATCCCAAAACTTTGAATGTTTAATTCTATAAACTGGTGCTGGCTGAACACCTAACTTACTTTCTGGCTTAAGGAAATGTAAATGTTCCTATTCAGATGCTCAGAGCTTTAATAGTTTACACTTCTTCATTTGTTTAGGTTTTTCTGTGACATTCATGGTTTCATCCATGTAATACTTTGCAAAAAGGGGGAGGGAAAGTAAATGTGTCTGGTCAAGACATAGTAAGTCTTGAGAAAACTCATGAGAGACTGCATATCTTTTGGTGTGTGATATTCTGCTTTAATGTTGAGATTTTCTTTGTTTTTATGCATCACTTCAGCCACACCTATGAACAGGTTGTAACTATTGTGTGTATTTAAGTGCTAAGATACTACATATTTCCAACTTAGCTAAGATTGCTGTATACGGATTTTAAAACAGGTAATGATTTAAATGTAATTCATTGTTCTTCCTTTAGGAGTTCTATAAATTGTTTTCATATCATTTCAGCCAAAGCAGAAAATCTTACTAATTTTCAAAAATGTTGCTTACACAGTTCTGCATTTTAGTCTTAATTACTCGCAATTGAAACTTATTATTTCACAGGTTAATAGATATTGTTTCTTTAGTTTTTCAGCTGTATGTTATGCTAGAACACAGATGTATATAGGTGTTATGCATGTGTTTTTCAAATTTACAAAAGAAAGAATGATGTTGTTTTGAA
Organism: Heliangelus exortis; assembly: GCF_036169615.1. NCBI lineage: Eukaryota > Metazoa > Chordata > Aves > Apodiformes > Trochilidae > Heliangelus > Heliangelus exortis. Next base: position 26,613,698 of record NC_092454.1, on the reverse strand, counting down.
TTTAAAAAAAAAAAAATTAAGTATATTTGTTCATAAAATTCATGTCTTCTGTAAAGATGTAGATGTGGCAGGAGATGAAGAAAAATGTGATGAAATGATAGAATATGTCTCACCTGAGCAGTTAGGAGAGCAGCTGGTGACCCTTTCCTCATTACCAGAATCAAGGTGGAAGAATCTCCTCAGCCTTGATGTTATTAAGGTAATGATACTAGGCACACCACTGCTTATCTACTGAAGACTTTAGATTGTATTTTTTAAGAAGGAGGTAAAATAAGGGCTCTTTCTCTTGTAATGTAAAATAGACATTTGTCTTAAACATTTTCTTGGATATTCAGGAGATCCTCAGAAGGAGGAATTGTTTCATAACTTTTGCCATTACTGTTTCTGCACCATGCAAATTAGCTATCTGACAACAGGTATTTCCGTGTCAGTGCATCTAATAAGTCCCTGCAGAGCTGTTCTAAGTTATGACTCCAAATACTGTCAGGCATTTCCACAAAAGGAAAAAGAATACCCAAAAAGTAGTAGTATACAGTCAAATATATTTGCCCCTCACCGGTAAGCTGCATTTACTTACTTACAAAATTTGATCCTGTTTTCCAAGCATTTTTAAAGATTTTGCAGTAGAAGACTAAATGTTGCTTTTCACAGTTTCTGAGATTCGGGAGAGGGGTGGTTTTTGTTCTAATCAGCAGCTATATATATTTAGTGACAAAACATTTTACCTATATATTTACTTTTCAATTAGTCCTTAGAGTTTTCATAGTCTTTCTAAAAACAAAACTCTTGACAAAGAAAATTGCCACATATTCTAACTACAATAATGTTTTTTTTTCAAATATCTTATTAACAGAAAAGAAATAAACCAAGAGAGCCACCAAAAGTTCCCAAGTCAGCCCCTTTCTTCATCCCAACAGTTCCTGGTCTTATACCCCAATATGTTGCTCCAGAGGAGGAAAATGATACACAGGTAAACTCAAGAATCGGTGTATTTTTATAATGTATTCTAAAGGAAAAATGTAATGCTTTTTAGTGCTGAGTGAAGTCTTGCTAGAGAATTTCAAGTACCGGTTTTAACACATTTAGATTAAAGCTGTCTTTCTTAAAGTCTTCTATCCTGACAGTAGAAAAAATACCTAATTGAGATGTAAAAATAAGTTTGCATTATCATGTACTCTCTCTTGTACTTTCATTGTCTAGTCAAAGATAGTGAACCTTGGAGTACTGGCACAGAAATCTGATTTTTATATTCATCTTGAAGAAGCCTTGAACACTCATGAATGTAAGTTTTCAAGATGTTTAACTAAAAATGTAGATGCTAATAATATTTTGAAATACATTTGATTTCTAATACCAGAATTGTAATATGTGAGGTAAAAAATATACGTAGTTCTGTAGCAAAGGCAAAGAAAATGGCCTGCTATTTATAGGGCTGAGTAATACACTAATCTAGATCAAAAAATCTACTGGTAACTCCCATCTTGCACAATTGTGGCATGGAGTCCAGTTCTGGCTAAAACCTGTATAAAGAAAGCAGGTGACATTCCTCTCTTTTTTTGGAGATAGTAATGATTTCACCCAGAGAAGGTGCTATGTGTTATTTGTGGAGTAAGAAAGGAAGCAAGTGATGGTAAGGTTTAGTCCAATCATTCCCCAAAACAGGAAAAACATTATTTCCCAACAAATTCTATTTTCCACTGGGTATTAATCCAATTTAGATCTTTCATCAACTGCTTTATAATATAAAGCTTAAGAAGAAATAATGGACACAAAACCAAGTTGTTTGACTTTTAACATTCAGTTTGTCTTAAAAATTGGTCACTTAAATTGTCTGTGTGTGTCAATAAATGGACAGTTGCTGCTAGCATGTGCACAAAGCACTCCAGCTGAGAATGTAATCCCAATCCAAGGAGCCTATAAATTCTGAGGTGGGAGGCTGGTGGAGCTCAGTATCTCTCTGTGCTTGCTAGTTTACAAGCATGTCTTCTAAAGATGGCTAGGCTGTTAAAATAGATAATTTTATACTAGAGGCTGTCCTGGTTTACCATTGTGATGCAGGTTTCATACTTCAGATCAGGACTGTGGAACATAGAAAGAGCTGGCTACCTTTTCCATGGTGTATGTGTATGAGCCTCATAGTGTGTTCCATGCTTGTTTTTTTGATGTCACAGAAAAAAAATGAGTTAATGCATTTATTTTGTGCTGTTGATATCCCAATTACATAAAAACTACCTAATATTTTTCACAGGAATCAAATGCAGATGAAAACAAACGTATACCACCTAAGAATTATTATCCAGTGCCCAATGCCATTTAGTACTGTGAAATAAGAGTATAAGAAGTTGCTAAGAAGAGCAATTTCTTAGCAAAATAAATATTTATTAACAGATACCCTTAAAAGTAAGAGTTTTACTGACAGCTATGTTAGCAGGCATACATAATTTTAAAGCAAATTGATGGAATTCTCAAAGATAGGTAGGATTTGTAGAATTTTTAAGACCATTTATGAGGAAAAGGAAGAAGTTTGTAAATTCCATTTATTTTTACAAGAGATTAACATCTCCCCCACCCCAACACCCCTAGGATCAGAAAAAGCAGGAGGAATTCACTTAACAGAAGTAATAATTACCTTTGAGGCACCAGATGAGGCTCAATTTAGCTTAGTGTCAGAAAGAGCAAACACAGTAAAGATTCCTTATAAAAGTAGTACCCTGTCTCTTCTAGGATGTATTTGCAGTAACTGCTTGAAATCCCAAGGACATATGTTCTGTTTTAGAACAGATGTAAAATGACAATATCATGAGGTTAATAAGAATTTTTGTTCAGCTTACAACACAGAAATGGGAGGAAAAAATGAGGCAAAGATATTACTCATATTTTTCAAGATATACTTACAAATAAAATGCAACTGTTGTAGTAGAGATGTAGTTCTTTTTAGTATATGATGGGAAAATAAATTACAGATAAATTACAGATAGAACAGGATGTTGTAGAAAACAAAAAAGTAAGGAATAAGTAGAAACTGGGAACATACAGTCACTGCTTAAAAATTTTTCAATTATGCTGCCTACATCAAGGATTTTTTAAGATCCTTTTCTGCAAATGCTACTAATAACATACCCCTCAATATTTTAACACAGATACAGCTCCATTTAACTTACTGAAAAGCTTGGGACCATCTAATATTGAAATAGAACTAAGGGGTCTGGCCCCTGAAGGTGGTGGCTCGGTGCCAGTGATGCTAAGCTTTTTGAGAATGATTGGGACGATGCTCAACAGGAAGTACAACTTTGAACTCGCTCAGGCATACCTTGCACTATTTTTAAAGGTAATAATTTTTAAATAAAATTTTATGTTAGTCCTGTTTAAAATTTTGATTTCCCAGTATAAGTGTTGTAAACTGTCTGCTCAAAAGAATTTAAGTGATGTTTATTAGGGATGGGTTTAAAATGGCTAACTTAATATATCGGATAATTTGACAACTCATCACAGTTAAGAAGAACTTGCAAAAACCAGATTTTTTGGAGAGGACCACCCCAGACAGGTTTTATTCTAGTATTCATTACTTAGAATTGGTTTTATTTTTTGTAATATACCTAACTTCTTAATGGTTGTTGATTACTAAGGTAAGATACACTGTCCTAAGTAAGAAAATAATTAAATGCACCATGTTTGGGGAAGTTAAATAGGCATTTTGTTGGATTTACCACTCAACTGCAAACCTGACTTTTGCTTTCCATGTCAGTGGGCTGTCTGTCTTTTGTTACCTGTTACGCATCACAGAGCTAATGAAATTATTTCTGGGGACCGTGTAAGTTAGAAAATAAACTGTGGTAAAATGCAGTAGCAGTTAGTCCTAGAGAGGAGGTAGTTCTGCAGAAGGTGGAAGCCCTTCTGATGTACAGATGCTTATCTTGTCAAGATACTCTAATTTATGAAACTGTGGGAAAGCAGTTAGAATTCACCCAGCAAAGGTTTTTACAAACATTGAGATACATGTAATAATATCTGTTTAACTAAATATTTCTTAATAGAGTATCGCAGGGATATCGCAGGCTCTAAAGATAGAGTGTAATGCTGGACAGCTACAACCTGCTTTTTTCCTCTTGTTGGGATTAAATAGAAGGCGTGAGGCAACTTTCACAAGAACAAGTAGTGCAGACAAATAGGAGTAGATCTGTGTAGTGGAACAGTAAGAGTTGAGCTCTTGATATTATTCACCAGTGGCTTTTTATCATATCTTTTTAGCAGTAGTCTGATGCCACGGGTAGAAATGAATAGAAGTTGCAAAGAGAACTTTAAGGTCTCTCCCCAGACTCACTTCCCAGTGAGTTTAAAATTGCTTTTAAAAGAAAAACAAAAAGCAGGCAGCATTAAATAAAGGAAATTAATTGAAGGAGAGGCCTTCCATTTCTTGGGACATACCTGAAAGCAAGGTATTTATTTTAATTTTTTTCTTATCTGCATATGTTTCACTAATGGTTTGTTCTAATTTTCAGCTACATCTTAAGATTATGTCTTCGGAACCAAAGCTATTGGAAGAAATATCCAGATTGTCAACACAGCTTGAGGAAAGTTGGGTTCATTTACGTAGTCTCTTCAATCAGAGTCTGTGTGTGTTAACATATATGAAAAGTGCTTTGCTGTAAAATACATAAGGGTTTTGTCTGCATAAAATTCCCCTCAGAATAATGGTACAGTTTATTACCAAAAATACTGGGTCTTAAGAATTGTACTGGGACTTCTGATACTGTCTTTTATACATCTGTGTATGGAAAAGTATTTTAGAACATGTGTAACTGACGATTTTTATTCACTTAATTTTGAGCAAATGTAAGTATAGGAAGCTTAAATTTTCATTGTACTAGTTTGTTCTGTCAATGAACAAACAGGTGGATGGCTGTAGATGATGCAGCTAGTTACCTTATACTTTCATGACTAAAAATGTAAATTAGAATGAAGAAGTGACTTAGAAAGAAAAAACAAAAGTAGGAGTGTTGTTTCTGTGCAGGAGACCAAAACCTGTATCGTGCTTACTAAACAATTATTGATACAAAAATAAAACATCTGAATTACTGACAATTTATTAACATTAGCTTAAAGCAAATCTATATGAAAATTGCATCCCTTGTCAATCAGAGGGCTTTTCCTATGAAGTCTGTAAAAAATGAGTTCTGTTCTTGTGTTGACAAGCTGAGTTTACTATTTTGCTTCAAACACCTTTTTTGGAAAGTAAAGATTTCTAGCTGCACTATAAATGATGGAACTTGGGAAAAATATAATTAAACTGAAAAACCTCAACCCATTTTTTTATTACATGTTTCTTGCCCTAATTTGGAGGCTTAATTTCTCAATAAGTGAGTTGGTAGTTCTGGACCTACCTCAGCAGAATAAAGAACAGTGGATGAAGAACTTTACTTTTGCATCAGGGCAAAGGTCTGTCAAGCTGTGTTCTGTGTTCAGCTGAAGCAAGGAAGAAAAGCCAAGGATCTGGCAAACAGGTCATTTATATAAAGATAATCCTTTCTTAAGCACATCACACCACCTTTCAACAGAGAGCTATTTTGATACTTCATGACCTAGCTGTACTCTGACAGTTCTCTTTAATATTCTGTGACAAACCAGTTTTTTCTCTGTGTTCATGTAATCTCTTTTAAAACCATTTATTCTTGATAACATCCTGTAGCAATGGGACCTACAGTTTAATTAAAGACTGAGGGAAATAATGTTTTTCTGTTTGTTGTACGCCCCTCCTACCTCTTGAATATGAGAAATCGTAATTGTTTTCTAGTATTCATGCTTCACTGCCTTTGAGCTACAGAGCAGTTGTGAAATGTTTTTTACTTGTGAAGGAGTTACTTAATGAGTGCCCACATCTTTTTTACTGACATACAAGAAACTTTTTTTACCTTTTAATGTGTATGTACAACATTTGTCTACAAAACTTTTAAGATTTGTAGAGGAGGTTTTTGGGGTTTTTTTTCTTTTCTGTTTTGCTGGTCTACTTGACGTGATCAGGAGAAAAAAGATACACTTAAGCCATTATGAGAGCAGAGCCAGCAAGTGATTTTTGCTAACAATTTATGTATAACACTGTTGATGTAATATTTGCAGTCTGGGTGGTCTTATTAAATGTGTTAATGAAGTTTCTTATATCATACACAGGTGTGTTCTAACACTGGAACACTTCTGTAATGTCTTTCAGAAAATAGTCTTGTTAGTGATTTTCCGCCTCCTTTATTGTTTTGTCTTCAGCAGTCCTAGTCATCACTGCTATTTCAGGAGTGTTTTGACTAATCTTAAATCTGGTTCCAGTCTCACACTAATAGCCTTAATTGCTTCAGCTTTTAATTTTGTCCTGTTTTTCCCTGCATCAAAATGGTGAGCAACTTTTTGCCAGTAATAACTTCTGCAGAAATAAAAGTCATTTCCACTTGCAAGTGGATGCAAGTGGGTATTTCATCTGCTACTTTCTGTAATACTCCCTCACCCAAGAAATCAAGGACAGTGTCTTGAGCTATTAGTCAAAAGTGATTGATTAAAACTTGTAAGACACTTTACAGTTGAGTTTTATAGTTTTGGTTTTGTGTTACACATAAGACTTCAGCCTATTGGCATTGAAATGGCATACACAATAGGGTGTGAACAAATAATTAGCTGGATTAGGGGATAAAGATGTTGTTAACACTAGGTTTTAATTCAAGTAGAACAACTACTAAAGGTTTTACCATTCTTGCACAATGACAAGCCCACTTTAGTCTAGCTCTGACTAGTGGCTTGCTTTGATGGTTCTCCATGTTATTGTGTGTATCAGCACTTCTCCCAGCTGCTTCTGGGAGAAGTTACTCACCTATGCCTGCTGGTGGTCCTATGCCCCATTTTCACCACGATTTTCTCTACTTCTCTACTGGCTCCTGAGCACGGCTGCATCTCTTGGCAGCTCCTGTATTCGGCAGTCCTGTCAAGTTAGCTCGGGATTCCTTCTCTTTGAAAATTTCCATTTAAACAAAATAAAAATAAATACAAGTTGTTTCAGCACTGCTTATATCACTGCTTAAAGGAGGTGGATTATGCACACTACTAAAATAAACAGCATCACCTATACAGAAGACCCTGCAGCTTCCTGCATGTTGATGGCTGAGGGTCATAGAATTGAAGAATGGTTTGGGTTGGAACACACATTAAAGGTCATCTAGTTCCAACCCCCCTTTGGGGGCACAGGCCCCTCCCACTAGACATGGTTGCTCAAAGCCTCATCCACCCTGGCCTTGAACACTTTCATGGAAGAGACATAAGAGACATCCACAACTTCCCTGGACAGTCTGTTCCAGTGTCTCACCACCCTCACAGTGAAGAGCATGAGCGTATTTCTTCGTAATACCTAACCTGAATCTACTCTCTTCCAGCTTAAAGCCATTACCCCATGTCCTGTTGTTACACATCCTTCTAAAATGCCCCTCCCCAGCTTTCCTCTAGGCCCTTTTCAGATAATGAGAGGTGTCCCCCGAGCCTTCTCTTCTGCAGGCCGAGCAACCTCATCCTACTGGTGCATATGGAAAGGACAGAAATACTTGACTACTGCTTCTGTCCTCATAGGCAAAATCTGCTCCCATTTTCTTTGTGTTCCAGCATCCTTCCTGATGGACGGGAGCTGCCAACAATGGGGGAGCAACAAGGGGAGTTTAGAAAGACTGCAAAGCACAGTGCTCTGAAGTCACCTTATAACAATGGAACTGCACAGGACTTGTTGAATGTAATACCATTGCTTAACAGCTATGAGAGAATTTTGATCAAAGAAGTCCCAAGAAGTTGAGACTTCTGTGTCCGTCTGTTTATAAGCAAGGTGAAGTGGAGGATCCAGGGAAATATTTCAGTCTCCAGAACACCAATGGAGCAAAAGCTGCATGTGCTTTTGTGATCCATCTCCAGTACACAAAGAGCAAGATGGTGGAGAACAACCAGCAGAGTCATGAGAACAACTCATGCTTGACCAAGCTGCTTGTCTTCTTGGGATGAAATGACTGTTGAGGTGGACAAAGAAATTAGTTGTAAAATTCAGTGCATGTGTAAGAGTGCATAATTACTTAACAGTCTATTTTTAAACACTGCAAATTGCTACTGCTAAAGTCAACAGGCATACTGTCACTTAAAATTATGCAAATTTTAGTGTTTGTTCACTGTATTCTGAGTACCTTTTTATACTGTGAGCTGGCATATGGGTAATGCTGGATCTACAGCATAGAGGTGTGAATTACTTTTACAGTAATCTGGTATAATCAGCATTACAGAAATTAATTTGGTCATGTTCTAATTATGCCAGGTACTTTGTTAAATATCCCATAGCAAAGAAGCTCAATAAATTAGATGCATTAATGTTGATTAATGTTACTGGTGATCAAGAGATTTGCAATGATGCACCGAAAAATTAGACTGCCAAATGAATTGAAAGTATTTCAAGTTTGTATCTGTTAAGAAAAATTACTCTAAAACTGATGGGTGCCATAGCACATTCAACCACTGTACAAGTTCTTGCCCCTCCATCCCCTAACATTGTGTGTGTGATTCCGTGGTTTATCCCTCATGTTTCGTTCTCATTTATCACTGCTACACTGCGTTCCCTGCTGCAGCTATAGATCTTTCTTTTTTAAAAAGTATCTACTACATCCTGACTATTTCATAACTATTGATGACACAATCTGTGCTTGACCAAAGAGCCTCTTCCTAGAAGTCTGGGAATGGTGAGAGTTCCAAGAAGTACTGTTCAGAGAGGTTGTAAAGGCATACAACCAGCTGAGAAAGAAACTGAGTGCGGTTGTCTCAGGAAAAAGGGAGTGTCTATGAGTTTATTTCTGGAGCAAGACTGCGGCTTAGGCCTGGAGACAGTAAGAATCTCAAAACTGTAATGAAACAAACTGGGATGTATCTGGGGACTTACTGCAATTAAATCTCACTCCTTAGCAAGGAAGATGCCTGAGGTGTTGTAAAAAAGTCATAAGAAAGATTGTCAGTCCTCAGGAAGAGGATGGAACCCAGTAGAGTGGTATTAGGCCTAGGAAAGGATGTTCTTTCTACTGATGCTGTCTCCTTTGCAGCATCTCTCACAATAAATAGTGAAAAAAATCAGAGCAGGTACCTGCAAAGCAGAGTAGGAGTTCCAACAGAAATACTGCTTGGAAGAGAGGAACAGAGTCTCTTTATACAGGAGGAATGGGAGACAGTGAAGTAAATAGCAGTGATTCTGCAGGAAGCAAGTGTCTTATTGATGGAAGCTTATAGTGGGTAGAGAAGGGCATCCACAGGTCCCTCCTCTTCCCTGCTTAGCAGAGGCAGCGTTGTGGCCATGCTGTAGAAGCTCTCTTTTACTTTGCAACAAGAAGACTGCAAGATCTTGCCTTCATGCTTTACATAGTTCCTGTGTGGAATTCTGCTTAGACAGGGTGCAGAAGCAGCCCCAGATGGCTAATGTATAACTGGGAATACCATATGCATGAAAACATACAGGTTTCAAGATGTCTCTTGGACTTCCTAAGGGGACCAGGCAGGACTGATTTCCTCATGAACAGAGGAGCCAAAGCTGGAATTCAGCCCCTCAGAGAAATAAAGCAAGTTTTCTATATGAATTGGGACTTTTGTCTGTGTGTTGTGATTGGCAATGTCAAGACCATAGAAGGCAACAAAAAGAAATTATGTAGTGAGCAAATACAAAGATATTGTTAAAGCAGCTATTTGATAAAATTATACCCAACAGAAAACTATTAGTAAAATATACTGAAAGTTTATAAGAGCTGTCAAAATCTGAGCAGAATTGTTTTTACCAAATACAAGATTTACAATATAGAAGATTTATTTTTTCATGAAAATACCTGTTTCTGTTAAATTGGGAAATTTTATAAGTATTTGATTATTTTGTGAAGGAAGAAGAAAATGCTAAAGTTGTTAAAGTGAAAGAAAAAGATCACTGAAATATTAATAGTAAAATAATTAAATAAACTTTAAATCTAGGCGATAATGATACTGAAAACAGTATGTGCCAGTGAAGGTTTGACCATGTTAGATTCTCTGCTCCATGCATGTGAGAATGTTTCTTAACTCAGCCCAGTGCTTGGTGATTAAAGAATAGTCTTGGTTTTAGCATACACAAATAAAACTGACTGTTCAGACATGACGGGGGATGTGCTGTACTTCTGGCACTTGCCATTTCCTTTCATGCTGAGAGGCAAATCTTTTTCAAGCAGAACCACAGCACACTTCAGATGCTAATTCCTCATCTTATTTATCATCTTGGTATGTCAGAGGAGAAAATGCTGGAGCCCCAAACCTTTACATATATTACTAGTAATCTTAAAGTAACACACCTTTATCAACCCAGCTCTATCAGAGTCCTTGATCTCAGTTCTAAGAAACATGGAGCTCTGGGATAAGCACAAAGCAGCCTCTATGTTGATAGGCAACTAACAGGGACCATGAGCTCTTTGAAACACCTGCTCAGCCTGATCAGAAACATAGTGTGGTGACTGTGGCATCAGATGAAAATGTTCAGATAAAATTGACCTAATCTCATTTGAAGTAATCTAGCAAGGGCTGTGGGCTGGTGCCTAGGAGTGGACTGTCCATGTTAAAATGAATGGTGGTGGTGAAGGAGCCAAACCCAATCTGTGGTGGTATAATCTTACCATCTCAGGGTGTTCCATCAGTACGAAGGTGGTTACAACAGCCCCTCTGAAGTACAGCTTTATAGGCTAGTCCAGATATGTTGTTCTTCTGATTTAAACACAGTCCTAAAAGAGATGGTACAGTCTAGGCAACCATTAAGCTGTGTTAGCTCTCTGCTTTTAATAACTGACAGCACTAAGTGCACTGTCAGAGTAAAATGACAGATTTCTGATGATTATAGATATCTACAGTAAATTGCTAGCCACTGACAAGAAAAAGGTTTCTATGCTACAAGACAGTCTTCTGCAATAACAGGAAAAAAATTGTTATAGTAAGCCATAAAATAATTTCTTACTATTTTCTTATAATAAAATTTTGAAAAGGGGATTTTGGTAAAAGCTTTAAATAAGAGAGATTTTTTCAAAGCTTTTGAAGTCAAGATTACTAAACAAAATCCTTGATCTTAATCAGGATTTAGAACTTAATTTAGAAAAGCTAAGTAACAGTTTTAAGTGCTTTGGATAATATAAAATGAAATAATCAATTGCCTTTAAATAGAAAGTGACAACTGACAATTTTGGATGATGTTCCAGTCTCTGTTTTTCTGTTAAAATGAGTTTACATGGCCACAGGCCTTTTGCCTCCTGCAAATATTAACCTAATTAGGTATTGTAAACAAATATACATAGAATACATATATATAGTAGTGAAAACAGGTTTAAAATCAAATAAAATATATAAATTTTTCCTTTAAAAGTTTTGTATATTTTTCCTCCTTTTCCAATCAGCTTTTACTTTTTTCCCCAAAAGGCACTTTCAAGACCTTCTTAGCTGTAACTATTACCCTCCCCTAAACCAAAAAGTACAGTTTTGCTGCCATTAGTTGATGATCTTTCCAATTATTTCTGCTAATCCTCTCTCAATCTCTGTGAAATTGTTCTTGCAGTATTCACCCCATTGTTCCCATGTATCATCTACAGAAATTTTAAGATCTGAATAATACATTATAAGACACATCTGGTCAGTTCAGTATTTTCTCACCCATGTTTCATTTTCATATTTCTAAACCAAGACTCTCTCTATACATTGCTTAATTATGCTATTCTTTTAGTTTGAAGGGAGGATGTCTTACTAAAATGACAGCATTGTTCCTCAGATTGTACTAAGATAAAGGAAAAATCTTATTTGTTCCATTTATCTCTTCAATTCCCACTCTAGGATTCAAGCTGTAAGAATTACCTTTTGTTACAGTCTGCTTCTATTCCTGCTGAAGACTAACTTAAAAGACAAGTACTTCTTTTCCCATTGTTATTTTGTTAGCCACACTCTGAAGAGCTAATTCTCACTCTGAGCAGTACCCACTCATTTTATAATGTTGGTAATAATTTCCATTTGCTCAGTAGGAGGCCCTTCCTACAGAGACCTGAAGCACTTTCCTTGGATAAATTTGGCTTGACAGCCACCCATGAATATAGGTAATTGTTATCAGAATTGTGTGGCTTTTAGGGAAAGGGACCATGTGCATAGGGTCATGCAGAAATATCTGCATGTTGTCAAGTTGGAGTGTTAGCTAGAGTTTAGGTTCACACTTGTGGCTTTCAGGCCTAAATAGTTTGGTGTTAGCTTACTCTCTTGCTTTTTTCATCATGCAGTCTTAATGCAGCTGTTGTTGCTGAGTGCTGCCTAACAAGTCAACAGCACAACCAGAAATACTACAGAGGTATTCCAACCCTTGAATTCTTTTCCTGTCACTCAATAGTAGTCCTCTCTTGAGGAAGTCAGGGGTGGAGGAAGAGGAACAGTGAAAATTTCAATTTTTGCATTCATGGTGAGCTGGAGCGACCCTGCCTTTCACTTTCCTTGTTGCTACCTATTTTTTGAAGTTCTGACCAGCTATGTTTTTGTGAAGACTGCCACACTAACATTTTAATTAAGAATTCCTAGTAATTCATTCTATCTTCACCATCTCTGACAAAAGCCTTCAGTACCTGCCTGTGTTAACTCCAAATAGGACTTGTAGGTTTATAATGAGACAGGATAATATATCACCATTAGGAAAAACACATTACCTGCCTAGTCAAATGCATACAGCCTAACTAGACTTCAAATCAATCCCATTTCTTTCTAAAAAGTAAAAAAGCCCACTAAGTAGTCAAGTCTGGCTCCCAATAAGACTAGTTCATATAATAGTGTCCATATTTCATGGATAGATGGATAGGACCCTCTGGGTTTGATTCTACCGAGAAATATAATGAATGAGGAATTAGTCTGTTAACTTAAATCACTTCAGTCATGTGAGTCATCATGTTGTCATGGCAGTGCAGACAAATCAAGTCAAAATGTTGTTAAAATCTGTCCCCCATTATCTTTTCACCTATGAAATACAGGATCTGGATAGCCAAAATGATAATAAAGGATTTGTTGCTGTCGCTCAGCCATTTCACTCTTTTTAGTTATGATAAAAGGAAGCTTAGATTTAAATAATGGGAACAGATAACTGAAGTCCAGCCACGCATTCATTTCTTTTCCTGTGCTGTAAGGCCCTGACTAATTTACTTAAGAGACCACAAGTCATAACCTTGAAGTTCATATAATTGTAAATTTACATGAAGGGGCAACCAAGAAGCCAAACAGATACGCACCCTAAAGATAAGCACCCTAAAATCACTTCAGGAAGATTACATTTTTACCCAACCTTCTAAGATCTGCTTTATGCTGAAATAACAAATGTGAAACTTCTATGCAACAATAATAATGGCCCTATTAGATCTGACTAAAATGGACAAAAGCAGATGCCAAGGAAAAACGAAACACAGCAAGCATAACTAATACTTCTGCTGAAATACTTTCTCAGCCTTTACCAGTTTGTAATTAATGCTCTATCTGAGATAAAGGTGGTTTCTAACTGTTCTGAGATACTGAACATGAATCTGCCTGGCCTCTTTGAATCCTTCTGCCTTTTTGGCACCTTCAGTAGCCCATGGCAAGGGTTTCCATAGCTTACCTGCTCACAGCTTCCTCCTCCTGCTTGTTTTGAGGCTGGCTGCTTGCTACCTCTTATCTTACTACAGAATCACAGAATTCCAGATGTTGCAAAGGACCTCTGAAGAACATTGAGTCCAAACCCCGTGCCAGAGCAGGACTAAAACTAGGGCAGGTCACTCAGAAATGCATGCAGTCAGGTCTTGAAAGTCTCCAGAGAAGGAGAATCCACAACCTCTCTGGGGAGCCTGTTCCAGGGCTCCGTAACCTTTACAGTAAAGAAATTCTTATTCATGTCGAGGTGGAACTTCATGTGCTCCATCTTTAATCCATTGCTCCTCATCCATCCAAGTGAGAAGAAGTTGTCCCTTCCCTCAGTTTTCTCCTCTCCAGTCTAAAAAGCCCCATATCTCCCAGCCTTCTTCATAAGGCAGGTGTTCCAGTCCCTTAATCATCCTTTCTCAAGTAGATCCCTGTCCCTCTTCATCTGGGAAGCCTGGAACTGGATGCAATACTCCAGGTGAGGTAGTGCAGAGTAGAGGGAGAGGGAGAGGGAGAGGAGAACCTCCCTCAATCTGCTGGACATACTCTTCTTAATGCACCCCAGGATACCATTGGCCTCCTTGGCTACAAGGGCACATTGCTATCCCATGCATAACTATTTGTTTACCAGGACTATTATCCTTAGTTCTTTCACTGAAAAAAAAACTACTGGAAAAACTCCTTATACATTAGGAGTTTCCTCTCCTTCACCCCTTCTTAATTTTCCAGGTCATAAGTTTGGGTAAAATTAATAAGGAAGCCACTGTGAAGATGAGTTCATAAAGGGATGTGCTTCTACTTAAGCACTGTAGATATAGTTATTTGTAGACACTGAGCAGTATAGACATTCTTACTCAGAAAGTGATACATATTTTTTCTATGACTTCATGTTTTGGAGACCTTGATAAATAACCATGAAGACTGATTATTTCTTGAGTCGTAGGCAGCTTGGGATAGCTGTAAACATCAGAGAGCAAGTCACTGGCTGCATCATCCTCTTAGTTGGCTGGCAGTATATTAATCTGGAAAGAAAACACAGAAAAATCTTTTGGAATCTCTATCTTAGTTTTTAAGTGTATGTTAAAAAAAATATCACAAATCAACATATAATAGGCAAATGGCAGACAACAAATTTTTGTTTCCAGATCTTTATGGGCTAATAAGTACTGCTTCTGGAATAAAAAAAACAAAGCACTCATTCAGAATGTATCAGCATTCTGTCAGTAACATGGCCTAGCTTGTTAGTCTCCAAAATCTCTATTCATCTCTATTCTAGGTTAGACTTTAGGAAGAAATTCTTTCCTGTGAGCATGGTGAGACACTGACACAGGTTGTCCAAGGAGTTTTGGCTGCCCACCCTGGAAGAGTTCAAGGCCAGGCTGGATGTGGCCTTGAGCAACCTGGTCTGGTGGGAGATGTCCCTGCCCATGCCGAGGAGGTTGGAACTGTGTGATCTTTAAGGTCCCTTCCAACCCAAACCATTCTATGGTTCTATGATTCTATGATCTATTTGCAGGGAATCCCATTTCACAATAACATTGGTTTTACTTGAATGTTTGATAGGAAACAATGTTTTGGATGAGATCTTGACCCACGAGGGCAGGTCTTAAGTTGGGCAGACCCTCTAAAAGATGGAGACTGTTTTTGCAGGCACTTTGCAGTATGTGGATCCATTGGCAGTAATAGTAGAAAGCCCCATTTTGGATGTCATCATCAAAGCACTCTGTCTCTCCTTCACCACAGAGTCCTTAGCTGGAAGCTAGGGAAGCATGTTTGGGCATGGACTGTTATCTTGGTGTACCCATGTTGCAAACATGACCTGAAAACACATAGAAAAACTACTAAGAACAGTTTATTGTGTTCTCTCCTTTGTATAAATGTTTAAACGTTCTTAATATTTAATGGGATCCCTTAGAATATTTGAGAACCCAGTAACTCTCTGGGATTCTGTACGAACTTGAAAAAGCATAGTCAGTGTTCAAGTGCTGTAAAGTGAAGGGTGGGTATTGGTAAATTATATGTTACACTTATGCTAGATTCTGTGCTGACCCAGAGCTAATGGAGATTATGAAGTGTGGCCTCTATTTGTTTACATTAAGGATGCTTGTTTTCAGTAGCACTTCAGGCTGCTCATGTCTAATCTTTTATTTTTTTAACAGTTTTCAGCTGCCTAGCTATTTCTAATTTCCATGATCAGTTCCACACCTGTAAGGACAAACATATTAGGCAGGGATTACAAGAAGGAACAAAGTTGAAAGAAAGTAAAAACTTGTAGTAAAGGGTTATGGAAAAGCAGAATTTTCTTATGTCGGATGCAAAATTGGAACAGAAAATTGCAAGTTCCGTTCTCAGATCAATCACCATCTCTCAGTGCCTATGAATAAATTAGTACTGTATTCCTGAGTTCCTTCATCAGAGAAGCAGTGCTCACTGTGTTACTGTTGCCAGGAATTCAAAGGAAATATAAGAAAATGAGCAAAAAAAAGTGGCCAACTAGAAGGGAACATCCGGCTCAACATGCAAGTAATACATTAGCACCTCAAGGTTGTGGCCTGCTCTGTGCTGGAGCATCATATTGTGCTTATACATGTGCTGTTAGAACAGTTTCATTTAGCTCTCACAAAATCTTTCCTGCAGTTGGCCCCCCATAGCTGTCAGAATGATTGAGTAATTTGGATGCTTTCCAAGACTTGTTCTTTTCCCAATAACCTAGATTGTTTCAGATTGAGCGTGTTGTGAAAAACAACATTTTCCAGGAATTCCTGTTACAGGAACTGGTGGAAACATCACTGGACCTGCCTCAAAACAGACAAACATTTGGTCTGCTGCAAATCTATACCGGCAGATCTCAATCTTAGGCACACTAAGATTCCTGAATTACTTCCATGGTTGGCCTTTTGCATTATGGACAGTGAAATAATGATGGCAGGTGGTTTAAAAGAGGGCATGCCCATGCATGTGGGCAGAACATGAAAGAACTGAATTGTGCACGGATGTATCAAAGGAATGTTGGTGGCCAGCCTACTCTAGTGAATGGGGAGTTGTTGTCAATCTCATGGTGAGGGAGAGGTGAGAGGAACATGGTCATAGGCTCTGAAGGGACTCAGAGGAACAACAAGTAATTTCTAGGTTTGACAGCTTGAACTAGAGGAGTTAGTTATATTAACAAGCCAACAGCCTGTAAGGGAAAATATTTCTGTGAGCACCATTCTGGATAGGGATAATTTGTTGAAGCCCAGGAACAGGACTTGAGTTAATTGAGGTACAAATAGTTTGGGTCACATGGACAGGTAGGAAAAAACATATTCCAAGTTCTATCTGGGAATAATCTGCAAGACTTAAGCACAGTCTGATTTGTGGCCAGGGAGATCAAGGTCATAGACGAGACCCAGAGAGCAGGCAGATGTGGTGGCTATCTAGTAGCAGGTGGTAGATCTGTTGTTGTTGAAAGAAAGGACCTGCAATTAGGACTGGTGTGAAAGTGCTTTGATCAGTAGAAATACGGTGTTACAAATCACATTGGGTTCCTAAACTGAATTTATTTTCTGTAAGCTCCATTTCTCCTTCTTGACATACAGGGTGATGGGAAACTCTCCTGCTCTCCCATGTGCTCTGAATGTCCTGGGCCTTGCAGTAGTAGATTGCTGTCACCCTACCCATTCCCCCTTTGCACCTGGGACTTCTGGCAAGTTCTTACATTTTGCATTCGCTTTGGTGGAGATGCAGTCAGTCTTTTCAGGACAAATTTCTTAGTCTCTAAAAAGTCTAGACATTTTTCCACAGTTGTAAGCATCGTCATGATATTTATGTTATGCTTTATAGGCACGAGAAGGAACTGGATTACCTTGCAAAAGCCAATGTCTTCACCATTGCTTCAATACTGTCTGAGAAAGAAAATGAGACCCTTATGTAGGATATAGTGGAGCTGGAAGTTAGGCATCACTTCTGTTACTGAATGTAAAATAAACTTACTCACTTATTAAGCTAGTGTTAAAAAGTGGCTTATTAATAATTATAGCAGAAGGAAGTCTTTAACAAGAAGTTAAAGAAAGGAGGAAGGAAGTGCTTTAACAAGAAAATGCAGTCTCTTTAGCAGCCCACTTCATACTTGGGTACCTAATCCAAGACCCATTAGTCAGTAGGATATTGATACTCATCTCAGTAAGAGGTAGCAGAGGGAGGAGAGGTAGGTGACCTTCCCAGTGGAGCCTCTTGAAGTGCTCTTGAGATTTATAAAACAACTGTTGCTTTAATTTTTTCTCTTCACTCCTGCATTCAAGGTGCTCTTTCATTTTTTTTTCTTCCATCGAAGTCATTTACAATCATAAAAAAATTCCCTTTTTTTTTAAATTTTGCTTTTTGAAATTGAAATTTGAGTTTGGATGCAGCCCAGTGGCAGCTTCTCCTTATGTAGTATAAAGGTGAAATATTACAAGAATTGTTGTGCTGATAATGGCAAATTTGTGTACCTAGTTGGTTTTTAATAAAGCTGTCTGCACACCGTCTGCAGTGTGTTAGCTGATTCTTATTATGTGTTCACAGGTTAAAATTTGTCCAGGATTAGTTTTTAAACTGGAGGAGAGCATCACACATTTAAAATTTTTGGATCTTCAAATGAAGGGAATGTCATCAGCTGTAAGGAAGCAGACTTGCAGTCATGTTAACTCATACTTTTCCTGCCTTTATCTTTTTTTTTTTTTTTCCCTTTTTTTTTTCCTTTTTTTTCTTTAGGCTAGAAAATATTTTCAGCAACTCTGCTATTTCATGGTCTTAACTAATTTTTGGTAATTTCACATGGTAAATTATTTGATCTCCCATGTTAGCTGACACTGCTACAAAAAGAAGCATGTGCTGTATTTGTAATAGCAATGATGTGAGCAGTAAGTCCACGTACTACAGTTTTTCAAATAGTTAAGCGGGCTTGAGATGCAACGATATAAATTCCCTGAAGATTTCCAGATTTTAATGATAAATCAGATATGATAAATTGATCTGGAAGGTCCCAATGAGAAGGGATAAAAAGAGTCAGTTCACAGCATCTATCTGGTAGTATTCTCATTACCTTGCCAGGAGGCAACAGATTTTTTTTGACTCAACATTTAATGAGAAGATGTGGTAACACTTGAAGATAATTATTAAACTCACATATATATTAATTACTATCCTTCTCCTTTCATCTGCTAGTTTGCATTCTCATTTTAAAACACCTGGATACATTGTAAGCAGTTTAAGAGCAGGTAGGGGAGACCACTGTGAGGAGCATACTCTCAGCCACTGGAAGTTGCCTGAAGCCACTGACACCTGAGAAATTTAGATTTGTCCTGTCATAGTGTCTATTTTGTTCCCTAAATGAGGTTCCCCCTCCCCATTTTATTGACCTTGGCCCGCTGGTCCAGCCTGTCCAGTTTCCTCTGCAGAGCCTTCCTACCCTTGAGCAGAGAACACTCCCACCCAGCTTGGTGTCATCTGCAGACTTACTGAGGAAGCACTCAATCCCCTCATCTAGAAAATTAATTAAGATACAGTATAGGAATGGCACGAAAACTGAGCCCTGGGGAACACCAGTGATCACCACTTACCAACTGGATTTAACTCTGCTGAATACAACTCTCTGGGCCCTGCCATGTATTCAGTTTTTAACCCAATGCAGAGTACCCTGTGCCATGAGCCACCAGCTTGTCTCAGAGAACGCTGCGGGAGACAGTGTCAAAGGCTTTACTAAAGTCCAGGATGACAAAGTCCACAGCCTCTCCCTCGTTCACTAGGTGGGTCACCTGTTCATAGAATGAGACCAGGCTGGTCAAACAGGACCTGCCTTTCCTGAGCCCATGCTGGTTGGGCCTGATCCCCTGGCTGTCCTGCACTTGCCATGTGAGTGCACCCAATATGAACCGCTCAATAATTTTTCCAGACACTGAGGTCAGGCTGACAGGCCTGTAGTTCCCAGATCCTCCTTCTGGCCTCTCTTGCAGATGGGTGTCACACTGGAAAGCCTCTAATTATCTGTGACCTCTCCTGTTAACCAAAACTGTTGGTAGGTAGATGATGGAGAAAAGCTTGGTGAGCTCCTCTGCCAGTTTCCTCAATGCTCTCAGGCGGATCCCATCTGTCCCCATAGACTTGTAAGAGTCCAGGTGCCATAGAAGGTGGTTACTGCACATCCCAGGTGAGGTTATTGAAGACAAGTAGAAGGAGAAATATACAGTTTCAATGCTGACTTCTAGAGGGCAAAGACTCTCACTGACATCAACGGATCTTGCATCTCACCTGTAAGAATTTCAGCTTTTGACTTGGAAATCTTGTATGATTTTAGGGACAGAAGAACAGTAAGTAACAGATCAAGACATAAATCATCTGTGTGGCTTTCAAAGTATTAAATCAGTGGCCTACTTAATAACTGTGGAACTTTTAAGAAAAATAATATTTGAGGATGTAGTATTTATGGTGATGCTACAGCATCGACTTTACTTGGTCCTTCTCATGACAAGGTGCTGACCTATCTTTGCTGGCCTTGATCTCTAAATATCATCACTCCAGGAAAACCTTCATATTGTATACTCATGTTTCTTTTTATTATTTCCACTTTTTTGAATGTTGCAGTGTCTGATGCAGGCTTTCTTAGCCTCTGATCATGACCTGCTAAACAGTTTTCCCACCAACATTCCAACAGGGAAGAATTACTCAAATGCTACACAAAAGCATGTTGTGTTTTGCCGTGTTAGGCTGCAAGACTGAAAGGTGCAAAATGCATTCAAGCTAAATGTACCAAAAAGATGGTTCTTCACTGTGCTGCTTTTTAAGCTCTATATTGTTGGGAAAAAAGTTTTCTCTTAATGCCTGTATTTCTGCTGTGTGTCTGTCACAGAACTGGAGACTTTTTTAACTAACACCTTCTCCACAAACAAAAAGCCTTGGAAAGAAAGTGTACTCTAAGCTAAACTCAGGAAGTGTTTTTGCATGGAAAAAAATGCTGGAAAAATAAAATGTTTTGTGTAGGTACTTTTGAAGTTAAGCCTTTTAGATTCATGAATACTGATTTCAAGTTGCATTGAATAAATTTGTGTGGAATTTAGACAACCAGCCAGGAAGTCCCTTGCAGAGCAAGTCTCACATGAAAAGCAAACACACGATCTTCACTCTGGTGAAAAGGAAAGACACCCTTTGTTGCTTTATCTCATTTCAGATTGAAAGCACTTTTTTCCAAATGCAGTCAGCAAAACATGAGCTCTGATATTCCTCAGCTCTCATTAGATAGCTCACATTTCCTTCCCCATATGTGTTAAAATGCTTATCTACATAACTGCTGACATTTCATAACAGAGTCTTCTACAACTCCTAGACAAATGTGAAAGTGTTAAGTAAAATGGAAGAAGTCTTGTGTGATTATTTGGAACCTTTGTATAGAAAAGGCATGATGAGCTGGTTAGCAGATAGGTATAGCACACAAGTGTAAGCCCCATCCTTTTCCAAATCAGCTGTACATCTGGTGACACTGAAAGGGAACTTGTGACAATCTTAAACCTCATGCAAGGCCTAGCAGTTATTTCATTTATATCTGCTTATATGCTTTTAGCTCATTGGCATTACCTAAGTATAAACAAAACCAGCAATGGTTTTTGATCTCTTGATAAATCATATAAATAACTGTTTAACCCTTAACAAGACAAAAGAAAAATAATCAAAAACCTTTATCTGGGAGATAGAAGACAAGAAGCATTACAAAACATGCATCATGAATAACCTGTAGGGATTTAATATTTTAGTTTGTATCTATGCTGGTTAGTGATCCTCCTTGCACAGGAGCTCTATGGAAGCAGGAGGAATTTTAAGGGCAAAACCTTTCTGCATATCTACAGTATTTACATGTAGATCAGCATTCAAATTATGATTTTTTTTTTAACATATACGTTATGTTGTAATTTACTCTTTTAAAGGCTGAAGGACCTTTTACATTTATATGATTTATATCATCTGTGTGAACTCATCTTTACTATGGAAACTGGTCCAATTCAGCCTTTTTTTTTTTAAATATATTTTGAACATAAAGAGAATATTTAAGCAAAAGGCCCATTCATTTGAACACTATACTGATTTGCATTCGCAGGGTTTTGATCTAGTGAAGTTCTTCACTTAACTCAATATTGAGGATTCCAGTGACTGCATTTCAGTTCACATTGAAAAAAAAATTGAAGAAATACTACTTGAAGAAACTAGAATGCCCCTAGTCGTGTGTCTACAGTTTTTAACAACAACAAAATGAATTTACAAGTCCTTGAAAACTGATTATTACAAGTCAGATGTTACCAAAGCTTTCACATACAATATGTAATTCAAGGGTCTAAACTACTTTAGAAGTATGTGTAGTAGCAACTTACTGAGAAATAAACACCAAAAGTTGTTTGCATAAGCAAAGAAATGTTTTTTTGCTTTGCTTTTGGCTTATGCAGGTCATACTAAGACAAGAAGATGGAGATTTCTGAAATTCAGTCTCTATACATGATGCTCTCCTAGTCCTACTGAAAATTCTGCAAGATTGCTTTGTAATTATTTATTTAATACTTCTTCAATTGTACTGAAAAACCAGTAGTTCAAGGGGCAAGTGGAATAATATTTATTCAGTCTATAAATGTGATAGTCTTTGTTAATTCCCACTACTGTAATTAAGTTAGAGAGACAGATTTTAAAAATTTAGCTAAACGTGAATTTATATAAAATGAACTGCAGCTGATTGTCAAAAAGTAAAAACAAAACTAATCTCTTGTGTTTGGAAATGTGTGATTTTATTGGTGCCACTTGTTTGAATATGTATAGATATCACCTGGGGAAGAAATTAGAGTCCTGTGGCTTGGAAATACTAAGCTCTGTTTTGCCTTGGAGACATTCAGGTTCTTCTATTTTATAAAGTGTAGCATATGTTCTATGAAACTATAATCTTATATGATCTTGATTCATACATGATTTTGTTAGATATTTTCAGTGAAGAAATTTTTAAAGAAAACTGCAGTTATTTATGCTATATATATAGAGCCCTGCACCTCTATCAGTATGTTTAATGATACTGAGTTGCTGAATAATGCTAAGAACTTGGAGTTCAGCAGCAGCTTATTGTAATATAACCCTGTGTACACTCTTGAATTACAGTGATTCCTCTTGAATTGTAATAAATATAGGGTGTACATTCGCATGAGGATGCTTATCAAAAATTAGATGAGGTACTGCAAGTCCTCATGTTCCCTGACAATAACCTGTTCTTATCCTTGAGCTCTAAATTAGTTGCAGTAAATTTTCAAGAATCAAAACCAAGTGACTGTGGAAAAGTAAAGTGATGAGGTGGCAAAAGATGATCACAGAGAAGAGAGTTTTATTCTGGAGCCCTAGAGATTTTATGTAAGAACTGCTTAAAAGCTGAGCAGTTACATAAGAGTTATGTACCTGGGGAGAGAAAATAGAGGCAACCTCGAGCAGGCCTTGATATGAAAAAATATGAGTTTAAGATTGGGTTTTACTAATCCTTCCTTCTGGATTTTTCTGCAGATAAGCTTATGAACAGTGCTTGCTGGGACAAGGATGCTCTTCTATTGTGTATCTCTGGTCAACTTGTGTCAGAAAGATACCCGTAGAAATGACTACAGCCATGTGGATCCAAAGAATGAAGGGACTTTTTAAAAACAAAACCAAAACAAAAACCAACCAACCAAACAAACAAAAAACCAAAAAGGATATACAAGTTCATCCTAGAGGCGAGTAAACAGGGAAATTATTCTCTGACATACTCAAGTGGAAGCATTTTGTTTCGTTTGGATTTTCTACATAAGTTTTTCCCCACAACTTCTATCTCACTATGAGATCCACCAACAAAAACATCAGGTCTGTCACTTGAAATGATTGTCCTCATGAAGACCAAAGGTGCAGTGTATTCCTGGACCAAAAAATGTAGCTAAATCATTAGCCCTTATTTTTAAATTGGAGAATGTTGTAATAGCTGGGGGTTTTTTTCAGCAGAATTTGATCTTTTCTAGAAACCTTTTTGCTAACACATAGCAAGTCTATTATCATTAATATCAGGGCACTCAAAGATACTGGACTGCACTTGAACAAGGACATATGTGGATGTCTAGTCAGAAAGATGTACAAAACAACACTAACAAACCACAGGCATTTCCTTGCTCATGGGAGTTGCAGTTTTACAGAATTTGAAGAACTGGCAGTTTCCAATCAGAAATCGCTGAAGTAAATGATTATAGCTATATTTCCTCTTCTGCACCATATCCTGGGTAAAAGCAATTTGTGTTTCCCACTGTCTTCACTGGCACTCAAGTCACAGAAACTCAATCACAACTACACCACAGCTAGATGAGATAGCTCTCAACTTTTAGCCACTCAAATATGAAGCATATGAGTGAAATGGATATTTGTTTCATACTGGACAGCAACAGTCAGAAATGATGGTCATTTTTCACAAGACAGTGGAATTTTGTTTATTTGGGGGTTCCGGGGGGGTGGGCAGAGAATGAAAAGAGGCTGCAAAATATTACAACTGGAAAGGCAAGAATTACTAGCTAGCTGTGTAACTAGTGGCCTTGTGGAATGGCATTAGAGATGAATCTTGAATTCATCTCTATGTTTATAGTAGTGGCTAGTATCTTTTCTGTTAATGGACTGGCTAGTGAACCAACTTTAATGCTAGATGAAGTGCTAAGCTGCTGGCAGCGAAGCGTTTACATCCATTGTACGAAATCTTGCACTGCTGAATCTGCAGTCATAGAGGAAAATCAAGCAAATAGCTAGACTGCTTCTCTCTGTTGAGCAGTGTAAAACAGAGGGATCTGCTGAATTTTAACTGGCTTTTGTTCACAAATCAGCAAAAAGAAACGCACAACCACTGAGTAACTTTTAAAATTGGGTGAGTGGCAGCTGTTGCCCTTCATTTGGTCACTCAGTGAGAGGAGGGGAGAGGAGAGAAGAGGAGAGAAGAGGAGAGGAGAGAGGAAAGGTAAAAAGAAAATGTTGTACCTTAGAAACAAGAAGCATTTTATCCTGGATATATTTCTTTACCTTCTAATAATGGCAGAGAACTTCTGGATGGATTTTTTTTTTTTTTTGAGCAAGGATTAGAGAGGCAAAAGAAGCTAAGTGGGCTTCACCCAGGAAGAGCCATGTATAGATTCTCTGGGTTCTACTAGGCAACTTGTGGTTTGTGAAGCCTGCCCTCAAGGGGTTGATTTATTGAATTTAATGACTTGTGTAGGCTTGTGGATTAGAACCAAAGGATACTGTGTGATCCTGTAAAATGAAAGTGAATTCTTCAAATATCCTTCTACATCCCAGAAATCAAAGGACTGATTGAATCACTTAAAGAGGGAGAGGAAACCTAAGTCCATTACCATGTTGCAAAGATAATGAATGGTTCTGTGTGTCCTCCTGCAGTGACTATAAAATGATCCTATTGATATCTGGGGCTCACATGAAGTGGTCCAGGGATGGCTGAATCACATTGTTTCTTTCCATCTTCAGGAAAGAAATTTTTTTATCCCCAGTCACATTTTGCTTTTCCCAGACATTGTAAGAAAACGGTTTTAACTTCAAAATGTTGAGACAAAAGGGCACATTGCTACTGTCCTTCTCCCCTACTGCCACTCTGCAAAGGATCTCCCTGTTTCCCTTCTTTGTTTTTTTGCATAAACATGTTGCCTCACCACCATTACCCTTTTGCTGGCCTCTCCCTGCACTGTGCCCATTTTTACCTGGTTAAATCTCATCACATACACAGCTGAGAAAAGAGCTTCTCTTCACCCAGCAGCTCTATAAATGATTAAGTAGTCTTAGATTTACATGTAAAACACCATGACTATGATGAACCTGTTCTATACAAGTCATAAGGCTTCTTCTCCATAAATAGAAATAAAGAAATTAGCATTCATAGGAAGGTTTTGGCATTCTTAACTGATGGGCATTCAATAGAAGAAGCTTGCATAGCTTGAACAGCATAACCTTTGTCCCTGGAGGTTTTTAAGAGGAGGCTGATGTGGCACTCAGTGCCGTGATCTGGTAACCACAGTGGTAGTGGATCAAAGGTTGGACTTGATGATCTCAGAGGTCCTTTCCAAGCTGGATGATTCTGTGATTCAGTGATTCTGTGGTCCTGTGATAGTTATACAGAAGTACTGGAAGTTGACTGCAAGATGAAAGATGTTGCAGAAAATAAAATGTAATGCAAAGCTTTGTATTCAGCAGGGAAAATCAGTGACAGGAAAGGGAAGAGAAATCTTTTGGGATCTGCCCTGACATGAACTTCTATGACTTAAATGTGGCATAGTTTGAGTAACTTCAGTTTTAGAAGACCTAGTTTGTACTACTCATATAGCAGATAAGCATCAGGCATGGCTGCAAATGCAGAATCCATACTCGATCATCTATGAAAAGAGGGAAGCTGAATTATCTGCAGATATTTTTGAGTAAAATGTTTCTTTATGGGCACAATATTTGAGACTTTGCTTCTTACAGATGGCACTACTGTTTGTACTATAGATGCAGACATCTTGTATCTTCAATAAGAATCTGCAATTTTTTTCCTTTATAAATAAAATAGGAGTACAGGACAAACAAATACTTTTATTTAAGTATCCTGAAGTATACTGCAGTTTGTCCAGGAAGAAATACTAGCCTAAGCTATCAGGGACTAAAATGTTACTCTTTCAAATGATGCCCACAAACTGGGAACTACTTAAGCAAAACATTAGACAGAATTTCCTTGTTACCAAGTTTCTACCCAAGGCGTAGCTGCTAGAACTGTATGTAAATGTGAGAAGTCAAGTTTAAAAATATTATCCTGTAATTATTTTTTTTTGGTATTTCTGAAGATCACCCTGGAAAGTATGGGCTGTCTATACCTAATACAGGATGTTTACACAAGACCAGAGTATTCACAAAAAGGAATGACAGCAACTAGGAGGGCAGGAATATTACTGCTCCCACCTTGGCCAACACTCCAATTTAACTTTGTGCTTTGGGTTTAAATTTATGGGTGGCAGGAGGCAGGCAGGATGTTGTGTATCTCTTGCATGTATTTTTTGTTCATAAAAACTGCTTCCTCTGCAGAAGATGCATTCCTCCTTGGCCTGCCTTTTTCATCTGAGTTTGTTTTCTGGGTTTGCTGGCAGGAAAATTATGATATCTTGCATTTCCACAATAAAATTTCACACAGAGTGTATCACAAATACATGAATGAAATTTTATCAGTGATCTAGTTTCATGTCCAGTAATGACAATGTGAATCTTCACATTGTTAACACAGATGTCATACGAGTGGAGTACTACATATTTGAAATGCTACTTTTGATTTTCTGGAGACTGAGAAAGGCATTCACGACCTGGCTACATGCACTGTGCAACCTGAAGACTTTCTTTGATGCCATATGAACATATTTGGATACTGTTGTTTTAATTTTTTAAACAAGTGAATCTCCTGGAGTCCAGTCAGTTTGAAAGTACTAGTTGTCAGCATAGTGCAACCTCGCTCATTTTCAGACAGTCTTAAGGAAAGTCAGGTGCTTTTCACATCGGTAGCCCGGTAAAAAAAAATCCTCAGGTGCTATGTCATTTAGCAAAGAGCCCATAAAGGCTCACAATAGGCATATCTAGATCTTCTGAGATCTGAATATGATTGCAGATACCTGGATAAATATAATCTTCCTAATACAAAACCCTACAAAAACCCTACTGCACAAAGATATATGTGCCCTGGGGTTACAGAATATTAAGTCAAATACATATTTGACTAAAAAAAAAATATGATGTGAAATGCCACTGTCTTCTGAGTGTGCTGAATGGCTATTTTGTGTGTGTCAGTGACCATTTCTTCTTCCAGGAGATTCTGTCAGAAAATGTCAGAGGAAAAAATGTCTCCTAGCAACCAAAGCTTTATGAAGAAAAGTTCCAAACTGACCAGCAGAGATAGACTGAGGTGGGGAGTTGGGAGGAGTCATTAGCAACAGTGAAAAGGCTGCTTGTTTGCTGCTCCAATGCTGAACTCAGCCTTGTTATGGTAGGTGCTCTGTGCACAAAGTTCATCTAAAAGAAGGTACAGGGTTTCTGTCAAACTGGATGGCTTAGAGCTTGGTTTACTAATAGGACTTCGGGTTACTTTTTCTTGACTTTCAAATATGGGTTTCAAAATGATAAAATCTCAAATCATAATGGAGATATAAAATTTAAGTTTGTAACAGCAAAAAGTAAACTTGAGAGGAAAGATCATTATCTCTCTCTTACCTATCCTAGTTATCTCTTTTATCCTTTCCTACCACTAAAAAATTAGAAGATATTTCTTCTATTATCTGGTTAAGCAGAGAAGAGCAATTCTTTTTTAAGGTCTTTTATTGTTAAATCAAAGGATTCACAGTTAAGATTACTTTCCCCCTCTGGGTACTATAAGGAAGCTAGGGAGCAGTAAAAGGCTTGTTTACATGAGGAAACAAAACATTTTGGAGAACATTCATACACCTGAATTAATGCAATACTGAACAAGATATTTTGCCTTTCCTGAGCAAGGAATACAATGTTTAAAAACAGGCTAGTGACGGTAGTTTAAAATTGGAAGACAATACTTCTGTCACTTTTGGCTACACGGGATTGTACATGGTCCATTTTACCTCCTGTCTGTGCTCGCATGACAGCATCAGTGGGTGTGATAGCATGGCAGGATGTGAGTAGGATTGATCTGGCATACTCTGCATGTGAGGCACACACAACTGCTGCTGTTTTATTTCACCAGTACAGCAGAAACTGCCCTTATATAGACACGTCTGGCTAAGGTTTTTACTGTCAGGGATACAATATTCTTTATTATAACCGCATGCATTTTCATAACTGCAGATTTTTAACTGAATGCATTTTCAGCCTGCAGATTTCATAACCTGTTAGGAGTAGCATCACAGCATGGCAATTTTATTCCTTCAAGGCTTCTTTTAGTTCTGTGGTGGGAAGGTAAGCTAGATATTTCGGATTTTTTTGTTTGAGCATTTGTCAGCCTCTTTCCTATTGCTATTTATCTTGCTCAGTCTCGGTCTGCACAATGTCCTCCCCAAATTCATAGCAAACGCAGAGAGAAATCCGAGCTCCCGTACTGCACCCCGGTAACAGATCCCAGATCTAGAACAGGCAAAATGGTGCAGCATGACGGGGTAGCGCCCACCTCGCTGCAGGCTGCGCATCCTTCCCGGCCCAACCGCTGCCTGGTCCAGCCCGGGCCGACAAATCCCGGCAAAAACCGCAGCCGCTCCTCCACATCGCGCTGACATTTCTTCTTGTGTGAAATTGCACCCCAGTGACGCTCGGTACCGCCGGTCACGGGGCTGTGGGCTCCTGCCAGGCTTGTGCCAGGCGGGTTTTCGGTGGACTTGCAGGGCGTCCGCCGTCCCAGGCCCGCCCCAGGACTCGCTGCCTGCCCCCTCCCAGCGCCCACGGCCCCGCAGCAGGCGGTCGGTGGCCGCCTCCGGCTCGGCGGGGCTGGAGGGCGAGGAGGGGGCGGTGCGACCCCCGCCCGGGGCGGCTCCCTCTGCCGCAGCGGCCGCCGCCGTGTCCGCCCCTTCGGCAGCTCCGGGCCCGCCCAGTCGGAGGCGCCCCCGCCGCTCTCCTGGGCGGGGGGATTTAACTCCCGCCGCCGCCGCCGCTCCTGCTTCAGTCCTGCCCGGTCCGGCAGGAGGAGGAGTAGGGTGGGAAACAGAGGGAGAGGGAAGGGAGAAGATAGAAAAGGGAAGGGAGAAGATAGAGAAGGGAAGGGAAAAGATAGGGAAGGGAAGGGAAGGGAAGGGAAGGGAAGGGAAGGGAAGGGAAGGGAAGGGAAGGGAAGGGAAGGGAAGGGAAGGGAAGGGAAGGGAAGGGAAGGGAAGGGAAGGGAAGGGACGGGAAGGGAAGGGAAGGGAAGGGAAGGGAAGGGAAGGGAAGGGAAGGGAAGGGAAGGGAAGGGAAGGGAAGGGAAGGGAAGGGAAGGGAAGGGAAGGGAAGGGAAGGGAAGGGAAGGGAAGGGAAGGGAAGGGAGAGGGAAAGAAGAGGGAAAGAAGAGGGAAAGGAGAGGGAAGGGAGAGGGAAAGGGAAAGGGAAAGGGAAAGGAAGAAGGAAGGAGAGGGAAGAAGGGAAGGGAAAGGAAAGAAAAGGAAAGGAAAGGAAGGAGGAAGGAGAGGGAAGAAGGGAAGTGAAGAAGGGAGGTGAGAAGGGAGGTGAGAAGGGAGGTGAGTGAAGTGCCTCCGCCAGCCGCCTTGTTGCTCTGCTTCTGCAGCCGGTGCACAGGACGAAGCAGCCCCTGGGAGGCGTCCCGGCATGCTGAAAGTCACCATGCCCTCCTCATCCTCATCTTCATCCTCCTCAACCTCATCCTCCTTCGGTTCCTCGGCCGTCGGCCGTCCCGGATCCGCTGCGCCCGACTACTGGATCGACGGCTCCAACAAAGACACCCTGGCCCATTACTTCGACCTGGAGTCCGAGCTGGGACGGTGAGGGGGCGCTGGAGCGGGACGGGTGGCCGCGGGGCGAGGGCGCAGCCGTAGCGGAGGGGCCGGGGTTGCGGGGGTGTCCGGGTCTGGATCTGCCTTCTCCGCCGGCACTGCGTCGCTCAGGCGAGAGCGGCAAAACTTTGGTTTGTGTGAACGGCGTGGGGAGAGAGTGCTGGCTTTCAGGGCGTATAGGCTTTCGAAGAAAAATTGTACCTCCCGGGAGTCAGGATGTTCAAATTCCCAAAAGAAACGAGTGGTTTTCAGTAGAATGCATCAGTCCATCCCAGTGAACATCCATTCCAGTCCACCCCAGTCAGGCTGCCTAAATATTTAAGGACCTATTTACTGTAGACCAATTTATCAGCTAATACTAACAATATTATATCGAGACCACTTAAATGACACCTTATTTGTAGCCCCACTTCATATGGGACCTTTTTATCGTGTTTGCCATTATCAGCACCTTTAGAACTTGTACTGACACAAGTCCCACATTGGGGGGGGAGTCAGTGAGTAGGCCTCTGTATGGAGAATCCTTACACTGAAGTGCAGTGCAGATGAGAGAGCTGGTACCTGTTCTCTTACAAGTTCTGCACTATTGTCCTGCTGCTTCTGCTTGGGAAGTTAAAGGTCCCAAGTGTTCATTTTTTAAAAAAACAAAGTCCAGTGTTAAGATGCTGTTGCTTATATTTATTGTGTGATTTCCACTCTCTAAATACAGTTTTTTATGCTCAATTTTGGGGCAGAAAAAAAGAAAAGTAGAAAATGACAAATCTTTTTAAGGGTTTACAGTGGGTGACTTAAATCTGTTAAGTTTGTAAGTAACAAATAGCAGTTTTTAATTTTGCCACTAATAGACTGTTAAAATCCTGGATGATTGTGGGAAATTTTCAAGTCATAACATGATTGCCTCAGTACAGTATTTTTGCAGAAAGGATATGCAGTGAAAGTTATTCCCACAAATATCTGTGGTTGGTGTACCGTAACTGATAGAGGCAGGAAGGGCTGTGGAAATACAGTCTTTCTTGGCTTGCTTACTAAGTCTTAAACATCTGCTGCTACCTTTTTGCTGCTGTTGCTACTCATGCCAGTCAGATTTAAATAGGCAGAGGTTTATATATACTTACAGCATTTGTACTTGACTTCACTGTACCTCTGTACAGAAAGATAAAGCAGGAAATACTGCTGTAGCAGTTTTGTGTCTGGGATTGACCAAAGGAAAGCATGTACAACTGAATAACATTATTTGATACCAATTCTGTCACCTGGATTACTGCTGCTATGTTTGGTCTGTCTAGAATAGTTTGAGCATATGTGCTGCTGGCTGTGGGCTTCATTTAAGCCCACACTGGTGATATATCATGAGTTGATTGTGTAGGTTGGGAAGGGGTTTTAAAGTGTTAATTGCCTTGTCTGAGGAAGGGTTATTGAAAGCTGAGGGGCAGTGGGTTTTTCTACTTTCCAAGCTGAGAGTATATGATGAAGCTACAAACCCCAAAAGATTTGAGTAAGGAAGATAACCACATTAGATTAGTATGGGAATTTGAAGTCTGGTCAGCTGTTGGATAGAACTGGGAAATAAGATTTATAACAAAAGCAAAGAG
The DNA here is from genome assembly GCF_036169615.1 of Heliangelus exortis. Classification (NCBI taxonomy): domain Eukaryota; kingdom Metazoa; phylum Chordata; class Aves; order Apodiformes; family Trochilidae; genus Heliangelus; species Heliangelus exortis. The sequence continues at coordinate 26,581,930 of NC_092454.1, read as the reverse complement.
AATACAGGAGATCAGAACTATCTTAATCAAAGGCTGACCACAAGGTATGGGGAGACAACTTGGAGTGGTACATGCTTCAGGGGAAAACTGCACTAACAGTTTGAGTTCTACCTTTGAGATCGTGTCACGGTGAGCATCCTGACTGCTGGAGCTCTTCTCATATCCCCTCTGATAGCCCAGGTGTATCTTAGAAAATCTGTAAGGGAGATCCCACAAATCCTCTTGCTTTCTGAGTGCAATATAAAAACTGTCCTGTTTTCTCATGGTAATCTTGTCTCCAGTCTTTTCATTTTTGAGATGATTTTGAGTATGTCTACAAAACAAAATATTCATTGCTTAGGTAAGTGGTTATGGAAAAGTAGATGAAGCTGAGAAATGTGGGTATGTGATCCAACTCTTAGGTATTTTTAGTGTACCTTAAGGTTACCAAAATAACCAGCAGGAGACCCTACCCTAAAGCGTCTTTAACAAATAGAGGATTGGAAGATATCTTTTGTCAGACTGTGAAGACCTGCATTTGGACAGCTGCTGCCAAGTATGGGAGTTCCCCTGTGGAAGGAGTGCACTTTCTGCAAATGTCTGGTAAATCCCTAGGACATCATAGTCAGTAGTACTTGCTTGTATGACCAACTAAGGAGTAATGGGAGACAAGGGAAAATGCGTTGCTAGCAAGAAAAATCATAAATGCCTAAAAGCTTGGGTAGGAGTAAACAGTGTTCTTTCAACAAGTGGAGTTCCACAGGCATCAGTTCGGGTGTCTGGGCTGCTCAACATGCTCATAAATAAAGGGGATGAACAGTCCTTGAGGGTTTTAAAGACATTGCTGCTTATGAGGAATTGCAGAAAGACCTTACTGGACTGATAGGGCATATAAATAGTGGATAAAATTCAGTTTTAATCTAATAAACAATGTAAGGGTGGAAGAGAAACACTTGGCTTGTTTGTTTCCCTAGAAAATCCTGTATTGAGGTTAAGATGGAAATCTCTGGAAACACATGGGGCATAGATGGGGTGTCTGGTTAGAAGTGCTTGTTTGCTGCAAGTGCTTCTTTGATGCAAGCTCTGCAGGGCATCTGAAGAAGCTAGCAAGTAAAAAATGAACTGGAAGAGTTAAGGTCATTTTAGAACAGGGTGTAGTTAAATTGTGGTAATCCTGGCCACTGGATGCTATAGGTGTTAAAAACTTACATGGGTTTAATAGGGAACTGGGAAAATTTACATTCAGGAAATTCATTAAGACTGATTATACTGAACTGCAAGTTGTTGAATGTTATGAGAATACTCTTTGGCAGTGTTGATATGTTTGCTCTGTTCTTGTGTCCTTCTTGAAGCATCGCTGTTTGGCTACCATTAGAGACAGTACTGTGGGCTAGACAGGCTTTTATTCTGACCCAGCTATTTTTACATTCTACTGAATGCCTGGCTAGTTCAGCTTCCTTTTAGTCTATTTCTGACAAGCAGATTTTGTATGTACCGTGTAACTGGAGTTAAAAGTCCTGCAAAGATGAAAAGTTGGTCTTCCTTTTACAAAGAGTAATGTCTCTTTCTTCTCTGAAGTTTGCAGAATTGGTCAATAGTGGACATTGGAATTTTGTTCTGAGTGTATTTCATCTAGAAGTTTATTTTCCACACTCCCTTGGAAGCAGATTGTAATAATTTTATATTCTACATTTGTATGTTCCTTAAAAATTAAACATTTTTGTTAGCCTTATATAATCTGTGCTGTATCTTTTGGTACAGTTTCTGAAGTCAGGATTAATTTTAAATTTTATTTGAGTGAAGAGAAAGTTTAGTAACAATTTTTATATTATGAAAATGTAATTTTTCTGTTGAAATATTAGTCATGGAATTTTACTTAGCATGCACTCTCTTGCCTAACAGCACCCAACTGCATAGCTATTGGAGTTGAAACTGTCTAATGTTATTTTTGTAGGCGTATTGCAGATCTGTTAAATGGTCAACTGCAGCTGGAAGCATTTCCATCCAAATTTTTAGGGCTTGCTTTTGGTTTCAAAGGTTGAACAAAATAATAATAACAGTAATAATTGTAATAATAATTTTCAGTAACCCAGAAAAATTACAGGCATTTTTTTATTTTCATGTAAGAATGAAATCAGGATCTTCCAAGGCTGCCTTTTCCTTCATGGCAAGCTTTCCATTGTGTGATCCTTGCTGAAGACCTGAAACTGAAAGGCACTCTATACTTGCAACTTGCCTTGAGTAGACAGCGTAAGCTGAATCATAGGTAGTTTCTGCCCTTGAATTCTTAGCACAAGGAGTTTAAATTCAATATGTAATTTAAACTCAAAGTTTCAGAATGATGTCTTGCTCTGTGAATTCTATTTATGAGTGTCATCAAAGTAGCATCTTTTCTATTGGCAGTAGTAGATGAAATCAAGTAACTCTTTTGTATAAGCATGATTTTATAGAAGTGGATTATTTTTGCACTTGATGCTTTGAAGTTCAGACAGTTTATGCTTTGAAAGTATGCCAATTATCTCCCTTTCCATTCCTTCATTAAAAAAAAAAGAGCCTTTTTTCTGTCCATCTCAAGAGTCATTTGTTATACAGACTATTTGCTGTGTTTATTTTGAAAACCACTTGCTCATTTTGCTTTGGAGTGCACTTAAAGTAGGCCAATCCCTCCTTCAGTAAAACTTTTGCATACTTGTTTGTGATTTTTCTGTACGGGACTCGAGGATTTTCTGAACCGTTGCAGGCTGTCTGAATGTGAGTGTGGAGTGCCTAGTGATTCCATCCTAGTGATCTAGGATGAAGTAATCTTTGAGTAGAAAATGCCTGTGTAGATTTTCCCATCCTCAAGGTCACGTTATGCTGTGAGCTGCAGCTTGCTTGTTACCCTCACACCTTCAGGCAAGGAGGAAGCTTTTTCATGCAGGCATTTCCTGCTGATAGGGAAGGCTGTTGAAGAGGAGGGTCTGAGATCTCATTTGGGATTGTTGTGATAGGTATGTTGGACCTTGCTTTGAGGTAGGAAGATAGGAGATACAGAGGGTTTGGTACTGGCCAAGGTGGCAGGTGGGTATGGAGAATGGTGTTCTTCATGCATTGCACAAGACAAATTTTCACTTCCCTTTCTTCTTGAAGGTGTTCTGTCCACCTCATCCTTCCCCTTTAAAAGTATCCTAAGCATTTGACTGCAGGCACTGCTATGGTGAACACACACTTTACTCCTTCTACTGAAGCAGTGCAGTTGAAGAGAAAACAATCCAATGCTAAATTGGCCAGGAAGAGGATGTCAGATTTTTGTTAAGGAAGACATTGCTTAAGGGGGGGAAGGATATTAGTCCCTATCAAAATGCATGAGTCATAAATAAAAACTAAGACCAAGAAGTGAATGTTTTCTGTAAAAGTTGTGTAGCTCCTGAATTCAGTGTTCTGGATGAAATTCCTTGCTTGGGTATAAGAAACCAGAATTTATAATGTATAGCCACAGTCTGACAAATAAAATGCTTTATTTGGTGCAGGGAGAGTATTTTCTTCAGTTTTGTCTGGTTCAATTCAACAACTGGTAGATTTAGAATTAAAATCTGAGTGTTGGGAAAGCAAGAAAAGAAAATTTCCTCACCCATTAAAAAACCCCACACAATTGGGAGTTGATGTACCATTTCACTTGTAGCTCTATAATCATGCAGAGAAATGGACTCTTACAATGCTCCCATACAACCCATGGGAGATTGTTACTGACTTTGTTGTCCAAATGCCTATCTTACCCACTAACTTACTTGCCAAACAGTGTCTCTCTCTGCATGTTTCTTAGTTAGAAAAGAAGAAAGCTTTTTTGAATGTTTGTTGGAACAGCTGACATTTCATTCATGCTAGAAAATCAGTTTTAAGTTTTACAGACAGTTGTTAAAATCCACTAACAGTTGGAATTTGTGACAAAATCAGTATTCCACAGACAGGAGTTTTGCACTGAACTCCAACCTCAACACCTGCTTTGATAGGTCTCAGAAAAAAGATGATAAAATATGTGTATATCTGATTGTTGCTAATAATATGACTGCAGTGTCATATGCCATGATGGAAAATAGGTTTGTTGATTCAATCAGCAATGGGCAGAGTGTTTAGCTGTCAATGCTTGGGCACAGTCACGTTAGAGAAGCTAATGCTATTGTAGCCACCTTCTCTCAGGAATATGTTAACCCTTGTTACTGTGGGAGGAACACATGCTGCTTCTGCCATTAAACAGATTACTTGATTTTTAGTACATCCAAGCCACAGCTGTATGATATAAAAACAGCTTGAAACAAGTTTTTCTTCTTGTAAGTATGAAATAAAATGGATGACTGATAATGGCATGTATTTACATGTTATCAGTTACAGAAGCTCTGAGATTTTGTTTGTAACACTGTGTTGAGCTATTTCTATTTTTAAAAGGAATTTGTGAGTGCATCTACACGGGAGTTTTAATTTGGATTGGTTGTAATGTTTGTGAAACAAATGTCCCAGTTATCCCCTTTCTTGGTGTTTTGCATCAAGGGGCATTCTTGGATTGCACAGAACAGACTGAACACAGCTGAACCAGAATATGCAGTTCAGAAACACTTAGAATCATAGAACAATTTGGGTTGGAAGGGATCTCTAAAGGTCATCTAGTCCGATTCCCTTGCACAGGAACCACAGGCCTGTTAAAGCCAGGAAAGATTACAGAATCATAGAATAATGAAGGGACCTCTAAAGGTCATCTAGTCCAACACCCCTGCAGTGAGCAGGGATATCCTCAACTAGATCAGGTTGCTCAGTCTCGTCAAGCCTCACCTTGAATATCTCCAGGGATGAGGCCTCAACTACCTCTCTAGGCAACCTGTTCCATTTTTCTACTATCCTTGGTAAACAACTTTCTCCTAACATCCAATCTAAATCTACTTTACTTTAAAAACATTGGCCCTTATCCTTGCCACTACAAGCCTTCATAAACAGTCCCTGTCCAGCCTTCCTGCAGGTCCCCTTCAGGTACTGCAAGGTCACTGTCAGGTCTCCCTGAAGCTTCCTTGAGGCTGAACTATGCCAGCTCCCTCAGCTTGTCTTCATAGGAGAGGTGTTCCTGTCCCCTGATCATTTTCATGGACCTCATTTGGACTCACTCCATCAGGTCCATGTCCTTTATGTATTGAGGGCTGCAGGGCTGGATGCAATACTCCAGGTAAGGCCTTACCAGAGAAAAGTGGTAGAATCATCTCTCTCAATCTGCTGGCCACACTTCTTTTGATGCAGCCCAGGATGCAATTGGCCTTCTAGGCTGCAAGCACACACTGTTGTCTCATGTCCATGTCCAGTTTTTCACGCACCAGTACCCCCAAGTCCTTTTCTGCAGGGCTGCTTTCCAACACCTCATCCCCAAGCCTGTACTGATCCTGTGGATTGTTCTGACCCAGGTGCAGGAACCCCGCACTTGGTTTTATTGAACTTCATGAGGTTCACCTGGGCCCACCTCTCCAGTTTGCCTAGGTCCTTCTGGATGACATCTCATCCCTCTGACTTATTGGCAGCACCACTCAGTTTGGTGTCATCTACAAGCTTGCTGATGGTGCACTCAATCCTGCTTTCTATATAAATTCATGAAAATATTAAACATAACAGGTCCCAGTATAGAACCCATTTGTCACTGTTCTCCATCTGGACTTCGAGCTGTTGACCACTACCCTCTGGTAGGTCATCCAGTCAATACGGCCATCCAGTCAATTCATCACCCAGTGATGATGGACCCATCCACCTATCAAATCTATGTTTCTCCAGCTTGGTGAGTAAGATATTATGTGTCAAGGGCCTTGCAGAAGTTCACGTAGATGATATCCATTGCTTTTCTCTCGTTGAGTGATGTAGTTACTACATTGTAGAAAGCTATTAGGATGGCCAGGCACCATTTACTCCTAGTAAAGCCATGCTGGCTGTCTTGAATCACCTTCCTGTCCTCCATGTGCCTTAGCGTGTCTTCTAGGAGGATCTAGGATGATCTTACCGGACACAGAAGTGAGGCTGACAGGTTGGTAGTTTCCAGAGTCCTCCTTTGTACCTTTTTCAAAAATGGGCATGATGTTTCCTTTCTTCCAGTCGCCAGGGACTTCACTTGATTGCCATGACTTTACAAATATCATGGAGAGTGGCTCGGCAACTGTATCTGCCAATGCCCTCAGGACTCTGGGAAGAATCTTGCCAGGTCCTATGGATTCAATATCTTCGGGTTTCTCAGACAGTCACAGCCTTCCGTGGGTGTACCCATAGAGTACCCACACGCGTTTTGATGTGTGGTGGGAGCACAGTCTTCCTCTGCCTTCCACCATGGACTGGGACGGGAGTTGTCAGAGGTGTCAGAGCCCTCAGGTTTACCTCAGTCATTTCTGCTGCTGCTGCCTCACGCTCAGCCGCTCAGGCTCGGCTCACGCCATGCTCCGGGAAGGTGTGAACAGCCAGTTTGCACAACCAGATGAGGGCTTGTATGATGCAAAACCTGAAAAAAAATTGTGTCTTGGTATCAGCATGCTGCAATCACCTCTAACACTGGTGTGTTCCTGCATACCTAGATTATGTGTCCTAATGATGTTTGAATCAAATGGAAATCAATCTGCAAGTTCGTTAATAGGATGCTTTTGATACCGTGTAACCAGCATCATGCACAGGTCACTATCTGTCCACTGAATAACTTGAAAGCTAAAGGGAATATATATTATATAAATAAAAATTCAGTACCTAAGAGTGCCAAGTGGAAGAGCAGTTAGCAATTGCAAAACATTGTGTTATCTCTGTACTCTTATTAGTCTGTGTACTCAATGCATTGTTCTGTCAATAAATTGAGTCCTTACCTTTTTTTCTGTAAATGAAGTGCTGAAGCTGGAATGAATAGATGACGATTCTTTGTAATTTTCACAGCCTTCTTGTAATTAAAAATCAGTTATTCATAATGGAAAATTATATCAGAGAATTGTTATTTCTTTATTTTCAAGTTGTTCTGTCAGTCACTATACATTTTGTCATTGGTTTTGGCTACCTTTTTAATTGAAAAACGTATTTATTTCTAACGGAGAAAATTAATAGCTCTTGAAATAAGTGCTGTTAAGAATACTGAAAAAGGTTTCTGCACATAGAGCTTTTAGGAGTTGAAAATAACAGTATAATTTGTGATAATGCAATAATTGTCATACTTGAAAAACATTGCAGTAGTCTGCAAGCAGATATAACAAAGTAATTTCTTTCAGCTTGTTCAGATATGCACAGTATATCTGAAATTGAATAAATATTTTCAAGCTCAGCTGAAAACATTCCCCCAGGTTTAATTCTGCCATAAATCTATATGATTCTGGATTGAGGACATGTAAACCTACGGAAGCCCTGTGGTATAAGCAGCAAATGTGTCTTCATTTTTCTGTGTTTTATGGTGTGTGTCCAAAGGCACAAGGTATTGTGTAAGGGATTGTAATGGACCTGGTTTCCTAGGCAGAATTCTACTAGATGTTTAAATGGTTGCTCCCATAGTAAATAGCCACATTTGAAAGGACCACCAGTTATGAATGGTAGTTAGTGAAAATATACTCACTGCTGTAGCACATGCCCCATCTGTGGGAGTCGAAATACTTGCTAGGTACTTCAGTCAGATCAAAGAAGTTTTATCTTTCTGAATATTGTCTAAGAAGGTCAGTCTGGAAACAAAAAAAATAGTCGTCCCATAGGTTTTTCAAGTCCAAGAAACGGAGCTGTCTTTATCGCAGTAAGCCTGAATAATTTTTAGTGGTGCTCTGATAGTCAGAAGGTTGGTGAGGCTTTGGGAAAGTGATTGTCTGACACTGCACATTTTGTGGAAAAAATGAAAATATTTGAATAATATTTTCATCCTAGTATGTACAGTATGTATGAGCCATTAGTAGGAGTTACAATTGTGTAAAAATAAAGAACATGTACTCCCATGTGCTTTCACATTGAAGCAGAATTTAAACATTAATCTTTCATATTTGCTGTTGACTCCTTCAATTAGGCTTTCTTAGCATGCTTCATCTCTTCACAATAAGCAGACTGTCATTATATGAACAATTAATAGTTTCAAAATGGATATTCTTTTTGCATTACAGTAGTGCTTATTTTGAGAAAGAGTAACCAAATGCTCTGGGCGTTTCTGAATGGTGATGCTGCCTTTGGTTCTAGGTCTGTCTAATGTCTTTTTCAATATTAATGTTTTCCTTATCTCCTTCATTTAAAAACTGGGTAAAAATGACAGCTTTCACAAACAGTCATTGACAATTTGGAAACATTCCTACATTTACTGATTGTGGTCCTTTTGGCCTGCCATGTTCAGTGTCCTCAGCCAGTCAGTAGTTTAGGATTTTTTGTGTTGTGGAAGTATACAATTTTCTCATTACTTTTGCCTTACTTTTGTATCTCAAAGTTAAGAAAGGTTATTCAAAAGTAACCCCTCTTCTGGCAGAAGTGCAGAGGATGTTGTTACCCAGAGTGTATCTGGGTGATCTTTTGAACCTCTGGAATCCCACCCAAAAAAGTCAAGGAAAGTATACTTCTTCCTTGCTCTGTTCCATGATTGCATGATTGCAGTTCATGGCCTGTGATGCTTTCCTGTCTCTTTTCACACTCTGGCAATAGGAACTGTTTCAGAAGGTAAAGGCATGTTTTGTTGTGAGTGGGTTAGTAAGGAAGGTTCTGCTCAGGATGATACCTTGCCTGGCAGCATTCTTCCCAAACATAGCCTAACTGCTGAAGATGGCACATCTTAAGGACATATAGATATTTCCCTTGAGTTTACTGGAGTGTGTAGGAAGGTTGTGGTCATTCATGTGGAAATCTATTTCTTTTTTCCTGGTTAGCTGTGTTTTTATAGAGATCTGTTAGTGTGGTGCAATGGGGGGATCATTGGGAACAAGCTATCCAAGACCACTTTCAAACAATATACATTTTTTCATCAATGTATACATTGTATGTGTTCAGTTTCTTAGACTATATCATGTTTAAAATAGAAACATGGAGTAGTGGTGTTATAATACTGTACCAGTACACACTGCAGATGCATCTTTTTTTTTTGGAATGGATGCAAACATGATGTTGCTGTCATGGGTTACTATCAGTTAAAACACATGGACTGTCAGGGACAATCAATGTTTGTATCTGTTTCCCTCAGATTAGATTGATGAAGTGTTGTTGCTTTCCTTGTAAAGTGTTTCTAAGTTAGGAAGCCCTACAGCAATATGAAAGGAACTTCGAAAGGGACATATGTGGTTTCTCCTTTCATATATGCACATATCCATGCTAAAAACTCAAGAACCATAAAAAAAACCAAAACAACCTACAACAAAAAAAACCAAACAAACAAAAAAAAAAAACAAAACAAAACAAAACCCCAAAACACCAAAACAAAACCAAAACCATTATTTGTAAAATAAAAGACAAGGAAAATGAAAATTCTTTTGAAGAAAAAAACCAAAACAAAACCAAGACTATGCTGCTGTTTGACAGTTAACTATCTCTTTATTATGGATTTTTTGGGAGGGGGGATAAAGCAGTGCTAAAAGCAAGTCCAAGGTTTGTAATGAACACTCTCAAAAGCAACATTTTAAGCCCTTCAAGAAATGTATAGTCTGTGCACCAGTGCATACCTCTCCGTGGGCATCCGTATGCCACATATAGGATGGCAGAACTGCAACTTACCTCAGAACTGATGTCATCTCCAAGTCCTTTTCCTCAAACTCTTCTCACTAGAAGCACGGTGTCATGGTTTAGTGACAGATGCTCTGTTGTTCCCCACTACCCTCCCAGGGGAAGATGAAGATGGGAATAAGGAAGAGAGACTTTAAGACTGAAAGAAAAGACTTTCTAATGAAAAAACTAATGAAGTAGCAATAGCAAATTGCAAAAGTATATACAAATATGTAAATATGGAGCTTGCCGTCCTCAGCTGGTAATTACTTATCAACCAGAAAAGTCCCACATTGGACTGGGCAGTAGATGGGGGTGCCCAAATCCAGGGCCTCAGTGACAAGTTGCAACAGTCTTAGAGCACCCAAGCTGGTCCTGTTTGAGAAGATATAAGGCAACTCACCTGGGTGAGTGATGTTCTCCAGTGGGGAAACGAAGCACTGCAGGAGGAGGCCTTAACCCAGCTAGCACACCAACCAAAAAAGCCCCCAGATGGCTCTCTTGGGAGCCATTTTATACTGAGTACCATGTGAAGGAATACTGCAATGGGTCCATTTGGGTCACCTGAACCATCTTGTCCTCCCGTAGGCTCAGATACTCCCCTCTGGAACTGCCACATCCCCAGGCTGCCAGCTGCTTCTGGTCTCCCAGCAAGGTTTTTCCAATCCCACCCTCTCGAACTAAGATACAATGTATACATCTCTCCATCCTCTCTCCAGGCATTGTGAAAGAAACAGTTGCTTGGGTTCAAGGAATCACAGAAAATTAGGGGTTGGAAGTGACCTCAAAAGATCATCGAGTCCAACCCCCCTGCCAGAGCAGGGTCGCCTATAGCAGGTCACACAGGAACATTAATGTGGTCACCCCTCAGTCTCCTCTTCTCCAAGCTGAAGAGCCCCAGTTCCCTCAGCCTTTCCTCATAAGGGAAATGTTCCACTCCCTTCACCATTTTGGTCACTCTGCAATGGACTCATTCAAGCAGTTCCCTGTCCTTCTGGAACTGAGGGCCCCAGAACTGGACACAATATTCCAAATGTGGCCTCACCAGGGTAGAACAGAGGGGGAGGAGAACCTCTCTCAACCTACTAACCACCCCCCTTCTAATGCACCCCAGGATGGCATTGGCCTTCTTGGCCACAAGGGCACATTGTTGGCTCACAGAACCCTCAGGTCCCTTTCATCTATGAGGCTGACTGGTCTGTAGTTACCTGGGTTCTCTTTCTTGCCTTTCTTGAAGACTGTAGTGACATTTGCTTTCCTCCAGTCCTCAGGCACCTCTCCTGTTCCCAACAGCTTACTAAAGATGATGAAGAGTGGCCAAGCAATAACATCCACCAGCTCCCTCAGCACCTGTGGGTGCATCCCATCAGGACCCATGAGTTTATGGATGTCCAGACCCATTAACTGATCCTTAACCCAGCCCTCATCAACCAAGGCAAACTCATCCTTTGCCCTGACTTCCTCATCGGCCTTAGGGATCTGGGGCTCCTGAAGACATCCTCCAGCAGTGTACACAGAGGCAAAGAAGATGTTCAGCAATTCTGACTTCTTTGTGTCCTCTGTCACCAGGACACCCATCTCATTCAGCAGTGCCTACATTGCCTCTAGTGTTGGTTTTATCTGCTATCCATTTGAAGAAGCCTGTCCTGTTGTCCTTAGCCTCTGTCTCAAGGTTTAAGTCCAAGGAGGCTTTAGCTCTCCTAGTTGCCTCTCTGCATTCATGGAAAACAGTCTTATATTCCCTCCAACTGGCCAGCCCTTCCTTCCACAATCTGTAGGTTCTCTTCTTCCATTTGAGTCTACCCAGCAGTTCCCTTTTCAACCACACTGATGCCCCAGTTCCCTTTCTAATTTCTTTTCCATTGGGATGCATTGGTCTTGAGCTCCATAGGTCCCATAGGATTTTCCCCAGCAGTTGTTTAAAGAGGACAAAGTTGGTCTTTCTGAAGTTCAGGGTTGTGATTCTACTTGGAATCCTGTTTCTACCACAGAAGATCCTGAACTCCACGACCTCATGGTCACTGTATCCAAGGTTGCCCTCAATCTTCACTGCTTCAACCAGACCCTCCTTGTTAGTTAGGGCAAGATCCAGCAATTGCATCAAGAAGTTATCATCAATGCACTGGAGGAATCTCCTGGAATGTGAATGGCTGCTGAGTGAGTGTTCCAGAAAATATCTGGGGAGTGAAAGTCTCCCATGAGAACCATGGCCTGTGATCACAAGACTGCTACCAGCTGCCTGTAGAAGGCATCATCAACTTCCTCATTCTGATCATGTGGCCTGTAATAGACACCCACCACAGTGTCCCCCCCATTAGCCTCTCCCTTAATTCTAACCCACAAACTCTCAACTTGCTCCTCATCTACCCCTGGGCAGAACTCAATACATTCATGTTGCTCTCTGATGTAAAGAGCAGCTCCCCCACCTCTCCTTGCTGCCCTGTCTTTCCTAAAAAGGACAAAGCACCCATGACCACATTCCAGCCATGTGAGCTGTCCCACCATGTCTCTGGAATTGCCACCAGATCCCAGCCCTTTGACCTCACATAGGTCTCTAACTCCTCCTGTTTGTTCCCCATGCTGTGTGCATCTGTGCACAGGCATTTCAGGTTGTGGGCTGAGCCTGCTGACCCCACCCCAGGGGAATGGGAGTCAAAGGAAGAGTCATAATTCTAAATTAGGATTGTCCCACGTTGTAATCTTTCCTTTTTGCAAGTATTCATAGTTTTTTTCTCAATTCAGATAATCATAAACACACCAATATTATTATTTTCAGTCTTCTGATCTTTAAAATGAATTCATGTCTGCCAGGTTCACTGCCTTTGGGAACTGATACTGCATCTTAAAATAGTGAGTTTATTGTGGTTTTATTCATGAAGATGACCCTTTTTGTACAACAGGCACTAGCAGAATTGAATGCTGCATAAACAAAAAAAGTTCCACAACTGTAATGACTTTATGGTTTCTAATGAAGCAGCATAATGTCTTGTGACTAAAGGGGGTCAGTCAATCAGATCAGTTGCCACAAATTTTGAGATGCTGCTTGATATTTGATAAAGGAGCTGAAATGCTAATGTTAGTAGATAAAAAATTCATGCAAAGAAGCTGGAACTAGCTCAGAAATTAAATGCAGGAGTTCCAATTTAATGTAAACAAATTACTTTTAAGGAACAATTTTGCACTCAGGGATGAATGGAAATTAAAAAAAGTGCAGGATCTTAATGATTACCCCTGGAATAAGAAGTCTGGTATTATCTTAAAAGTACTTCTCAAATTATAACAATACTGATTTTCCTTTGAATAATCTTTGTCAGTGGAGGCACACTGACAGTACCACAGAATGTGCAGTGTGATTTTATTTTATGTTTCTCTATGTTATACTGCTTTGAAAGGAGTGGACTTTCATACCCGTTCAGTGGAAGGCTGTCCATAAATCATGCAATTTAAATTATAATGAGGCTTTCTATCTGCTTGGGTTTTTTGGACATGAGCTGTTTGAGTTTTATTTAAACTTGAGAAAGCACCTGTTTCAAATTCTTTCTAAATACAAGATGATGTTTGCTGTTTCTGATTTAGTAAATGTCCTGCACCAGTCTAACATTGTGGACCAATGAGAGAGTTTTAAGAAAACAGCTTGGGCCAGGAATGATTTAAGTTCTTTTGGCACGCTTTGATTCTTTTTTCTGTGTGGTGGTATTACATATTTTTTTACTTTTGCAGAGGAAATAGATGTTTTGGTAAAGCTTATATGGCCTCAAGATTAAATCTGCCATGGACTTAGACTGTTGACATGTTTGCTTTATTAATGAACCACAATTCTGATCTGATATACAGTGCTTTATAGATGTTTGTTTACCTGATGGAAAACATTAGCTTGTCAGCTTTCCATATGATTCAATAATGATTTGATAAAACTGAACACAAAAAATATTCAAGAACTCATGCATCATTATCATGATCGAAGTTCAAAGACCTGTAAGTTATGTGTGCATGAATGTTTTTACCTACTGTCTTCACTGGATAACCCCCTCCTCTCAGCCTTGTGCTTAAGGGGAAGCGAGCAGTCCATCTGTCTACATTCTCTTCAAACCTCACGATTTTCTGGCTGACTTTCTTAGTAAAAAGGGAATGGTTGCAAGTTGACTTCATAGGGGGAAGCAACACTTTATGGTGTAGATCAGAAGTCACATTTTGTTTAGTGACTTTAGGTTTCAGGTGATCAGATGAAGAAACAAAATAAAGGTGGGTGATGTCCGTTCACCCTTTACCCCTGCAGCCCCATCCTCCTTTCCCCCAGTTTCTCATTTTTTCTGTTATTTTTCATAACCTGATGGAAAATGAAAATGCTTGGGAAACCTGGTGTTACCACAGTACTAACTTGAATTAAAAGAGGAAGACAGGTCTAGCCTTTACAAAAACAGTTAGCAAGTAACTGGTAATTAGCAAAATTCCTGACACTCAAAAGGCAACAGTAAATTTATTTTGTTCACTGCAGAGGAGAGGAAGGGTGGTAGATTTATTTCATCTGATTCTCCCTTCACCACAATTCAGTTCAAGAACATCTTAACTGCAATCAAAACCAGAATTTGGATTGGTAGTTAAAACTAATGATTAATGAATGCTAAATAAAATCAGTAATGAATTGCTAGATTGGGTCAGTGTGTAATGGAAAATCTACAATGAAAGAGGGACCGTAAAGTTCACTGGCATGTCTTCTGCAGTCAGTCCCATAGAGATGAAACACATCTCTATAATCATCATCCTCATCATCATGGCTTTGCTTTGCCAGTGAGGATTTCAGAAAGGCTCTCTCTCCCCACACTTGCTGCAAGTGCTCTGATGGCTGATGGGGCCCATGCGGGACAGACAGTGCGGCTGCAAAAGGCACAGCAGAAAGTGTCCTGTGAGGGGCCAGCCAAGGCACAGCTCTTCCTGTGCTGATTCTAATACTTCCACAGGTAAATTATTTCCTGAATTTAAATTCAAATCCAATCTCTACGCATATTTAATATCATAGGTGTTCAGAATTAGGTGGAGCAGTAATAAAACTGGGTGAAAAAAGTAGTTTCATTCACTACCATGAAAACTTGCTCACAAAGATGACGTGATTTGCAGTAGCATAATACTCTTTTATGTCCAGAGGCTCATTCCTTTTGAATGACAAAACAGCCTTGGTCATCTCTTTCATTCTCTCCTTTGTAGCACAACAGTATGTTTTTGGCCATTTGAATCATCACCTACTTAAAAGTCAATAAGCCTGTGTTATTTTAGTCATTTCAGCTGGTTTTGTCTGTAGTAGTCTTTTTTATTGTTCTTCCAACATAATTGTAGTGAAAAATATTTTAATCTCTTCATATTCTTTTTCTACATGACTATAGAAAAGATGAAATGCCATTTATAATGGAAATAACTATAATAAATAAATTTGTCTTGCAGATTACCATCTAAATTGGAACTGGCAAAACTGATTCTTTAAATAACTTGCCCTTTTTCTTGTTAGTCTCCATTTTGTGACTGGCTATGTGTGCTGTTTGTGAATTAATACAATAGTTTTTTTACCAGATAATCTATTTAAATGAAAGTCATGGTGCTTCTTATCAAGTGTACTGAATAGCTACTAAGAACATTTTATTGTGTTTTTCCCTAGTCACAGAAAAGTAATAATGACTAGCAAGTTCTATTAGTCATCCACAGTGGCATGAGGCCATTGAAAGACTGTATTTCATGTTTGAGAATTGTTTCTGTAAAGACATATTAATGTCTTTACAATAGTAAATTGGGAGACTTGAGAAACTGAAGAATTTCCATCCCATATTATCAGTATTTTGGTATTTTGGGGGTTTTTTTTCTTTGTTTGCTTGTTTGTTTTTTGTTTTGGTTTCATTTTTTTGTTTGTTTTTTAGTTAGGATAAGTAGTTCAAATATTGTCATAATATGGATAAGGGGAGAGTTCTACAGCATGAAGTTTTACAACAATTTTGAATTCAAATTTTCAAGCATTTTCACAGTTACATTTAGCGATAATTAAAGATGTTCTGACTTTTTTTTTTTTTTTTTTTTTTTTTTTTTTTTTTCCCCTCAAGAAAAAACTATGGTGTTTATCTCTTGTAGCATGGTGCCTTATGAGCGTTTTGGTGCAGGTCCCTCTTTTCACCTTAAGTCTTTGTGCCTTTGGTTCCTGCTTGTGCTGTGTTTTACCTGTTACATTAAAACTGCTGCAGCTTTCACACGATACGTTTCCCTGCTGGAACCCAGGGAGCCTGCAGAAGCTGTTTATCTGTTGACTGCAGTTCTAGAATTCTCAGAATTTCCTAGTAAGAACAGTAAACATTATTGACTGGGACAGGATCACATTTCCCTTTCTCACTGCTTCCAAGTAGTTTGTAGCTGTTCTGTTGTCTTTGGGTTTTATTTTCTGTTTCCAAGTTCTTGTTATTTGTCTGTAATGCATGACCTGTCAGTTGATACAGCTCCATTTTATCCTTTTTCTGTTGCTCCTGCTCCACAGATAGTAAGTACAGTTTTCCTTTTCTTATATTGCAGTCCTCGCCTGTGTTGCCAATGCCTCCCCACCTTTGTCATCAGCAAACTGAATCAGCATATTCCTAAATTGACACCAAAGTCAATAATTAAAATATTAAATAAGATATATCACAAATCAAAGGAGTATTGCTCAAATGTGCACATTGGGAAAGAAACTGAAATACTTAAGTAAAGAGAAGTATGTATCTGTCAAGCTTTTGATGAAGCTTAGATTGCATAGGCAAATTTTCTTGAGAGGGAGAAAAAAAATCCTAAAAGCAAATGGTTCATTATGTAGGTTTCTACCTACATAAAGTAGGTACCTATATAAAGTATAGGTATACTATCTGCCTATATAAAGTAGGTTTCTACCACCAACCCATTTTAAGCGTGGATAAATTTATAATTCCTGAATGTAGAAGGACTCAGCTCTGGTAACTCTGTCAAACAAACAAACAAAAAATGCATGTTTCTAAGTAGCACTTAAAAATTATATGGGTCTGAGAATTATAGGGCCTGATTTGTTCACAGTTTTTATCAAGCCAGGATAATAATTACAGATGTGAAAATTGACTGCAAAGGTTACATAAAATGCTTGCATTTTTATGTATTGTAAAAAATCCCATTTAAAATAATTTTTGAATTTTTCACCTGAAAATATACTGTGGAGGAATTGGGCTTCTTTAGTCCAACAGATGGTGCCGGGAGAGGTGATGATAATTCTCCAGCAGAGATCCACACCTGTGAGATAATAATAATTCACTTAAATTTAAGAACTCCTTCTGCATGCAAAGGTGGAAAGAAGTAACTGGATCAGTATTACAATAAAAATTGTAATTTAGAAGAAAGTATCTATCCATCTGTGTTTCTGTAACAGTCTTTTCAGTATGAGCAGAAGAGACAAGAAATGTGCCTAAAATTGTTATACGATCATTTTCTGGAAGAGACTGTATGACACGGTTGCCCATGTTACCAGGAGCTGTCTGGATGACTCAGGAGAGTTCTTCCTTCTTATCTTTGGAAAAGCTGCACTGGATTTTCAGTGTCCACTTGTTGACAGCAGTTAGTTCATTATTGATTTGTTGACATCCCCAAGGGATCAGGCCAAATTATCCTAATCACCTTCTTAAATCAAATAAAGGTCTCTTTGGGGGCAGACATTGTGGTCTGCTACATCCTTAATGCCTGGCTAGTGGATGATGTATCTCAACTGGAGCTGTTGCTCTCAGATGAACATCTCAGATGACACAGTCACTTCCTTTATGGCTGAGATCCAGGCCCAATGAGGAGCAGTGACAGCATCTGCACACACTTGTACTTGTCTAAGTACATAATTCACAGTTGGTTTGATGTCTCCAGAAACCAGTAACATTGCTGAAAGTGTTCAGGTAAATGGCAGTGATGCAGCATGCACAAACTTTTGCAGCATAGGCTTAGGCCATGAAATTTGATAAGGATCTACAATCTGACCATCATAAATCATATCTTGCACAGCCAGTTCTTTCAGATACCTGATAGCTTTTTCAAGTGTGGCTGCTCTGATCTGTGGGTAGTCTGTTTCATCTTCATAGGGATATCTCTCCTTCACAGCTGACAAAGAGTCATCTCCATAGGCTGGTGGTTCCAGCCTTTTCCCCAGATGCCCAATCAATACCTGCATTTTTGGCCAGGAACCCCAACAGTCTGGCTTCTCTCTCAGCTAATGCTATGCTATCAGCCCCATCATTCCAGCACTGGAGTAACCAAGTGATAAGTGATTCACCTTCAAGGTGGCTGAAGTCCTTTCTCAGAGTATGCGAGTCCCTCATAGAATAGGATTGAACATAGATTTCTGGTTCTGAATGCTCCTCCTCAGATAACTCTGATGAGGAGAGGTCATATTGTCCTCTTCCTGATCTTGTACAAGTTGAAGGACTCCAAGAAGCAATTCTGAATCTCTGAACAGCTGTGCTCACTCTGACAATTGGGATAGTTGTCCTACTCTTCACCTGTACATGGAAAACACTAATAACACCCAGCAAGAATCAAAAACATAGTGCTATTTTGACCACAATCTGGTGGACTAAGCCCAAAATAAGACAGAGTGGTATAGTTTCCCAAATTAAAACAGAAAGTGCAATTACCAAAAAAGTTTTCTGCCTCTGTATGAAGCAAAACTGCACTATGTACCACACTGCATATCAATACTGGAGACCGTATCACAGCTATGGCTCTTAAGCAGCAGTTACCAAAGGTACACCACATATCAACACTAATTCTGTTTGCAAAGCCACATACTGCATGCCCTAAATAGCACAAGTATGGCATGTTTGGTTTAATTTCCAACCTTGTGAAACTTTCAAAGAAAAAAAATTGATTGCTGTTCAGTAGAGCCATCCTCTCACTGTAGTCAGAATTCAAACTATTTAGGCAAATTAGTTGAAATTTGAACATGAGCTTGAGCGAATGAGCTTAAGTCTCCATGTTGGGCACCATAAATCTGCTGCAGTTTAATGATGGGCCAGTGGGTAACTGAATGACAGATTCTCTCTACTAATCTCCCTGCCTGATAAAGAAAGGAGAGAGAATAAGGAAGAGGGACTTATTGGTTGGAAACTAAAATGCACAGCTTTAAGGAAATAGTAATAAAATAGTAAAAAATAGTAAAAAAAAAAAAAAAAAAAAAAAATATACACAGAAGTGATGCCACTTTCCTCCTGCCTTCTGCCCAGTAATACTCATGTCACCGTTGAGAATGCAGGGCAGCTCTGGAAAAGTCCCAGGCTGGGCTGCTGGAGTCAGCAGCAATCAGGAGGTGGAGGCAGGAACACAAAGATTCAGGATGGCAAGGACTGGGACCACAGGCAGGAGAACAGACAGAATCCTCCCAGGATGCCCAAGAAGGAAGGCAGAAGAGCTGGACGCTCCTGATCCCTCAAATTTATACTGAGTATGATATTTATGGGATAGAACACTCTGTTTGGTCAGTTTTGGTCACCTGGATGCTTCACTCCTTCCTAAAGGAGGGTTGTAGGTGTGACCCCTTTACTCCCTTTCTCTTTCTGGAGCATAAGATGTTCCTCAGAACTGAGCAGTGGCCTTGGTTCTGCACACCAGTCTCTAGCAGTAACTATAAACATGGAGCATTATCAGTCCTAGAAGCAGACACTAACTGAGAAACTTGCTGGTAATTTCAGCAAGTGCAGCTATTTAGTAGAGATTTAGCTGAAAGCAAAATTACAAGACAGAAAATTACTTCTATTCTAGCCCAAACCAGGACAGTTGTGAATAGGCAGACTGAGAAAATTTACTTGCTGTTATAGGCATAGCATTTGGTGTAGAAATGGTGAATGAAGATTAAAAGTCTTGAATTAAATTTACTGTTTTCCAGCAGTGTTTTCATTCTGTCATTGTTTATCTATGACCTTACTTTATGATACCAGTTTTTTAGAAAAAACTTCATGTTGTTTAACTGCATGGAAGTAAAACAGGTAAGTGTTCGCTGAAACTAATTGTGCTTTGCATTGTCCCTAAAATAATGAGAATTGCTATTGTGAACTCTATAATTCATGTAGATTCCTTAAATGCATGTGTGTGTGCACACACGAAAGTGTACATAAGCACACCTCGGATGGATGAGAAGGTAACTTGTGAGTTTTTCCATGTGTAATGACTTTTATCAATACTTGTGCTGTCAAATGGATGAGATGCACCAGAGATTCTCTACTGCTGAAATAAATTAATCATATATTTATTTGGAAGCCTAATATTAGACTTATTTTTCTTTGGACATTTTTGTCCCAGCTTGTATCAGTGTAGGACAATGTAGCATTGTGGATTTAGGTAAAAAGTCTCTCCAAAAAAGTGTTACAAGCTCTAGGTCATAATAGTTCTTGAGTTCTATTAGAGATGGTAAATGGACAGTTTTAAGTGTTGCTGGGTAGAATCATGGAGTCATTTACATTGGAAAAGACCATTAAGATCATTCACTACAAGAGTAAACCCAAGTTATATGAAGATTCCCACCCAACTTGTCTGCGAGTTTACTAGGGTGCATTCAGTCTCTTCATCCAGATAATTGACAAAGATATTAAGAAGAACTGGCTTCAGTACTGAGCTCGAGGGGACACCACTTGTGACTGTCCACCAGATGGATTTAGTGCTGTTCACCACAACTCTTTGGGTTTGGCCATCCAGCCAGTTTTTTACCCAGTGAGGAGTACACCCATCTACACCCATTTAAATGACAAAAGGGAACATATTATAGAACATCATTCTTTTGTATTTAAGAACTTTTGTCTGTAGTAGCATGCTTGGTGTACAGCAGATATAGCATAAAATATGCTTTCAATCATGATAAATTTTCCTAGAATTTCCTGAAATTCAGCTTTTAAAACTGGCTTCAGCCTGTGCTTTTCCCTTCTCACCATCAGTCAGTGAAATAAAATGTTAGCTTGAGAGCTGTCTTCAATTACTTCAAATGGCTGCTTGGGTAGGCACAGTTGTTCTCGTTAAAAGTAGATACTCAAGTAGAGTCAGAGTACTGGGAAAACTCTTGTCTGCCTACTACTGTACAGTAAATTCATTGCTCACCACTTCAGCAAGAAGAACTTTATTGTACCATCTCTGTGTGTTTAAGTGATGATGATGCTTCCTGTGCGTCGGTTCTATCATTCCTTTCATCCTACTTAGATTTCTTGTAGGAGAATGGTAGTTGTTTCTGCTACATAATGCCTTCCTATCTAATAATGATGATTCTGATAGCTATTCCTCTGCAAGCTATTCCTCTCACATGTACCCTTGGCATTTAAAAGTTCAAAGATAGTTCCAAGTGAAGATGCACAAGACTACCAGTGATGATTTAGGAAAGACAAAATGTGTATAAACTGCTGTGGAGCTCCTATTGTTTTGTCTTTGGCAAAGGGAAGGTGTAGAGATACCATCCTTCTGGAACCTCTGAATAGCTGCATTCACTGAAGCTCTTCCTGTTAATTTGCCACTACAATAGCTACCTTTTCAAGCTAAATTAAAGCTGTCATGATGGATGTGCCCATACATACCATAGTTGCACCTTAGAGATACAAAATAGTAGGAAGGAGGCCACACAAGAATTTGTTTGACTTTTGGTTTTATGTTTAGTTGCTTTTTTTTCTCAGTATGAAAAATTGTTTGAATGTCTTTAGGTGTTGTTTGAAGTAAACAAATATATTATGTCATTTGTATAGCCTTAGTGTAGACATTAGATCTGCAGCCAGTCCAGCTTTAAGATCTGAGAGTTGGATCAAAGTTTGGAAATCTAAAATTTTATCTAGCTGATTATCTAGTGCCTTCAGAAGGTGCTTAGCTTCTCAAGCTATGTAGACCCCTGTTGTTAGGCTAGAAAGAAGCAAATAGTATTTCATTCTGCCTGTGCTGCATACCTGTTTCACAAATAAATAGGTCACCTTCTGAAAGTACCCCTGTTAACTGTAGAGAATAGTTTGACAGCAGTTCATATTATAAAAAGATACTTTATATACAGGTAGCTCTGAATTATGTAGTCCAGTCCTATCTGTTGCTTTTCATGCTATTACCTGGATTTCTTACTAGCATTTGTACTCCACTGTTGCAAAGAGTGCTGCCAGACATTTGTATACCATACTGCTTTGTATGGTTGCTTTCTCTAAGATGGTGTTTATATAAACTCAGATTTTTATCTCTTCAGCAGTCATCTTCTATGAGTTGCTAATGCCTGTTTGCAGATACCTATAAACAAAAGCTGAAGTGATAAACCATATCCTCAGACACCCATATGGGTTTGTTTGGAGGTAGGGTTTTTACAGAAGAAAAAGCACTCGTATTTCATCAAATGGAAATCTGAACTGACTGTATAAGAGCTTTGCTATCTTGCATCAGCGGAGGACTATTTTTTTTGCTGGCCAGTTCTTTCTTGTTGGTCAAATTCTGTGTTGTGACTCCCTTGGCTAACCAGTTGTGTATAGAATAGCTGGAGGTGTGCTGGTGACCACAGCTAAGCTCAGTTCTTTAAAAACACAAATTAAAATTTAAAAGCACAGGAGAGCCTTCAGCTCTTCACCTAGGCATTACTTTAGAGAGGGAGGAGACTTTTTACTTTTTATTTGAGTCTTTCATTTCCTTTTCACAATGTATTTCTGCATATGATTGCTGGGGTTGTTTTCCCTCTAGACCAAGTAGCTGATCGACACTGGTTGCCATTTCTTCACAGCTCTTGCCCTTGATACATCTCTGTGCTCTTGTTTTTCAGAGACTGCCTTGTTTTCTATTGTGATCATCCTTAATAATATGATTTGTGTTATTTCAGGGTGTATGGCTTTGTTGTTTTGATTTTTTTTTTCCTGTTCTGCTTTTTCTTCATTGTGGGTAAGGAAGAGTCTAATTTGCCACGCTGGTCTTTTATTATTCTTTCAGTCCCTGTGCTTCATAAGAATAGTTTGCACTGCTGCTCATAGCTGTGCTTTCTACCAACTCTTCTACATCTTCTGTTGTCTTACATTTCTGTCTGATCTAATACTCAGCTGGTTATCTACTGTAGCCTGTACTGTATGATTACATAATAATTTTCTGATGATTTTTCAAAATCACATCATATTCTGCAGTGAACAAATGTAGGCTATAGACAAACTGCTCTGTTCTTTTGCTTTCCTTCCTTTTTGCTTTGTTTATTTATTTGCACTTCTCCTTGAAGCCACATTCTTAACCTCTTCGGTATAGTGTCCTTATCTGAAATATTGCATACAGTAGTATTTAAGTCCTGTAGCATATATATATGTACATATATATCAGCCAAAGTCTTTATAGTGCGTGATCTGCAATATCATCGATATTTATCATGCTCAAGGGACAGTGAGGAACAGGAATAAAATACCATGTCACAGAGGAAGTCAGTGGTACAGCTAACTACCCTTGGGTTTCCTGACTTCAGGCTTTGCTTTTTATTCCCAGTGGGATCCTGATGCTCCACCTCTAGACACTTGAAAATATTAATATGCATGACATTAAGCTATGGTGGTCTTACTCCTTTTATTAAAATGTCTTTTTTTATTACTCATTGTTTGCTGATAAGGCAAAGGTTCCTCACACAGCTGAGTTATGTTGTGAATCTGAGGCTGTTGCTGGAAATGTAAGTTTGAAAGGGCTGATGTGCTAATCAGTGACTTCTCTTTGAAGCTACGATGACACTGATTGCTTTATGAATTTGGCTGTCCATACAGTAGAAGTGTCAACTGCAGATAAATGAAATATTTGTTGATCGGATTAAGACAGTGGGACTTATTACTTTTGATTGTCACATCTAATGAGGAGTTACCATGGACTTTCTCAGACTGAACAAATGGAGACTTTATGAGCACATTTTTTCACCAATGGCAGCATATACCATTCACATATGTGAAGATTTGTCTCCGCTCCTGAACAACCTGAGAGTAATTATGCTAAATATCTTTTATACCTATACTCATTCAGACAAATCTTCCAGATAGATTCAGGGAACTAGCTTCCATAAAAACAACCTTAGATTATGTATTTGCTATATATAAACATAAAAAAGTAGAACACACTGTCCGTGTCATTTGCATAAGACTGTGTTGTCAGCTTTGTTCAATTTCAACAGCCTTTTATTTCTTTTCCATGAGATTTTGGGTGCAATTGTACCCCTTGTCTGAATGCAGAGAGGTAATACATTTCTTCAAGCCTGTTAAGAAAGGAATTAATCAAGCAGTGTAGACTAATCATTTTAATTTCACAGGAAAGAAGCCCAGGTCCTGTGAGATGTCACACATTCCTAATAATTCACATAACCCTTTGTGTATGATATTTTATCTGATATAGGCTGAAACTCACGAGTGAAATGGTGGTAGTGTCTATGTTTGACAGCAACAACATACTTCAGAAGGAAAGCCAAAAGCCTGTGAAGTCTGAGTAGTCATAGCATTATCATAGCATTTTTCATTTTATTGAATCCTTCTGAATATTAGATTTTTGGATGCTTATAAAACACAGTGCTTGTGTGTTTTGTACTTCTGATTTTTCTGAAAAATGCTTCAATTTCTGTTTATTTTGCCAGCTCAAAATATGTCCATTTCAAGGCCTGGGAGTATTTTCTAAGCAGACACTTCTATACAACTCTGTAGGAGATCTCATCTTGCAGATGTTAAGTTCATACTTTCTAGATAAGACATAACTATGCCTTTGTTGTTTTACAGTGACTGTAAATATGAGTTCAAATGCTCATATCTTTCAGAATATTCTTCAGTAATTTTAATTAAAGACTTGCTTATGGAATCACAGAATTATTTAGGTTGGAAAGGAGTCTTAAAGTCATTTTAAGACCTAAGTTATGAGCTACAGCCTTTTCCCTCCCTTTTTGGAGATCAGTGGGAGGGAAACAATAAAAAGGGATTTTAAAGTGTCAGAAATTGACGAAAACACTGTTTGGCAGTAATCTGATATCTTGTTTGCAGTTGTAGAGGTGGGAAAATCACACAAAATGTTTTAGGTTGGAAGAGACCTCGAAGCTCATCCAGTCCAACCTTTGACCGACACCATAAACTAACTACTAAACCATGTCCCCAGGAAACAGGTACAAACATCTTTTAAATACCTCCAGGGATGGAAAGGCATGATACACTGTAAAAAACATTTTAAAATGTTGATAACAACACACTAGGTTTTTCATATGATTTTAAGAAAGTGTAGCATGAAGATGATGAGATGTGAATTTTTAACATTCCTGTAAAGTAGACAATGAAGTGAAAGAGCTTCTCTTATAAATAGTATTTTAAATAAAATTTGAGAGTAGTGGTGGTGACCAGCTTTATTGACATGAAGAGCAGACAGTTGCACAATCTTAGATTTATGAGGAACACACATTCTTACATATGGAAGTATTTCTATTGAAAAATGTTCAAAATAATACAGTCACTTGAACCTGCATTGAATCTATTTCTAGTAAGATTCTTTGTGTCCTCAGCTTTTACTTTCTGTATGATATCTTGACATGCTGATCAAGGTCCTTAAAAGGCATGGAGCACAGTAACCCAAAGATGGCAAAGGGCTGGTTAGGATAATGCTAAGAACCTAGGGACGTTCATGTTCATGTTGGCAGCTTCAAGGAAATTTGGAACTCAATCTGAAAAGGGATGGATCACAGGAAAGATATAGGACTTATTGAGGCTCTGGGTGTTCTAGCAATACCAAGAAAACACTGTAGAAAATGCATCTCTTATTTTTCTGTTTGTTTTTATGGCTCTCCTGGGACCTTAACAAAATTAAGCTTTGGAAGATACAAAAAAATCTTTTTCTTCAAAATGGATGTTTTTTCTGCCTTCCTTTAAACCCCATTTTATTTATTAGGAACTTATCTATGTGTACTTATCTGCTCTAAATTTGAAATGAAAGGAAAAGCTTTCAGATTAATCATAGTTGTGAAAATTACTGGTTTGGTGTGAACTGATAGTATTTGCTTGAGGAAATTATGGAGATCTGGAGGTTTTAAATGAGAAAATAAGCTTATGTTGAAATGGGAAAGGCTTTGTGAATTGGAGGGTATTTTAAAAATAGAAACCTGCAAGATGAGAGAACAAAAATGTGGTTCTGCTCTGAAAAGCAATACAGTGACTCGCATTGTAGAATTTGTACAAACAGATAAAAATTCTTCTTGTATTTTATCGAGTCCCAGATTAAATCTCCTGATTTTTATAGAAGAGATTTTCTTTCTGCTCCTTTTAGTAGTACTTGACCAGTAACAGTGACCCTTCAGTCTAAACTGAAGCCTCAAGTTGTGAAGGCACTTGAGAACTGAAGTCAATGGTTTCACTCCCATGATTATTTGTAAGTGTGGGTTTAAAAGCTTAGGTTCGTTGGGTTCACATAACACAGTGCACTTGAGGATGTTCAGATGAAATAGCATGAGCTCAGTTTCCCTTCTGTTCACTTGTGCTTTTCAGAGGAGATCTGTGAAAATCTGTTATGCTTTCTCTGAGTCCATAAAACTAGCATAATTTCCAGTGTCAGCACATGGATATGTTGAATAAAATAATTCTTTGCAAGATGAGTGGCTAAAGTTGTCTGCTGTACATTTGATTTTAGACTGCAAGGCACTGCAATGACTAGTAAAATGTGCTGAATTAAGTCTGTCTCTCATAGCTATACAATACAGCAGATACTTGCATTTTACCGAACTCATGATGCAGCTCACATGACTTGTGCTCCTACAGATTACAGTGGCATTGAAGCACTTACTTCTGTAGTCATATGATCAGATGGTGAAGCTACTTGATTACAGGCCTCTGCTGTAAGAAAAGGTACTTTCATGTAACCTAAAGCACACTTTATTTCAAAAGTGAGTTATTTTTAATTTCTAAACATCTGTTTCTTAAATACATGTCATCTGGAGCTCTTCACCACAATTTGTGATTTTGCTGACTTGACATTTATCTGTTTGCTTCTATGCAATATTTTTATTTCTTAAGAAGAAAGATAATTTCTGTGATTTATGAGCTCAAATCAAAGATCTTTAAATAGGCAGGAAAATAAAAAAAGTTAGAGTAACTGCAGATGTGTTTTCTGCCAGTAATGAACAGAACAGCAGTTATTTTAGAAAGCTGCATGGAGGAGGGATGGAGGCTGAGTAGCAGTAAAGATCCAGAAAAACGTGTGAACACAGCAGCATTTATATCCCTGCCATTCAGAAACTTTGTAACTCTACCAAATTTGGATATGGAATCAAACCATCTATAGAGGGTGCCTACATTTCTGTTTTAATAGAAGGAGTGAGTAAGATGTGTTGTTAAGTCTTTCCTAGATGAAGTGATGCAAAATCAGTTCTAGTATTTTTAGAAATAAGGCTCCCCTCCATAAAAAGCTGTGTCAGCAAATTGATTTGAACTAAAGGATGAAATGAGTTTTTAACTGCTTCTATAGGACTGTGTATTTATCAGATAGTGTATATGTAGCCGATCTAGAAGAGACGTGTTCTGGACTCTCCAGATGCTTTTCTCAAGGGTATTGTTTTAAGCATAATGAAATCTGAGCATAAACTGCAGAAACAGAGATAGGAAATAATTGCAGCTATATAAAACTCAGGTCACTAGTTGCTTGTATGTAGAATAATTTCATAAAGTAGTTTCACTATCTTCAGAAAAGACTGGAAATGTTAAAATACACATTCATGACAGTCTTCAAAAACCGAACTTACATCACCAACAATAATTCCCCATCCAAAGTCACAACACTGATAAAGGTGGACAGTTTACACCTTCCCTACCTATTGTCCTTTCACCACAATTACAGCAAAAAACTGTAAAAATTATAGCCAGTTCCTGTTTGCAAACAATATTTACCCTGGAAATTTTTTTTTTTTTTTTTTTTTTTTTTTTTTTTTCCCCTTACTGTGTAGTGTAGTGTCATAGAGTACTAACAGCTGCTTTGAAAGAACACAGCATCGGGGCACCCGTATGTTATTATTAATGTGCCTGATCTACCAGCAAAGAAACGCGAGGTCAGAGGTGTCTGGTTTCCGTATGACATCAGGGACGTGACGTCATCACCCGGAGCTTCTGTGTGGCACTGACCAGGGTGCTGATTGCCCAGAGCGGTTGCGCCGAGGGGGATGGGGCGTGGGGAAGGGGCCACTCGGGTGCCGGGGCAGAACAAAAGTCACAGCTGCTGCTAGAAGAAAAAGGGGAAGGGAGAGGCTCTTCCTGATGGAGAAACTGATAAAAATGAAGATTGCCACGTGGTTCCATTAGTTTCTTTTCCTTGTAATAATGGCAGTGCTAGGCAGATGAACTCAGAGAACTGAACATTTTGTTAAATTTATTTACCCCAAAACTTCAGTTGAATTAAAACACTCTTTTGATGAGGCTTATTACAAAATGTCTGCTATAATAATTTCAACTATGAGCTGCAGGGCTACTTACTGCACAAACAGTTGGTGGGAGTCGGAAGTTATCAGAAGTAGGAGAAAAGGAGAAAAAGCAAAGAATTACAGTTATTCCCCTTCTTGCACATGTCCAGTCTCATGTTTGCTTCAAACTGAAGAAAAAATTTTCTACAGTTTGCTCAAGGTAAATAGTGAAATGTCATACCTTAGCATTTTTCTGCCCTGACACCCTAGAAACATTTGAAATCCCACATAATGAGCTGCTTTATTTGTAAATCACAGGCAGTTTTCTTTGCAACATCAGTGAGTGGAAAATATGCTGATGATATACAATCCTTTTCTCCCTTCAGCAGAACAGAAATTATTTCTACCAGTCTTTCCCCTTCCAGCCTGAGCAAACTGGTTTTAAAAGTTAAGCTTCCATATACTGTAGCATCTGGAGAAGACAAATCTCATTTTATCTGAACATGCTAGGTGGTAAAGGGGTGTTTGAAAACTTTGGAAGAACTTGCTCTAAGCAGTGTGTCTACATTTGATAAGCCAGTACTTAATTTCTCCTTCATGAATGACTAAGTAGTCAATGTTATTTTTTGATATCCACTTTTGCAGTCAGACATCTCTTGTTGAAATTCTCTCCCTTCAAAGCAGCCTACAAATTGCTTTTTTTATATATAGAGAATCACAAAATTCTTGAGGCTGGAAAAGACTTGAGATCAGCAAGTCCAGCCTAAGATCCAACACTACCACATTGGCTAGACCATGGCACTGAGCGTCACATCCAGCCTTTCCTTAAACACTTCCAGGGATGGCAACTCCACCACTTCCCTGGGCAGTCCATTCCAATGCCTGATCACCCTCTCCATGAGGAAGTGCTTTCTGATATCCAACCTAAACCTCCCCTGGTGCAGCTTCAGGCCATGCTCTCTCATCCTGTCACTTGTAACCTGGGAGAAAAGCCCAACCCCACCCCGACTATAGCCTCTGTTCAGGTAGTTGTAGAGAGTTATAAGGTCCCCCAGAGTCTTCTCTTCTCCAGGCTAAACAATCCTAACTTCCTTCACTTCACCTTGTAAGACTTTCCCCATGGTCCCTTCACCAGCCTTGTTGCTCTCCTCTGGATCTGCTCCAGCACCATAATATCCTTGATGTGAGGAGCCCAGAACTGGACATAGTGCTGAGTACAGGGGGAGAATTACATCCCTGGTCCTGCTGACCACGCTGTTCCTGATACAGGCCAGGATGCCATTGGCCTTCAGGGCCACCCAGGCACACTGCTGGCTCATGGTCAACTGGTTGTCAACCAGTACTTCCAGGTGGCTCTCTGCCAGGCTGCTCTCCAGCCTCTCTGTGCCCAGCCTGTAGCTCTGCATGGGGTTACTGTGGCCAAAGTGCAGGACCTGGCACTTGGTCTTGTTGAACTTCATCCCGTTGGCTTTGACCTGTTGGCCCAGCCTGTTCAGGCCCTTCTGCAGTGTCTTCCTACTCTCAGGAAGATCAACACTCCCCTATCATCCACAAATTTACTAATGGCAGACTCAGTCCCCTCATCCAGGTCATCAGTAGAGGTGTTGAATAGGACTGGGCCCAGTACTGATCTCTGGGGAGCACAACTGGTCACTGGATGCCAACTGGATGCAGCATACTAGAAGATGTGTATGATCAAGGCATTCTGCTTGTCTTTCTTTATGTTGGTAATGTAGCTGTTAAAACGTATCTCATTTATGGAATTTGGTCACTAATTCCATAAGCCAGAATGAACTACTCATTTTCTGTGAGTAAAGTTTTGAGAAGCAGAAAAATCTTCTGTGATGTCAAAAGCAAAATCAGTTGAAGAATGGTGCTAGATACACTAGTTGATTTTATTTTTTATATTGATAGATGTAGCAGTCTGAAGCCAGAGAGGATCCTTAGATCACCTAATGTTACCTCCTGCCTTATCCAGACCATTTCATGTCATTGAGGTGCCCAAATTTTGGGCCCTGTATTAAAGACAGACCTTAATTTGTGGCAGGGTAATTCTCATATTCCCTTAAGTGGCAAAACCAGCTGATAGCATATGCTTCTAAAAGATGCTGACTTGCCAGAGTCCTAATCATCTGTTTCACCATTTCACGAATTTCACTAGTGCTTGGAATGTGGGAATCAGGTAGTAAGATCAGATTCTGTCCTCCTGACTTGCGTGAGGTAACATTGCTGAGTCTTTACTGAGATTAAATAAATGCAGAGTAGGGCATTACTGAATAAATGCAAAAGCAGTGTAAGAAATTATTGTTTAATGAAAAGGTAGGCTACTGTTTTAGATGCCTATTTAATTTTTTAATATATCAGGTTTAATGAAAAGTCAGTTTTATGTTCTATTGGAAAGATACATATACAAAAGCTCACGTATTTCTTCATAAAAACAATGTTTAACATTTGCACTATTTAACATGTGCAACAGATTGTGCACATGTAGAAACTGAGTAGTTTGTAACTACCTAAGAAAAGATGCTTGTGATATAATTAATGCCAGGTTTTTTTTGGCATTCCTTGTGTGGGTGCAAAATATAACAACTGATTTGTATATAAATTGCAAATGGAAGAGTCCCCATAGGAAAAACAAAACCACAATGCAAACAACTCGGGCACACAGCTGTGCAAGTCTGCAAATAAAATTCCCGGGATGATCAGCTTGCAAGTGAAATGACCAGATTTTTATACAAGCAGATGGACTACAATGGAGTAGAATGACTTGAATAATTTGTTCATCAAATGTGGAAAGATGGCTGTATGATGTTCTCTAGCTTTGATACTTCCAAATAAAGTTTTGACTTGCAATATTTTGTTTAGTTCAAAGTTTGGCTCTGAATTTTGAAAATCAATAATCGGGCTCAAAGCTCGGAGGCTGAAGCTTTCTTTGTGGTGAGCCAGGGGAGTTTAGAAGTAGCAATGGTTGCAAAGCTATGAGCTTCCCTTGGAGGAATAGGTGGAGACTTGGTCACTGACCCAGAATTTTTTTTATTGGCTTTTTACTTTTCTGAAAAAGACACACAATGACCTGTGGAAGCGGGGAGAAGAATTTCTGTGTTGTTTTGTTTCACTGCCTATAGCAGCCCAACTGAAGCTGGAGAGAGAGTCTAGCTGGGGAACACATAGGTACTGCAGGATCTACAGGATAATTGACACAAGGATGGAAAGGTGAAGAGTCAGAACCTAAATAGGAAGAAACATCTGGAAGTGCATAGAGCAAATCTATTTTAAGGGATTTTTCTGGAACAAAGATGAGGCTCTTGGAAAGTGCAAAACCACAAGAATATTTGGAAATTATGCATCTTGGTAATTAATCAGTTTTGCAGCTTTACATATTTTCATATGTACAGCTATACCAAAAGAATGGAATGTATGAGTGTCATTTATAGATCCCACTGTTTAGGTGGCTGTTTGTGAGGATTCTGAGAAAATTGTCAAAAAACTACCTCTGAAGCTCCAGACCACTTCTTCTTTGGATCCAACAGCTCTTTTATTAGCAGGAAATTAAAATCATAATCCTGTTTGATAATAATTGTCATATAAAATGTTTGTTTTATTTTGGTGTACTGTATACTCAGATGCTGTCCTAGAGAAATTAAAAAAAAAACAAAAAAACAACATTACAGTTTTGTGAAAGAGAGGTACACCCTTCTCTGTAAATAAATGTTAATCCATTACTTTAACTGAGATCACATTTCTCCCAAAAAGTGCAACCAGCAGATGACGAAAGATGAAATCTATTGCTTTATGAAGGGGAATAGAATAGCTAAGATATGTCTAATCATACTCAGTCTGCCATATGAGCCCCCAAATCCACTCTCCATTCTTATGCAAAGGTAACACAATAATGTCATTTTATCTTATACGTGTCTCTGAAGTTTATTGTTGAACAATTTAATCTACAGATGCATAGTCAGTCGCCATTTCAATGCTGAAAAATCAAAGATCTGACTCCTTGCTCTCTGTATCACCTTCTACCCATATAGCTCGCATCTCCTTCTGATTCCAGGACATTCAAACTGTTTGGCTTTTTCACAGCTTTTGTCCATTACTCCTTTCCTGATCGCATCCTCCCCATGCCTCAGGCCTATATTCAAGATAACTTTTTAACTGATACCAGGGTGCATGTTTTGTTTTGCCTTGCGGGCTTTTTTGGTTTTGTTTTTTTTTTTTTTTTAACACAGGATTTTCAACCTAGTCACAGAGCCATCACTTTAATCTGAGTTATTTTAGAATTGCTTTTTTGAACTTGACAATGCTATTTTGCCTTTCTTATTATTTCTCCACAGAATGCTATTGTAATGGTTAAAGCAAACAGGCAAAAAAGTGATTGTTCTACCCTTCTTTTTTTACTGCTTTTGCTGGCTTGTTTTTACTTTTAAGAACCTTTGTTGTTTTATCTTAGCTAGCAGGATATGAGCTTATACTTCTGATTGCCACGTGACACCAGACTTCCTTTGCTTCTTTGGCATGTGATTGGAAACCTTGTGTTTTTCAATCTAAAATGAACTGATGCCAAAAAAAAAAAAAAAAGAATACTGACATCTTTCTCAGTTCCTTTCTTGGACTTGCCTCCAGCCATTTATTATTATTCCTCATTAACTCTATTGCTGCATGGTCTTATTCACCTTGTATTTCATGAGGTTTTGTACCGGGGAAGATGACTCTTCTGGGATGTTAGTTCAAAAGGCATAGATACTCAGTGCTGATGAAGAATAGAAAAGGCAGAAAAAGAGTTCTCTATCTTCTGTACCTTCTGATACTGTGGCAGCAGCATCAGGCAAGAAACTTCACACTGGTCATGGCATGCTGATTGTGGCACACTGATTCTTCACTGCTCTTCACATATTTACAGCATACCAAGTAAGCGAAGTTATGAATGTGTTTACCTGTACAATACCAAGGATACATCAAGGTTCACTGAGAGCTTTATGCTCTTACACATCTCCACAGGAGCATGCTCTGAGAAGAAGTGCATACAAGCAGCTCTTTTAAAGTCAGCACACACTAATGCCAGAGTATGTACTAAGGTTATAGCAGTCTCTTGTGGTAACATACAAATCTCCACACCCAAGGCTTATGGTTAAACTCTGCCTAGATTCTGCTAGGAATCATTATGTCCTCAATACAGTACCTTCTGCAGAGTTCCACTGTGCACTGGCTGGGTGACCTCACCCCCAGTAGGGTAGGGTCTTTCGAGCTGTGCTTATGCCATATGCATTCAGCATCTTCTAACTGTGGCAGTGTAAGGCACTATATTATTGCAATGCAAATAACAGCACGCTTGTTGCTGTTAGGTTAGAGCGTGGGGAAACAAATTATGTGGGTCACAACCTTTGAGAAGACACTCAGAACAGTAAGTGCAGGTAAAAGGAGGAGGAAATCTATGACCCTGAAGTTCATTGCAAAAATTGCAGTTTTCAGCATATCTGTGGAAAGAAGGCTGGAATAGGGGATGACAGCTGAGAAGGAGTGCTCCAGATTGGTTTCTCAGCTGTGCAATTCTTCCTTTTAACTTCACGCACCATCTTGCATCTTAGATCTGAGGTCAGCTTGTGTGGGCTTAAAAATTTTCACATATTCTTCTTAACTGCAAAGCAAAATATGTCAAGCCATTCCTACACAAATAATAGCTATGTAAGATGGCTTTGGAGCCCTCTGTTGTCCACTGGAATTCCTTATCTCTCTCTGTTTGCACTCACAGCTAACATTTTTAGACCACTTTGTGGAAAAAATCTGCTTTCTTTCTCTAATGCTTATCTGATAGCAAACATTGCTAATGTCCTAATATTCAGTTATATCTAGTTACTGTTTTCAGATCCAGTTTACTGGGCACTGCAAGTTTAAAAGCACCTTGTCTTCAGAAATTTTTTCTCATCAGACTGAGTCCCATTTTCCTAGCAGTAAATATGGGGACATGGTCCTAGAAGTGTGAAATCCTTCAAATACACATAGCATAAACTCTAGATGTTTCTTCCTTTTGCTTATGAAGATGATGCAAAGAGGAAATCTCAGTGTTGACAGAGAAATTTCATCTTCGAAGTTGCTCATGTAATTCTAAAACAGTTATTTACAGAATTTATGTGGCAGAACCTTTGTGATCTAGGTATCTGTGTACTGGGATCTTAGCAAAAACTTCTATTGGCAAGCTAGGGCAGATTTCAAGAGAGGAAAAGAATTTGATTGTCACTATCACAATTTGGGTTTATTCCACTGATATCAGGGGGAGTAAACACATTCATGGCTTTATGGGACTTAATGTATGACTCTGAAATTGACGTGAATTTGTTCTCTTTCAAGTGTATTAGGAGATCTTGTATTTGCTTCTCCTGTGAATGTTTATTTTGTTCTCTCACACTTAAAACTCACAGTGTCAGTCTGCTTTTATTTAACATCTATATTTAGCATCTATATCATGTTTATTAACGTTTATATATGCATTCAAATAATTATCATTATTTCAGTTGTTATATATGTATTGTTTTTTCTAATCTCTCCTCTCAGATTTATCAGCCATTAGGTTGACGCAACTGTTTTTCATGCTGGCACATTCATATTTGCATAGCCCTGAAAGAAAATCTAAGGAGTTTTACTGGTTTGTACTACAAACTGAAGTATTTCTGATTTTTTTATTTCCTCTGTTTTTGTCTCTGTTTATTACTATTTCTATGTATGCACATCTCTAATGGATGAATCAGAACTAAACCGATAAAATGTCAACTACCTTCTTTCTCAGACAAGTTCACTGAATAAAAATAGTCATGAGGAAAAATCAAGTTAAATCACATCCTGTTAGTGGGAAGTGTCATAGCCTGCTGTTCTCATTTTTGTGACTACTGGTTGACATTATTTCCATTGCATTTATGAAAAATGAAGTTGATTTTTGAGTTATATTTTTACTATGAAGATATTGTGCAGTGTTGACTTTTGCTGATTTTGAATTCTTTTTTCTTTTTTTTTCCACACAGGCTGCCATGGCAGTTTGTATCCTTGCAAAATATCACTGTTTGCAGCTTTAGAAAATGCAAAATGTGATAATCAGCCCCATGGCTCCTTGTATTGTCTACCTTTCTCCTGTATAAAACTATCAAGTGTTCCTAAAGATGCATCACTTCTTTTTCTAAATACTGCATTGCAGTCATATGATCTAATGCAGTGTAGGATGACACTTGGTAAACTTAAAGGTCCAGTGAGTTCATATGATCTTAATTCCGTGTTTTCTGTGCCTTAATTTGTTGCTAAGCAGAATCTGTCTGATTGCCAAAATATGCATTAACTGTGATACACATTCATTTTATGTTGTCATGTTAAATGTTGGCCAGAAATGTGTTGTCAGACCTACGCATAACTAAAATGTATAGATAATTTCTTGAGAAAGAAAATGTAGGTGTTTTGAACATTTGGGTGATGCGTACTTGTGGAGTAGTGATACACAAAACACACAGAAGCATTTTGCATTTCAGAAAAAATAATTTATTCATCACATTTACTCCACATACTGTCATTAGTCACTGACGGATGTAGAATCACATGTTATTCATCCTGTTAGTAAAACAAACTTACAATACTTTAAATCTTTACAAAGTAGCTGAAAGGTAATTGGCTTCAGAGAACTGGGTATGTGACATCAGTCGTTACCTTTAACATCTTAATTAAATCCTGCTGAACCCTGGGAGTGTTTGAAAGTGGTTTTAGTTGCCTATTATTCTGCTTTTTCAGTTGTTTATCTTCCATGAAAGCTAAACTTCAATGGAAAACATTAAATATATTATGAATTAGGTTTGATGAATAAAAACTTTGTCTAAGTTGAAATTACTTAAATTCATGAACTTCAGTGAAGTGATCACTGAACCTCTGTGATCTTACCTGTGAACATTTACTAAAAAAAAAAAAAAAACCTCATAAAAATTACTCTCATTGTTAAGTTGTAACCATTCCTTTTCTTCATTTATGTTTCTCATGACGATGCATGTCAACAAAAATTTAACGAATTGTCAGTTATAACTTACTCCCTAAATTTTGGGAAATCAATTAGAGGAGGATGCATCTTATATCAATCTCATAGGCTACCTGACTTACTCCTATTAAGTTTGTTGGATAGTTTCAATTGAAAAGTGACTGAAATTGATTTCTAATAATGATAATGAGCTGGACTTGACTTTATTAGAAACTGAGTGTAAATAAGGGAGAGTCTGTGCATTTGGAAAGAGACCTATTTTAAAAATATAGTCCTCCATTCAGTCTTGTAAAAAGTTTTTCCCTCCAAATCAAGAGCTTTGGTGCTTTTTCACAGAAGCTGTCTAGGGAGTTTCTCTTTAAAAGTCATTACCATTCAGTAGCCTTTCTTAGCAGTTCTCCAAAGCTAGAAAGTGATAAGAAAATACTGAGGAAGCAGAAGAAAGATTTTTAATGTAACTACTTGTTTGCAGAAAGTATTAACTCCTTTGGACCATGGTTTAGTGATTCTACTGAGATAAATTCAACATGTGAGAGTTTTGTAAAAGTTACAAATATGCTAACAGCTGTGGATTGCACAATTGCAAAGTGCCTGAAGCTGGCAGAAACTTCAGAAGATCCTACCCCTGTGCTCAAAGCAGGTGAAGGTATAGCAGGTTTTCCAGAACCATGTCCAGGTGGGTTTTGAGGATCTCCTAGGGTGAAAAGTCCATCAACCTAGCAACCTCTCTGTACCATCTGTCCTAGAGCTTGAACAACTTCATAACTTAAATGGTATTTCCTGTATTTCATGTTTTATCAATTGCTTTTTGTCGTATCCCTGGGCAGGACTCACAGCCTGGCTCCATCTTCTTTACTGCCCTCCTGCCACCTCACTAATATATTTGCACACATGGATGAGGTACCCCCTAAACCTTCTCTTCTCCTGACTGAACAGGCCCAGTTTTCTCAGTCTCTTTTTGTATGTCAGATGGTTTAACCCCTCAATCATCTTCAGGGCTGGACTAAATCATCTTCTTTGATGGACTCATGCAAATAAGTGCATGTCTTGCAATGAAACCTCAGAGCTGGACCCAGTCTCACCAGTGGTGAGAGGAAGTAATAGCTCCCTGCATCTTCTGGCAGTGCTCTTCCTAATGCAGCCTGGGATGCCTAACCCCACATGCCAACAACCCTAATTCCCAAAGCCTTGTTAGACTGCATCTCCGCAAGCAGTATTGCTGTTATCAGCTTGGGGTGGTGGGGTATTACATTTAATTCTCATTCATATATGAATCAGTTTCTCCTGCAGTTAAACTTACCTATCAAACACATAATAGCATCAGAACCCTTTACCTAGGTCTGTGTGATGGCTGGTTGTTTTGTTGGGCAAGATGCTGTTCTTAACCTCAGTTTTGTTTTTACGGTACTAATATGCAAAAAAAAAAAAAAAAAAAAAAAAAAATGTAGACTATTGAACCGACACACAGGAAGCCTTTCCCACAACAAATGTTCTAGCATGTTTGATTATGATATAGTTTTTTTTCTCCAATAATAGGTGATAACAATAATAATAGGTGATGCACATGA
Organism: Heliangelus exortis; assembly: GCF_036169615.1. Lineage (NCBI taxonomy): Eukaryota > Metazoa > Chordata > Aves > Apodiformes > Trochilidae > Heliangelus > Heliangelus exortis. The sequence continues at coordinate 26,544,336 of NC_092454.1, read as the reverse complement.
CTGAGCTTCATATTTGGAAATTAGTCTTGAATTTGAAGTTAGAAAGAACTGGGAGGACACAAATATTTTTCAAGAGGGCATGTGGAAAAGTCAGCCAAAATTATTAACTGTAAGCACAAACTTTGTAACAATAACAGGTCTAGAACTAAGACGCCCTGGCCTGGTGCCCATTTACTTTTTTAAAGATAGAATATAAAAATGGCTTGCAGGAGACTTCCTTTTAACTTAGAATTGAAGTTGCGGAATAACATGTCAAAGGTCCCTTGCAATTCAATTTTTTTTAAAGAATATAAATATGTGAAATACACTGCACAGTCTTACAGTCTTAAAATTAAAGCTTGCATATTGACTCTAAAAGAGTTTTCAAATTTATGTTTTTCTGACATCGATAGCAGTGTAAGTTTACTTACTGAAAGCATCCAGAAATAGAAGAAGGATGAACTAGTGCTAGGAATGTTCACTAGAAAATTAACTGTAGATAAAACCTGAAAACGTTCAGAACCATTGTGTGCAAAAAGCATCGTCATGTCAGATAGGCTACTGGAAGCCACGACTGGGGAAAAAAAACAAAACCAACAAAACAGAAACTAGAGAGCAAAAATCTTGACTCCAAGGCATAGGGTCACAAGTCCTGTTAGCAAACCTGCTCCAGTAAGGGCTTCTGTCCTGACTGGCCCACAGGTCCTGAGAGGAGTCTGCTCCAGTGCACACTTCCCACAGGGATAAAGCCTCCTTTGGGCACATCCACCTCCTCCAGTGTGGGGTTCCCCATGGCTGCAGAACAGATGGATTTCTGTTCCACAGTTGACCTTCATGGGCTGCCAGCAACAATCTGCACTGCCAGAGCCTTCTTCACCATGGGCTGCAGGAGGAGTATTTACTCTGGCACTTGGAGCACCTCCTCTCTCTCCTTCTCTTCACCTTAAGCTTTGGTTTGTCCTGTATTTGAAGAATCAGTCTTGATGATTAATTTCTGGGCAGGTATTCATTCCTTCCAGGGAAAATTAAAGATGAAGAAAAAAACCCAACACTTCAGTTAAACTAAAACCAAGAAACACACAAGATTTTGGCTAAGTCTCAGGTGCTTCTGTTTGTTGCTGGGAAAACACAAGCTACATGTTTAGAATTTCAAAAATATAAAAATAGAGTAAGATGTGTTTAGAACATCAGTGAAATATCTTGAAACTTTATATTTGAAAAGATGGATGATAAATGCCTTTTGATGACATGCAATTAATACAGTATGTATACATAAATGGTTTGAGTCAAACATTTTGGTTCTGAGAGTAAACAATCACTATGGAAATACAGGAAAAATGACTGAAAAAAAAAAGCTATTACTAAAATAACTGAGTCTAACATAATGGAAAATATGCTTGCATTTCCAATGAACCAGGGTTGCTGCATGGCACAGACCTTAAGATGCAGTAAGGGTTTATTTCATCTTTCTTAGGCAGCACTATTCAAGACAGAATTTAGGCAGCCTGGAAATAAAAGGCAGCTTCCAACCTATGCCAAAAAAGTTAATTTTCTTTGTTACTGACCCAAAAAAAAGCTAGAACTGTAGAGCATATAAAAATAAAAAAGAAACATTTGACCTTTGTCTTAAAACAGAGTAGAAGTCAGGCCTCACCTAATGAGTTGCTGCACAGTTATAAACATCTCCCATTCATAAGAAATGCAGCAACTATAAGTAAGAATACCATTTACTTCTTAAGAATTTATTGTTTAAACAAAGTTAATGATTCATACAAGTAATTGAATTAAAACATTACCTCTCCTTTTATTTCTTGGCTGGTTGATGGCACCAGCGAGAAATTGTCATAATAAATTGAGAGAACCCAAAATATGTTTTCAAAGAGAAAAAGTTATGTATTGTACTGGAATGTATATTATGCATAGGAAGGCTGGCCACTTTTTGTTGCACAATTAGCATGATGAAAAAATAGGTATTTATTCTGGGATATCAGAATCCTTGTGACTGAAGAATGATCAGAAACACATGCTTGGATTTAATTTAGAAATGGAGAACTAAGTGCTGGATTTTCAGTCCTCTGTCGGTCTATACAGTGCAGAGGAAAATGGAAAATGTATGCTGCGTCTCTTAAATCCATTAATTTGTGGCTCACAATTTCAGATACCTTTCCAACTCTTTTGCAGATTTGTGTGTGAAGCAGAAGACATGGTGTGAGGTTAGAGAGTTAATTTATTCAAGCTTTCATGTTGTTCTACCAACCCACATAAATCTATGTCCCTGCTGGAATTTTTCACCTAAACCCTCTTGTCTGTTTGCTTGAGGCTTGCACATAATTAAATGTTGCAGATAAAAGGTTTCAGAGTCTAATCAGTCACGTAATACGTAGTGAACAACATTCACTTAAAAAATTCTTTCTGAAGATCTGATTCACTTCTGCTCTCAAAAGTAAGAGAACGGTTGTTGAAGAAATACTCTGAAAAAGTAGCTACTACCAGCTACTAATGGTAGCTATTTCAAGTTAAATACCTTTTGTTCTTGTTGTAATAAGGAAAACTTGAATAAGACAATGGTGTATAATTGATTACCATGTAGAACACTATTTTCTTTTTTAAATGGAGCAAGAATTAACAGGAATATCAGTGTGACAGCTAACTCCTTCAGTCTTGGTAATTTACTAATGACAGAAACATGCATTTAAATGACTAGGTGTCAAATTTGAAGAAGACAGGAAATGTTTAGAGGATACCAATTATAGTTATTAGAAAGAAATATAACAGGGCTGCTTTCCTATACGGAAAGCAAACACTGGTCTTCATTTAAGTGTCCCTAGCCTGCTGATTTCTTAAAAAGGCTAATATCTTGCCACCCGTCAACATTTTATTGTCACTGTCACAAGGAATTTGGTAAGCAGCAAAAGTATGCACTCTCCCAAAATCTTTCTTGTAGCATTCTTCATAGAATATCAGTCTAATAAAAAAGATTGTCAAAATTATATTTGGTCCTAAGAGTAAGTGGTTTGGAAAGGAGAAGGTTGGTGGAAATAAAATGCTTTTTTCCTTCCAGTGGTGTGCACAGAGAAATGAGGAATCAGCTCAAAGTCTGTAGTTGTCATTTACGGAAGAGAATTGAGTGCTGTCAAAATAATCCTTTGTCTATTCAGGTAACAAAGACTTACCCACAAGCAGAGTGTAAAAAAAGCAAGTAATAATATTTATTAGATGATTCAAATGTACCAGTGGACTGAAAGCATTTCATAGAATTCTAATGTTTTTGTCCTTATGTAGCTTGGGGAAAACATATATTGGTCAAGGAGAAAGCTTCTTCTTGTAACGTGGAATAACTGTGCTTAAGAATGTAAAATAGATTGTTTGTCAGAAAAAACAGAAGTCACCACCTTTTCCTAGAAAGCAGTTCAACAGAATGTAGGTAGTATAGCAAGAACATATGTAATTAATTATATTGTATGTATATATATACACATTTAAATTTCTATTTTTGATCTACCTTGGGGTATTTTTAAGTCATATAGACGTGGTACTTAGACATAAGCTTATTTAAGGATTTGACATTGCCAAGTTAATGGGTGATCTTGAAGGTGATTCTGTGATAATAGCAATGTGGTGTTTGACTGTAGAGGTATTTCAAATCCAGTATTTCAAAATAATTTCTCACTTACTAAGGCTTTTTTTTTTTTGAAGGATATTTCACATTGCATTTCTGGAATTTCATAGAACAGAATCATAGTTTCTTTGGTTTTTAAAAGTACTTTGCTTCAATGTCAGTGTCAGATCACTCTACCTATTAGATGCAGATGCTGGCTACTTAGAAATCAGCCATCTTGCTCTTGCTGTAGCCACTATTCCCTTGTGTAATGAGCTTTCTGACCTGTCAGCCTAAAAAAAAAAAAAAAAAGAAGTCCATTTACTTGAATGCTGACATTTTTATATAAGTCAGAGTAAAGGAGTGAGTGAACTACAGAAATTTCTCTTCAAATCCAGTGGCAGAAAAAGGTACCTTACCCGTCATTGAGTTCTGACTGTTCTGAGTTCTTAGTCCTGTACAATAAAACCTGTTAGTAAGTGCAGTACATGTTTTTCTGTTTCAAATGTCAGAACCCTGACTGGGCTTGCTGCTCATTGTGTTTCAGCCGTGACATTGACAGGTGACCTGCTGGTAAAGCATGAAAGTGCTCCCAAAAGTACCTACCCAATTCATTGATGAATGAATATCTTATTAATAAATCAGTGGAATTTAATTACTGTAAAGCCACCCAATGCTTTGTATCTTCATAAAAACAGAACCATACTTTATCCAGTTGTGAAAAATTTTTCAGAATCTATGGCAATCAACAGTGAGCATTTTATTGTAAAAATGTCTCGGTTTTTTTTTTTCTTTTTTCTTTAAGAAGGTTTTAAGACTATTTCAACCTTTGCCTTTAGAACTCCTGTTTTGCACAGCCAGGATTTTTCCAGGACGATTAGGTCCTCCTGACTTTATCTTGCCATGAGTGACTAATAGCTACTGCAAGCAGGAAATTTGTAAGACATTCAATAGTAAAGCACCTATCTTTTTAGTTAAGTGATTTGCTTCAAGTGTTCTTGAAACTAAACGATGTGATTGGTGTAAATAGCTGACATTTAGGGAATGCTAGGAAGTAGTAGGCAGTGAAAGAGAACCAAGTTTTCTTAAAAGATCTATTGTTAGTAGTAGGAGGAGATCAAGGTAAACTAGTTTAATTTTTTACTTACATTTATGTATGGGAGCACAGGGTAATTTCTGTATTTTTACAAGAGAAGGTGGGCTGGAGGGGGAGCATTGTAGAGAGCCTGTTAAAAATAGATTGATGTTATTTTTTACATTATTCTTTAAAAGTTTTTTTTTCAGCTTACAGAATGTGTTTACAAGCACAGTTTTTTCACACTTAAAGTTTTGATGCTGCATTGAGGTTTAAATAATTAGCATCACAGCTAATTCTGCTCTGCAAGTTTTGCATCTTCTCTAACTTAGTAATGATTGAGCTAAGTTGGAAGAAAAAAAAAGAAAAATTTACCTATTATCTGTTCTCCACTTCTTTCCTGTACTAGTCTTCATTCTCTAAGATTGAAAGAAATACAGTTACTCCCTTCAAACATTGCCTGCAGTGTTCTCCCCAGCTCTGCTGTACTTTTTTGTCATTGCATGTTCTCTTTCCCCAAACTCTGAAACTGTAAGTCTATCTACTTACTATATATTTTCCTGTCCTTCTATACTGAAGTCTTTTTTCCCACTTACTCTTACTATCCAGCCCTTCACTTGGAATGTCTCCTGACCCACTCTGCACGCTCCCACTGTCTGCGTCTCTCACCACCTTGTCTTCCTTTTCCTGTCTTCTCACCTCAGCATGCTTCCCTTCTCAACTTCCATTCGCAGCTCCCCATCTCTCTGTATCTCGCCTCCAGATATATAGAAAGAATGTCCTTCTCTATTTCCCTACCTGGAATGGCTTTCCTTTTGTTTTGAAGGTCTGTCCTTCCTTCTGCTTTGGGTGGTGGTGTGCCGTGGGGAACTTCCCTCCCTCTTGCACTCCCTACTACCCAGGGTAGCTGCTATCTTAGCATGGTTTCATCAGACATGTTGGTCTGCACTGGCTGAGACCAGGAACAGGACCATTAATAAAGGATAAAGAGGATAAAGAGGCTGGAACAGGACAAATAATAAAGGATATAGAGGATAAAGAGGTCCATTAATTTCTTGGTATTGTCTGTATCAAGATAGTATCAAACACTGTTCCATGGTAGAGATGAAATCTCTAGTTTGTGAGATAAGGGCATCTTGGTGATTCTGATGCTGTTGAGAGTCTTAAGAAAAGACTGCCATGATATTCATTCACCAAATAGTTGCAATATGGGCTGCAATACTTAGAAAGGATGGCAGTAATTTCTCCTAACTACAAATAGTTCCTATTATATAGTTGTAAATTATGTAAAGATTCCTTGGTGATCAGAGTTAAAATAAAGCACACTCAGGACAATTTTCATCCAACCTGTTTCGAACATCCTTACAAGGGAATGAATCATGTTCCAGAATTGCCCATTTCTCTCTGTTAACTGTAATGGGACTTTGAAGACTTATTGGGCAGGTAAATTTGATCAGGTGAGATTTGCTCGCTGGTTTTGTACAGATTCAGGTGGAAAGAAGAAAATTGTTTTGAATTATAGAACTAATTTGGTGGTTCAGAAAAGGTATTTAGAATATCTTTTAGCATCACAGACTGTTAGACAAATGAGGAGATAAAGCCAAGGTAGAGCAAGACTGTGCTAACGAACCAGCTGATGACTCTGCTGATTAGGAAGAATTACTCCCAAGTCCTGTGTTTTAACAAGAGCTGATAAAAATATTAAAGCTAAAATTGGCCAGATGAGTTTAACATCTTAATGTCCCAGCTGCCGATCTTACTTTGCAGTAGCACATTATTACAAATTACTTTGACCTGACATTGTTTGATTTTAACACTTCTTCTCTGAAGAGAACTTGAGAATCTTCCTGCAGTTTAGTCTGGGGAAAAAAAAATATCTAAAAAAAAAGCTGGCAAACTTTGAGGCTTGTGAAGATTTTAGCTGTTCTGTCAAAGTACACTGACCTGATGTCTGACATCTTATGTTCTTTAGCCAAATTCTTCCTGATTGCATAACCTCTTCAAAGTCAATGAAGAAGTGAGGAGTCTGTTCCTTTGAAGACTAGGATGTGCTAGAGAAATAAAGGCTTTAAGCAATCATTAGTACAGCCAATGCTGAAATTGCTGCCATATGGTAATCTTTTTCTAGTGCTCAGTGAAATGGTCTTTACAACGGAACCTTAATAATTTTCATCATACACCAGATCATGATGTGACGTGGTATCAGACAAAAGAATAAAAAATTGTCCGTTTTTTCAATGACACCAATTTCTTTAATAAGAAATTACCTCTTCCTGTGAAGCTTACTGTTTAAGACGGTCGTGGTTAAAATTATATTATTTCTTTTACAATTGCTGTATGGAATAGGAGGTTCCCTTTATTATATGAGTATTACCTAAGAAACTATAGAGGTTTTTTGGGTTTTTGTCCTTTTTTTCCAGTCATGCATAAATTTCTGAAATGGAACATTTTTTATCATAATGATGTGTAATACTTCAGGAGTGTTTGAGCAAATGGAAAGAGTTTCAAATTACTCCAGCCAAAAGACAGTGAGCCTGCAATATGCAACCATGTTGTAAATACCTCCTTTTTCTGTAGTTTTTGTAGCTGAAGTAATTGTTCTTACAAACGATCTGTGTAATGATGAAGTTCCAGTAAGAACAAGAAAGTCCTCTTTGAAGACTGTTAATACAGTGGTAACTGCAGGGTGAGAAGGCTGCCCCTCATCATCACTGGTAAGGCAGGGCAGCCCTTCAGTTCCAGTCCTTCCAGCAACAGGAGGCTGCCCACCATCATCCTGTGCCTTCTCCTCCTTTTGGCTTGCCATGGGTGCTCTGGACAATCTCTTCTCCTTTTCCCTCCCCTGGGAGTTGGTAGAATGTGCTTTCCACATGAGCTCATCCTCCTCTTCCAATGTGGTCTCTTAGGGCAGCACTCATGTTTCAGACTAATAGATGCAGTAATCTTTCTAATCATGGAGTAATGAAATTATAAAACCATTCTTCTCTACTTACTAGTTTCCTCCTTTCTTTTGCTATAGTAGAAGCAAGGGCCTTTCATTTGTCAAAGCCAGAGTTTTTCATTATTGGACAAAGTACACTGCTGTTAACCAAGCACCCACAAATCTGTGTTTATAGGTAATTACTGTTAACTCTTTGCCAGTTAATTCAGTCTGATGGACAAACTATGAAGCTCTGACTTTCTACCATTACAACTGATAAGAGTAGATTTGAAACAGGGGAATAATGTTTAAGTTATAGTCAGGGAGATTAATAAAGCAAACTGGGATAAAACAAGCTAAGTCTTGATTTTTTAAATGATATTGGCATTAGATCTTTCTGGTAACTTTAGAAAGTGGGCTGAATGCTGTGTTCTTCCTTTAGGAACAAAATGTGATACTCTGACAAAATTATGGCCCTTTGGTGGGAAAAAGGGAGGGGAGGTAGAACTTGGGTGATTAGTTGTGTGACATACTAAATGGAGAGTTTGCTAATTTCCTCTTTTTCTTAATATTTACAAAACTATGTTGAGTAGTAGGTTAGCAATTTTTTTTAGTTTCAGCAGGAAGTTAAGCACATTAGTTGAGATACTGGAAATCTTTTCCAGACACAATTTGCTTAAAAAAATATTACATTGGTGAAGTCTTCTCTGTCCTCTCTCACAAAATCTATGCTATTTCACAGAAATCAACAAATTCCTGTATTATTGTAGTATGACTGCAGTGAAAGTATACATTCACACATGAATTAAACTATAGAATACTAATCTAGGATAACTTCTGTAATTGCCATTACCACTAACTGCATATAAGGTATGTCATTTGCAGTGAAACCTTTGTCTGAACCACAAACTTGGACTCTTCTAAGTTCCTGAATGTTGTTAACAGTTTTATCAAAGTTTGATTGCTCTGAACATTTATCTTAATGATGCTAACTCTGAACAAGAAGCAAATAGATCTTTCTTCAGATATGAATGGTTGGGATTTTGTCTGTTAGAATTTTTGTCTTTCCTAAAGCTAGGCATAATATCTATCTTTTACCTTATAAATAGCAATGAGTATGTCATGTGATTTTCCTTTTTGCTGTCTGTGGTTTATTAAAACATTTTATAGCTTAATATTGGCTGAGAATTGTTGAATGCCTCCTAGGTTTCCTTTACAGACGATTTTCTGTTTGCCCTGTTTTCTTATAAGTCAAAAACTTACTGGCTAGGTTGAGTCAACTCTGAATAAGTAATCTCAAGAGCCAGTGTGGGCATGGTGTGCTTTTCTCACAGAATGGCACTGTGCCCAAGTGTGGGTGGGAGTCTGAGCCTCAGAGAACTTTTGTTCATTAGAAGACACATCAGTGTGGTTGTGCCATGCCCTCTGGCAGCATGATTTGCTTTCTGGCCTTGAGGGTAGCCTAGGTCTGGCAATCTGTTCCTCCTTTGAATTTCAAATATTGGGCAAATACAAGTGGAAGGCAGTGATATAATATGGCTGATAATTCTGTTTTAGCTGCAAGAGAAACAATAGAAGTTATAAACCATTCATTTTATGGATAAAATGTATCTTTCAATGATCAGAGGTTGAGGAATTATCCTTGAGTTGTTGTGAGACTGTAGGATATTATCTGCAATGAAAAGGGACATTCTCCATCAGAAATTAATGTATGTTTGCTAGCAGTCGGTAGGCTCTGGTAGATACCAATGTCAGGAGATGAAGCAGATATCTAGAAATATCTGCAAATCATCATCAAACAAAGTGAAGAAAAGTTTTTTTTAGATTACCTTTTTGGGGGAATAATTCATTATTTCAATGTGCAAATGAAATAAGTAAAAAAAAAAAAAAAAAAAAGCGCGTTGACTGAGTATGCTGTACCTATTCCTGCCAGAAGTAACATGCTCCTGTTCTCTCCTGTGGCCCACACTAGCATTTTTGTTCCTGTCTTGGGCTGGTGATGTGGTGTAACATGCACTACTTTTTGTTAAGTGTAGGGTGAAAGAATCTCTGGCAAAAAATTGTGCACCTGGAATTTAAAGCTCTCCCTCCAGACCCTGTGTGCTGGTGCGATGTTTAAATTTCCATGCTGCAGTGAATAATGGATTCACCTTCTTGCAGTCTGTGGAATTCACTGTTGTGTTTGCTGCTCTTGACTGTACTTCTGTGAAATGGAAAGAATTGATGTGAATACATGGGCAATGAACCATTGAGTGGAAGCTCAGTGAGTTAGTAGTGGATTCCCAAGCAAGAGCAACATGATCTCAGGCCAGGTGAACAAAGGGCTGTCTGACTCAGTACAAATAATACAGTTAATCTTCTCTAATGTGGCTGGAAAAAGGGACATTTGTAAATGTACTTCAGTTTTCCTGCTGGTAAATACACAAGAAATATCCGAATTCCATCTGTGCTTTTTCTTTCTTTTGTCTTGAGTGGAGAGGAAGGATTTGCAATAAATAACAAGAATGCTGTTTGGAATTGTGACATACTGAAGCATTTTCTGACTGCAACTTCCTAATAATTGCCCTGTACACTTACCCGTTGTGAGCAATCCTATGACCAAAACTAAGAGCTGTTTAATGACCCAACTGAATCATCTGGAGAGGTGTGGGTCTTCTGAGTCAGGGTGACCTTTTTAGGATTTCTTTCCCTCTTTGTCTCTTCAGAGCTTTACTGTATGTCCAGGCTATCTCCACATCTCTGCAGCAGAATAATTTTCTTTCTTGCCTGATAGCACTTTTCATTAGAGGTGCAACACGTACATTTCAACATCTTGCTTTCACCTTTCAAAAAGGCCTATATGCCACTTCTTAATAAGCCTAACTTAACTTTTGCAAAGAACTCAATGAAAGAATGATGCAGCACTTGGAAGTCAATTTCTAAGATAATCATGTCCCTGATACAGACTAGCACAAAAATTTTCTTTTAACAAGGAGAGTTTTTGCATCGAGGTGTTAATTCAGTAAATTTACTTGAGTTTCTATTATTGTAGCTCATCACTACAAAGCAGCCAGCACATTAAGCTTAGGTCTTACTGGAGCTATTATGGGGTCTATGATGAGGATTTTTTGCCCTATGATAAAAGCTAAGAGCTCCCTGAACCACATGTCTCATTTCTTTTTCATTTCTCTCTCTTTTTTTGTTTTTTCTTTTTTTTTAAGGCCTTAGTAGTTCCATGATAGGAGACTGATGCTGCATAAATTTAATTCTCTATTTATTCATCTTTGCAGATTCTACACTTCAACACCCTACAATTAGGTCCTAATCCTACTCTGTTTTGGTGATGGCAAGTCTGCCCTGTAGGTTAATTTTGAGTTTTGCTGCTACAGAGAGGCTTGGCCCAAAGACTAGGGGCTTCAAAAGTTCTCTAATTGGCTAAATGAAGCCATAGGGGGAAATTCAGAAATGTCAGAATAAATGTAGGATACCAGCATGTTGTTCAGGTAACAGGCTTTTTTCTAAGTGGATGGACACCATGGCTTTGAAAAGACTGGTGCAGAAATAAGAATACAGGGAAATGAAAAAGCTAATTGGAAATTAACTGGAATGACAGTTCAAATTCTGTAACACTAGGTTTCTTGGAACATGTTTTTTTCCTTTATCTAAGTGACATATTTTTCCACATTGTGTAGTCATTGTCTACATGTACAATTGCATGACATCACCATGTCCCACTTCTGACCTAAACTATTTTTCAGACCTACATCAGATGTCCATAGTTGAAAGGCTATTGTAGAACTCAGACATTCTTCACTCTTTCTATCCTACCTCAACTTCCTACTGTCTTTGAAAGCAGATACCAAGTTTCTAGCCTTCCAGAGCAGTAGCAGAATACATTTCAGGTTTTCTGTCAACTCTGAAGAGTGCTAAGCTTCTCTTTCACTGGGAAAAAATGTCATCCAAGAATAATGCTTGTATTGAAAACCTCTGACTGTAGCTACTAGAAAAACTTCACAGATTCAGTCCTTCTGATTCTTCTGTCTGATGCTTTTATTTGCTTAACATCTTCCTCAGGAAGTCAGACAAATATGTTACTCATTTTGCTGTAGTAAGGTGTTGCTCAGGCCAGCTCTAAATCACTTGTCTGCTTTCAATATGGGCTTACCAGGGCAAGAAAGGTGGGAGAAGTGGGTTTAAACCCTTATTATCACCAGAGCATATATACTGTGTCCTGAGACACATGTTCCTCTGATAATGTCATGCCCATATGGCTGTGTGTGTAGTCCTTCCACCTCCCTCAAATCATATTGAGTTGTGCTCATCATGTTTTCTTCCTGTGGCTAAACATTTTTAAGAACCTGAATTAGTTTGTAGATACACCCTAGTTCCCATTAATCTGAAGCACAGTTGTGATATAATTAGGGAAAGAATAGACAGTTAGGTGGAACCTAATGCTATCTAATATGTTTTTTATTAAGAGGCATTTGAGTTTACATTCTGTCTACCTAATTTACTAACTCATCCTAAACAGGTCTGGGAGAAGAATTGAGATAAGTGATGCATAGTCTTCCAAAACATGGAGATGCTTGGGAAAAAGCAGTTTGAATCATGGGTAGTAAGTTATGGAAGGGGGGAAGACTGCAGGAGGAGAGGGATGTGGTGGGACAGAGCCTCCGGTGCATAATGCACAACACTTTTGAATCATCGGACATTTACAGAAAATAAACTGTTCACACTAAAGGGCAAGGGATGCATTTAACCATAATCATTAATATTTTAATTTAATTTAATTTAATTTAATTTAATTTAATTTTAATAACCAGCTGGCTTTATTGTGAAGACAGGACATAGTCTTCCACAGGTTTCTTTATCTATGTGTTTGCAATAGTTTTTCAAGTTTGGCAGCTTATTTAGTGTTTAAAAGAACTAGTTTTCTTTCATTAAAAACATTAGTTTCCTGACTGAATTTCCAAATCTGCCATTGCCACAGGCTTTTTATTAAGTTAGTGGCAGGGGAGGGGGGAGGTAGTATTTTAAATATATCCTCAATAGATGGAGGCATAAGGAAAGAATCTCTGAATGAAAGAATAAACTTCCCAGTGTTATAATGAACATCAAAAATGGGTTTTTTTTCACAGATGTATAAAAAAAATTAAATTATTTTATACTTTGCTTTCTTTTTGGAAGAGAAAGCTTTGAAAAACCCTGCATTACTAGAATTCTTTATATAAATGTCATATGCTAAAAAATTAATCATTCGTATTTTGCAAAATAAAAACATTAATAACAAGATACTTGCACTGTATATGCAAATACTAGAGGATCTGAGCTCAGTGATCTTTTGAGGTCCCTTCCAAACTCTAACATTCTGTGATTCTGTGTTTCTGTGAAATACTGGAAATGCATAATCAAACAATCTGGATGGATGATCTATTGATCACAATAGATCTTTGCATTCTTTGTTAAATCTTAAGAAAAGAATTGTGGTACAATTCTGGATAAAATTTGAGTGTTGGTAAATCTCGGACTTTGACTTCAGTAGTTGGCAGCATGGACGTTCAGCATCAGATAAGTTATCATTAAGGATATTTTCTCTTTAAGCATGAAAGGGTGGGTGCAGGCTATTCTCAATATAGGTGCAGACTATTCTCAGTAGTTCCCAGTGACAGGATGAGGGGCAATAGGTACAAGCTGGAACATAGAAAGTCTGTTAAAACATAAGAAAAAACTTCTTTACTATGAGAGTGACTGGCACAGGCTGCTCAGGGAGGTTGTGGTTGTGAAGTTCCCTTTTCTAGAGGCATTCAAAACCTGACAGAATGCAGTCCTGTGTGATGTGCTCTAGGTGATCCTGCTTTAGTGGGAGAATTGGACTAGTTGATCTGTGGAGGTCCCTTCCAGCTCTGATGATACTGTGATTCTGTGAAATCAGAGGCACAGGGTGAGGTGCAGAAAACACAAACACAGGTTGGGTGGAGATTGGACTGAGGGCAGCTCTGAGGAGAAGGACTTGCGGTGTTGATTGATGAGAAGCTCAACATGAGCCAGCAAGATGCACTTGCAGCCCAGAAAGCCAACAGCTTCTTGATCTGCATCAAAAGAAGGGTGGCCAGCATGTCAAGGGAGGGTATTCTCCCCCTTTGGTGAGACCCCACCTGGAGTCCTGTGTCCACCAGGAGACACCTAGCACAGGAAGGACATAGCTTTTGGAGCAGGGAATGGAGCACCTCTCCTATGAAAAACAGGCTGAGAGAGTTTGGGTTGTTCAGCTAGGAGAAGAGAAGACTCTGGGGAGAACTTATACTGGCCTTCCAGCATCTGAAGGGGCTACAGAAAAACTGGGGAGGGGCTTTTTACAAGGGCATGTAGTGATAGAATAAGGGATAATGGCTTTAAAATGGAAAAGTGTAGATTTAGGTTAGACATTAGGAAGAAATTCTTTAGTGTGAGTGTGGTGAGACACTGGCAAGTTGCCCAGGGAAGTTGTGGATAACCCCATCCCTGGAAGTGTTCAGAGACAGGCAGGATGAGGCTTTGAGCAACTTGGTCTAGTGGTAAGTGTCCTTCCACATGCAGGGGTGTTGGAACTAGATGATCTTAAAGGTCCCTTTCAACCCGAGCTATTCTATGATTCTATAAAATCAGGGTGTTGTGTGGTACGTGTGGGAATGGGTTTGGCAAGAGTGCATGATGCCTTTCAGAGCTTGTTCTTATTCAGAGGACAATGCTCTGCATGTGAATGTAATGCTTGATTGTCTTTCTGTGGGACACAAAGTGGTGTGCAGCCCAATGGACTCGCTTGTGTGACAACAGCCTCATGAAGATCTATGGAAATCCGGTGTCAAAGCCTTCCTGCTTCTGCATCACAGCTCGTCACAGATCTGGGGGGTGTCAGGCTGTGACTGATGTGGATGCTGAAGCCCACACCTGTGGAGGCCATTTGCAGTCCAGGGCAGGAGCCAGCAATTTGCTTACATCAACAGTTAAATAGTATGAGTTTAATACAGTTAGTACTTATAAGCTCATGAATCAGTGCACGGGCGTAACGGACCAAAATTTTAATTCTACGCCTCTGCCAGGAAGTACCTAGGGAACATTTATTTTTTTAAATACGTTTGAAAACAAATTAGGAGTCTGTAAATCCTATAAATAGTATGTTGCAAATACTGCTTGACTGTGATTCTGTTTTACATTTGGAGTAACATTGGAAATGCCAGTCAGTCTTCAGCGGTGTCATTGGAGTATGCTGTGCTTGAAGTTTCAGTACATTGAGGAGAACATAAAAGATTAATTTATTTTTAAATCTGTAATACATAATTTTACAGAGTTCTTTATGTGCAGGAATAGAGACAAGTGTAGAATAGATTAGAATTGTTGTGCTGAAAGCGGGCAGGGTCCATCACCCCTGTTTGCAATAGGCTGATGCACACACAGTCAAGGTATTTGCCTTCATTCCCAGTTCTGCATAGAAAAAGGAGCCTGTTGGCATTCCACAGAGCAAGCTCAGTTTCCTGAAGTGCAAGTGCTACTTTTATTCCCCAAAACATGAAAAAGAACTTTAAAACTATTCTATCATTCACTCAGGGTTGGTTAGCTGGTTCCTTGCTTCCATTTAAAGTGGCAATACTCGAAAATTTCACTACACATGCTCAAAGAGTAAGGGGCTTTTTGTTAGTAGGGGTGCCTCTAGCCTGTAGGTGGGTATTTTGGTATGTTCTTAGCTTATTTATATAGTAATGGTATGTTAATACTGATGCAATTACTCAATGCTTTTCTGCTCAGTGCTCAAGGCTGTAGCCAAGATGAATTGTGCCTTCCCATCCCTTAAATCTGTCTTGAAGTTGTCTTGCAGGCATGCCTCAAGGCTGGATGTTGACTACTTGGGATGTTGATTACAGGCAATGCAATGACCCAGGAAGGACTTGTAGCACACTTTCAAAGGTTTTAAGAAGTTCTTATGGCTCTGTGCTCTTTCTCATTACTTGAAGCGTTGTTCAGGAACCAACTTTCTGAAGGTTGTGTTATACCACGGACACACAGTAAAGCAGCAGTCACTGAAATGCTAGTGAGAAAAATGCTGCTGGAGTTCCATCAGGAATTGGCAGCTGCTGGTTCGGTCACTGCTGCAGGGGTGACTTGGGCTGATGCATTTTAATTAGCATTTCACTAACCAACCTAGACCACATCGAAAGGATTACAGTCCTACAAATTATTATTTGTGGAAAATATGGGTTCAACCATATTGACAAGCACTAGTTTTATTACCATTTACTTAAAAATAGTGTTTGTTTTTTATTGGTGCTTATGTGAGGTGCCTTTTGTTTTGAAATAATGATGGTTAAGGGACAGCTACAGTTCCATGCAATTACCCGCAAGTCCTCTGTGTGTAAATATTTATGTTTAGAAGAAGCTTTTAGATCATACTGGAATAATTTTAGAGTTGCTTGCAAGTTTACTGTAGTAAGAAAATTTGTTTTAATACCCTTTCACTTGAAATGCAATTTACAAGAATTTCCAAATTTACATGTATGTACTTTTTAAAATGAAAGCAACAGCAACATTGCCAGTAAATATGCATTTTAAAAATGTAGCTCTCATTTGTTTGTATGTCAGTATCTTTGTCAACAATATTTTTATTCAGTCCAGTCTTTAACTTCAAACAGGTCATTTAATTTTGAAGTCTAGGAACAGGATTTTCATTGCTATAAATCCATTTTGACACTTTAGGGTGTACATAAGAAAAAGTGAATTGCTATATTTTAACTTATTCTTCCGTGAACTGTCCAAACCCCCCAATATTCTTTATTGAAACCAATACTGGACTTTAATGATTTACTATTGTTTAGCAGCACAGATTCCCATGGCTCTGTAACAGCCACAGTTCTCTTGGAACTGTCCATTCTTCCACCTGATTTGTTTGCACAAACTGTAATCTTTCTTTGACTTTATGAAGCACAAACTAATTTATTTTTCAAAAATCAATCCAGAACTTAAGTTATTTAATAAAAATTTAATTTACAGGAGATTGCATTTAGGGCTGTATTTGTACTGAATTGATAAAAATGCAGTATAAAACCCAGGATGAGTGGGTGTAGTAGAAAGATGCTGACCTACTTCTGAAATGACCAGTTTTCATACTTCAAGTGAAAATACCGTCAGTGACTGTTGGTTTATTTTATTATAAAGCCTACAGCTCTAGAAATCCACCTTTTCAACCTACGTACCTGCGACTAAAAAAAAAAATGTCTGGCTGTGTCTTATTTTGGTTCCTGTTTTGGAGGCGGAAAGGCTGTTTCCAGCCTCACTTAAATTCCATGTGTTTTCTTGCCTTGGCTTTTCTTTCTTCACCAGTCTCCATCACCAGTCCAGTCTGATCCTGCAGCTTCCATTTTCTCCTTTATGTGCAAATTCTGCTGATCACTTCCACTTCCTTAGCACCCATCCTTGGCATCCTTGCCTTCATTCCATCTGTGCTGACACCACTATTTCTGTCTGCATGTACTTGAAGTGTGACCCTGCCTTTTCTCTCAGCTTCCCAGAATGAACTCCTTAGCACAGGCAGGGCTTTAGAGCGTTGTCACCCAATCTCTGAAACAGGGGCTTCCTAAAGCCATTGTGAATTTAATAGCGCCTGATAATAATAATATGAAAAGTAATCCAGAATAGTCAGCAAAATGTGTACTAGAGGGGCAAAAAGTTTTACAGGTACATTTTAAATATTTCTTTTAAGCATTTTTAATATTTGTGTTGATAGCAACACACATGCAGGCATCAGGAATTGAATTTCAGTCTTACTTCACATGCTACCTTTAAATTTTTCATATAATCATTGGGCTAATGGCTCAGCAAGTTTATCATCTTGCTGAAGTATTTGTACTGCAAAAAAATCAGTTCTGTGCTAACACTGAGTTGTGTGTTAACCAGCTGTGATACATTCACAGGACATCATGAGGTTTCTCTTGAGTTGTCGTTGTCTTCATTGTAGGTGGCATCACATGGAAGTGCATGTTTCTGTTGTCTGTTGTGATGAAGGAGTTAAGATTTATACATTATTTTTAAGTTGGTTTTTTTGTGGGGTTTTTTTGGGGGTTTTTTTGGTTTTTTTTTTTTTTTTTTTTGTAAGTTCAGAGCTAGATATAGAAAAATATTTGTGCAGTAAAGCCCATAGCATGAATAGCAAAACAGGCTGGATTTGTTCACAGCATGTTCACAGTTACACATGGGCTTTTCAAAGTAAACCTATACCAGAACTGTTAAGTAGTTTTCCAGACAGAAACACTTAAGTCAGTAAAATAGAATGACAATGTTTCCAACAGAATTTTAGTTTTTACTATTCTCTAGCTTGGCCAACTATGTATTCCAAGAATATCCCTTTTTTGTATTGTTCCAGTCAACTTAAAATAAATTATGTTTTGAGTTCAGACAGCCTTTTCTCAGCAGAGATACCAAAAAACATCTGAATACTCCTTAAAGCCTAATTTTCTTCAGAGTAAATAAGCTGACACTTATGTACACAAATATATATAATAAAACATTTCATATAAATA
The DNA here is from genome assembly GCF_036169615.1 of Heliangelus exortis. Classification (NCBI taxonomy): domain Eukaryota; kingdom Metazoa; phylum Chordata; class Aves; order Apodiformes; family Trochilidae; genus Heliangelus; species Heliangelus exortis. The sequence continues at coordinate 26,526,238 of NC_092454.1, read as the reverse complement.
TAATTTATTTATGTATGTAAAGATAGATATGTGTGTGTGTATGTATTACTGAATATAAAGAAGGAAGATCTGGCAGAATCAATTCTAAGTATACCAGTGCCATATAGTGAGTGATCATGTGGCAGGACTCATCTGGAGTTCAGGAGACTGAGTTTCTGGTTTCTAGTCTGAATTGGAAATGCTTGTCAACCACATATTGCAATGCACTTCTCCAAGTGATTATTAGTTGCTGGGGCCTAGGGTCCTCTCAGCTTCCTCTGTTGAAACTGTTCATGCTGTGGGATTAAATATTCCCTGGTGTTGGTATCTGCTGCTTATCAAATGAGTGCCTTAACCATTGAATGTAGGTGATCTCTTTTTATAACATGTATATTTATTATTCAGATGAAGCAGAACACCACTTGAAGAGAATGGGACATTGGGAAGCTCACAGTCATTCTTTCTTGCCATAAATTTTGTGCCTGTAGAACGTGGCATGTTACCAAAAGAATTTTTGGTTTCTGCATGTTTGTGTTTTCTGACCAAATATATCAATAAAATGCTTAGCTGATACAAATTCCAGACCAGGTTCTGAGAGCTCAGTTGATGGCAAACAAGGCTTGATGTTGAAAAACTTGAGATAAGGTCAAGAGGTTACTATTAGCAGCTTTTCAATTGCACATGAGATTTTTTTCAGCTGGAGCTTCCAACTGCTCTTTGGTGATGAGATGTCTGATTGTTCCAATTATATTGGTGACCCTCCAAGCCATACGGGCTCAGGAAGGCTGCATGTGCTGGTTCATCAATACACTTGCTGAGCTCCAGCAGGAAGGCAAAATAAGCAAACCAAAAATACCCTTGTTTGCTTGAGGCTGTTTGGTTTGCACACTTATGTTAAGACCCATTGGATGCTTCCCACCCCAGCCCTTTTTTTTTATTAACTAAAGAATCACTGACTCTTGTTATCACCAAGGAGACAAGGAGTCAGGTCTATACTAGTAATGGTGTAAGCAGGTTGCCATCCTGCTCCTGAGTCCCAGTGCTGGTTTCTGATGTAGAAGAGGAAGTTTTAGCTGTTAGTTTGGTGGTTTCCATCCTTGCTGATGGGAAAGTTGTCTGCGCATAGGCATGGAAACCAAAAGAGAACTCTCTGATAAGTGTTCCCAAGTCTTGTGGTATCTTGTCATAATTACCCCTCCAGATTGGGACTGCCTGTGTGATGTGCTGTCTGAAGTCTTTACAATTGTGTATAATATCTGAACCAGCCCATCTGTGTGTTTTGAACGATGACTAACGAGCCTGATGGCAAACTGCTCATCTGGATGTGCCTTCATAAATTCCTGTCTCTCCAGGCTGTCATATCCCTTTTACCATTATGCTGCCTCCCTTCCAGCTTTGGGTAGAATCAAATGAACTGTTAAAGGTGCTGTACCTGCCCCACCTGTACACCACTGCTGGTGTACCTGCCCATCTTATCGTTATTCCATGTTAAATCATCAGAGGTGTTCTATTGGCTTCAATGCCTAATGTTCACATGGAAAACTTTACAGAGCCAGCCCCCCAAATTGTAAAGCAGCCACTGACAATAGCATTGCTGAGAGACAGTGACTGTCCTCCATCAGCAAAAGCAGCAACAAACACACACCTGGAAATGTGCACCAGAATGGAAATCTATTTATTTGGATCATCAGCTTTACAGTTTATGTGATTGTACCTTCAACCAAAAAAAATAATTTCTAGAAGGCTTACTGCTTATTGAGTAAGAGGATATGTACACTAATGAGTTTAATGTTTACGTTGTATTCTGAATACGATAAGCAGGGCACAGGAATGATACGCAGTTTATGCAGTGACTTCCCAGTTACAGTGGAGATTATAAACCTTATCACAACAGGTCCTTAGAATTTTATCTTTTAACATTTTTGATTGCACCTAAAAGATGTGAGGTTTTTTTTAATGTGTAGTTTGTCTTCTTGCTAAAAAAAGCCTTTTGAAATTTGGCCTAGGAGTGGAGATTAGTTAAATTCATGTAATGATTTTGGGAGTCACTGAGGCTTGCAGTACTCCCACACATTTATCAATGCACTGTTAAGAGAAGCAAATCCTTTTTAGCATTTGAGTTGAAATGAATTCTACTTTGTGTGTGTTTGATGCACAAAAGCCCTCACATGACTGAGCTGCATAACCCTTGCCATAGGTGATGTTTTGTGATGAAGAGATTTTTCTATCACAAATCTTTCCAATCAAATATCAATTCTTGTGCTTACTTGTGTACTCATAAAATCATGGACATGCATACTCAAAGCATTATCTGGCATCTGTTCCTCATGCTGAGGAGGGAGAAGTGCAGAACATGGATTTTGTACAGAAGTGCACCCAGAATACTAAGCCTTGTGTCACAGATTTATTCATACAGTCAGATGTGCCAATGCCATTCCACTGCTTAAAAGAAAGCTGCTTGTGTTGCTCTGCAGCTCATGGCTGTCTCCTCTAGACAGACTGAAGTGGGTTTCTCCCAGCTCAGAGAGATCTGCAGTGCAATTTGATGTGTGGTATATACGAAACTCATTCCCTTCAGGCTGGCTGTGTGCAGTGCTGCCATGTATGTTATTCAGGAAGTCACCGATTGCAACAGCAGACCCCTCTAGATTAAAAAACTGCAGCTATTGGGAAATGCTGAGTCTTAGATTGGGTGACAAATCTTCTGAGGATAAGAGGCTTCCAAAAATGCCTTGTCCAGAGCTAACACGTAGCAACTTCAGTGCATCCATTTTGGTGGTGATTGACACTGAGTTATTCCTAAGCATCTTAAAGTAAATGTGGTAAAATATAAAGGTATCTCCGTTGTTTGCTACCGTTATGGTTTCCCTCTCTTTAGCTTATTCATTGCAAACAGGTCTCTTGCTTGATAGTCACAAGCAGAGCACAGCAACCAACCTCAGCAGCTAAGCCTTCCTCTGTAGCCTGTCACTCAGAGAAGTGCCTTCCAAGCAGCAGAGCCATAATTTTGTTATAAGTTCTCAGATTTAGCACATTCAAGTGAATACACCTTTAAGGCAGGCAGAAGATGCAAGGCCAGTTCAGTTTCCTCTCTGAACAAGCACTGCCAGTTTCCACTAAATTAACCAAAAGTGGTGCTCCCTTCATCTAGCGCTGAATTTGGCTGTTTGGGCAGCTGGGCAGGCAGCCACACTGAAATTGTAGCTTCTCTTCCTTTTTGTCTTACTCCCCATTACTGCCATCAATAATAGTAAAAAAAACAACTAATTGTTGTAAATGGGTTGCCTTAAAAAAGACAAGATAATGTTGTCACACGTTTGGGGACAGATTAAATTCATTCCTTGGTACCCTGAAGGAACCTCCAAAATGTGTCAGGAGACAGAAAAGGTGTGACCAAGAGACATCCTGAACTCTTGCAAGTTCTGTTGGCTGAACCACAGGTGAAGTTCACTGGTTCAATGGGAAGCAGTTTTTACACTGCTTTTCTTTTTTTTTTTTTTTTTCTTATTTTTCATTCTTTTTCCATCTTTGTGGAGAAATAAGGTATTTGTGCCCAAATTGAGGAGTAGAAAATTTAATCTCAGCTATGCAATGTTTATTGACCTATTTGAAGAGGCATATGTACAACTATTCTTTTTTTTTTTTTTTAATTTAGTGGGGCTACATCCATTGTCTACAGATGCAGGCAGAAAGGGACGCAGAAACCTTACGCCGTCAAAATGTTGAAGAAGACAGTAAGTTATTTTGGTTTGTTTTGCTTTCCTTTGGGATTTGTTTGGGATTTTCTCTGGGCTTTTTTGGTGCAGTTTATTTGTGTGGAGGTAACTGTCTAGATTAAGGACCTTGTGGAGCTAATGTTTTCCAGCTTCTTCTGCTCCTCATCATTAACACAGCTTTTATAGGTAACAGTACTCTGTTGGGAATGTGTTATCTCCACAAATCTTGCTTGTACTTTCATCAGGTGTTGTCTGTATACACTCAGATTTCATCAAAACGCTTTAATTTAAACAAAAATGTCTTTTCTTTTCATGATGGAAAAGAAGCAGGTTCTGAATCATGTAAATGTTCTGTGATTTCATTTTGATTTAATTAATTTAATATTGTTTTGCTAAAAAAATATCATTACATAATTTATCTTTTTCAAAAAGTGATTAAAATGCCAATTAAAACTTAAGTAAAATTAAATATCTCATGGAGGTTTTTCCCCCTACAAAATCACAAGGAAACCAGTTGAGATACCGCTTATTTTTAGAGCTCCAAATCTGTCAAACTTCTACCACAGCTATTTTTGTTTGTGTTACAAAATAGGTGGTGGAAGGAATGGTGACTAGGGAGGAAAAGCCAGTAATGGACTGGGAGACTTGAAGTGGAAGGAAAATGGGGGGGATAGGCTAGAGCAGTTCATCTTCTTAAGAGGGGAAGAGAAATTTGAGAGGGAGCAAGCAAGGTGTGAGCCATGGGCATGATTTTTATTCATGAGTGGTTTTCATTCAGTTTATTCCAGTGTTAAATATTTCAGTGTACCATGAAGTTCAGGAATGTGCACATATAGGAACATAATGATGGGTGAGTAGGCGTAAACATATCTAAATGCTGAATTAACTGGTGGCCTCTGTGCAAGACATAATGAGTAGGTTCCACATGAGTAAAATGTTGGCATTAATTTATCATCTTTGAAAGTAAGCCAGAGTTTAATCTGGCATAGAAATTCAGATATGTGTGCTGCTTTTGAATTTGAATCTGGTACATTGGAGGAAGCAGAGCAAGTGAGAAGCTTGCATTGCTACAACCTACGTTTTGTCTTTTCTTATGGAAATGCAGAGAAGGTAATTTTTAAGTTTTTACCAGTTCTTTAAGCCAACATTTCCTGTCATGTTTTAGGAGTATACTGTCTTACATGTCTTGTTCTGAAATGCATTAGGAATAATCATATTAAAAATACTTCTTTGCCTTTTTTAATTTGGTCTTTGTGGCAATTAAATCCTGTTCAAAATTACCCTGTTAATACTAGATCCATCTTTTTGTACCTGCAAATATCCAGTGTTGACCTTTAGTGAACTTGTTTTAGCACAGATTTTTTTTTTTTTTTTTTTTTTTTTTTTTTTGAAGTGTGGCAAAAATAGAAAGCAAGAAGAATGTAAGAATATTGTTATGTAAGTTGTTTGCACAGCAATCAAAAGCTTGGCTTAGTGCAGGCTTGATTATATTAGCAGTGTGATTAAGCAGTTCATGCAACTAAGCTGTTCCCAATGTAATGGATACACTTAGGAATGTTCTCTTTTGAGAAAAGCAATTCTATTGCACAATTGAACTTACTTGTATAACTGAGAACATGGGAGGCAATTCTGCACGGTTGTGCCACTGCTCATGTCTGCGTGCTGCCTTCCATTCTGGGGACATCCTTATTATCACAGTGACAGAACTAACCGTGAGCTACAGTGCTGCCACAGCAGGAGGCCTAATCTCTGCTCAGAGTATCTCAGTATAAAAGTGAGCAAGTGTGGGCCAAACCAGACACCAAACTGTTGATCGGCTTAGGCTTCCTGTTGTCTTTTTTAAAGTTTAGAAAAAAACAGATGGCAATTCAGTAGTGAAGAAAAGTGACTGGAATAAATGCAGAAGTGCCTGTGACTGTTTGCCTGTGATGCAGACCCCCATTGCTTCAGTTTCCTTCTTAAGTGCACTTAATGGAGCTCTAAAGAGCACAGGAAAGTAGAAGAGAAAGGAAAATGTTGAAGGGCACATACTGGGATTTTTCCATTAAAACTGACTGCCCTTAAACGTTGCACTGAACAACACTAACATGCTGAGAAAGAGTGTTTGTAAAAACAGGGTTAGGGGAAAGGCTGTATGGCTTTTTCTGGAACTGGTAACAAGTGACATGTAATTAGGAGTCTCTTGCCTCAGAGCTCCAGTTTTGTGAATGCTGATGACTACAGGACTGTAATTTAAAGTAAAGCATTAGAAATTATTATTTCTGTCTCATAGGAACAGCTCAAATAAATAATAATTTTGGATTGAAGTTGTGTGGTTGGAACAAAGTGCAAAAAACATGAAATGCTTATCAGTGTTCATTCAAGGAGTAAGATTAATTCTTCATTTTGCCTGGCTAATGCATTTAAGAGCAAATAAAATTTTGGACAAGACATATCAGCCACTTCTGAAAATACATACTTGTGGGGAGATGTGAGTTCCTAGGAGATTCTGTGATTAATCTTTGTTCACCATCTAGCCTAATATTATTCCTCAGTTATTTGTTCAGTTCTGGTTTGTTTTGTTTTGTTTTTTCTGATTGCTACTTAAGCCAACAAAGAGGAACAGTAGAATTTATGTTTTAGTCACTATAATAAAATAGTATTTAGGGAATATTTTATTGCAATGTAGAGGTTTAATAATGCTTACCTGTTAATTAAAATTTTAAAAAACTTCAAGAAGAGAAGAATGCTGATGAATGTATGTATTAGTGGGGAAAAAGAAAAAGCCTCTCAGATTATGTATAAGAAAATTGAATTCTTAATTGTTCTTAGAAAAGGAAATATTTTTATGAAACAACATATACAGGACAGGTAATAAGTATGCTAAATTATTGCCTTTGATTTGCTTTTGCTATCCAACCTTTATGATCCATTCCTCAGCATAACTGAAATGTAGAATTGTATCATATACTCATTATTTGCTTTTGCTATGTTTAGCAAATATCTTACATTCTATGCAGGTAATAAGTATAAAGGTTTGAATCATGTAATTTCTTTGTGAGGAAATCCGTTTCATGAAGCAAGAAAGAACAAAAGCAGATGATACAGCTCTTCAGAGAAACTCATAAAGTCGGCAAAGTACCATGATGAATTTTTACTTTTGCAGTTGCAAACATAAGGTTGATTTGCTTTTTACATGCAGTTTACCTCTGCTTGATGACTCAGTGCTCAAAAAAAGGAAAATATCTTTAAGATACACTTTACGGATATGACTGTTACTACTCTGAAGCCAAGATTTTAAAATTATATGATACCTACAACTAGTCATACTGGAACAGTCATTGTTCTAACCAAAAAACAAGATGGATCATATTGGAAGAACACAGGATTCCTGAAGGAAGCAAACATATTTATGTGCTAATTATTAGACGAAAACTCTTATCTGCAGATCTTTGCCTCCTTTTGGTGTGTTTTGAAAAAGTTAATCAGCATATGAATTAGAGACAGCCTGGCAGTTGTCTGAGTCTGTGCAGGAGAATGCCTTCCAAGGAGTTAGATTGACTTCTGCACCTGAATTCAGGTGATTTCCCATCTGAATCTCTAGAAGTTGAATAGTGCAGAGAGCAGATGGCCTCTGTTCTGTGTTTTCTAAATTAAGACACTGAGTGCCTGCCTATGTTATAGGTCTACCAAGTGCTAACAACCCTATGTGGGTATCCTCCCTCACAGGGTTAATGATGCTTACCTAATACTTCCTTAGCACTTTAGTTAAAACAAGTATTTATGAAGCAGCATTTTTCTTGTAGAAATGAGACAAACATTCAGGCATGTGAACTTCTCAGATCAGAAACAGAGTAACAAGGCATATATATGTTGGAAACAGTTGTGCTGGGATTAATGCATTAGTTTGACAAAATGAGAAAAGAAATGGTTCATGCCTGCAGAGCAAAGAGTAGAGTCAGTGAATGTAAGGGTAACTGGCTTCCCTCCTGGGTAAGTGGGGTTGTATATCTAGAGTTAGACTCCAAAGGAGATTATAATGGTCTACACAGGCACATTTAAAAAGTCCCTCTTGCATTAAAGAAAAATTTCAGAGTTTATTTTTCAGAAACACAAAGGCCAGCTAATTAAAAGAGAAAATAAAATGCTCAGCTCATTGTTACACAGGTCAAGGAAGCTCAACCTCTTATATAAATTGCATCACTGAACAAGCAGTTCTGAGAAATGAAATAATATACTTTAAATAGTTCTCAGTAAAGCAAACAAGTAACAGCAACAATAAAAAACTAACTCAAACCAACCAAGCAAAAAATAAGTAACAATTAAAAACCCACAAAACCACAAAAAAAACCCCAAAACAACAAACCACCACAAAAACCCCCAAAACAACAAACCACCAAAAAGAAACAAAGAAAGAAACAAATGATAGTTTTAGCTTTGAATAACTAAACAGGAACCTTTGCGAAGTGATCTGAGGTGCACATTTTCATCCACCTGCCCATCCGTGCACATTTTTCTCCCTACTTGCAATGATTTGTCTTCCCTATGGCTTTAAGCACACCTACAGGAGCTTTGTGTGTTTAAAGTACACATGAATATTGAGAAGCAAGACATGGAGTAGGAATGAAATGTGTTGCTGTGTAAGGATTTATTTAATGCCTGAATCAAAGACAAAACCATGCAGAAGGACTGAACAAAGCTGCAGCAGTAAGTATTAGGCTATTCTGAGGTTATAGTCCTCCTCTTTGGAAACCCTTCAGTCTTTACAGCCTGTTAAATAAATCCGGAGATGTGGCTGTGATGAACTGGTACCGCAGGGAAGGCAGGGCTTCTGTGTAGCTCAGTGGTCTGTGAGTCTTGTGCTGGGAACTTATGAAAGTATGCTCCCTCTGCATTTTAGGATTTCTTGTTTTTAAGAGGCATAGCCAGAGAGATTGTTCTGTGCTACTGAGCAGAGAATTACGGAAAACTGGCTGCCTGCAGGAAAAAAGGAGAGAAGAGGGAAAAATACAAGAAACCACAGTTTTCTCCAATGTGGAAATTCAGCTGCTGAAATAAGACAGGAACAGTGTATGACTTACAACTTAGTATCTTGGGTTTATTCCTCTGTTCTGAAGCTGAGTTCTCTGGAACTCCACAGAAAGGCAAATCTAACTGAAGTCTATGAGAGAGAGAGGATTTATTTTGCCAAGAACTCCATAATCAGCATGTATTCACTTGACAAGCTGTTTACACTGGCATATTTCAAGGTAAAATATATCTTATTTGACTGAAGTGGTCTCCTTTTGTCAAGAAAGATTGACAGCATGTAGGGAGGGATGGAAAAGCAAAGGTAGAAATTAACACAGCAGCTGTGTAAGCAGCACAGCCCAGCCCGTGGGTTCTGATTATTCCATAATCAGCGTCTCTGAGGAATCATGAAGCCAGAGTCAATTTCTGAGATACATAACTTGGTCAGAGCATACCTTAGGGCTTGAACTAAGGCTCAATACAACTTTTTAAGTTGAATATTGTGATGGTTGTTAACTGCAGGTCTAGTGTGTGTGGTTGGGGATGATCCCAGATGTCTGCCAAACTGAAACCTCTGTTCAAGTCACCTAAGACCTTCCTTAAGGAAAAACAAACAAACAAAAAAATCAAACAAGCAGAAACAACAAACCAAAAACCAACCAACCAACAAATAAAAAAAACAAACCCCCCCCCAGCAAATGAAAACCCTGAATAAATACAAAATAGTGGCATATTTTCCTAAAAATGAAAAAAAAAAAAAAAAAAACAACAAAACCCCACTTTCTTTGTTATTCCTTCCCCTTCATTGTAAGCAATATTCAAATACTACTGTTGTTTTAAAAAACCTACTCTATTACACTATGCATATATTGAATGAGCAGGTGTTTGAAACTACTGGGTATGTTTTCAGTAGATGCAGTTGAAACCAGCTGAAAGCATTACTATAAGTACTAAGAAATAGCATAATAAGATGTTTTTGTTTTTACCTTAGTCCATTATATGAAAATCACTTTCATTTACAATTTTTTGAGAAAATTCAATTTATTTTAGAACTGCAAACATTACATGATATGGTAACTTCTTAGGACCTCTAAGCAGTACTCTCAGGAATATAAGCTTTCATACATTTAGGTTTTGTTTGCAAGATACATAACACTCATATAGGTTGTAGCTCTTTATACACTGATAAGAGAATAGTGCTACAAAAAGAAATAGTTTGATAATAATTTTATGTGTCTGAATTGGGTGGCAGAGATAGTAGGTATAAGATTTGAATACAAAAATGTGGAAAAATACAAAGGTAAAAGAGCTGTGTGACATGCCTTTAAAGAATTTGTGGGAAAAGTCCTAATTCTGGCAGATGAAAGCCCTAGTTTCTGCAAATGAGAAGCCAGAAATCTTTTAATCAGAACTCCAGTGAAATTATTCATTTCAGCATGGTAGCTAATTTCAGTTATTCTTTTTGGGCCATTATTATGTTACAGCTGCATCATGAGAAGACATGTTAGTATTTCCATGTTTTATGGATGAAGACCACATGAGGTACTGAGCTGGATCTGTAAAGTATTTGTATCAGGTTATTAGCCCAAAATTCATAACACAACAGGAACTACCATCTGCATGTTTTATTTCACAAGTAAAATCTGCTTTCTCTTCTCCAGTCTAAACAGCCCCATGTCTCTTAGTCTTTCCTCCTAGGAGAGACACTCCAGTCCCTTCATCAGCCTCATCAGCCTCTGTTGAACTCTGCCCAGTATGTCCTTTTCTCTCTTGTACTGGGGAGCCCAGAACTGCATGCAGTATTTCAGATGTGCCCTCACCAGTGCTGAGCAGAGAGGAAGAATCACCTTCCCTGATCTGCTGACAATACTTCTCCTGATGCACACCAGAGTATCATAGGCCAAAAGCACATTGCTGGCTCATATTCAACTTGGTGTCCACCAGGGTGCCCAGATCCTTTTCTGCCAAGCTGCTTTCCAGTTGGGTGGTGCCCAGCACTTACTGCTGGTGCCTGAGGTTGTTCCTCCCCAGCTGCAGGACTTTGCACTTGTTGAACTCCATGAGGTTCCTGTCAGTTCATTTCTCCAGCCTGTCCAGGTCTTTCGGGATGGCAGCATGGCTCTCTGGTGTATCATCATGTATGTATCCTCTTTCCAGATTTGTGTCATCAGCAGATTAGCAGAGCATGCACACTCCCTCATCATCCAAATAATTCCTGAAGATTTTAAACATGATTGGACCCAGTACTGATCTCCTGGGTTACATTGCTGCTCACTGTCATCCAACTAGAATTCATGCCCACTGTGGGCCTTCAGCCACCTTACTGTCTGCTTATCCAGCCCATACTTCAACACCTTGTCTTTGGGGATCTTATGAGAGACAGATTTAGTTCTAACTGAGTTCTGGCTTTTCTAGCCAGGTCTCCTGCTGCTTGGACAGCTTCCTTACATGCACCCCATTCTAGCTGTCGTTTCTTCCATTCCTTGTAGGGTTTCTCTTTGCGTGCCAGTGTGTCCAGGAGCAACTTGTTCATCCAGGCAGGTGTCCTAGCATTTTTTCCTTTTGCCTGACTTCCTGCTTGCTGAGATCAACTGTTCATGAGATCAGAGGATGTGATCCCTGAATATTCACCAGCCTTCTCAGATCCCCTCTTCCTTCTAGGACCTTATCCCATGGAACTTTTCTAAGGAGGTATCCTAAGAAGCCAGATTCTTCCCTCCTGAAGTCCAGGGTTGCAGTCTTTCTTTTCACAGTCCCCCCTGATTCCTGAACTTCACCATCCCATGGTCACTCTGGCCAAGGCAAGCCTTTCATATTCATATCCCCCGAGAACCCCTCTTTGTTGTTGAGTTTGCAATCTAGCAGAGCATCTTTTCTCAATGGCACCTCTGTCACTTGAAGGAGGAAGTTATCATCGGTGCATTCTGGGTTCCTCATGGATCGCTTGTGTCCTGCTGTATAGTCCTTCTAGCAGATACCAGAGTGAAGTTCCCCATGAGAACAAGAGCTTGCAAATGTGAGGATGCTTCTGTCTGTACAGGTCCTCACCCACATGTTCTTCTTGGTTAGGTAGCCTGTAGCAGAAACACACTGAAATGTTACCTTCTAATTGTCTGTTATGTCACCCAAGAAATTCTTTGTTAGAAGCCAGGTCTTCTTCATCCCATGTAACAGGTATGTGAAATGTATTCAAAGAGACACAGCTTTATCATAAGTAAGCTTTGTACAGAGCTTGTTCATCCCAAAGTTCACAGGAGTACTCTAGTATGGCTAGAGTATTTTGGTTACAATTAGAACCTGAAAAAACTTAGGCTGAAAATCCCAGATAGATTCTCATAACTGAGTAGTTAGTTAGACATCACCACAAGCTGAGTTAGCCACAGATGTTATCTACGGTAACATAAGAACCTACGGGATCTTCAGAGGTGGATTTTTTTAAGTACTAAAATTGGACCTCAAATCACACTTGGTGAATCAGAGGTGGCTTTTGGGTCTGATTCTGTGGGATCTGCCAAATCTGCTTGTGAATTCAGTGCCCATAAAGCAAGATGTGTGTAAGCCTCCTGAAATATTCACCTGTTCTGGTTCAAGTTTTCATAGCTTACAATTTCCTCCATTCATCATCTACTCCATTTATTCCTAAATTATATGAAGCACCAGAGAGGATAGGATCAAATATGGAAGGCACTTTGTGGCTATTGTATACCAAATTCACAGGTTGGGGTGATCTTCTGGAGAAAGACGTCACTGTATGTTCCTGCTGCTCTCAGCCTGCTCAGCCACTTGACCTTTCTTTCCAGCACAGTTCACAGGTCCTGGCAGAGGAGGCAAGTTAATGTGCTGTAATTAATGTAGTTGAGACACCCACCATGGTGGTTGGAAAGACGTAGGGACAAAAAAGTACTGTTAACTCTTATTTGTTGAAACATAGCGTTAACAAGAAATGCAGCTCCCAGTTTCCAGTCTATGAAGTGAGTGGCCTCTAATTATAGTGGTCTCTAAATTAGCTATAAGGCCTTGCTTTCATGTCTGCCTATCTCTAACTGTTTCACCCTCTCTACATGCTTCTCTGTGTCCTCTTCCAACTATATAAAATATTTTTAATTTTCAATTCCTGAAAAGTTTCAGCAAGGGATTCCTCCCCTGCTTTCCTTTGATAATAAAGTATATAGCCTGTAAATAGTAAGCATTTTTTTGTGTATGGGCTTGTTTATATGGTTCCTTCATGTACAGATTTACAGGTTCTACATGCTATTAAGTAACACTGTAGTGACTTCATTATCAGTGCCTGGGGTTTACCCTGCCAGAGGAATTGTCTAGCATCAGGAGATGACAAGTCTCCTGGAATGGCTGTCATTGAAGCAGCAGGTTCAGAGATTCAGGGTAGTTCATTAGAGAAAATGGGCAATACTGCATGTTTTGCATGGTTTTGTTTGCACCTGACATTGTCATGATTTCATACCACTTGAAATATTCTGGACTAAATAGTCTCATTTGATCATCAGAGTCACAGCCAGATCTTAATCAGATATATCAGCATGTGATTTACAGTAGTGAAGGCTATACAATCTCACAAATCACCTCTGGCTTGCCTGCAAATGTATTGTGCTTTTTGAGAAACTTGTGCTTCTTTTATGCAACAGTTTACATTTAAAAAGTTAACAGCACTATCATATGCAGATAGCACAATTCTGTTTCATTTTTTTAAAAGCCTATGCTTGTACAAGCTCAGATAATCTGTACTTGCAGCCAGCGGGTTTGCAAGTGCATGCAGACTTGTAGACAGGAACAGTATTGAATGCAAGCAGAGTCGTGTAACTGGCAGCTGTTCAGTGTAACTGTGCTCAGTCTGAAGAACAGGCATCAGCTCAAGTATGTTGTGGTTTTGGCCCAGCTGGTACCAAACGAGCCTCAGCTCGCTCATCCCCCCACCCCCACCATGGAACAGGGAGGAAGAAAATTCACCTTCAATCTTGTTCATCGAAACAAGGAGAGGGAGGTTTGCATTCCACAATTACGGTAACAGGCAAAAACCAGACAGGTTCCACTAGGAAGAAAAAAACCTAATCTACAAAGAGAAATAGAAAACATGGGCAGATCTTAATACCTTCTCCCCCCACCCCTCCCTTCTTCCCAGCCCCGCATCCCTACACTGCTGCCTCCCACTTAGGGCACAGGGGAGGGGCAGAGGGGGTTTTGGGTCAGTTCCCCACACCGTGTTTCTGCCGCTCCTTCCTCCTCAGGGGGAGGACTCCTCACGTTCTTCCCCTGCTCCAACGCGGGGTCCCTCCCACGGGGGAGTCCCTCAGGAACCCCTCGGACATGAGTCCCTCCCACAGGTGCAGTCCCTCAGGAACTGCTCCAGCCCGGGCTGCACACAGAGTCACGGCTGCTGCGGGAGCAGTCACCTCCTCTGGCACCGGGTCCTCCAGGGCTGCAGATCCACATCTGCCCCTCTCTGCAATCCTGCACAGGCTGCTGCTTCCCATCTGCTCCCCTCTGACACTTCAGAGGCTACAGATCGACATTTACCCCACCGTGGTCCTTCAAGGACTGCTCCACCATGCTGCTTCGGGGACTGATTAACCTGTGCTGCTCCGTGGGCTGCAGGGGCACAGCTGCCATCTCACCATGGGCTGTGGGGAAATCTCTGCTTGGGCACCTTTCCCCCTTTTTTCTTCACTTACCTCTGTGTCTTTTCTCTGCCATTTCTCTCTCACTTCCTCTCCTCCTCTGCTTTGCAGGTCCTTTTCTGTATTTTTGCTGTTTCATTTTCCCTTTCTTGAATATGTTACTCTCAGAGGCACATCCAGCTTCCCATATCTGCTCAGCCTTGGGCAGAGGTAGCACAAGGACTGGAACCAGGGGAGCTTTCAGCAGCTTCTCACTGGAGCCACCTCTGTGTCCACCCTGTTTCTAAAACACCACCTCACTAGCCCAAGACATACGGACATGTGTACAGAACGTAGTTGCTCAAATAATGAGTAATCTGTTTTCTTTGCATTTATAATGAAAGTTTACTTACAGAGGTTCAAACTAAAAATTCTCAGTAACTACACAGTGAAAACTCCCTACTGAGTTTATAGAAGACACTGCAGGCTTGCTGAATTACTGATGTGGTTTTCTGTATTGTTTGATTAGTTCTTCAGGAACCTCATGTATAGCTTGAATAGACAGAGCCACGATAGTCTGCCAGGCTTAAAATGAAAAAAAAAGATTGTTAGTCCATTAGGAGTACAAAGGTTGCTCCCACATAGAGAGAGCTGCTGACATTGCTAAGAAGGTCAAGCACAGTCTGAACAAGAACAGCCCCTAAAAGATAGAAGGAATTCTTTAACTGAGAAACTCCTATTTTCATTAAAAAAGTAAAGGTTGTGCAAGGAATCAAATCACCTGAAGCAAGTGTTAAATAAATGCCCAGTTGAAACAAAGAAGTATGGTTTTACTCAGAAAGGTCAGCTTTTTTTAATTCTGCTTTTGCCCACTCTCCACTGCCATGCTAGTTACTGAATTACAACAGAGTAACTGAGAGAGGTAGACTGGGTCCCATATGAAGAGTATATTTTAATTTTGTTCTGGGCTTTCTCTGTCATATTGCTTTTGTATCCCCCAAGATTCTTTATCCCTTTTGGTGAGGACTGACATCCATATCTTTCATTGATAAAGAGACCAGCTCAGTTCTGTGATTTCAGAGATACTACTCATCTTTCTATAGATGACAAAGCATATTCAAGTCTCCAGAGTGTTTTAATCTTGTAAGTCTTGACTGGAAGACTTTATTAGATGATATTCTATGACATAGAATATGGGCAGAAACTGGAATTCCTGTTATCCAAGGCATTCTGAAATAAAAAAGTAAAGCCTGAAACTGTACAGAATCATGGAACAGTTTGGGTTGGAAGAGACCTTAAAGATCATCTGGTTCCAACACTCCCTGCCATGGGCTGGGGCAGCTCTCACTAGACCAGGTTGCTCAAAGCCCCATCTAACCTTACCTTGAATGCTTCTAGGGATGGTGTACAAACATCTCCCTGCACAATCTGTGGCAGTATCTCACCACCCTCACAGCAAAGAATTACTTCCTAATATAATAAAAATCTACTCTCAATTTGAAAGGCATAATTTGTTGTTAGGCAACCCCTGTCAGCTGTAATCAATCACCTTATTTTCTATGTGCCTTAGCACAGTTTTCAGGAGGATCTGCTCCATAATCTTACCAGGCACAGAGGTAAGACTGGGTGGCCTGTAGTTTTCTGTGTCTTCTTTTTTTCCCTTTTGAAAAATGGGGATTATGTTTCCACTTTTCCAGTGGGAACGTGACTGCCACCACTTTTCAAAAATTATGGATAGTGGTTTAGCAACTTCATCCACTAATTCCCCTCAGGATTTTTTTGATACTTATATTTAGGTCCCATGAACCTGTGCCTGGTTCCTTAGATGGTCAGAACCCAGTTTAGCCCTACTGTAGGTGGTTCTTCATTCTCCCCAGACCCTGCCTTTGCCTTCAGCAAATTGGGTATGTGGCCAGAGCACTTGCTGTGTAGACAGGCAGAAAAATCATGCCTTAACCTTGTCCATACCCTGGGTGAGCACGTCTTCCATTTCCTTCCAGAGAGGGACCACATTTCCCCTAGTGCTCCTATTATCACCAGCATACCTACAGAAGGTTTTCTAGCTTCTGTTGCTGTCCCTGGCCAGATTTAATTCCATCTGGGCTTTAGCTTCCCTAACCTGATCCCTGGCTGCTCAGACAATTTCTCTATATTCCTGCCAGACTAGTTGTCCTTGCTTCCATGTTTTGTAGGCTTCCTTTTTGTGTCCAAATTTGTCCAGGATCTCCTTGTTGATTCTTGCATCCCTTTTTCCCTGAATTCCTCTTTGTTGGGATGCATCATTTCAGAGTTTGGAGGAGGTGATCCTTAGATACTAACCAGTTTTCTTGGGCTCCTCTCCCCTTCAGGGCTTTTTTCCTGTGGTATTATACCAGTCAGATCCCTGAAGAGGCCAAAGTAAAGTATGTACATTGAATCTTCTTGTGAAGTTTTATTTAAATTTCAAGCCCATTTCTTTTGTTTTTTGAAACATTCCATGAGAACCCGAGTAAGTGAGCAGCCCTGTGTTTAACTGAGACAATTGGGAACAGATCTTTTAGACTACTGTGGAATAGGTAGCTCTGATTTGTGGGTAGTCTTTGTCTGCATAGATTTTAATAGTTCAGCTTCACTGTGAGAAGACAAAGTAATGATAAAGTTATTAATGTTAATTAGCAATTGACTGTGTAGAATACTGACATTGTTAGGCTGCAGAACATTTACTTCAGCTGAGACAAAAAATTCTACTTGGAAGCACTTTTAATGGAGTGTGGTGGCAAGCTGAAAATAATTTGCGGTACGCTCCCTGTGAGTGCTTGCAAATACATAACACTCCTAAGTGTTTGCTTGTGGCATGTTTGCCATTGCATCTGAGCATCTTGAATTTTGGGGTACCTTTTCCTCATTCCACCAGCTTAGACGTAGTATGAAAGTCTACTGTGTCAGGTTAAGAACTGGATCACAGAGAGACTTGCCTACAGTGTAGAGTGAACATCTAGGAAAGCAAAGACCTGAAACTTAATCTGAGTTCACTTTTTCCCTTAATTTCTTGCCACCTGCAAGATGAGAGCAGGCCTCTACAGTTTCTGAGTTGCTACTTAAAACTCAGTATCAAACTGAAGCACCTTTAGTGTTTGGGCTGTTCCATGCTTTCCATTGCTCCAGCATGCTTGATGTGCAAACATTTTCAGCCCTGCAGAAAACCAACTGTACATTGTTCAGTTTGTAATGGTGCTTTGGATAAGGTAAATTGCTCAGTCTAAACAGCTCTTCTGTGGAAATGTCCATGCAATGTAGCACATTAATTTTTCTGATCCTGTCTAAGCTGCAAAGCATATGAAAACAATCCAGATATGCATTTCTCTGTGAGTCAGCAAGAGTCCTTTGCTACACAGCACTGAGCTTTGGAGCCCCTGGTTGTGCATTTCCACTCACAAAAGTAACCCAGAGTTGACTAACAGCCCTGATTCTAAGGAGATTTTGAAACTGAGTAGCATCTCAAGCTACTGCTCACAGAATTTTAGGAAAATGGCACAGGAGAGACCATTCTTCAAATGTGCTTCTCAGTGTGTATGTAGCAGACAAGAGCAAAACAGCACTTGTATTCATATTAGAAAGCAGTAAAAGTTACAAAGCCTGTGATGGCTACAAAGCTTAAGGGAAATGCTGTTTGATCCCAGAGCAGGTGTTCACCTATGAAGAATTAGTTACTGACCGTGTTCTTTACCTCCAATTAGATGTTCAGGCAGTGGAATATTTCATTCCCCTTTTATTATTACATTCTAGTGCTGCACAAATGTGCTGAATCTTTCCAAAGCTGTTTTTATTTTCTTCCATTTTGCTTTGTGGAAGAGCCTCTATGAGAGGTTAAATGTTAGTGAGTTTCAAGAAATCCCTAAAGACTCTGTTTCCTCACTCATTTACTCCACTGTCAGCGTGCTGTTATGTTACTAACTGGAATCGTGCCTTATTGGCACAAGGGGAGAATCAAATTCTGTCTTCTGCATGTGGTTGATACTTGGATTTTGGTGCTACTGGGAATAATAAAGTACTGAGAAATAAGCATGTGGCTTTCTCAATATGATTTTGAAGGTAGTTTTATGTCCCTTTTAAAGGTTTGTGTGTTATGACTGCTTATTTCCCATATGATGTTTAAACAAGAAACAGAACATGTTTACAAAAGCCTCCGCTACAAATAGCACACAACCACCCTCAAGATAGTGTACTTGACAAACCTGCCTCATCAGTTTAGAAGCAGGTAGTGGCTTAACTGGCTGACTCTCATTCAATTCTCATTCATTTGGTAATCTCTGGGATGAAGAATGTTGTGGAAGAAATATTTTTGGAATTGACATCAGTGTAGGATTTCTCTAGGGTCTGCAAGTATATTTGCAATCAAGTTACTTTCTTCATCAATGCATTGAGTACCTTTGCAACATAAAAGCATGCATTGGAGGGTTGGGGCACCTCTTCTGTGAAGACAGGCAGAGGCAGTTGGGGTTGTTCAGCCTGGAGAAGAGAAGGCTCCAGGAGACCCTATAGCAACCTTCCAGTACCTGACGGGTACAGAAAAGCTAGGGAGAGACTTCTTACAAGGGCATGTAGTGATAGGATGAAAGGTAACCATTTCAGATTGGGAGAGTTTATTTAGATTGGCTATGAGGAGGAAACTCTTTACAATTAGGTTGGTGGAAAACTGGAACAAGTTGCCCAGTGAAACTGTGGATGCTTTGTCTCTGGAAGTGTTCAAGGCCAGGTTGGCTGGGGCTTTGAGCAACCTGATCTAGTGGGAGGTGTCACTGCCCATGCAGGGATGTTCTAAGTAGATGATCTTTATGGTCCCTTTAAAAACAACCCATTCTGTGATTGTATTATTTGCCTACAAACATTTTCCTGTCTTGCTTGCTTAAGATTTCAAGTTCCAGGGGAGCTGCAGTTGTCTTTCCTTAGTCAAATACTCCCTAGGTCTGCATTTCACTTAAGAAATTACCAGTGTCCTCCAACAGGATATAGGTTGTGTTTGGATTGTTAAAGACTGCAATTTGAGAAGGGAGGGAAAGGGACAGGCTAGACCTCCCATTTGCATTAATGGGCCATGCTGTTAGATATATCTGAAGCAAGCTGAAATTAAACCTTATACCCTTTCTATGGCTGGGAGTATTTGGACTTTCCATCACTTTTTTGGTTTAAGCAGTGTGTTACACTGCTTTTGATATGTGTGCAGAAAGACTCTTCCAGTATATCTGCTGAACAGTGAGTGGAAAGGAAGCTCTGCTGGCATGAACTGAACCAACATAAACAGTGTTAGACAAGGAAAGAACTTGAGCAAAATAAGAAATTTAGATGCCTCTTCTATATACTACTTTTTATGTGACTTACATGCACATTTATGATCATTTTCGTAGATGCAGCTTTTTTTCTGTTATAGTGTCTGTCTCATGTTAAAGGAAAATCACTCCAGATGATACATTTGGCTTGTGTGTCTTACATCAGCTTATTCTCCTAGAAGATCTAGATATGCTGTTTGTACACATTTCCTGTGATGCAGCCTGGAGTTTCTGTGGTGAATGTAGAAATACATTTTTCACTTTTTCCCTCCCCATTTTTAAACAGGTAGACAAGAAAATTGTGCGCACAGAAATTGGAGTTCTTCTTCGCCTTTCACATCCAAACATTGTAAGTTTAGCCTTTTGCTCCACAATTATTTCTTTGGTTTTGGGCTTTTATATTTTTTATTTTTTAGATGTTTATAGATTTCTTAGTTTTTTTTGTTGTTGTTGATTGTTTGTTTTTGTTTGTTTGTTTTTTGTTTGTTTGTTTTTTGTTTGTTTTTTAAAATTACTTCTTTTCCTGAGAGATTACTGTTTTGGTTTAACTATACAGACTTGGAAGAACTTTGAAATCTTCTCATGACTTCATTAGCAGCTTGCTATGGAAGACTCTAGAACTATGCTTAAAATCAATTGTTTGTTAAAATAAATGTTCTCACAAAGCTGAGAGAGAAACTATGCAAAAGAAGTTCTGTAAATGAAAGGGGAATTTGATGTTGTCAGTCCTTGGAGCATGGGCAAGGTCTTACATGTAGTTACTCTGAAAGATTGAGAGACAGCTGTAAACAAGCACTAATGAAAGCAACTTCTTAAACTCCTGTGTTATGCAGAGGTTGCTGAGCTATGAGGAGAATGAAAATATAGATTAAAAAAACCAACAAATTAATGCCATGGACATAAACCTAGCAAGAAAAAAAGAGTGGTAGGAAAGAACATGAAAAATGACAAAGTAAATGATGCATCCTCTGGTACCATCCTCTGCTTTGGTGACCGTGGTCTGTTGTCTGCTGTTGACCCCGTGATACGCTCATCAGGAAGGCAGATAAGCAAAAATCATACATTTTTTTTTATCTTTTACCAGATAAAACTGAAGGAGATTTTTGAGACCCCTACTGAAATCAGTCTTGTTCTAGAATTGGTCACAGGTGGAGAGCTGTTTGACAGGTAAGTTACCTGTATGCATTTTACTAGATACTTTCCCCAAGGATGTTACAGTCCAACTTTCTTCTCTGCACATAATGCCTGTGTTAGTAATCACTGGAATTGTCTCATCAGCATATGGCTTATTCACATGAATAAACATCTGCAGGAATTGTCTTTAAAACATGTTTGCAAATGGGATTATGAGATTTTTTTGAGAAAGATACATGAGTTGAAAATGGAGGAAACTGTCGGTAATTTCTGAAGAGCACATACTCATGAAGGAAGTTAATAATCAGTCGCATAGCATCAGTGTACCAGAGCAATCAAAAGGCAGGAAAAACTGTCCAAATCACATTAGTAGGTCATCATCAAATATGGGAGGTAGCAAGCAGCCTGCCACCAGGATAGTGTTATGTCAGGTAAAAATGTGTTAAACAGAGTTACAGTGTTTCTTTTGATGCAGCCCAGGACCCAGTTGGCTTTCTGAGTTGCAAGCTCCCATTGAAGGCTCATGTTAAGCTTCTGGTCCACTACCACTCCCAAGTCGTTCTCCTTGGGGCTGTCCTCAATCCTTTCTTCACCCAACCATGCATGGTAATGCCATGACCCAGGCGCAGAACCTTGTATTTGGCCATGTTGAACTTCATATAGTTCCTACAAGCCCACTTCTCAAGCCTGTCAAGGTCCCTCTGGATGGCATCCCCTCCCTCCAGTGTGTTAACTTCACCACACACTTTGGTGTCACCAGCAAACTTGCTGAGAGTGCACTCGATTCTACTGTCCATGTCACTGACAAAGATACTAAACAGCACTGGTCACTGGTCCAAGTACCGACCCATGAGGAACACCACTCATCACACATCTCCATTTGGACACTAAGCCATTGATCAGAACTCTTTGGGTGTGACCATCCAGCCGGTTCCTTATCTGATGAGGAATCTGTATCCTATCTGTATGCACTTAGTAGGTTCTGTAATTGGGAAAATATTTATTAATAGGAATTTGCTTTTCTAGAGAAAGAGAATATAGGAATAGCATTTGATACTGGCTTGAGTTAATCGATTAGTTCACTGGCTCCTGTGATTTCCAGCTCATATAAGGAAGGACTGTTTAATCTTCCTTCTAATTAAAGTTTAGTATTTAAGAGAACTGTTATACAAATTACACATCAAAACTAAGTCTGAAAGTATCTTCGACTTGAAAAAAGAAAAGCATTGTGGTTTTTTGTACCTTTTTTTTTTTTTTTTTTTTTTTTTTTTTTTTGCATTGCCATAGCTAAACCTTAAGATGAACAGTATCAACAAAAGCAACTTCTCCCATAAAATCTTTTAGGGAAGAAAGTTGCATATACTCAGTACTGTTCCAGAGCAGTCAGGAGAAACATGCTTCAAGTTAAACAACGAGTAAGCACCCAGCCCTGAGCTAGAGTGGAACCTGCACAAGATGCCTTGCACATAGGCACAAGATACCATATATATGGTCAAGATACCTTTCACATATCCCTTTGTATATGCATATGTTCATATTGAGTGTTTTTCAGGAAGGCTGGGTACTGTACATAAGTCTTCAAAGAGAGAATTGGCAAAGGGAAAACAAAAATTGCAGTGAAATGGTTGGTTTCTGAACAGCAACCATCCATGTGATAGAAGAACTGAATACATGGGACTGAGGATGGGGACTTGCATTATTTTTTGGATATAGAATTTACCACTACAAAATTTCAACATTTTATAATTTTTACTCAACAGTTATTATCAGATTTGAGCTCTCAGATTGATCTTTCCTAATTGATCCTTAATTGGATCCTTAATTTCCACATAGATACTTAATCCAGTAATATGGCTAGGATAAGCTGTCTGGCACTGCCTCACTAGAAGCAAAGATGTTTCATCACTTACTAGAATTGTGGTGCCCTCTTGTGATGCTATGAATAAGCAATAATACTATTGCTACGGAGGTCTGATTTCAGCGTCCACCTTTTCTCTGTCTACCTCAGAAGTAGAAACTGGCCATACAGAAAAGAATCAATGAAACAAGAAATGTAAAATGCTATTTTCAGCTCTTAAGGTAGATATAGGAGTATTACTTCACTTTTCAACTTCATACCAAAAATAATTTACTAGAAATCTGCAGCCAAGATGTTTTGCACTAGTTACCCCAGTTAAGCATTAGCTGTCTCTTTCCTCTCTTTCAGTGGAACCGAAGGGTTAACAATTGCATTGTGCTATGCAGTGGTTGCCTTCTGAGTTTTTGTGAGGGTAAATATAGCTTTCAGCTGGGGAAGAACATCCCATCTCTTGCTTAATCTTTTCAATTCATACTTCTATTTATCATGCATGAAGGAAATGTCTTGACTGACAGAGATGCCTTGTGCAGTTGCTTCTCTGTTACTTGCACAACTTAGGTCTCAGGAGATGGCACAATGACCCTGGAAAGTCTCCTGTAGAGTGTTGTAGTTGTCAGATGTGCAGAACCATGCCTTGAGATCCACCCTATGGTTGTCCTCTCAGCTGTTTTACTGCTCTAGTTTTTTGCCATCCCAGAGGTCCATTCTGCTTTTGATCAGTATTTGAGCAGCAGATAAGTAAGTTGTTTCAGGTGTATATTCCCCTTATCATGAGGATGATTTTCTAAATTCCCAAGATCCAATTAGACCTTATTTAGTATTTCTATCAAATCATCCACATTATCCCTGAAATGAGTTTTCATTGTGACAATTTTTTTCAGTTATGTTACCCAAAAGGAGGTAAATTCAAACAAAAAATATCAGCTACACATCTGAGTTAATACCATTGAAATCTGGTTGGTTTTGGCTGTATATTTAAAAAATAATGTATTCCAGATTTCAGAAATCACGCTGTAGATCATGCCCTGACCCATAGTATTCTACCATCCCAAATTCAACAAATGTAACTCTACAATAAATCGGAGAATTTTGTGTAAGTTAGAATATCTATTGCCAATTTGCATTATTTTTTTATTGTCAACTCAGTAGGTGAGCAGTAAAAAAGAGCTTTTGACATAAGACTAGACTGTCTTGAGAACTGTGATGTAGAGGCATATAAGCACAAGGTATGTTATGCAAGCAGTGCCCATTTTCAAAATTTGATGGCTTTTTTTTTTACTTATTGGGAAGCAAACAGTGTGCCAGAGTGAGCTCTGGGGTGGGATGTTTAAATGGACAAACTGACCAAGACAGAGAGGAAACTGAAGTACATCTAAATTTGTCCAGCTTCAAATGGTAATGTCAGTCCATACATTCTCATTTCAACTTTGGCATCCTGACCAAACTCTTCTGTTTCTTCCTTCATCTCATTATTAAGTTCATTGTCTCAAAATACTGCTTAGACTTCAGTCTCTTGACATTCATTTCTTCTGAAAATATTGATTCAAGCTGGTACTGTCTTCTTTATGGAGCACACGCTTAAAATATATTAATTACTTAGTCTAAAGAACTTGCCTTCTAAGAGATGCAGGAATGATTATCACTTATGCACAAAACTTCCTGAAGCATTCCCAAGCTTCAGGCACACCTTCTTTTTTCTGCTTATGGAAATTAGAATTATTAAGGGCCATAAAAAGAGTCAAGAAATTAATCAGTAACTGAGATAGAGCTCTTTGATAAACCAGAGGCAGATCTTTTATATGTTTCTGAGCTTTAGTCTCATTACATGGTGACAGTCTGCCTTCTGAACAGGAGTCAGAGCAGTCCTTTTCACTCTCTATTTTGCATGAGCAATTTACAGTCTCATCTCTCAGGATTGAAAAAAAAAACCAACAAAAAAAAGAAACATCTGACTTGACTACACTATGCCCTGTTCCCTGGAATCACAATGAGACACAAAAATTAGTTCTAGTAAAAGTGGCCGTCGATGTCATAATAGCTCATTCAGTGTCTTGATTTCAGCTGTCATAATGATAAAACCCAGTAATTCAGGAATAAAGAATTGCGTGGTAATGCTCGTTTGTAATCTCTCCAATGTCACTTTGTACTTTTTTTCCTGTATGAAGTTGTAATAATGCCTTAATACTTTTTTGTGATAAGTACCTCATGTTCTCTCACTGGAAAGAACTACTCCAAGAAAGTCAGTATCGCCTGACACCAATATTCTCTTCAAGATGAAAGATACAAATGTGTTTTTTGTAAATCAGGATTAGAATATCACTTATGTTGTGCTCAGTGTATGCACTCAGAAACATTAAAAACCATGTGAAAAAACACTTGCAGTTTTATAAATGACTAAACAATTCAAATAAAAATGATGGTGCAATTATAATCCTGACTGGCTTCCTGCCACCCTCTGAATGTGAACTGATGTGACATCTAAGATGGCCTGGTTCTTAATTCCACTGTAGAAGGCTTTTCATTTATTTTCATTTAAAATGTGCTTTTGCCTTTTGTTGTTATCGCTAGAGATAACTTTGCAGGGATTGCTAGGATGTGTGTGTCCCAGTTGGGAATTCCCACTCTGGGAAATAGAAAAGCCTTTTGAAGGGAGGACATACCAGTGCCTATGGAGCTCTTAAGTGTGTTAGGTATTGGTAATGCTGAGACTTCTTGTGATTAGAGCAACTCTGCTATACATGTTCTCTTATTTCTGCCACAGCTTTACCACCATAATACAGACATAAGAGGTGTGGGTGCCAGACAAAAAAGGAGAGAGATAGCTGTCAAGATACAGGAAGCTGATTGAGCACTAGCTGATTTACTCAACTATTAACAGGTTTATCTTTCATGTTTGTTTTTTTTTTAAATGCAGAGAGGTTTTAACAGCTCCATGCAAGTGGCAAGTTGAGGTATATCTACCTACAGCCTATGTAGGTGTAGCCTACATAATATTTATACAGGAAGTCTCTGACCAACTCAAGATCAAACGAGTCTTGTGTTACCTGATTCAGCACCTCTCATGAACTTAGAAGATCACTTTGGCTGTGGGTGCTTTTTACATTTTATTTCTCATTGCTTTTCCTATGTACATTACAAGCATATAAAGAGAAGGCAAAATA
Source organism: Heliangelus exortis (assembly GCF_036169615.1). Lineage (NCBI taxonomy): Eukaryota > Metazoa > Chordata > Aves > Apodiformes > Trochilidae > Heliangelus > Heliangelus exortis. The sequence goes on along the minus strand of NC_092454.1, from coordinate 26,500,483 downwards.
TTTTAGAAAGAATTACAGTTATCCTAAATATTCAGAGCAACAAAATTCTTGTCCTAAATGATAATTAAGTTGATTTTTTAAATGAAAGATTGAAAAGTAAAGCCTTTTCAGATAATACATATCTCAGTTCAGTGTTGAACTTTAGCTCCTGGAATATCAGTTGGTCACATATCCATGCACCACAGGTGCCAAGGCCACCAAAAGAGGACTGGAACAGATGAACTTGAAATAATCTTGGGATGAATAATCGTATTGTGGATACTCTTGCTAACTGTTACAGAAGCATATAAGCACAGTGTATGTTATGCAAGCAGTGGCCAGTTTCAGACTTTGATTCTGATTTCAGAATCAAAATTTAATTTCAGAATTTGATTAATTTGTTTCACCTATTGGGAAGCAAGTATCATGCAAGAGAAAACTCTGGGGCGCTATGTTTAAAATATCATGGCAGCTACAGATGTGCTGGTCTGGCATGGAGGGCTGGAGCAGCCACGTTTTTTACCTGAGCTCAGGCAGTGTCTTTCAAAAATCCTTGGAGGCCCAGGATTTTTTGTTAGGAAATATTAGGGAAATCTTTATTTTTGCAGACTTGGCCGGACTCTGTTCTCCTTATCCTCAGAAGATAGAGAGAAGATAAGTGAAGGAATGTGAGAGACCATATATTTACATTTACTGCAGTTTTTGTCTCTGGTCATGCTTTCTGTGTCTCCATTACTGTCCATTGAACTCCCCTCACATTCTCATGTTTTTCTTATAATGTGGGCCAGAAGAAGAAATGTGGGCTAGAAAAAGAAATTTGATGGAAAACTCAGTGGTTCTTGGCAGGATTTCTTCACCACTGCCTTAAGTGTGGCTCCCTCTTTCTTCTGATTTTCAGTCTCACTTCACCTTGTAGAAATATTTTAATTTCACTTTAATGAATTATGTGAATTTACATAAGAATTAAGTGAGTATGTTCATAAAAAGTTCATTAAAAATCTCCATGGCAACCAAAGAATTTTAGATAAATCAGCGTTTATTTATAGAACCAAATATTTTTTTTAATTATCACATACTGGTATTGGAGCAGATCTTATGCTGGCCATTTTTCTACCTGATACTTTACACGATGTAGCAGGATGCAGCCCATGAGTAAGGATTAAAGCCAGTTAGAGGCAGAATGAAAATAAGCATAAAAACCATGTTAAAGAATGACGTAAAAAACAAATAAAGACATGAACAAAGAAAGAGGAACAATGTTTGGAACAGATAAACTGCTATAACATTTTTCTATTTTGGATGACTTAATAGATTTAGCAGGGCTTTTGCAAGCTGCATGGTATGAACCAACTCCAAAGTGCAGAAAACCAGCATTTATAGTACCAGAATTACATCATGGCTCATTTATAGTAGCAGAATTACATCATGGCTAGATACCACAAATTTTAGAGTAACTTTTTAGATTGATCAGCATAAAACTAAGCGTCCTTACCAATCTGAAATAAGTGAAGTAAGAGCCAGGCTTTACCTGTTGTCACGGCTTAGCAGTTTGGGCAGACCACAACCCTAAGGACAGAATTCCTCTCTATTCCCCCCTCCCACAAAGGGAAGATTAAAGGGGAATAAAGGCTGGAGACTTTAAGTTGGAAACTGAAAACAATTGGATACAGGTTTTACTAACACAAGGGAAAGGTAATAACACAAAGGACAAAGTAACAAAGAAGACAAACTTTCACAAATATATATTTGTATACAACCCAATAGGTAGCATGTGGTGAGCTGGTGGTAAAGAACAGCAGCACGGCCAGTAGGAAGCAGGAAGAAAAAAGGGAGGAGCTGCTGATTTCCCAATCTGCTATAGAGTATGGGCAGGAAATGGGAAGGGAATAAATCCCTCCCTTTGCATTCGTCCCCTCTCAGAGTCCGAAAGCCTTCCCTCCTTCTTTAGTTCCTCATGTTCAGACAATTACAACTGCTCTGATTTCAGGCTAGGCTGGAGGATGGGTGGAATGGCCCACATGGGAGGGAAGCAGGGCAGTAAAGCTAAGACTATGAGAACTAAGTACAAGTGGGTGAGGAAAAAGTAAGTTTCTTAAAGTGGGTAAGATAGAGTCACAAGAACAGCTTCTGTTTAAAATTGCAGGAACAGTTGTTGTGCTGGATTGCCATACTGCAGAAAAACAGAAGAAAGACTCTGGTATCAGGGTCAGGGAGCTGGCAAAGGAGCTGTTTCTTGTACTGTTTCTATGTTGCTTCTTCTACACCCTTGCATTCTTGAGTAGAAGTTTCAGGAGCTGTTAGAATGCAGGGCTTGCAGTGTGTCTGCAGACTGTGCATGCCAAGAAAGGATGGTAGAAGCTTTCCTCAGTCTAAGCCAAGAGGTTTCACTGCAAAGGCAAGAGACAGTGCTGATCATGAATTCATATTATCAGTGGTCTTGCATGAGGAGGTATGTGTCATTGGTGACTATCCCAGTCTAGCATCCTCTTACATTGGATCAGTCCTCTGCTTGTTCAAAAGAGATTGCTAGGGCTTTTTATTCCTTTTTATCTCTAGAGTTCTGCAAGCAAGTTTTGGTGGATTTGGATAGATCTGGCCTTCTGTTTGTTATTCATTGAAAAATCAAACCATAAGCCTAGACCTTCCCTTCTTTTATTTTATTTTTATTATTTTGTTATTATATTTTTAATGAATCATAAAATATGCCAAGTTGGAAGGGATCCATCAGGATCATCAAGGCCAACTCCTTTTCCTATGTAGGGCACCCCAAGAATCACACCATGTGCCTGAAAGAATCATCCAAACACTTCTTGAACTCAGGCAGGCTTGGTGCTGTGACCACTTCCCTGGGCAGCCTGTTCCACTACTCAGCCATCCTTTGGGTGAAAAATCTTCTCCTGATACCTCCCCTGATTCAACTTCTTACCATTTCCCTGAGTCCTGTCTGTGGTCACAAGAGTGGAGAAATCAGTATCAGTCCCTTCTCTTCCCCTCATGAGGAAGCTATGGGGTCACCCCTCAGCCTCCTTTTCTCCAAACTCAACAATCTAAGTGACCTCAGCTGCTCCCCATAAGTCATTCCTTCCAGACCTTTCACCATCCTTGTTGCTCTCCTTTGGACGGTCTGAAATAGCTTGATGTCTTTTCTATACTGCAGTGCCCAGAACTGCACACAGTACTCAAGGTGAGGCTGTATCAGTGCAGATTGGAGTGGGACAATCACCTCCCTTGACCCCCAGGACATGGTTGGCCCTCCTGGCTGCCAGGGCACACTGCTGGCTCATATTCAGTTTGTTATTAACCAGCATTTCTGTGATGAAATGTTCACTGGTTTGTTTTTGCAGGAGACTCATTGTTTCTACTTGCTGCCTAATATGCTTGTCATTGATCCCCAGATATATGAATTCCAGTCAACTGTTAAATTGCATATCAATATAATTTTAGTACTGCCCTGAAAATTGATTCTAAAACAACACGTTGGGATTCCCCATCTCTTTCTCATTGATTTTCAGATCAAATGTGTTTATCAGGACTGTGGTCTTCCTTTTATTTTTTTCCTACCAGTAATAAAGTTTCTACACAGCAAGTGTGGGCACTACCTAGCTGCCCTACTGTGGTATCCTGCTGATTTCAATGGATTCATACAGGTGTGATGAATAAAAGCATAGCACAAGTCCTAAGAAGCATATCCCAAAAGGGATAAAACCCTGTGTGAGGTCTTCCCAGATTATGCTGTAAGCTACAGAATTCTGGTGAACAGTGACCAGTGAATAGTGAACTAGGTTGTGGTGATCCTAAAGGTCTTTCCCTGCAAAAATGGTTGTACAGTTCTAAGAATTTATGCATTTGCTGATGCAGATTATGTTGAAGATGTGCATAATGGAAACATCGTACTCAATGTAGCAAGTTTAAGCAAGCCTACAGCCTTGCATCTGGGGAAAAACAACCCCAGATACCAGTATAGGTTGGGGACTGAGCTGTTGGAGAGCAGCACAGAGCAAAGGGACCTGGGGGTGCTGGTGGATGGAAGGATGACCATGAGCCAACAATGTGTCCTTGTGGCCAAGAAGGCCAATGGCATCCTGGGGTGCATTAGAAGGGGGGTGGCTAGTAAGTCATGAGAGGTTCTCCTCTCCCTCTACTCTGCCCTGGTGAGGCCACATGTGGAATAATGTGTCTAGTTCTGGGCCTCTGAGTTCAAGAAGGAACAGGAACTGCTTGAGAGAGCCCAGCACAGAGAGACCAAGATGTTGAAGGGAGTGGAACATCTCCCTTATGAGGAAAGGCTGAGGGAGCTGGGGCTCTTCAGCTTGAAGAAGAGGAGAATGAGGGGTGACCTCCTTAATATTTTGTTTATAAATATGTAAGGGGTGAGTGCCAGGAGGACAGAGTCAAGCTTTTCTCAGGGGTGACTAACAACAGGACAAGGGGCAATGGTTATAAACTGGAGCATAGGCAGTTCTGTGGTAAATGTAAGGAAGAATTTTTTTTCACTGTGAGAGCGACAGAGCACTGGCACAGGCTGCCCAGGGAGGCTGGAGAAATGTCTTCCCTGGAGACATTCAAAGCCCACCTGGACACGTTCCTGTGTGATCTGCTGTAGGTGATCCTGCTTTGTCAGGGGGATTGGACTCGATGATCTTTTGAGGTCCCTTCCAACCCCTAAATTTCTATGATTCTATGATTAAGCATTGCCTAAAGGATTTTTATTGCCAGGAAACTTGCAGTACTCACAGGAAACAGGAGTGCTAGAAAGGCTAGAGGGAAGTTGGCAAGCATTACTGTGATTTATGAAACACATGTTTGATAATTCTGTGGAAGCTTCTAAATTTCAGCTACCTGTTGTGTTTAAGAGCATGTGTCACAAGAAGTTACACCATGATACCATGTCCACAGTCTCTCTGGGCTGTATGGGACTAAGGGTGGTTTTGTTCAGTGCTTAGGTTTTTATAGGTGCATTGCCTGAGAGGACAAGGCTTTTTGACCTCTCAGCTTAAGTGGCAGCTGAGAAAGCTTTATCATCACTTGGTGGGGGCCCTGGGAGGGGGAGCAGTGGGATGGGCTCTGCCAGATGGTGACCCAGCATGCACACAGACTGTCTTCTGGCCTACCCATCTCTTTCATTTGTATATGGAACTACTTAATTAGTACCTGTTTGTCTTATAAAGAACAGTTTAATCTTTCTTCATTCAATCGTTTCTTCTCTTTTCTTAAAGATCATTCTGTAACCTGGGTATAAATAATAGGCTATGATGCTCTAATAACAATTAAAATAATTTCTGCAGGTTTCTTTCTCATTATAGAATAAAGGCAATGAGTCATTGTTCATCTGCAGGCTGAAATTTTAAAATTTTAAAGAAGCTTCATTGGTCTCAGGTAGGAGTGTTGTTATAATAATGCAAACCAACACGCCTACTATTTGTCTCATGTAAACTATCACAGGGAGGATGTAAAAAATATCTATGAAAATTATCTCTCAGCATTATTACAGGACCTAAAGTGCAGGATAATCTTTTCTTGGACCTAAAGGACCTAAACTGCAGGATAATCATTATTTGTCTAATAATGGTGCTCTTCCTTACTGCCTAATAGCTGGGGTTTTATTTTAAAGCAGAGTGCCCTTAGAAATTATTTTTCATCTTTAGAATTATCTTTTCATCTATTTTTCACCATTTAGTATTCTGGCTATTGATGTATTCATTTAGTGCTTAATAAATAAAGTATTCATTTATTAGTGTTACAGATGGTTAGGTCTTCTTCTTGCTAGATTATCATTAATAAAGAATTAGGTTTGTGCTCTCAATAAGTCTGGGTTCTAGACTTCTGAAAAACTAGAAAGTTAATTGCATGTGACATAAGTTGTAATTGGCTTACCCGTGCATGTCATTCACATGTAACATCAACAGATGAGTCACGTGCATTGCACAATAATTCTAACACTTGCTTTTTATTGCTCTCCTGAAATATGGACACACCCTTTATTATTTACTGTAAATTGTGAATTCACAGTGGCTTAACCATCAGTGTCTGTGTGCTACTTCTGTTATGTTTTTAATGTAAATAATGAGAGCTGTGTCCTATCCTTACCAACATATGGTTGTCTAAGTCAGGTGGGGCTGGTCTTCTATATTCTGTGGTCAAGAGGGCAGCCTGAGTATCTCTTTGATCTCTTGTTTCCAGTGGTCAGGTAATTGATGGTTTTCATTCCTGCATCAGTCAGGAATTGACAGGATGCTAGGAACCTCATCTTTTTTTTTTTTGATTTTGGTGAGTGAAGAAATATACAAAGAAGGTGGCTTCTCTCTAGAGATGTCTTTTCCTTTAGCACCCAGGTTTACTTGTTTGAAAAAGAATAGAACACGTATTGGGTTACCGTACTGTAAAAATAGAAATCTGTTGGATGAATGTGTAAATTGAATCGTAACTGTTGTCAGCTATTTCTCTGATCTTAGTCATGTATATTAGAAAGACAGAGAATTTTAAATCCTGCTGCAACCTTAAAACCTTCTGCCTCATGCAGTTCTGAGATCAGGTGCACAAGGCCATCCTGCAGCTGTTGAACCCAAGGCAGAGGCAGGCAGCCCATTCCCAGCACACTCCTGGCAGCTCAGCCTTCTTGCAGCACTTCCCCAGCATCAGCCCTGCCATGCCTGTCTCTCCTGTGGTGCATGGTGGAATATGAAATACAGCAGAGGAAACAGAGTTTGGAAGCAGACAAACTGGCACAGCAGACTTTTTTGTTTTACTACCTTGTAAACTACTTGTACTACTACTACATATCTGAAATTCTACTTTTTTTTTTTTTAATATTTGTTTTTACTACCTTGTAAACTACTTGTACTACTACTACATATCTGAAATTCTATTGTGATATCCCATGTTGTAATAAAGACTGTAAGCTTAACAGAATGATTATATGAATGTCTTCAACACAGGGAATCCTGTAAATCAGGGGCAGTATTTTAACATGCTTCTTTTGCCATGGTCTGAGGAGCAAGTTAGCAACCAAGATACCAACAGAGAAGGGGCAAGGTGGGGCAGGGCAAAGTCTGTGTTCCCAAAATCACTTGGATGCTGCAGACAGGAACCTACTGACTAACACTAAATAATTTATTTGAAGTAAAAAGGAGAAGGAAGGCAAGCCAGCATGTTTGAGGGAACCTGCCAGAGGAAATACCTAAAGATGAATCTTTCTAGCATAACGTAGCATTATGTTGTTAAATTCATGATTTTTCATAACCTATTTCCAAAATGTAAGGCTGAAAGCCTAATATAATGTCTCATTGAGTAAACTTTGCTTTGCTTTACTCTTGTGGTGTTAAGTTCAAGTAAAGCTCTCCCTGATGGTTTGAACGTATGATGAAAGAAGGGGAAAGGCTGTAGATACAAAAATGCAAAGGAGGTGAAGCAGTGCAGATGGGATGGTAGCTGAATGGCCGCCAGAAAAAACAACCTTCAAGAAATAAGGCTAAATAAGCAGGCAGCCAAGAAATCTTGGTGAAATAGAAGAACTCCTTGAGAGGTGTTTCTTGCTGTTACCAATGCCCCATGAATAGACTTAGTTGTCTATGAACACAGTCAGTGTTAAGGTGATTGCAGCTGGTTAGGAATATCCCTGTATATGTGATTTTCCACAGTGCTATGGGTAATACGTCTATACAAAATAAACATAGCATACTGGTTATTTTCTTTATAAATGTTTTTAATCATGGTAAGGTTCCAGCAAGATAACATTATTAAAGAAGTTGAGGATGTTTTTGATTTTACAAGGCTGAACTGTTGTAAAAGCAAAGAGAGAAAGAAAGCCAGATTAGCAGAATCTCAGAGCTCATAAAAATTGGTCAGCACATTTACAAAATCAAGCTCTTACAATTCATCTATACAAAATAAACATATAATGCTGGCTATTTGCTTTAATAAATAACAGTAAAAAAGAACCTTTAGTTTTAGTGAAGGCATATTTCTTCGATTACATACAGCCAGTTTTTTAGTAATGGGGAAAAAAAAGACAATCTTTTTGCCTGTTATATACGTGGGATAGCTTGAATCCAGTAGATTTTTACACTAACTCTTTCTCTTGAATAAATTAGACCTATGTGTGCATAGCTAATAAACAAATAAGGGGGGAATAAATTAATACCTAATAACTAAAAAATAAATAAGGGGGGAATCTTAAATGAGAAACTTTAAAGAAAGAGTGTTAAGTTAAATGTAAAAGTGGAAAAGCAGTTCCTTAGGGATACTTAATTTTATCTGAGTAGTTCAGATTCTCTAGATTAAAAAAAAATGTCAAAACTTGTCAACTGAATGTGGACATATCATAAGCTTCTTACCTAGCTGATATCTTCAGTTTTTCTTGAACTCAGAATCAAAGGTAAATTGCAAAAGGGCTGTTTCTGTTCTTTAGGGTACCCTCTGGTCTCCTGGTCATGTTTAAATCTGATAATTTTCTATCTCATTTTTGAAAAGAGGCTTTTGCCTGCACAATTTTTTAATGTAATGCATAATCCAACAACAATTGTTGTTGCTTTTTTCTGCAGGATTGTGGAAAAGGGTTACTACAGTGAACGAGATGCTGCTGATGCTGTAAAGCAAATCCTGGAGGCGGTTGCTGTGAGTATCATCTAGCATCATATGCTCATCACCAAATCTTTCACCTATAATCACTCAATACTTACATGTGAAAGAAGCAGAATTCACTGGAGACAGTTCACACAAGTTCCCCTATATATATATATATATGTATATTCCCTCCTATAATTAGTTTTGCATTGATCTTTTTCTCAAGGGAGTGGCACTTCGAGGGGCATGAAGCAACTTCGGATGACAGTCAACATCAGATTTAATGCTATAAATTATCTCTTACAGTGGAGTATGTGCTCTATCCAATCTCAAAAACCTGTAGAGTTCAGCACACATAATTTTAGACCAAAGGTAATTTGAAATCACAGGCATTTGTGTAGTGTCTCATTTATTTTTTTCATAGAGAACGTCACAGTAATTTATTTGAGATCTTGAACAAAGAGGAATGCATCATTTTTCCTCTCAACTTAAAAATGTAATGAATTGGCCAGCCACATTAGTTAAAAAAAAGAGATACAAGAATCTGAGTCAGAGACTCCTGCTGAATATTCCCATGAAAATAGTTAGGTTTCCCTTGCAGTTGTTGCCTGAAGGTCACCCATCACAATTTTTACCACTATGCAAGAACATTTATACAAACAAAGCACATTGCAAGGAACTTTGGACTACTGGAAAAGCATGGATTACAATATATATAACCAAAAATCAATTTTCACTACTCTTCAAATTGCATTTATGTACAAAGAATGTCAGTAATACTGAGAGAGATCAGAATAAATCTTGGAGCCACTATTTTGTGTCCTTCCAAATATACCATCTTTCTCTATTTTGTTTGATTGTGTGCAACATTTCACATTCTGTTCCTTAGAGAAAGGTATAAAGATTTTTGAGAAATGAAGATGAAGGCTTCTAGTGTCCATATACAGTATTTCTGTACAGTATCCACAGTTCTCAGGCAGTCACTTGAAGCTCTTCCATTTAATTTCACACCAGATGTTCACTAAATCAGCAATCACAAGCTGGGAAAGTACTTAAGAAATTAATTTGTCAACATCTAGTCTATGTGCTAGCACTGATCACTTCCAGTTCAGAAGAGAGGTGACATGATGAACAGGAAAAAAAATGGTCCATCTGGGACACTTGGAGCACTTCAGACAAATAATAATTAAGAGGACGTTTTACTTTGTCAAAGTAAGATGTTAGCAAGGCCTAAGTAGAGATAAGTTAGTAAAAATTTTGCCTTCTGCTGTGCTTGGCAGTCAGATTTCAGAGCCAGCAGGAGATTTTTCGGATTTTATCCAGTGGCACTCTGGTTATATGCAGCAGATGTTTAGGGCAAAGCAGCCAGGTAGACTGTGAAGATCTTGGAGCAGAAATGAGTGCTCAGAGGTATGCAAATAGTGCAGATGGGATGTAACTGACGTTGGGTGTATTTCTAGGCTGTCAGACTTTTCAAAAAGAAAATGAGCTGTGGATCACATGGGAAAAAGAGAGGTCAACCTGAAGGGCTCTTCTGAAGGATAGCAGTGGTGAGGCAGGATCTTCACAGATCATCCACAGAGATGCAGTGTTGAATGAGCTGTCTGTAGGAAAAGATTGGTGATGATGATTGATCTCTGTGGAAGTTACTTAGAGGTGAGGAAAAGTTCATGCGGTTACAGGAATAACGCAGTTATTCAGAAGGAAAGTCTCATGGGCGTATTTACCTGGGATGGGAAAGAAATACTTCATTGTGAACAACTTGTATAAGTCATGGTTTGTAAGCCTGCTCACATTAAATAAGATGTGACAACTGTTTTTTATGGCGATAACCAACCACCCTACAAGATCATGCTGTCCACTTCATGCTATTTGCTGAATGATCTGAGGCCGAGTCACTCCCATCCAAAGTAACCTAAATTATGTATTCAAGTTTAATGCACACCATAAAGCATTTGTATCAACTTCTTAAAACTGGGTCAGATACCATTTTATGACAATTATTTTCTTCCAGTCAAAATGCCCCAGTTGAAATGGCTATAATTTGTTTATCATTCTTTTGCAAAAATTATGATTAAGTTTTGCTGAAAGATGTTTCAGATGGTGTTTCAGCTTTTTTTCTAAATCCAGGAACCAGATGAAGTTCTTCAGCTTCTAATTAGTGTAATAGCTTGGTTAAAATAAGTGGAACAGTGAAGTACAAACGCTAAAAAGCTGACCCTTTTGTAAGCATGCAATAATTTGGATTTCTGTAGCTCCTTGTACTAGATCATTACCTAGGATGAACTGTATTGACTTTTGCTCTTAGAGCTGGCCCTGGAAACGTAAGCCAAAGCTTTGAAAGTGCAGTTTTGCTCTTGGTTTCATCGCAGCCTGTGCTGCAATGAATACTGTGGCAGACTGTGGCTGTAAACTTGGCAGAATGGCATCTATGAGCAGAATGGGACTTAGAAATTGGAAAATACTGCTGCAGGAGAGTAGTATGTCTAGTCTGTACTTACAGCAGGTCATTAACATGAAGAGGTATTATGTCTTCATTTAGTAAAGGTTATTTAAGATTTCTAAAGGTTTTAATAAAAATTGTAAAGTAATTAGTCCAAATGGACTAATACTCTTAAAAAAATAATCCCATAGAACTTCTAGGTATATCTGTTTCTTGAAATATCTGAGTACCTGTAAACCTAGCTCTAGCTGTCTGACCAAGAATTCAGTAAGCAGAGTCAGAGAAAATTAATCTTAATCATCTAGGTCATAAACCAAAATAAATATAGCAGATATCACTCTTCCCAAAAAGAGAGAAAATAAAAATACCAGTATTAAAGGTCACCACATCCATGGTGACTTTCTCCTTCTCATGATTTTTCTTTCTGCTGGTTACATGTGATCCCATGTTCCCAGTCCATGACTGTATTTGCCCTTAGTGGGAAAATATTACCTTTTTTTCTCTCTTCCACACACACCCTTGCCTTTTTCATTATTATTCCACTGTTTTTCAATCTGGGAGGCATCTTCATTTATAAGATAAAAGGCTTGTACAAAACTAAGGCAAAACAATGTTCATCTTTCCAGCTCTTTTGCTGTATGGTCATAAGATGTAGAGAGGTTTTGTTGCTACCGATTGTCTCAGGAGAGGCTGAATTTCATTCCTGAGAGAGGATGTATTTGAGGAAAATGTCTTGGCACATCATTGTTCTTTGTCTCCTTCTTAAAGCTGCAGTGTGGTTTTCTTGCATGCTTATTCTGGTAGCAGTTTTTTTGTTTTGTGTAATTAATTAATTAATTAATTTCTGTACAACTGTGTCTTGAGGCCAGAAATTTCACTGCCTGACTTGCAGAATGCATTACTGATGTATGGAATTAAAATAATTCTTGAAGTATTGTTAAGAAAAAGATAGTTACACATGTCTTCTGTAAGACACATCTACTTTTTAGCTGGTCAAAATTGGGAAAATTGCACTGATTTTTTTTTTTTTTTAAATAATGTACTTTCAAAATCTTGTCACTAAAACACATTTTCCTTCTTGCTTACTCTTCACTGGTGTCAAAGTGATAGGTTTCATTAGATTTAAATTTGAAATTATTTTTTTTAAAGTTTACTTTTTATAATGGGGTAGTTATTAGGATACCTTCCATATGTAATTTTTAACTCATCCAGCAATCATGTACATTGACTTTCCATCATATTTTATAATAGGTTGCTTTCTTATGACTGACCATTATATTGCCTACATAGGAACATTTTCCTGAAGTTATGTATGGGGCCCTGTCTGTTTTAATTTGTGCTTTTCATTTCAGTTTTTTACCACTTCTTCATTGTATGCCTGCACTTCTATTCAGTTCTTTGTCAGCTTAAATGGACAGCAAGGAAGCATGCTGAATTCTCAGCTGTGATTTGAAAGACTGAGGACACTTAGACACTTGAAGGACTGGGAGGGTAAATCTATGTTAAAGGTTTCTATTCATTTCAGTTAAATTTGATTTGTCTAATAATGACAGCAGGAAAGAACCTACCACAAATGTGCAGCTAGCAAGTGTATTTTACAGAACCTGAAGCACTGTTGTGTCTAACAACTAGACCTTAGCCCAAACAAGGTAATTAGATGTCTAAAGAGTAGCTGAGACCCAAGAGAATTTATTAAATATTTTGGGGTTTTGGCATTCCAAGAAAACTGGACATTAAATAAGGAAAAGCTTTTGGGTTATGTATAAAATCATTGAATTAATGCTTCCTAGAGGGAGAGGAGGCCAAAGGATGTTATTTTTAGCCAACACCTATGAGGTGAAGTTAACTAGGGTGTAAACATCACAGATTTCTGGAATCTTGAACAAGGCAAATGTGTTCTATTGTCAGTAAATAATTAGCCAGACCTAAGAAAGGTGTTAGCAAACTAAGTGTGTTGAGCCAAAAAGAAAATGTAGAAAATTAAGTTTAATTCCACAAAAGAGAATGGCAGGGGTGTCTAAGTATTACAACACCTCATAAAAACCTGTATAAAGTAGTAACAAAATCTAGGAATACTGTATGTAAGAATGGGAATCTTATGCATGTTATAGATAGTGAAAAATACTGACTTCCTCTCTTTAGAGGATTTTGCCAGCTAGCTTGCTGCTGGTTCAGGAGTTGTGACTGGAAGACTCCTACTAACATGACTTTACTCAGCACCACTCTTTGATCTCCAATGTCCTTCTGTCACAAAACATTATTCAGTGTGCTGCCTGCCAGTCTGGCTAATCTTTTACTAACTGTGATCCATGAAGGAAGTCCAGAAGAGCTGGTACAAAACTGTATGTTTCTGGGGTTCTTCATAGTAGCTGCTAGTGTTAGCTGCTGGTATTTCATATAACCCTCCTGTTTTCAAGAAGAGGACATTTCTCACAGGGCTACTGTACTGCATCCAATGTCTAATGCAGCAAAAAGTCAGAGTCATGTTTTTCTAAGTCATTATCGTATTAAGCTATGCTTTCATTCAAGTAAGTTGTTTGAGCCAGTGCCTGCAGTTGGTTTTTATTCCAGGAAGCTGACATCTATGGACAAATTGTTGTCTAAGAACTAATTAAGGAGTCAAGGCAGATGGGCAATTTGGCCATACTTTTGTTAATAGGATGGGTTTTTGAATTTATTTTGTGAAGAGAGTGCTGACCCAGTCCAAAGGCTGGATCTGTCTGATTAAATTATCTCTGAGGCAGTGCATGGCAATGGCCTGGTCTTCCCCTTTAGAGGGGGAATGGCCTGGCACAGGAAACAAGCTCTGTGCCAACAATGAACATGAGTCTGAGTCTTGGCTTCAGGCAGCCACCCATTTCTCTCAAATATGTTACTGGGCAAACTGTTAGCAAATAATAAAGCACAGTTTAAGGTAAAAGAATGCTTTTATTCTTGACTTTTGCCTGCTAATACTCCCTTTTCATTACATTTTTAATCGTATACATTAGAAGTACAAACTGTCATGCAGGGACATGGCATCCAAATATCTGTCCCTGTATAATGTAAATAGTGTACAGTCTGTAACTACAGAATGTCACTTCAGAGGCCTGGTAGGGTTCTGAAGGCTTCTGAGCTGGGGAGGCTCCTAAAGCATTCTGAGAACCTTGTATACTGTGTAGAAACTGTAAAAAATAAGCAATTGTTTGCTACAGTAGTGGTCAAGAAGGGCTCAAGGAAGATCCCATTGGAGACTGAGGAGGTCTTGCCTCAGAAGTTGCCCTTGGAGAATTATCAGAGTAAAAAAACACCCAGTTGTACATGAATAGATAGTGAAAAAATGCTACCTGGCACTGAGGGAGTGTCACCAGTAATTGCTGCTCTTCATGCAAAGCATTGAACCTTAAAAAAGTGGTAACTGTGTGGACAGATATTGCATTATTTCTGTAAGGGCTACAAGGCATCTGGTTAAATGTGACATTAAATTTACTGAAAGTTTTTTAAGGTTTGAGGAAACTTATGGAGGTTTAAAGAGGTTTCAAGAAACCAGTGAAGTGAGAAGTGCCTGAGTACATCTGTGTACAGGAAGCCTCCCCACTGCCCCCTGTGCAGACACCAGCCAGGAAAGAGGAGCAACCCCAGTCCCTGCAGTAACCTATCAGGCAGAAAATTCCTTCCCCAGGAAGCAGGTACAGTGTAGCAGTACCTTTGCAAAAGTTGCTGCTTTATCCACAAAAAGATTTGCTGAAGCCTAAGTAGGCCCATCCTTTAGCTCTAGTCACCCACAGAGCTGTGGTTTTTTCTCTCCCAAGCCTGCAAACCTAAGCAAGATCCCTGTGTCTTGCTGTTCCTGCCTCAGTAATCATGATACATTGATTGTTCAGAAGTAAATTGTGAAATGGCATACATTTGCAAAAAAAATTATTCAGTAGTACTACTATGGCCTTGTGCAATTTTTGGTGCCCAATTTCATAGTACTGGACTGACTAGAAAGCAAGTTCTCAGCATAATAGCTATTTATGAAATCACATTTTTTCATTAGGTAATATGGAAACTTACCTGAATCTCAATGCTGGTGATTTGAAGAACTGGTGGCAGAATTTCTGCTTTATTTGAGGAACATTTCTTACATGCCAAGGGGATGGCATGAGCTAAGCTTGACTGACATCAACCACTCTTGAACAGGGATGTAATTGTTTATCAGCCCTTGTTTCAGATAAGTGGCTCCATTTCTGTGACCCTGACAGCATGAGTGATACAAGATTCCTCTGAGTGCATGATGGTGCATATTCCTTCATGAACCAGAAATAAGGAGGGAGGATACATATAAGAAACCTGGTGTTACTCTTATTCTGTTAAGGGGTGATCAGGGTTTTTTTAAGGAGCATCAGTCTTCCAGAATGTAGAATGCGTTTTTCTAAATACCCTGCTCAGCTGAGTCCACCTGATAAACAGCAATTGCAAGGCTC
The DNA here is from genome assembly GCF_036169615.1 of Heliangelus exortis. NCBI lineage: Eukaryota > Metazoa > Chordata > Aves > Apodiformes > Trochilidae > Heliangelus > Heliangelus exortis. Next base: position 26,485,051 of record NC_092454.1, on the reverse strand, counting down.
CAGGGAGACATTATAACATCCTTCCATCCAGTACCTGAAGGGGGCCTCCAGGAAAGCTGAAGAGGGACTTTTTACAAGGGCGTGGAGTGACAGGTCAAGGAGTAATGGTTTTAGGGTGAAAGAGGGTAGATTTGGGTTAGACATTAGGAAGAAACTCTTTACAGTGAGAGTGGTGAGACACTTGAAGAGGTAGTCCAGGGAAGCTGTGGATATGTTATCCCTGGAAGTGTTCAAGGCCAAACTGGATGGGGCTTTGAGCAACCTCATCTAGCGGGAGGTACCGCTGGCCATGCAGGGGGGTTGGAACTGGGTGATGTCTAAGGTCCTTTCCAATCTAAACCATTCTAGTATCCTATGATACTGTTAGGTAGGAGGTAAACATGCACATATTTTGTTGCTTGGGTTTTAAAATTTGTTATACCATTGTGGTTTAATATATACAATGTATTAGCATATTGCCTAATTATTATCAAACTTTATGGTAATAAAATACAGTAATTCAAGGGTTTAATTTATTGTGCAAAATTTAGCAACTGTAGAGCTAGGTGACATAAAATATCATGGTTGCAAATTGTTTCTTTCTTTTGCATCTGACTGTTCTTGCTTCACTGATGTTCTTATGGCTTTCTATGTGAAGCATTGATGCATATTTTTATGTTGTTATATTGAACTTTGAAAGGTGTGCACTAAGAAACCTCTTGTTTAAAGTCTTAAAAAAAAGTCCTTCATTTGAAAATCAAGATTTAAGCTATAAGTCCAGTATGATGTGATAAGATGTACTATGGAACATACACCAGTCCAGTTCTTCAAATGGTGCAGCATAGTGATGCCATGTTCTCTTTATGCAGCTTCAGGTTTTTGCAGAGAACAGGACAGAACAGGCTGCTGTAGCTCACATGAGTGTTAGTTCATACTCCAGCAGCTAAAATTATCTATGTCATGATGAGCCATCTTGGATGTAGCAGCACAGCAGGCTGTTTTCAGTACATCTGTAATGAATGCTGTGTTTATTCCATTAAAATGCAGCAAACCACAGCAGCAGAAGTTTTGTTGATGACAGCAGACATAATACTCTTAATAAGTAAGAGATGTTTTCACTGTTCTGAAGACTGTATCAGCTTTTCTGTGCCAGCATTATTCTCTGCAATGATTTTGTATGCGTGGTTGTCAAGGATGCCAAGACAGTCAAAAGTAAATCTGAAAAAAAAATTAAAAGCTCCAGCCTCTAGTAAGCTCTGGATCCCCTAATAAGATAGTGTGAACAAAAATCTATTTACGTGCAGAGAAGCCAACTCGAAGACAAAATCTTAAGTACTTTACCTTCAAATGCATATACAGTCACTGATCAAGGATCAACTCCAGTGTGTCACTTTTGAATATAAAACAAGTATTTCCAACCCTGTATGTTTTTTTGAGCTTGTTTCCATACGAGACTGGTGCTGTCCTGTGCTTGGTCATTACAAATGTTATCGGTGGAGGTGTGTAGGCTGCCATTTTCCTAGGCTGAATTTCAAAGTAGGTGGCTGTAGGGGATCCCCTGCTTATCCACAATACAGACCTGCTTCCTTTTTAGACTTTTCTCCATCTCTGCTAATGCTCTGGAGAAAGCAGCAGACTAAAGCAGGTATGTATCTGAAGTGTCTGTTTCAGGAACTCATGGATGATACTTATAGTTGTGCTTAAGTCATATGAATGTTTAAAGTTTAAATATATATTATGAATGCACTTTCCAAACTATCAGGTAAGGTTAGCAGAAGAGTCATACAGCTGGAATAATATTGCTGTCAGAGCATTTCTTGAGAAGTAGCTACTAAAATAGCCAGTAAAGCATGTCTCTTTTGGAGGTCTTTTTAAGATCTATTGCAGGTAACTCTGTAATCTAAGTAAAGGACCAGATGTTGGGGCTGTTTTCTGGTGCCCCCGTCAAGCAGAACAGTGCTCTAAGCGCACTCTGTTTATCTCACATCACACATCAGGCTTTGGAGGTGATGGGCAGCAGTGTGGTTTTGGCAGGCTGATCTGTGCTTCTGTTGTCCTCACCACCAAATGGATGTGTAAGACATCCCTCCTGGGCTGCACGTTTTCCTGTGCTCCAGCACACTGCCAGCTTTCCCATGAAACAAATGCCAGAGCCAGCTGGATTTGGGTAGGCTTAGATCTGTAATTTGGCTAACTCTATCTTCCCTAAAAAGGCTTTAATCTTTGAAAGTAAAGATTCATGAAATGCTACCACCCGTCAGTTTTGATGTACTCAGCCCAATATAGTTAGACTGTTACACAGAATGCACATGTGGCTTTTAAAAGTAAATTATTAATCTCTTAGTATATTACCTTTTTCTTACTGTTCTTTCTCTTTTTTTCTATAGTGAACTTTTCTTTCTATTGTTTCTTAGAACTGGTTTTGTGCATGAAGTACAGGCCAGTGTACCTAAATAGTGACTGTTTCAAAGCTTTCTGGCAGTTTTCAATCTGATTGATGTGTTAAAACCCATGGAGTTGAGCTGAGCAAGGAAAATTCAGTTCTTTAGTATGGCAGGGCACAGCAAAAGAGCAGAAGAGAACTAATTCACTGGGCTGCTGTTTTCAAACACTAAAAATCTTCCTCAGAGAGCCTGGATTTGTTTCAGACCTGTGTCCAATATGTTGCCTGCATGGTAAGGGTCTTGGGCTGAGATAGTTTCATGCAGCTTTGGAAACGTAAGTAGAAATTACATGGACCGAATAAGGTAGGTCTTTATGCTTCCTTGCTGGCTGTTCCATCAATCATCATAAGAACAAAAGCAGTCTTCATAGCCCTTCCCCAAAGATAAGCTAAAATCATCCCTTACACAGCCCCACCAGAAATGTAATCTGAAGCCAGAGCTGATGAAAAGAGCCTGGCAGCCTTTCAAATGTGAGAACCTTAAGACCCCAGAGTGCCTGCAAAAACCTGCTCATGAAAAAATGGTGTGAAAAGCACTGCAGACACAGAAGGGACTGGAGAACTGTTCATGACTGGCCTTCTTGTCTGTGGTTCTTGTTGTCCTGCTGTAGCTTAATGCTGTTGTGTTAATATTGCAGCACTCAAGGGACATGTCAGCATAGGCATATGGGACCTTATAGTCAGAATGCCTGGATGATTTTCATTGTGTGGTTTCTCTAAATTATGATTTCGTAATGAATGGCAGCCAATGGATAATGTGCAATGAGATAGCTCTGAAATCCTCTGTGCTTTTCTTCATACCTGTCCCAGGCAAATACCACTCATATAATTTGCAATTTATGGCACAGTTAATGTTTTTCAAAGTGAAAGATATTATTGCTTTAACTACTGATTTGCATGGGTTTTGTCCAGTGACAGTACGTTATATCCCTAGTTTGCCTTCTAGCCCTAGTAATGTTTGCTGGTATCCCTGTTGCAGTAGACCAGAAAGAAGAGCCAGCAAATCAAGTGTTATATACAGTGAAATGAAAATCTCTACCCTTGGCTATTATTTGGCCACAAGAAAAGGTGGCCAAAGGCTTTTTCTACCCTCACTACGGAGTTTTATTTAGATGTGAAGTTCAAATCACAAAAGCTTTAAAGAGCTTGTTTTCTTAAAGAAAGTGGGAAATAACAATAGACATTACATTAAGGCAAGAAGGAGTTTCTGTGCACCATTGCACCTCTATGCAGGTACATACTGTCACTGACTGTACAGCCATAGCCTTAGCAAGGTGAAGATATTTTCAGGGAGCCTTAAAAGGATTTTTTGCCACTGAGACCATTTATTGGGGCAGGCAGCTCTGATTAAGCTCGCGATAGTTTTCATCTAACATACTCATAGTATTTAAAGATAACTGTTGTAGTAAATATGTGAATGAATGTGCTTTAAACACATGGAAATGTACTTCGAACTTGACTTGACCATTCTTCTTTATGATCTAGCATGGGTCTTCTTTTATTGCATTTTCCCTTCATTCTGTGTTAATTTTCTTTTTTTCTAACCAGCGGAACATTGCTAAAAATCAGTACCCCAGCGTTTCTTCTAATAGGTAATGCGCTTAGTTTAGTAGGTCGATTCATTTAGGTGCTTGTTCTATTCCCTAAGCATCAACACAGACTTGGAACTTACATTTTCATTAACTTGGAAAATTGTATAATACGATTTAGCAGTATAGCTCCATTTTTTATTTCAAGTAAGCCTGCTCAGACCAAAGCATTCTGCATGTTAAACAAATGAGCATGCTGAAATACAATATTAGAATTAATTTATTTAAAATGTTGTTTGCATGGCATTTAATTAAGCTTCCTTACCCTATTTCGACACAAAGAGGGAAAATCTGTGTTGGAAAACAGGTGTGCTGTGAAGGGTGTGCACACTCCTTGCCTTGTTTGAAAAATGAGGTGCCACCAAGCAGCGGCTCCACAATGTCCCACTGCCCACTTCTGTGGCTTTCTGGGGTGAATTTGCTTCCTCCAGGAAGAAGTTCCAAATGCTAGGAGCAGCAGCCATTCATGTTGTCTTACTTGGGACAGTCAAGTAATTGAGGATAGAAAAGTAATTGAGGATTAGAGACTCAATTTTGCCCTGTTGGTTAGTAGAAAAGAAGAAGTCTTGAAACCTTCATCTTCCCAGATTTAAAACAAAACAAAACAAAACAAAACCAACTCTGAAAGGCTGATAATGTGCTCCATGTTTTTCATGGAGATAACTGCTGTTTTGGCCTTGACTAGGAGAATAAAAGCTATTCCTTGACCACAGACTATCTCCTCTCATTGTAGAAAAGGTCAGAAGACGGTATATTTTAATAGGCTGTGCAACAGTGTAGCACAGTAAGACTGAACATTCATTAAAGTTCTTCGAATGTATTTCTGCCTCAACCTCTGTTGTGACAGCATTTTTTTACCTGGGATTTCTTAAAGAAAACAATGTCTTCAGATATGGCTGGAAAACACCAAATACAAATGCCCTGCAGCCATTTACAAAAAAAAATTAGCTCTTCTTGGCTGTTAAAATCAAAAACTCTTTTTAGTATTTGGTTTTTCAGTATATTGCTTTTGGCATTTCTCCTGGAAAGAAGTAGCTTGTCATGAGGAAAATACTGAGACAGACGTTGCAGATTCACATTTTCTAGTGTGCAGTACCCAGAGAAGTATATTCAGTCTTTCAGATTTACTAAGTATAGCCCCAAGTGCCAGGTTTTAACAGGCTTTGGCTGAAGTATCTAGAGATGTCTCAAATGCAGAAGTCCTCCAGATTCTGGGTGCTGTCCTGAATTTTAGGATGCGTTGGTTTTGGCAAGCTAAGTTTCCTAACCAGACTTAAGAATTTTGTTAAATCATTGTGGCATCCTTGGTTCACAAAGGGTAGTTTTACTTCAGGAGTTGATCCCTCTGGATTTCATAAAAAGTTAAGCAAAGGGAAGGAAGATGCTCTGAACAGGGGGATGCAACCCTATATGCCCTCTCACCAACCACCAACCAAAGCAAATAAAGGCTCAGCTGAAATCTTTGTACATCTCTTTTACAGATTTTTTTAGAAGAGGTATGACAGTGGAGAGCTCCTAAAGTGTGATACTTTTCTATCTGATACAGTATCCACGTCGTTGTGTGACCTCTTCCTTCGATTTTATAACTGTGTAACAAACTAAACATGGCACAGGCAGCCAGCTAGTGTGTTCACTAGAGATGATCACAGCTTAACAAACAGGGTCTTAAAATACTGGTGGAGAAAGTTGTCCCGCAGCTGTAGTAGCGGCTGATGTGCAGCACCAGATACAAAAGCACAGTTCCATATGGAAGTGTTATTACTGTAGCATTCTTAATTTTCCCCTAATATATAACAGGTTAAATGCATGCACTTGCTTCGAAGAAAAATGCATCTGGTTTAACTCAGTTTGTGTATTGTGTGCTGGTATATGTTTATATGCATACAGGCATCCATGCAACTTGCTAGCTTCTGGCTTAACATTGGTTTCTCTCGGTAGGCTCTGTAGTATTTTTTTGTGTGGAAAATAATCAGGTTTTGCCCATAGTTTATATACATACTGTTGCAATTCTGTGTTAGACTCTTTCAAAACCCAGGCTAAAATAGCTTAAATAGAGTGGCAGTTAGGATAATTAAGGCTATCAAAGAGGTAACTGCAGTAATTGTCAGCTTAATAATGGAAAATACTGGCATTTTCATAAGTAATATTGTTTAGTTAATCCTGCTAAACTTTATATTTGATGGTGTGAAAATGCCTGAAAGTCTCCATTTCCTTGTTTGGAAATATCATTGGTTTACCTAAAAATGTTCTGTCTTTGTTTAATCAGGTTTGTCTAAATTTAGTTACTGTAATCTCTGCAAGCTGACAGAATTTGAGCGCTGACTGCTTGTAACTAAAAATTGAAGTGGCAGACTTTCTGAAGCTAAAACATAGGCACACATTACATAACAGCACAGATTTTACTGTGACTCCGTCCCTCATCCATGTGGGTCACCAGAGCTGCACTGAAGTCACTGGAGCAAACACAGTCATTGTTTGGCCTTGTTGACTCACAGTTTGGAAAAAAATACCCCTGGTGCAGCAAGGATGCTGCATTTTGGAGCCTAGGAAGGATGCTCAAATATGAAATTGAGCCTTTTGCTTCCATCTTCTCCACAGTTCTTGTTTAGATAGCTTTCCTTTGCAGTGTTGCCATTGTAGATGTATCTTCTCACAGAGTGATGATCTGCGATTATTAGACCTGTTAGCTTTTTGCTCCTGAACTCCTGTTGGAAACATCTTATCAGCCAGTGATTAAGTAACAGCTGTGGGCTTTCATTCCTTCTCCATCTCTACCATTCTAAATGTTTATCTTCTGTCTCGACAAACAACAGTTTTTTCCCCTCCAACCCTACAAATTTTATTAAGTTAATAAGCCTGTATGTATAAGGACATGAGCTTCAGGGTGAATAGATTTCTTACTGATCACAGAATCATTTAATCATAGAATCATAGAATGGCCTAGGTTGGAAGGGACCTCAGAGGTCACATATTCTGACCACCCTGCCATGGGTTAGGGATGGCTCTCATCTAGACAAGGTTGCACAAAGCCTCATCCAGCTCTGGCCTTGAACACTTCCAAGGAGGGGGCATCCACAACTGCTCTGGGCAGTCTGTTCCAGAGTCTCCCTACCCTTGTACTGAATAACTTCTTCCTAAGAGCCAGTCTAAACCTATTCGCCTTCAATTTAAATCCATTTCCCCTTGTCGGATTGGATGGGCCCTTGAGCAGCCTGATCTAGTGGAAAGTGTCCCTGCCAATGCAGGAGGGTTGGAACTAGATGATCTTTAAGGTCTCTTCCAACCCTAGCAATTCTATGATATGATTCTATGATGATGTTAAACAGCACTGGACCCCAAAAAGACCCCTGGGGAAATTTACTTGTAACTGGTCTCCACCTGGACATGGAGCCATTGATCACAACTCTTTGAGTGCAACCTTCTAGCCAGCTCCTTGTCCACTGAGTGGTCCATCCATCAAACCTATGTCTCTCCACCTTGGAGACAAGGGTGTCATGTGAGTTAATGTCAAATAGCTTGGACAAGTCCAGATAGATGTCAGTTGCCATACCCACCAGAGCTGTAACTGTGTTGTAGAAGGTCACCATATTCATCAGGTGCAATCTGCCCTTAGTGAAGCCATTCTGGCTGTAAATGATCATCTCATTGTTTTTCACATGCCCTAGTAGTCTTGCCAGGAGGATCTCCTCCATGATTTTACCTGGCACGGAGGTGAGGCTGACCTGTACTTCCCTGGGTTTTCTTTGCTCCCTTTTTTAAAAATGTGGGTTATGATTCCCCATTTCCAACCTGTGGGAACTTCTCCATACTGCCATGACTTCTCAAATATGAATGCTAGTGGCCTACTAATTTTAGCCACCAGTTCCTTCAAGACCTGTGGATGTGTCTCATGAAGTCCTATGGACTTGTACACTTTCAGGTTCTTTATTTCTGGATCTCATCTTCACCTACTCTGGGTGGCTCTTCACTGTCCCTGACCCAGCCATTGTGTTTTGTGACTTGGGTGGTGTGGCTCAAGTGGTTACCGGAGGAGACTGAAGCAAAGAAGTCATTGAGTACTTCAGCCTTCTGGCTGTATATCCTTCTGTATATCCTCAATATCCCTTGGGAGACCTGAACCTGATTTCTACTTTTCTGGGAGAACTCCAATCCCAGATAAAATTTCAGGGATGCATGTTCAAGGTAAAATCATAAAAAATGGGACAAATTCTCCAGATCACTCAGCTGGACTCAGCTGGACGGCATCCCACTTACTTATCTTCCTTGACAAAAGGAAAAAATAGGAGACATAATAGCTCAGCCATAAGCCTGTTTTGGCATGTGGTTTAACAACAGCCTTGTGCAGTAGCATCTCTATAAGAGTAACTTCCCTGCTACACCCAAGGACTTCATTTGTCAGTTGCAAAAATGGCATCACACTAGTTCAACTTGTTCACCTACTTTGGTGTATAAATACACCTTAGTCTCTCTTCTCGCATTTCCATCTGGTGACTCTCCACCTATGTGCTTCACAGTATTGTACAGTTGTCCATTACAGGAATGATTACTACTCTTGAGAGAATTTGGTATTTTACAAAATCCAGTAGACATGTCAATAATGAATACTGTTCAGCTCTAGCAGTCACATGAAACTGTTTATTTTTGCTGTGCAAGTAAAATGAGAGAGCTGTGTGTGTTACAGAATGTGTTGTCAGGGTGCTGAAAGATGAATAAGGATGGATGGCAGTTGGAACTTAAAACATACCTTGGTAGAGTATCTGGGTAGCAGATGCAGTTCAGGGCATGTGAGAGACCTGAGCAGAAGATGGACAGGTCAGTGTACTAGTAGAGAAGATGGGTAGCCCCCCAGATGAGCAAGCAAATACAATTGCCTTCACTAGATACTCCTGAGGGACGAAGAACAGGAGAGAAAATGAAAAAAGGTACCTGGAAACTGCTTTAAAAAAAAATAGAAGGAAAGATGGATTATAGGCAGTCTATCATGCGGCAAAATTGCAGGGGCTAAGGCGAATAATGTTAGTTATCTGAAAATACAAATGGAAGTAAAAGAATGTTCATAAACTGGAGGCTGCCTCAGAGAAGATGGTACAGAAGCTCAGCCTTGTAGTCTTCAGTGCTATCTACCAGACGTCTCATTGAAACATATGTTTGCCTGTATTCTTTGAGCCTCACATATTGAGAGACCTCATTTTCAGCAGTAACTTTCCTTTTTATCACTTGCTCGAGATCTCTGAGATATCTCTGCTCCATATTCCTCCTTGAACTGGAGCTAGCAGCCCTTTAAATCATTCCCCTTTGACAGGTTGTTAACAGCCCTGTAGGCCAAGCTGTTCTTGCTTAACAAAAGACATTACTCATCTAAAATTCTTACAGTGCAGCTAGGCAGTCAGGAAGCCATTTCCACTTTCTTGTTTGAAGAATTTTGTGTATAGTTTGTGTTTGAAGAATTGTGTGATGCTTTTGGCTGAGCAGAGATGCATATGCTCGCAAGCAATTAATTGAGGGCAATACTTAAATAAGAATGCAGTTTTCATTTCCACATCCATGGTGGAACACAGTCCTCCTAGCTCTTCCTTTCTGTTTTGGCTTCTTAGTTTTTTGTTTGTTTGTTTGTCTGGGGGTTTTTTGTTGGGGTTTTTTTGTTTGTTTTTTGTTTTGTTTTTTGTTGTTTTTGTTTTTGTTTTTGTTTTGTTTTGTTTTTAAGATGAAGAGGGCACCAAGAGACCATGAGAGAGCTATAGTAGACTTCTCTGGGTTTGAGTGTAAATTTTGTGTTGCAAAAGCATGAAAGAGTGGGACACTTGTCAGATCTAGACTGTCTGCAAGGTGTACCTTAAGCAAGAATTTTCCTGAAGCATGCTATTGCTTCCACAAGTCATGCATTGTTTTCCTTCCTCTCTTCAGAATAGAAGAGTATATTTGTCATGGTGCTACAAGGCTGGGAGCAGCCCAAGTTTGCTATACCACTGCTATGGTTTAATGTAATGGCACCTGGAAAACTGAGGTTGGCCTTTGTATTGCATGGTCTGAGGGCTCGGCTTTAGTGGGTGAATAAATGGAAACACTTCTGTGTGAGTAGACCTTGAGGGCAGTGCTATTTAGAACTGTGTTTTGTAAAAAGTCTGCCACAGAAGTAAAAAGAAAAATGAAACAAACAGTGAAACAGAGTCTAGGCAGTCCTTTCCTCAATTTAACATCAATAGTAGGCTTAGCATGTAGACCAAGTTTCACAATTTAGGGAAAGCAGTATAGTTAACCCACAACAGCATCTGTGTGTTACTTATGCATGAATAGGAATTCAGATGCAATTCTCATTAGATACAATGATACAGTAACAATTACAGATTTTTTATATGTGTAGTTCTGGAAAAGAGCTTCTCAGATGAGCAAAAGAAATTTCACCTTCCTTCATCGGTTTATTACCCTGAAACCTCGCTGCCAAAAGAACTGTTAATTCTGACCCTACCAAAAACATTCATATGAGGCTTTCTGTGCCCTGCTGTGGTCACATGTATCCTTCATACAAAATTTCAGTAGTTTGGTCTTACTAGCACCCCACTACTTTAATTATGAGGTTTCTGTGGATGCAAGTAAACTCTCTGGGGTCACTCTCTGTCAGCAATGCCAAGTATCCATGCCATTAAACCGTGTTGGCCTCAAAACTTAAGTGGCCAGTTTTAGATTGCCTGGTGAGATTATTCCTTGGTTTAACTAACAAGCAGTTTTGATCACTGCTAATTTACCCAGGACTGTTATAAAAATTGGAACAGTGTAGGAAATTGAGTTTTGGCACCCAATATCACTCCTTGGCATGGGTGTAATTTACTAGTATTACTGTATTGTAAGGGCAGAACTACATCACCTTATTCTTCAAACTCAAGTAGAATAGACTCTAACCTATCCGCTTAAGAGTTACATTATTTTATGAAATATCCCTCCTAGGAAGGCAGAGAAATTAATCAAAAGACATGAAATGTAATTCTTTGATTAGAATATTACAAAAAATTAAATTATTACAAGAAAATTAAAATAAGTGGCATAAAATGAAGCGACATGCTCCTGTGACTAGTAAGGGATTATATTATGGCCTGGCATGGTTTAACACTGGTCCAACAATTAATCTGAATGACAGACGCTCTCTACTTATCCCCCTCCCTGATATAGGAAAGAGAGAGATTAAGGGAGAGAGACCTATGGGTTGGAAACTAAACTACACAGCTTTAATGAAACAGTAATGATAAAAAGGCAAAAATTACTAAATATATACAAATATACAGGAAAATTGATACCACGTTCCTCCCCCCCCAGTAACTCTCGTGTCACCACTGAGGTTGCAGGGCAGTCCTGGGAAAGTCCAGGCTGGACTCCTGGAGTCAGCAGCAGTCGGGAGGTGGAGGCAGGAACACACAGATAAGGGCTGGCACGGATCAGGAGCACAGGCAGAGGAACGGACAGAATCCTCCCAGGATGCTGAAGTAAACAGGGACAGGTGAAGAAAGGGAAGCAGGAAAGGGTTTGATCTTCTTGATCCCTCGAATTTATACTGAGTATGACATGTATGGGATGGAATACTCTGTTTGGTCAATTCTGGCATCTATCTTGTCCGTTCCTCCCCAAAGGAGGGGTTCAGGTGTGACCTTTTTACTCCTTGTCTCCTTCCGGAGGGCAAAATGTTCCTCAGAGCTGAGCAGTGTCCTTGGCTCTGCACCCCGGTCTCTAGCTGTAACTATAAACATCGAGTGTTATAAGTCCTAGAAGCAGACACTGTCTGAGAAACTTGCTGTTAATTTCAGCAAGTGCAGCTACTTATAGGAAACTTAACTGAAAGCAAAATTACAAGTCAGAAAATCACCTTTATCTTGGCCCAAACCTGGGCAAGGCCCCATTACAAATATACTAGAGTTATGATTTGCAAATCTCTGTGGTTAGTGGAACCTAACACTGCGAGGAATCGTTTACCATCAGCTAAATGGCTCTCTTATGCTGGAGGTTACAGGGGCCTGAGGCAGCACTATGTATCATTGACAGCAGCTTTAGGTCTATACTAGATTTTTGTTTTTCATTTGTACCTTCATAATTTCCTAATGGCAAAACCAAAGGTGTTACTAGCTTGCAAAAACATGCTTTGATTTTTGGTAGCCTCCTTGGAATACAGAATCTATTTGGCTTAGATTTGCTAGAACTACAGTGACGTTGCTGAAGTGTCTATTTTATACAGGGGTACCAGATTGATAAGATGCCTTCTGCAGATTCATGACATCAGCTTAAAGAATAAAACCTGGTTTTGCAAAATTCCTCTCTGATTGCTTTTAAGTTTGTTAAAGGAGGACTAATTTTCAAAGGCATATTGAGTGGATTTACAAGTTTTGGAAATTCTTCTTCGCTTGGTCTTAAAATAATTGCATCTCTAATAATTTTAAAGGATTTTTCATGTTTTAAAGTTAATTAAAATACTTGTTTAGGGATTTTTTTCCTATTTGTTTATAAAGTGACTGTGATCAATAAATTAAAAAATGCTGAAGACAGGAAGTGAGTAGAACAACATGGTAGTGATGTAATGTGCACATAATTATTTCTGTCTTCAGACCACTATACAAACCTCAGCACATTTTAGAGCATTGTAGGAGCTACTCAACTGAAATAAGCTGAGCAAAGAGGTTCTGTGTGTTGCGCAAAACTGCAGAGGAAGTGGGTGCTGGTACCAAGCACAGGATGACGAGGTTCTGGGGTTTGTTTCAGGCAGGGGGCTCTTCATGGGGTTTTCTTAGCTGTCCTGTTATTTTTCTATTGCATCTCCTCATTATGGAGGGGAAAAAATGGTGTACTGCACCTCATTGCTCTGACAGATCAAGTTATGCATGTTAAGTAAGTTCTTCCCAATTTTATGGCATTACTCTGCATCTATTACTATGGCACTTTAGAATTAAATCAGAAATTTATGGTTTTTTACAAAATCACATGTATCCTTCACCTTTTTCTTTTGCTAGGGGACAAGGGCAGGCATTCAGTGGGTCCCCAGTACCTGTGGGGAAGGTTTCCCTTTACAAGGGTCCTGAACAATTGCAGAAAGAAAACCAGCATCTTTGTCTTTTTCTCCAGACATGGAGAAAAAAAAAAAAAAAAAAGTTAAGAAGAGTGGCTATATGAGTAACATCATTAATGTATGGTAATTCTTCACTGACTTCAGAAAGTCTGCAAGTGGGCAGATCTTCTGGATGGATTCAAGAAGCCACAATAGCAAAGCTCTTCTGCCTACTCTGGTGCTCTGGTCTGCTTACAATTTAAGAGAACAATTTCATGCCCCTGTGAACACTTAGCTCTGCACAAAGCACACTCATTTGGGATCTGCGTGGGAAAGTGTGTGTGTTATCCCCTCCTACATGTATCACGTTTTACAGAAATGCCTGTGCATGATTTCCTGTGATCACACCTGGTTAGTGTCATCATCCTTAGGGCTCTTTCACTCTTCTAAAAGCAGGATCATTCAAAATATAAAACTTTTTCCAAATGTTAAAAAAAGAAAAAATTAAAATGGGGACATTACAGTTAAAACTTTATATATTCTGTTTACTTTAGAATTTCTCTTCTGAGCTATCTCATAAATTTGAATATACCAGACCAGCAAAGAAAATGACCAGATTTAGATTTATGTGTCTATACTGCTGCATTTCTTCATACCTTTTTATATTACAGAGTTATTATCTGAAGTCATAAATCAAATCAGTTGTTTTAATGCATACTTTTAGAAAATGCAAAGGCAAATATTCTTTGTTCCACTAAAACAATATTCCATTAAGTGAGTTTAACTAGTATAAATAAAGTTTTATGAAAGTATTTGCCAGTATATGAAGTACAAATATATAGTATATATAGTATAAAGTCAGTATATGAAGAAGTAGTCATACTGGACTACTCCAGTTTAATGGAACAACCAGTAGAAGTAAAACAAGTGCAAAGAATTGGCATTCTGCAAGATGTTTGGAGAAGCTTTAATTATTAAGTACCTTTCTGAGAACCCACTGTCTTGTTCTTGAGATACAGAAATCTAAAAGGTGATGAAATATATCCAGAAAATAAATCAATATTGCTTTTGTCTTTTGCATAGATAAAATTTTCTTCTATTCATTCGGTCCTGAAGTCAATATGACACAGTAAAAGAATAGTGATAGAGAGATTTTCTTGTATATGTGACTTGATTTCACACTTTGGTTCCTGTGGAGCTGGATTCTGACACTATCACTGACAGTGTCTTTTATAGCTCTTTAAGCATGAATTCTCAGATTCACTTCTGCAAAACTTTTCAAAACAAGCTCTGCATTTCCAATTTATTTTCAGAGTTTCAGTAATTGTTTTCAGTTTTGTAAAAACAAAAACAAAAACCAAAACAAACAAACAAAAACTCAACCAACCAACCGAAGAAAAAAACCCAAAATTCAAACCAAAAAAACCCACCACGCACACTTTAATTGTTTAGACTGCAAGGGGTCAACTCAGAGGCATGCACTATTCCATTACCAGCAGAAATCAAACTATCCGGGTCCCAAAACTGAACCATACAAGATTTCAGGTCCTGTATGCATTCCATGTTACCTGCTGCCTGAGAGATGAATGGAAGCACAAAACCAGAGTGCTCATAGTGGCAGTATGCTTTTAAATAAAGGGTAAATTCATTGAAGTAGTAGAGTTTTACAGGGACTTCAGTGGGGACAACACAGTTTCAACAACAGATTGTCATGTATTCCCAATCCCCTTTTGCACTTGTCACTCAGACTCCTAAAACACAGCTTATGTGTCACAGCATTTTTAAAGATGCTGAAGCTGAGGTGTAGAGGAACAGCATTATTTGCTCCAGGGTAAGACGTAAGTAGCTCCAGGTCACATATCACATCTGTGTATCAGTCTGTAATTTTCTAAAATTACTGGTTGTGTGATGTATAAATCAGATGATATATTCAGATTATAACAGGGTATAGGCACTCACTAACAAACTCCCAAGCCACTTCTGGTCCAAAGTCTACCCCAGTGTAGAGTTTATCATTGACTGTACATTTTGAATGATGCATATCCATTTCTATGGACTAAGATCTGTGCTTAATGATTATTTTAGAAGCAAATTATATAGAGACTGGCTTTGCCATTTTATGGCAAGCTCACTCACCTTCCTAGGAACAGAAAATAAGATTTTTTTTTTTTCTTTCTTATGTTAGATTATTGAAACTTTACTTAAACTTTGTCTTAGCTGCCTCAGAAACTTTCTCAATTAACCATATCTCTATAAAACAGTATAAAGCTGTAATCAATCTAAATTCTATGCAGTAGCTTCTGTTACATGATGACTTGTTTTTGTGACGGCTTTTGAGAGGACTACAGAAAGAGCTTAATTACAAGTCAGGATGTTCCTGAAAAGGGAGAAAAAAAACCCATGCTGTTTCCAGCTTCTTACAGATGTAGTGACAGCATTTGTAGCTGAAGATATGCAGTACTGCATTGATATGTAAGACTTTGATTCCCCCTTCAGGACCCTTTTGTCATGATTTTGTAATGTATTCAACGTGCAAGTCCTAAATATATTCTATGGAGTACTAAGACTGCTAGAAATTTTTCTTCTGAATATATGAGCAAATCTGGTATTCACGGATGTGGCAATCATAATATAAGCATCCTGGGCAGATATTCATGTAATGAAACCTCTGTCCCAGCCACAGAAGAACACAAGTTTATCTCCACTGCTAGACCAATACACATAGAAAATCATCTTATCTGAGGAGCAAAAGGAGCTCTGGGTCCTTGATCCAGAGCATTTCCACAGCAGCATTATCTTGTTGAGCATTATCCTGGGAGGTAGTGTGTGCTAGCCTACAAAGCAGCACTGCCTGGGAGGGCAGGTGTGAGCTGAGTGTGAACAAGAGGTGCAGGTAGAGTTCTCTTCACCACCTTTTTTGATTGTCTATTGCAATTTTCTGAGGGAACTAGTTCCTCTGTAGCAGGAAGGTCTGTAAGCCATACCAAGGGCTAGTGAACAGGACAGGTTCACATAGGAGTTAGGCTGGATGCACAGAAATAATCATGAGGACACTTAGCACTGCTGTCTCTGCTGTATGGCCTCTGTTAATTGCAACACTCTCATGTTCATACTCATGCTCAGAGTTGTGATCCACTTGTCATCAAAATCTGCTCCCTAATGATGACACGTGATGGAACCTGAAGGCTCTGCAGTCCACAATGACTCCCAGAAGTGTAAACGAAGTATTATAGGATTTGTCTCTTAACTTGTTGACAGAAGGGAACTTGTAACACTGCCAGCAGTTGCCCTGTGCCTGCGAGGGAGAATGCAGGACCCTGGGAACATAGTGTTGTGGCCAAGGCTCGGATAGTTTCTCATCAGTCTACTTGAACAAAAGCTGCTTCTCAGGGATAGCACATCCTGGAGCTGAAGATAGGCACAAAGTATCCTGAAAGCAGAAAACAGGTAAAGGTTTTTAAGCCTGTGTTTGAAGAATAGCATGGGTTCAAGGACTTTAAGTCAGAAAGTCTGGGGCAAAAAATTAAATAGATCTAGCATGAATTAAGGGTAGCAAAATAAATAATCATAAGAATAAAAAAACCCAGGTGAAGAACATTTATTGAAAGATGTCCAGAACAAGTCAACAGTGATTTTGCTTTTTCTTTTTTTTCACTAGTTTTCAGTAAAAGTTCAGCTATAAGTAGATACCTAGCACAATTAACAACAGTAAGATGTGATCCTAGAATAAGAGAAGACTAAGTGTTAAAATATTCAAATAACTTTTAGAAATTTTTTAAACTTGGTTTCATGCAGTGACCCTTACTGTAGAATCTTCAAATATCAAGCTTTTTAAGTCTGAATATATTTAACTGGTAACACTGGGATGTGCTCCAGACCTCTGACCATCCTGCCCTGGACTCGCTCCAGCAGGTCCATGGGGAGGTCCTTCATTTGTTGGGGACCCCAGAACTGGGGAAGTACTCCAGGTGGGGTCTCATGAGAGCAGAGGGAGAGAATCACCACCCTCATCCTGCTGGCTGCTCTTCTTTTGATGCAGCCCAGTATATGGTTGGCTTTCTGGGCTGCAGGCACACATTATCTGCTCATATTCAGTTCTTTATCAACCAATACCTCCCAAGTCCTGCTCCTCAGAATTGCTCAGAATCCATTCTCCACCTAGCCTCTTATTTCTTCTTGAGATTGTCCTGACCCAAGTGCAGGACCTTACATCTTGCACTTAGACCTGTTGAACTTAGTATGGTTGTCATGGGACCACATCTCAAGGCTGTCAAGATTCCTCTGAACCACCTCCCCTCCCTCCAGTATGTTGAGTGCACCATACAGCTTGATGTCATTAGGCAAACTTGCTTAGGTTGCACTTGATCCCACTCTCCATCTCTGCAAAAGGTGTTAAACAGCACTGGTCCCAGTACCAACCCCTGAGGAACACCACTTATCACTGGTCTCCTCTTGGACATTGAGCCATTCACCACAACTCTTTAAGTGTGACCCATCCATCCCAATTCCTTTTCCACTGTGTGGTCCACCTGTTAGGTCTATGTCTTCTCAATTGAGAGACAAGGATGTTGTGTGGGATAGTATCAGATGTTTTGCATGAGTCCAGATAGATGATGTCAGCTGCTTTTCCCTTGCCTACCAACACTGCAGTCCCTTCATAAAAGAACACCAGATCTCTCAGGCACGATTTGCCCCTGGTAAAGCCAGGGGTGGTTGATAAAACATCTGTGGTTAAACTGCTTTCTAATTCTGCAGTATATAAGAAGCAGAGTAATGAAAAAAAAAATTAAAAAAATATCTTTCTGCAGCTGCAATTAGAGTACCAGCAATTGTTCAGTCATGAATTCTATGTATTTTGTTTCCTTTGCATTTGAATTCACAGACTTAATACAGACTGCTCAGAGTCTGTAATGTTTCCATTTCACTTTTCTTGTTCATGTTCTTTCACTAGATAGAATAGCCCTAGGTTCTTTAAAATCAGTACTGTCCCTATTTGTAGCACCTGCTTTGATGTGCTGCTCAAAAAAAAGAAATCAAAGGAGAAGGTACCTGGCAAAAACAAAATTTCTCTTCCCTGTGCTGTTAGCCAGCTGCTCAGATGAAACTGCTGTGCATGAAGAAGACCCTTTCCACAAGATCTTTTTCCACAAGCCTTGCTTTGGTTTCTATGGAGGCTTCTCTTCCATCTACATCTCATCAGGCCAGACAAAATGCTGTTATTCTACAAGAAAATCTTACATTTTAGTATATAGACTTTTCAGAACATATCTAGAGCTAAATATATCCATGTAATGTTGCCATGGAAGCACAGAGTTTTGATGTATGCTTTCTGTATCCACCTCGTTTTGCTATCACAGATTAGCAAAG
Source organism: Heliangelus exortis (assembly GCF_036169615.1). Classification (NCBI taxonomy): domain Eukaryota; kingdom Metazoa; phylum Chordata; class Aves; order Apodiformes; family Trochilidae; genus Heliangelus; species Heliangelus exortis. The sequence goes on along the minus strand of NC_092454.1, from coordinate 26,466,651 downwards.
CTGCAATCAGAGAACTGCCATGCCTCTTATTTTCTTTTAATGGTTGCCATTGTCTACTGAAAATCAGGGAAAAAAAAAAAAAAAAAAAAAAAAAGAAAACAGGACATTTTAGCTGCTAGGAAAGTATCATGCCATGATGACTCTCTATCTGTATGCTGTGTTAATCTGTTGTACAGCAGTGTGCATCTAAAAGCCCTTCATCCATCCATGGAATTAAGATGTTTTCCGAGCCTCATCCATATCTTAGTGATGAGAAAGTGATGTAATTCAGCAATGCCGAGATCTTGAAGTGACTTAGTGCTCTGGCTTGATACCTGATCCTGATCTTCTCATTTAATCACATCATTTAGTCATTAGGAGACATACAGTATAAATAATAGAGCACAGGCTATCTGTCTTACAATGAGAGTATGCAGTGCCCAAAGCTGTACTCAGACTTGGAGAGTCTTTGAACTTATGCCATAGACACACTGTCTGCAAAGGAACATGATGCTGATAAAGATCAATATGTGAGAATTAAAAGTGAAGAGCAATAAAAATAAAGGATATGTAAATTGAAATAAGAGTTGTACAAAGTGGCATACAGTAGTTAAACTAAATTCGTTGCTATATCAAGGTGGTTTAATTCAGAATACTGTTTACATGTATACAAAACAATGTAATTACCAAGCTGGGAAGCAGACCAGTTGAAAATTTGCCAATAAGTCCCATGGTACTTACTGAGTAAGGGTGCAATGCTGAAAATGGACACAGTCTTGGAAAGTCCTGTTCTTAGTGAATTGGGAAGCAGAAGGTATGCTAAGTAAATGACGGGTGGCTCAGGATGGAGGGCAGGAGGTTGCTGCATGTGGTGGGCATCTTGTGTGACAAGGCAGTTTGGAGGCAGGTAGCTTTTATGGAAGTCCACCCAGCAGTCTCTCCCCTCAGAGGGCTGCGGTTCCAGCAGGACAGCTTTTCTGTGGTTGAAGAATGGTATTTCTGCATCAGTGTAAACACAGGGGGGAGAAGGGAGATTTTCTTTTGTCCATTTGTGCTTTTGCCTGTTAGTTCACAGTAAAACTATTGACCCTATTGGCCAACCTGAACAAAATTTGACAGGAACACTGGGTCTTAAAGATGCAAGATGCAAACAGTAGCTCTATTAAACCAATGACCTGCTGCTTGAGGCAGACCCAACGTCATGCATGGTTTGTCTGAGGACCACAGGTATCATCTCATGCTAAAATATGAAGTCAAGCAAGAAAAACAGTGGGAGAGAGAGGATAAAGCAGCAGGGACTGAGATTAGAAATTGTAGCAACTGTGACAGGAACTATGTGGTCTGCGGGGAGAGGTACCATGGGTGGGCAGGAATCGTAGGGAGATAAGGAGCAGTGTAGGGCAGTGGGTAAGAGAAGTTTCAAAAGTTTTGAGAAGGTGAGAGGAGAGAGATACCTCAGACTATTGCAATCAGTCTTTGAAAGACGTGGGCTAGATTATTGAGGCAGTTAGCATTTGTTGGGCATTCTCATCCTGCAAGTTTTCTGCAAAAGGATGGGTAAAGGAAATTTTCTTAATTTTTAATTTTTGTAATAAAAAAAGAAGAATTCATTCTTCAAGTTAGTAGAAATCTGTTGAAAAGTCAGTCAGTCATGTGGCACAAGCATCATTGATGACTAATGTCATTAGTTCTGGTTCTTGCTATGTCTGGGAAGGGGCCCTGTGAGCCAGTCCCACTTTACAACTTAAAAGGAAGGAAAAGTTTTGTCCCAAAGTCTTTTCCCAGATTTCCTAAACACAAAAATGTGATTATGGGAAGAGAAGAAAATTTTCATGCTTTCATGCCTCACACCAGAAAAAGTTTTTAGAGTTATATGCATGTGTAAAGCAGACTGCTAAAAGATTGCAGACTTGGCTGCAACATTTCACTGCACAGATTTGGTCAAAGATTGTTTATATAAATAAATCAGAATTGTCTGCTTTCTAAAGAATGATTGTGAAATGTCTGATCTTTCTTAGTTCTAAAGAGTTGGCAAAATCAATTTGCATCAATGCAGATTAGTTCAGGTGTGTCTTCAGGCTGTTCCCACCAACTTGATTGGTTTTGGTAGATTCCCTGTGTGTTGCTGTTAACTCTGCATGAGAAACACATCAGCACTATGCTAAACTATTAGTGCTTGGCTACTACTAAACTTCATTTGCAGACAAAGGTATATTTTTAACCCGTGTCAACATGGTTGTGTGCAGCCATGCAGATGTGACCACATTAAAAGGTGTATAGCATGCAATCCATCAGTTTACATACATTGTTTCCTGTATTTACCTTGGATAGCTGATACACTGTATTATTGTAGCACATAGATTGCACTGTGCAGTGCAGTTATTAAGTGTCTTTGGCTGATCACCGCAAGCCATGTCATGTCAAATACTGTGATTATAGGATTTTTGAGAAAGTCAAGAAACAACACTTACTGCACTGTAAGAAAAACACACTTGAAAACACAATCAGTGTCACTAAAACAATGCCTAAGGAAGGGGAAATGTAGTCTTAATGTTTTTTAATTACTTGTAATTTTTGCAAATTAAAATCCCATTGAGAAACCCAGTGAAGGATTCATCTCATATGCAAACTTTTGAGAGTGCAGTTGCATGGTTTTAAACTGCTTGAACAGTCTGCCTCAGGGAACTCAGGGTTTATAGCTGGCTCAGGGCACACTGCATCCTTTCTACTCAAAGGTGTCTGTTGAATAGTTTAGTAGTTGTATGATCATTTTCTTATCTCTCAGAATGTTACAACATAAATACTTTCTTCTAAGACAGACTTTGGTATCTCAGCATCTACTACATTACTTCCTAGAAGATACCACTGTATTAAAAAAGCAAAAATTACTTTTTGAGTTGTTTTTTTTCTCAAGTGGACACGATGCTATCTTTGCCTTCCCAAATTTTAGTTTCATATTCGGATTGCCATATGCATCCAAGGATTTTGTGCTGAGCAGGCTTGAAGAAAAAAAACTGCTGAAAATCTGTTTAGTGACTGTGTCACATACATAGCAGATTATTAATCTGATGCTACAAATTATTAGGAAGATGTCAGATGATGCTTGACCATTACATCTTAATCTTAGTTAAATGCTCTGATTTCCTCTCTCTCTAGTACCTGCATGCAAATGGGATTGTGCATCGTGACTTGAAGCCAGAAAATCTACTCTATGCAACGCCAGCTCCAGATGCACCACTAAAAATTGGTGAGGAGCATTAAATGTATGCTTTCCTGCTTCCTTTGTGCCAGTAATACATGGTAACTGATGTTTACAGTATTTGTGTCTCACTACCACTTTTGTCAAAGCTAGTACTTATATTCAAATGAACGGTATGTTACTTCTTTATCAGCATACATGTGCATAGTTTTTTTAAAAACCAGTACAAACTAGATAGTTTTTTAGGGAATTTTTAGCCAAATTTGTTCAAAGTGGGGCAGAGAATAAAGCACTCAGGCAGAGCAAGAAGGATGGTGAAATCAGCATGCAGTTGCGTGCACCGCTTCTGTGCTCCTCTTCTTTGTTAAACTGGTATTTTAAGAGTGAAGATTCATTGGTATGGAAGTACAAATGTGCAGTTAAGCAGTAGAATGTGAACTGAGCAAGGCTGCCTTTAGTTTTGGTGTCAGCTTTGAGTCATGAGACACAGCAGTTTTCTCCAAGGGCACAAGGAAGCTGGGAGAGGTGCTGTCAGCACCACGGGGAGATGGAGAAGGACAAGGTAAGACAGGGTTATCCAGAACACAGATGTATTATGCCTGCCCTTTTTGTGAATGGCATCTGCTTACAAAAAGAATGGCCTCCAAAAATGTGGAGTATGCCCAGTTTTTGCTTAAGTACAGAGGACCTCTGTGCAGTGCTCCTGAGCTTTATGTAATCCGTTTGGAAATAACACCTCATGCTCCCTTACTGGGAGTTGGAGGAGCTGTTACCTGATAAATTAACACAGTACCCATTGGTTTGATGGGCAGAGTGGTGAAGGAGCTTCTGAGCATTATCCTAAATGTTGTGATTCTACATCTTCCCATTAAGATTATTGCCTTATCTAAATTGGGATCTGATTTACAAGGAGTGGCAATGTTTAAAAAAATAACATGTATTTCTATTTAAATAAATAATAACACAGAAGTGATAAACTCTTAGGGACAAGTAAGCCCTAATTATGCATTGCTAGAATAAAATACAAATTATTTTTATTCTGATATTCAGTCAAAACACCCCTTCTGTATAATAGAACAAAAATACTTGTATTTTGCATTTTTAAGGCCAGATTGTCATCACCTACATTGAAATGTAAAGAATCTCAATTTATTTGGAGTGAAAACTATCAGGGTTGTGAAAACTTCAGTTTTTATGTCTTTTAAAACATGAGTCATGGAAGTACCTTTCATGTTATGATGTCTCTTGCTGTCTGAGTAGTAATTCAGGGTGGAAACACTGCAAGAAGGATAACAGAACCTCCATACCTCTAGAAGCCATATATCAAAATATTAGGGGGGGCTGTGTTTGTCTTGAAGGGACCTCATACTTTGATCCTTATCAAAGAAACCCCTGATGCACAATTTTTTTAACCCATAATTGTTATTGGATTACTCACAGAGTGAAAGCTGAATGTATATCTAAAATACATTTCTGAATCACTGCTTGTATGGCCTCAGGTATCCAACTATTTAGACTTAGTGCAGTCTTTATCATAAAATAACAAGCTACCTGTCTGTCAAGCAAGAGCCAAGAATTCCCATTTGTTGAGACAAATTTTTCTTCTTGATTGCAGTCTGGGTGGAGTTTTTAAATTAAGGCTTATGTCTGGAAATTACAGTAGTGTTCATTTAATGAATAAATGTTCATTTAATTACATATACAATGTACAGATATATAAAGTTATTTTAAGAGGAAGTAAGAACATTAATATTCCTAAACAATCTTAATAGCTGACTTTGGACTTTCCAAGATTGTGGAAGATCAGGTGACCATGAAGACAGTTTGTGGAACTCCGGGGTACTGTGGTATGTTGTTTTATCATTTACAGTATTCTGCATTTAATGTGAGGAAGTTTTATTTTCTCTTTCCAAAGTGAAATGCTTCTTCATAAATTTCAAAATTCAAGAAGCCCCTTAGAAGCAGAAATAAAAACCTAAAATGCGTAACTGGATTAATTTTTTTCTAAATTCATACTCTCTAGCACTGAAGCTTTGTGTGCAAAATATATGATGTGGTCCAGGTTCATTACTTGTAAATAAATCTGGCCATTGCAAAACTTCTGAAATTACTGAAGTGATACTGGAGAGTCATCAGCGGAATTTTTTTACTATGAAAGGCATAATGGAAAACAGGAAAAAATTATAGAGTTCATAGCAATTTTGAATATTTGAATATTGCTTACAGTGAATTTATCTTAAAAGTAACTTTTTTTGACATAGTGGACAAGGCACTTCCATGTCAGGGAAGCAGCTAATGGCCCAGGGAGGCTCGTATTATTGTTTACACTAGAAGAAGCCTTCTGGGCTTCCCTTGATGAATGTTCAGCTCCTGCAGTCAGTATGATCTTGTGGAGAAACCTATTTCTGCCCTTCTTGCTGAACTCCAGATCCTGAATGGGCTCCTAAAAGAAGTTGCAAGTGGTTTGCAGTGTGCTGTGTGGTAAGCATCTCAGGTGGTTTTGAACAGAGCACAGCAAACCCATGTGGAAACTCAAGATTTGGCATTTTCTTTTACAATAGTGGGAGCAAAGGAAAGAGGACAGTGGAGAAGACAGTAAGATTACTCTGTTACCTCATAACACAACCGATGCTGATATTCAGGTGGTGTGTCCCCTACCTTGTATGATGTTCTCTGCCAAGCACACACAGATGCCAAGTGCTTTAGAGCATCACTGAATTCCAGTCTGCTTTAGTTTTGTAAAATTGTGTTTCATGCATCAGATATGAATGCCCTGGTTTAATTACAGAGGCCGTAAGACTGTAATAAGTATTTAGCCCTTTTTATGCCTTTTTATACTATAAAAATGGGATAAGGTTTATTCCTATAGAAGAGCTGTCAGAGTAGGGCCACATGGTGGAGAGGATTGAGACTGAATGTGCTAAAAGAAGAAAGAAGCTTTGGCCAACAGACATGGACCTGCAGTCTCTGCTTTACAACCTGAGTTAACTGACCATGTGGAATTCCTGGTGCCTCGAAAATATTCAAGCATTGCTTTCTAGAAGTGGAGGAAACCCAGGAGGTATACTGTTGAAATGCCAAATTAAACTATGAATAAATGATAGCCACAGCCTGCCAGCCTCCCCATACTACCCACCTAGCTATCAGCAGCTTCTCCAGAAAGAACACAGCAACAAAAACACATACTGTAGTTTGGATAGTTGGGCATCAGGATTCATTAATCTGCAGTCCCTGGCATGTGCAAGTTGATGCAGAGGACTGAAAGCAAGAATATCGTCACCAAAAAATTTAATTGCTGAGACATTGCATTTTCAGTGAAATTAACATGAAGGGCATAAGTGTTTTCTAACAGTAGCACATGAAAAATAAGCCAGTGAAGAGCAGTTATTCATGATGTTACAGCTAACATCTCAACTAAAAGCAATGTATCTGTCAAATCCATTCACCAAAGGAAACTCCTGGAAACATTAAGAAATCATATTTACAAAATGTATAAATCTATAATCACAGTCCAGATAGCAAGGCAGACCTACATATACAAATTTTTGTTCTCCTTTGTGACCATTTTACAGTACTGAGGTAGAAGGAGAAGAAAAGCCTTTATACTGAGCTAGAAGACATCCCAAGAAACACTGTGTTCTTTGTAAGAGGAGGTAGATTGACCATTAAATAGAAAAACTGTTCTATTTACTTCAGAACCCACCATGTAGTGTTAACAAAAATGGCAGGGAGAACAGCTGGCATCTCTCTTCCTGCTCTGTCTCTTTCTCTAAGGCCACTGGCTGCTCTGCCTGTGGGCTGTCCTCTTAGCTAGAGGCTGACCTGAGTTACAGTCAGCTGGAATCCAGTGTCCATTCTCAAAAAAGCCCCTCTCTTTTTCAGCTTACTTAGCAGAAGAATAAGGAGTCAGGGAAGGTCTGTGCTTATACTGGCAAACATTTTCACAGTTGCCAGCTGCACAAGTGATATGTAGCAAACTCTGTGTTTAAAGCCCTTTGTCTTTTATAGTAATGCTTTTTAAAAAGGCATGGTGTGTTCCCTGCATGGTAGATCATTCAGGTTAGTTTCAGAAGTTGAGGGAGCCTTGCTCCCCTGGGATGTTGCAGCACGTTCCTCAGGTGAGCTATCTGCCCCAGCAGAGACCTCATATAGGCTGGGAGCAAAGGAGGAGCATTCCAGCAGCCTGGATCAGCTGGGAAGGGCAACCAAAGCTCCTGGATAAGTAGGCACTTGTCACACATTTCAGGAAGCCACAGCCTTTCTTGGCCTTGCTGCTCATTGCTGTGAAACCATAAGGTGAGGCAGTGAGGAGATGTGTACATGCTGCAGTGTGCAGCAAGGACACTTTGCTCCACAAATGTAGCAGCCTTCCCATGTGCATTGTAGAGCCAGTGGGCTTAGGGGCTGTGCTGCCATCTCATACATCTTATGGATATTATATTTATACTATATACTATATCTATATAGATGTGTATATATATATATACACACATATATATAAATGTTATAAATAGATAGGATGGTTGCAGAAAAGAAGTGCTACTAACACATGGAAGTGTGGCTCAGCAGTCTCTTTCTTATTATTGTTTCCAAATTAACTGAATATTTCTATCTGTGGCAAAAAAGTGCTACTGCTTGCCCCAGAATCAAACACGTGCATTTACTTTTCTGGAGATGTGGAATTTCCATCCTGCTGCTCCTCCTCAGGGAGGTTTCCACAGTAGTAGGCAAACCTTGAGGGTGCACATAGCTACAAGTCCTGCAGATGGAGGGGCTAGGAGTCCTTGAGGTAGGCACATCACAGTTTGACTCTGCAGCTATGCATGTTTTTGTCACACATGGCAACAACAGATAAGGGATACAGCATTCTGCTCAGCTTTCTTTGAGGTGTGTCTGTCCAGCTGATGGGCAGAGATTGACTCCTCTTTACGCTTGCAGAGCCAGAGTCCCCTGAGACTGCCTGATGCTACACACTGCAGCAAAAGCAATTGCCTGCAATGATCTGGTCTTTCTTTACAATTGAAACAGAATACCAAAAATAAACCCCAAATCAAATACTAAATAAAATAGTAAAATATGGAAGTAAAAGAAGAACACCCTTTGCCACATTGCTTTGTCCAGTGCTGCTTGTAGCTTTCTGTGATTCCTTTCACAAGCCTGAAAAGTAATTTGAAGCCATAGTCTGCTGTGCTTGGACATGACTTCTGTTGTCTTACAGTTAATGAGGGGAATCATTTGCCTGCGTAAGGGCTTAAAGGAGCATCCATAACTTGTTAAAAGGCAGTTATGAGTATTCATGGAGTTAAAATTGACTTTGTGACCATTATTTCTGCATGCAACTTTCGTCTTACTGACAAGTGTTTTATCATCTGCAGCGCCAGAGATACTACGGGGATGTGCCTATGGCCCTGAGGTGGACATGTGGTCTCTGGGGATTATCACCTACATTCTGTAAGTGCAGGCAGTGCCACAGAGTGGTTCACTTGTGGTTCACTGCAGGGTTTTATGACATTATGAGCTGTGCCACTGGAAAACTTATGAGATCCTGAACTTTAATTATGATATTCCTAATCTTATTTAAGTAAGTCAAATCTGAGAGGAGCATAGCAAAACACTCAAGTTAAATATTTGATAAGTATAACACTTCTTCCTGAACATCAGCAAGATCTGCTCAGATGCTATTAATGTGAATGAATAGCAGTGAAACTGCTGACAGTAACAATACAAACATGTGAGTGTTAAAAAACATCACCAGTTTTTGTTGTCATTCTCACAGACTGTGAGAGATACTGTGATCCTAAGTAGCTTTTTAACTATAAATTGGGCAAGAAGTGAAGGTGCTTTTAGTAGTTTCACAGTACCTGTGAATTTTAGCAAGTGCAGTCAGCCACAGACACTACTGCAGCTTTGACTGCAGCTTCAGCATTGCTGCCTTACAGCATCTCATCCAGAAGGCAGGGAACAGCCCTGGACTCTGTCTGCAAATCAGTCCAGTGGGTTAAGTGATTAATGTTGAAGTGTTCCACCTCTCACAGGATTACCAGACACACTGCTGATAGAGCACTGTGAGCGATGCTGGCTGTACGTATTTTCAACAGTTGAAATTGCAACTGTACACCAAAATTTTCAAACAGCTGTGTCTAAAGGACAGCGGTGTGTCTGTGTCTGCATCTTAATATATCTAGTCCTAATTCAATTTGTAAGCATCATAGTTATTTCATTGTATTGATGGATTCTTTCACAGGAAGATTGTTGAGAAGGAAAAATTGTGTGTGATGTATCAACACTTCTATTTATGGGAGCATAAATAGCTTCATCTATTCTTTTGGAAACGGTGATGCTAAATTGGTTTGTGTAATTGTATACGGTACTTGCAGGATGTCTTTTTTGGAAGAAAATGAGATTTTCCACATAAGCATTAAATATACAAAGGATTTTATACATCCGGGCCATTTTCTTTTCCCTTTTAGGACCCATTAACAGCGTCTAGAAAGTAGAGCAGACAGTAACAACATTATTTTCTTTATGTCCTTACGAATTAGTTATATTTATTAGGATTTATACTGAAAGTACTTATAAAGATACATAAAGATTCAGATGGAAAAATAGAATAGAAAACATCCTTTTTTTCTGTATATAAGCTTCAAATAAGTCACAGCTCTCCTTTTGGGTGCCTGTAAGTACTAGCCTACAATATTCCTACTTGCCAATTTGTTATCTCCTCCTAATAAAATGTGAATCTTTATCTCAAGGCTTCTTTTAAGTCTGTAGAAGATTGGATCTCAGATGCTGCCAGTCAAGTGATTGTTTCTCATCAGTTCTAGTGGTCCACACATGGGAGCGAGGCGTGAAATTCACCAGCAGGGCTGTCCCTGAGATTGGGCAGGTGCCTTGCATTGAGCCTTTACAAAGGTATCTGGATTAAGCCATGGGATTGCTTAGTTATCCAATAGTCGAGTGATGGCTATTTACTTGAAACTGAGCCTTTATTAAGAATAACATGCTTTCAAGAGTAGGAAAGCTCCAAGGGACAAGGTACAGCATATTCTCACTTGAATATATGAAGTCATATTTGCTATATGCAGCCTTCCAAAATCTTCCAGCTGTTCAGCAAATACTCTCAAGTCACAATAAACCTCTACAGTTGTGTAAACACAAGTGTGTGATCTCCTGGTCCAAGAGGTGACATCACCAGTACTGATCCTTCTCTACTTCTTCCTCCTTCCATTTCTCTCTTCCTCTCCTTTCGAAATCCAGTCTGACCTATAGAAACAGGCCAGGCAAAAATGCTAGTCCAATCCAGTTGGACATCTCTTTCATTTATCTTTAAGATTATTCCATGTTTAAAACTCTTCTATTGAATGTACAGCTTTGTAGAGCAACATTTCTGATGTATTAGAATCATAGACCAGCAAGCTATATGTACAATAACTAATGAATACTGCATTTTAAAGGGCGGTGTTGCATGCCTCAGTCTCACATGCCTCAGTCAGGTAATTGATTTTAAACAAAGTAATATAATGAAATTCATTGTAAGATGAATTCAAGATCAGCCACACTGGGTCTTACCCTAGTTTAATTTCTCTAATTTGAAATCACACCTCCAGTTTTATTAATCAATTTCAGCATGTAGGGAAAAATCTGCTGAAATGGAATACTTTTAAGGTAGAAGTGTATCCATAGAAATTGTTAACAAGACCTCATTAGGTGCTAATAGTGAGTTACAATGATATTACTTGCAAAAGTAAATAGAGGGTCACTCACAAGGCTTCCAGCACACTCACAACAACTCTTAAGCGTGGTCTCACTGTATGTCATAAGTTGCCTGGTATCCAGAAGAACTGGTACAGTTTTGGCTGTACCAGTGAGTGGCCCAAAACCCTTCTCAGCAAAGGTTTGTCAGGGGGATAGGAGCCAAGGCTGAGGAAAGAGGGGGGGGAGGTGGGGCAGGCAAACAGGAGGGGCAGGCAGCAGAGGGGCTGTGACCAGCTCCAACCTACTGAAGCACATGGTATTTGAAGGCTGGATCCTTGTGCTTTAATCCATCTCTACCAGGCTTGGAGTTAGTAACACGCCCAGGAAGTTCTGGCAGTGGAGGTTTTCTCATCTTCAGCGGTGTAAAGTGATGCAGCTGTTCCATGGCAACACACTATTCCCCAAAATATATTTCTTCCTTTAACAGCTCTCCTTTTCCAGGGCACTAAGCATACTGATTTGGTTTAAAGATAGAAAAACATGTTAAAATGTACATTTTCTAGATTTGTTGCTGCCTTGTTCTGCTGTGGTCTGCTGTTATTTTTCCTGTTGTGATTTTATTGCTTGTTGCATTTTCTGGAGGTAGAATGAGAGACAGACTTTTTGTGTAGCTTAGGACACTTAGTGGTTGAATAGAAAATTCACTTTAAAACATCTGACAGGGGCTTCTTAATATTGGCCTACAGATATGTCAAATGTGTGATTTTTTGTAAACAGTCAAAAAAAGCAGATTCAAAGTCAGGAATATTTACTGTAGGAATGGCAATTAGAAGAGAAACAATCACTACAACAGTTTACAACTTTGTGGTGTACCCATGCTGAATGGTGTTTGCACCACCTTCAAAAAGACATGTAACTGGAGAAGACTGTCAGAAGGGATGAGCAAAGGTTCAGACCAAGGAGTGACTAATTCAAGGGACTTCAGCTGAGTGAAGAGCTGATGGAAAATATTTTTGGCGTGTAGAAGGTAAAGAGGTATCAGCTGTTGCAACTCTGATGTCAACTCTTATGCTAAGTCCCTATATAAGTAGTTCTAGGTACAGACACATGAAAATGGAAACTTTTCAATTTGATCAGCCTTTCCTAGTTCCTATCAATACCTGCAACCACATGTTGCTCTGCTTTATAGTATTAGTTTATAAGTACATGCAGGTATGGTTTCCCAAAGTGAGGTAGAGGACTTGAAGAAGGAAAAGATAGTGCCAGGAACTGTTTCTAACAACCCAAGACTAATTAATCTTTAATACATTTATTTCTTTTTCATCCTTGCAGACTTTGTGGCTTTGAACCATTTTATGATGAAAGGGGAGATCAGTACATGTTTAAGAGAATCCTGAACTGTGAATATGACTTCGTATCCCCCTGGTGGGATGACGTTTCTCTGAATGCCAAGGATTTAGTAAGTAAAGCAAAAACAAGACTTGAGTAATATCACTTCTACTGAGAAGTAGAGTCCATTTAGGGGTGTGGACAGCAAAATTGTTTGATTAGTTGTTTTTCCTCTTATCTCTGGTATATTGCAGAGTGCTTTTATATACTCTCTGTTAGACCAGTGCTGTAATTTTGCATTTTTTTTTTGCAGATCTTTTGTTCAGCTGAAATTATTAGCTTAATTTGTCCTCTTTTGTGCATGCACAGCAGGTATTCATCATGATGCCTGTTCAGGGCACCATATTTCTTTAGTAGCTCTTTGTAGGGAAATTTCAAAGATCCCTAAAGCAAGTCCTCCCCCCACTCTTGGGTGCACAGCAGTGGTGGTGCCCTGTGCTGTCACTTGGACTCAGAGACTGTGCTGTCATGAGAGCTGTGTAAGTGTGGTGTTCCCAACTGCTACCTGTGAAGTTCTTTACTCCATCCCCACCCTTCTGCTTTTTTAAAATACTACTTGTTCAGACATACAGCTAAATCCATGAAATAAAGCTTGATTGTACATACTTTGTACCCAGCAGTTTGTACCATGTCCACTCTCAGGGATTATGCCTGCAATGCCTTGTTCTAAAAAATGGACTACTAATGTATTTGGAGAAGTGCTGCTTCCCTGATCTCAGTAACAGAAAGAATAAAATAAGTAGCATTAGTTTCAGAGTGGTCCAAGAGAGAAATACTTGTAAAGTACTTTTTAGTTCATGTCTACATCAGGTTTTACATTGACAGAAAGAAGCATTTTATTTTGATGTACCATGCAGTGACTGCGTGGTACAAATTTGCAGGACCTATAGCTTTTAGATCTTTCTAATCCAGCTCAAACTGTGTCCAAATCCAAAAGCAGAGATGCTGATCAGCCAACAGTCCTCCATCGGGGGGTATTTTGAGACTTGGAAGCATTTTGAGTGCACTGCAGCCTGTGTTAGATACAGGCCAGCTGCACTGGTACTTACTCTTAGAAATGTTGGTAACCAGTTGATTCTTTTTCTCTTTTCTTCCCCCCTAGTTGCTGTATTATTCAGATTTTATTTATGGAGGACCAAGAAGTGCCAGAAACAAAACATGTACAAAGACCTGAACAGAAATTCTTGTTGGTTTCTTGGGATGTGTTTCACTAAGATGCTTCTCAAGCTTACACCAAAGCACCAAAAATGCAAAAGCCTGTAAATGAGCAATAAGGTTAACAGTCTTCTGTATCTTTTGTTTGTGATGCAGGTTAAAAAGTTAATAGTTTTAGACCCAAAGAAACGCCTCACCACTCTGCAGGCTTTGCAGCACCCCTGGGTCACAGGGAAGGCAGCAAACTTTGCACATATGGACACGGCGCAGAAGAAACTCCAAGAATTCAATGCCCGGCGTAAACTTAAGGCAAGTCTCTGGACATATTCTCTGTTTTGGCTATGAAAGCATACAACTTAATTAGTAGCCTTACAGAAACCTTGCACACTTTTCAGGACAACATTCCATAACGGTATGGAAGCTTTTTTTTTAAGATGACTAATGAAGATGAAGAAATTTAAACTGACAAACACATAAAAATATGGGACATTGATTGAAACCTCCTGCCTATACAGACGGAACTACTGAGAATGTAGAAAACTTTCACAAATTCCTCCCCTTCATCTTTTTCTTTTTTCCCTTCCTTGCTTCTGTCCATCTGTCTGTCTTGGATGTCCTTAGAGTACTTGGGTGTCCTTAGAGTACTGACCAGAAAGACCAAAGTTCTTAGAAGTTTCTTCATAAGCATTCATAAATTTGGGAATTAATTTATAATATCATATTCTGATTTGTAAGCCACCTGTTGTTTCTATACATATCAATGAAAAGCAGGAGCATAAGCCATCCCTCTGTAGGACCATGTGTCAGCATTTCAGAAGTGTTGGTCCATAGAATATGTAAGCACAGATCCACAGACCCAAACCACGCTTTTCCAAGTAGCTCTGAGAGTAAAGGTTCAATAGCACTCTTTACCCAAAAATCAAGTGCTGCAGGGCAGGATTGCAGGTGGGACCTGTGCTGAAATTAGCATTAGTTTTGTGTCACTAATGTGCTTCATTATCAACTAATGTACTTATCAGCAACAGGAAGAAGCAGGGAGACATTTTTAGGTGCAAATGGCAGGCATCTGGGCATCTAATTGACACAGCATCACAAAACTTTTTTTTCTTTGATCCCTTCTTAAGTTGTTACATTTATGTCTGCTTAGGAGAGACCTACAGGGATACTTCTGCACAGTTTAGTTACTGGTAGCTAGAGGGAAGCTGTTCTTGAAGCTCTGGGAAATAAAAGTAGAAAGTATCTTGTCTGAGAGCTTAACATCCCCGATGGAATGACCCTTAACTTTGCTTTTGCTTATTTTTTCAGTTGTATTAGGGAACTGTAACAGAGAATCTCTGGAGGGCAAAAAAAACCAAACCACGTTTTGAGATTTCCAAAGGTCTAGAGTAGACAGAATTCACAGTGATGTTTTGCCCATGCAAAACTGACTAAATATATCTATTAATATTTTAGTCTTATGAAAGATTTCTGTAGCCTTGCAGCAGGATTGCTGTGTATTCTGAAGTTGCCATGCAATGTTTTTTTAAAGCAAAATTACTCCAGAGCATAAGCACAGTCACAAATTTTATTATTTCCAAGTTCATTGTTACATGCCCTGCCTGGGAGCTCACAAAGAATTACAGGCACTTTTTGCATGTTTTGATTTTGATTCTCTTTTTTTATTCACCAGTGACATTTTTGAAGCCTTGTTTATTTAGATCCTGTAGTCAAATAGTTTATACTTCTGTGTCTAAAAGCTGTTGCTTTTTACCAGTTTATTTCTTCACTGCTTTTCTATTAGAGAGTAAGTGACCAAATTTCCAGTTATTAAGATAATTAACTCAAGATAGCAGTTACTGTAGAGTTAAAAGTTTTGCACATATATTTGTATAAAATTAATCATACATTCTTAGTCAATTAGCTCTTATCAAAAAAATAAAGACCAGAACAAAAAAACAGATATTGGACACAAGCTTTAGTTGTTTTGTGTAGCAAGAATAATATGAAATTATTCTCTCTTTCCCAACATAAAAGTCCAGCAGCAGACTTTCTTTATATAAACACTTACTTTTATAGAATAATCCTAAAGCTTTCAGGCATGATTTGTTTTTTCTTAGAACGTGTTGAATTTGTTTCATAAAAATATACATAGCTAGTAAGAGTAAATCACATTAGAAGTATTTTTATACATTGTAATATAATTGAGTGGCTTGTTCTGTTTGTACTCCATTATCTGAAGTCCCCTCACCACTAATGTGCTTGTCTGTTTTTTTCCTTAAGAGGTCTAGACTCTTAAGTTTTAAAAGCATTGCTACTGCCATTGGCTCATGCCTTGAACTTTGATTTCATGTTCTATATTAGCAGTTTCTTCTTTCTTGCCAATGTTTGCACAGTCTGTTTCTTCATCAGAATGTTCTTTTTCTTTCTTTTTTTTTTTTTTTTTTTTTTTTTTTTTTTGTGATTACCTCTCCAAATCATGCACAAAACTTTCTACACTTATCATTCCTTCCTGCAGACTCACTTCTTCCATGCCTAAGCAAAAAGCTAGCCAAGTCAAAAATTGCTAGAGTTGTAGCACAGAGATTAATATTTCTTTTCCTCTCCTTGGTAGATTTGTTTTTTTCAGGCAATAAAACTCTTCAAGGTAAGGCTTAAGGTAACTGTCTTAATGTGTAAGACAGTTATGCATTTGAGAATATATTCCCAGTATGTATTTATATATATATATACATAGGAATTTGCTCATATTCTCTACAATCATTGTTCAGGGCATATGGATGTCATTGTGCATGGCATATGTAAGTATTGGCATGGCATGGTAAGTATTTTTTCACTTTGTGAACTTTTCATAGAATAATCTGTTAACACTGTTTTAGTGATGGAAGAGAACATTCTTTTCATCATCTAACTTCCAACATGGGAGATCTGAAGTAATTTCTAAAAAGAAATGCAGTGTGTACAGCAGAAAAAAAGAGATTCTGTTCATGTTGGCTAGCTTGTGACCTTGTGAGAATATCAATTTTAAATTTCAGTCTGGTGTTGAAGGTGGCTCTCTAAATCTGTCCAGGACAAGGCAGTATCCAAATGTGACATGACCATTACCATGAGTTAAAGAGAGTTTCATTCCCTAACAGAACAATGCTAAGGGCACAGTGGTGACAGATTGTGTCCTTTGCTTGATCCTCTCTTTCTCAGGCTGCAGTAAAAGCTGTGGTGGCATCAACTCGCCTTGGCAGTGCCAGCAGTCACAGTGTGCACGACAGCAACAAGCCCAGCTGTAACCCATCTCCAGTCCATGACAAACCTGAAGAGAAACCTACTCAGGAAGAAGAAGAAGAAGCAGCAGCTGCTCCAGAAGAAATGTCCTAGGTCAATGCGCTTCCTTGTTTCAGCTGAGATCTGTCATTTCATACACCAGCTATCTTGTCATTCAGCAAGAGAGATTGGCCTCTCTGGTTCTGCTTTGGGGTGCCAAATGCACTGGCTGGTGACCCTACCTTCAATGCATGTGACTGCTTTTGAAAATAGTAAAATGTTCCATAAGGCATGTCATGGAAACAGTGTTATTTGCATTAATACCGGCAGGTAAAAACATGGGGATAAATTACTGCTTACCACAATGCATATATTTCATATATATCTATCCAGTGTTTCTAAGTGGCATTTGAAACAAAATACTATTTAATATGGTTTTATGAAAGTAAATGCCTTCTGTATGTTGTGAGTTTCTTTGAACTGCTTCATTCCAGATTCATAGTCCTACAGCAGATGAAATGGAAGGAAATACCAAGTCAGTGCTTTTAAAACTGATTTACTGATGCTTTTTTTAATCTGTAAAATTCAAAAATATTTGGGGATCTATATGCAAAAACATTCCACTACTTTGGGGAAGAAAATGAAATGTTACTTTCACTGGGCATGAAAATGTATGTTCTTCAAGCCTGTGTTGAGAATGCCTTATTCTGACTTTTCCTGTTTATATACAATATTTTAATGACAACCAAAATTACACAGAATCATGGTATCATAGAATCATAGAAAGGTAGGGAGCAGAAGGGACCTCAAAAGATCATTGAGTCCAACCCCCCTGCCAGAACAGGGTCACCTATAGCAGGTCACACAGGAACACATCCAGGTGGGCTTTGAATGTCTCCAGGGAAGGAGACTCCACAACCTCCCTGGGCAGCCTGTGCCAGTGCTCTGCCACCCTCATGGTGAAAAAATTCTCCCTTATATTTATATGGAACCACCTCTGCTCCAGTTTATAACCATTGCCCCTAGTCCTATTGTTAGTCACCCCTGAGAAAAGCTTGACTCTGTCCTCCTGACACTCACCCCTTCCATATTTATAAACAAAATATTAAGGAGGTCACCCCTCAGTCTCCTCCAAGCTGAAGAGCCCCAGCTCCCTCAGCCTTTCCTCATAAGGGAAATGTTCCACTCCCTTCATCATCTTGGTCTCTCTATGTTGGACTCATTCAAGCAGTTCCCTGTCCTTCTTGAACTGAGGGGCCCAGAACTGGACACAGTATTCCAGATGTGGCCTCACCAGGGCAGAGTAGAGGGGGAGGAGAACCTCTCTTGACCTACTAACCACCCCCTTATAATGCACCCCAGGATGCCATTGGCCTTCTTGGCCACAAGGACACATTGTTGGCTCGTGGTCATCCTTCCATCCACCAGCACCCCCAGGTCCCTTTCCCCTGTGCTGCTCACCAAAAGCTCACTCCACGACCTACACTATTACCTGGGGTTGTTCTTTCCCAAATGTAAGACTCTACCCTTGCCCTTGTTGTAATTCATTACATTTCTCCCTGCCCAACTCTCTATAGTCTGTCCAGTTCCCTCTGAATGGCAGCACAGCCTTCTGGGGTGTCAGCCACTCCTCCCAGTTCTGTGTCATCAGCAGACTTGCTGATAGCACACTCTAGTCCCTCATCCAGGTCATCAATACATATATTGAATAGTACTCGTCCCAGTACTGACCCTTGAGTACTGTACTAGAAACAGACTTCCAACTAGACTCCATCCCATTGACTACACCTCTCTGGCTTCTGTCCTTCAATCAAATCTTGATCCACCTCACTGCCCAATCATCCAAGCCACACTTCAGTTTAGCTCCAAGGATGCTGTGGGAGATGGTGCCAAATACCTTCCTGAAATCAAGATAAACTCTGTCTACTGCTCTGCCATCATCCATCCACCTGGTTATATCCTCACAGGAGGCTATCAGGTTGGTCAGACATGATCTCCCCTTGGTAAAGTCATGTTGACTGCTTCTCAGGCACCTCTCCTGTTCCCAACAGCTTACCAAAGATGATGGAGAGTGGCCAAGCAGTGACATCCACCAGCTCCTTCAGCACCCGTGGGTGCATCGCATCAGGACCCATGAGTTTATGGATGTCCAGACTCATTAACTGATCCTTAACCCAGCCCTCATCAACCAAGGCAAACTCATCCTTTGCCCTGACTTCCTCATCGGCCTTAGGGATCTGGGGCTCCTGAGGACATCCTCCAGCAGTGTACACAGAGGCAAAGATGATGTTCTGACTTCTTTGTGTCCTCTGTCACCAGGACACCCACCTCATTCAGCAGTGCCTACATTGCCTCTAGTGTTAGTTTTATCTGTTAGTATTTGAAGAAGCCCTTCCTGTTGTCCTTAACCTCTCTCTCAAGGTTTAAGTCCAAAGAGACTTTAGCTCTCCTAGTTGTCTCTCTGCATTCTTGGAAAAATAGTCTTATATTCCTCCCAACTGGCCAGCCCTTCCACAATCTATAGGTTCTCTTCTTCCATTTGAGTTTAGCCAGCAGTTCCCTTTTCAACCACACTGATGTACCAGTTCCCTTTCGGATTTCCTTCCCATTGGGATGCACCAGTCGAGCTCAGAAGAAGTGGTCCTTGAATATGAACCATCTTGGTCCCCTTTACCTTCGAGTACCCTGTCCCATAGGATTTTCCCCAGCAGTTGTTTGAAGAGGACAAAGTTGGTCTTTCTGAAGTTCAGGGTTGTGATTCTACTTGGAATCCTGTTTCTACCACAGAAGATCCTGAACTCCATGACCTCATGGTCACTGTATCCAAGGTTGTCCTCAATCTTCACTGCTTCAGCCAGACCCTCCTTGTTAGTTAGGGTAAGATCCAGCAATGCTCCACTCCTAGTTGGCTCCTCCACCAATTGCATCAAGAAGTTATCATCAATGCACTGGAGGAATCTCCTGGAATGTGAATGGCTGCTGAGTAAGTCTTCCAGAAAATATCTGGGGAGTGAAAGTCTCCCATGAGAACCATGGCCTGTGATCACAAGACTGCTACCAGCTGCCTGTAGAAGGCATCATCAACTTCCTCATTCTGATCATGTGGCCTGTAATAGACACCCACCACAGTGTCCCCCCCATTAGCCTCTCCCTTAATTCTAATCCTCAAACTCTCAACTTGCTCTTCATCTACCCCTGGGCAGAACTCAATACACCCAAGTTGCTCTCTGATGTAAAGAGCAGCTCCCCCACCTCTCCTTGCTGCCCTGTCTTTCCTAAAAAGGACATAACCATCCATGACCACATTCCAGTCAATCTGTAGTAGTTCAGAATTCCACATTCATTTTGTAGTAAGTGTAAGGAAAACAAAAAATAGACTAAAAGAGGCTTGTAGTAGATGAAAATATTTGAAATACCATTATATTTATTAATTTATTTCTAAACCATGAAGCTAGAAGACATTTTTACAGGGTCAAAGGGAATAATCTACAATTCTACAAGTTATAAATGAAGGAAACTATTCCACATCTTAATGATTTTGCTCTTGGGAAAGAAACCCTCTTATACAAAGTCTGGAAGCAAGTAGTGTAATCTAGCTGCTTCACAGACAGTTTAATCCAATGAGTAATCAGTTTCCACTTGTCAGCAAAATTGGTCTGCTTTTCTTGAAAGAAGACCTCTCCTGTAAAGTGATCCACCAGCACAGGTCTTGCATCCCCCCAGAGCTTCTGGGTCATACATTAAAAGCTCTGTGCAAGTATTAGCTTGCAAAAATAGTGTCATGGTCTTTAGCTACCTTGACTTATTTTGTTGAATATCATTGATAAGATTGGAAATATAACACGCATCAGTATCTATGACCATTTATATTTGTTTGTTATCACTCTGATAGCGTGTGGATTTCTAATGTTACAGATACATTACAGAAATAGCAAAAAGAACATGATGTATGGTAATGTCACTTGTGTTTGTTAAACTGTTTAATACTGATAGTTACTTAATATACTCAATGTTTCTCTACTGCTTTAATTGTTTTATGTTAAGTTAGGCCTTGTGCAACTTGCCTTCAAAAATACACCAGCTCCTAAAAAAAAAAAAAAAGTCATTCGGTAGCTGCATTTGCTGGTGAAATTAAAGGGTAATGCAATGTTACTCATGTGGTAGGTTGGACAAATAAAATGCAATCTAGAGTAATATAAAAAGTAAGATTAAAGTTACTGTCTTTACTAGTTGAAAATGCATGCTAATCAATACATTAAGATTTTTTATCCATTTCTTATAACTCTTTCAGCTTGTACAAAAAGGCTTGCTAATTAAGAGCAGTTGAAATTTAAAGCATGTACATCCATCCTTCTCCCTGGTCATACCCTTTGAGGTCAATGGAAACATCTGTTGGGGGTATGGCAGCTATGAACAGGCCATCAAAACACCTTTGCAGTTTTTCCCTTGAAAACAACTACAGTGAGGTTGATTGCTTTGGTGAATGTTATAGGTACACCCACCTGTCTAACTTTTTAGTATCTCTCTTCTCTCCTGTGAGGTGACTGCAGGATGAATACATTTCTCAACCACAGGTCTCCTACCATGGTTACACTGCAGAAGCCATCCAAGTTTGGCCAGCAGGAAGGTTTGACAGGAGAGACTGGATTTCTATAATGTTTCCTCCTTCATTTGAGATAGTTGCTTCAGATCTCCATAAAGAGAAGCCGGCTGCACAGTCATTGTGCACGTATGTGAGCAGAAGTATCTTCATCTGAGGCATGGTTTGTTGATCTGAAAGTTATTCCCAGATGATTCTGAAAGTTATTCTTAACTAAGTTTTACCATAGAGACATCATAAATATGAAATAATATAATGCAAGTAGAGACCTCTCTGTGGCAGCATGATCTGTGAGGCAGCTCAGTCTTGTGCATAAGGGCTCTGGGTCTTCAGTTGGTTTTGCATATCAGTTTTCTATTATTATACTCAGTATGAAACAGTCAGGATATCTGGATTACCAATATGTGGCTCAGTAAAGTACTATGCCTGACCTATGTATGACAGTTCTGTTCAGAAGGAAAAGCAGTGTATATGTGTCACTAAAAAAAAGGAGAGTTGTGTGCTTTAGCTTTGTCTGAAAAATCACATTCTGGTGGCATCTGCCATAATTCAGACTTGGGAATCCAACTGCAGTGTCTTAATCTGCCTGAAAAATATGAACACACCCAAAAACTGCCAGAGGTGACCAATTCTACATCTGTGGTTATATAGTGGGTAGATAATAACAGATGATCTTTTCTGTTGAAATCCTAAGCTTTAAGTTTTTTAAATGTTCAACATATTAGCAAAGTCCTTCAAGTACAAAAGTACCTTGCCATCTTTTTGAAGTACTTGAACTTAGAAAAACTTTTCCTTTGGAGGCAGGTGGTAGTATTATTTGAGAGCTAGGCTGAGGACCTTGTGGGTGTTAAATGCCTAACAATGGTCTGCCTTTGCACAACAACAGAGTTTTTTACAAGTTCAGAAAAATTAACTCCAAAATAGAATGGATTTCCAATTATTTTTCTTACAATTTTGCATTTATCACAGTAGTAACCTGGTGCTAGTTCATTTGCAAGAGGCAAACACACCACAATCAAACTTTTGAATGCAAAAGATCATTGAGGCTAAAGTTCATGATACAGCACATGGTTCAGAAGAAGGATAGCAAGGGTTTTGGCTACCTGAGCAAGCAAGCCTTTCAGTCACATGAAAAGGAGTGATAAAAAGTGTCCAGCATCTCCTTTGCAGGGAACCCATGCCTCTGTGAATACAGGAGAGTGCTCTGAAAAAAGCCATGTGGTGCTAGAGGAGGATAAAGGCAGCAAATATAAAGTTTTTTTGAATGGGCTCAGATCAGCGGGCAGTCCCAGGCTGGAGGAGGCTGTGGCTCACTCATATGTGGGGCTCTGCACTTACCAAATCAAGATCCTCCAGCAGAGCTCGTGGTGCCAGTGAAATACAGAGGCAGCCATGGAGGAGGAGAGGACAACACTGCATTTTCTTCAGCTCAGCAGCAGGAAAAGAGACAAGATACTAGGAGTTGTCAGCATCCAGCTAAGCAGATGGATAGCAGTATCTGCTAACCAGCAAATAGAGGAGAATAAAAAATCATTTCCAAATACCAGTTGGCAGCTGTCCCTCAGGTCCTTCACACATCCTGGGGCATACTATAATTCTGAGCCCCACGGTGCACTTCTTGGGGTGTTTTTTAAGAGTAGCACATGAAAGTTTAAGCTGGAGAACTCCCAGCTATCCCTTGCACAGTGTCCTGCATATTGCCTGCCAACAGAATCACACTCGTGAGCCTCAGCTCATGGCTTGTGCAGAGGCTGTGTATTTCTCCTACTGAAGAACTCAGTTTTGTATGTCTGAGTCTACCTTGTTGCTCCTCAGGTTACAAGTGTATAGCTCCTTCAGGCATGCCATTCAAAGGTAAACTAGAGACAGCCCAGAACATCCTTAAAGTTACTTTATAAAACAGTAGCTCATAGCCCTTTCCTTCCTTTCAGGGTTAATTCCACTTATCGGCCACAAAAGTGAGAGTTAATTCTGCTTCTATATACAGAAATTTGTAGACCGCTGCACGGTACTATGTTGCACTGTAGAAAAACTATAGCTGCATAGCAAAATAAGAAGAAAATATAATAATAAGGAAAGAAGAAGTGAAAAATAAAAAATAATTTTTACAAAAAGCAAACAAGCAAAAAAAACCCCAAAACACACAAATGCATGCTTTTCCACCACCACCACAAAGTAGAACAAAGAACATGAATGAACTTTGGCATTCAGATATTGTGAAGATAGGTGTAGTACAGAAGCAGGAACTGAATGGATTTTTCAAAGTGGCCCAATTCTGAGATCATAAATAAAGTTATAGATGTATATGAAAATATATATGTACATACACAAACTAATATATAAATTATCAAAAGAGGCAGAGATTGCTGAACAACCTGTAAGAGCCAAGTCTCCAGTAGCAGTCACAGTAACCTTCTAAGCTGTCTTTCACACTTTGCTAGCATTACTCAGCTGGAACAGAAATCAAAGTATTTAACATTCTTATATATGTGGATCATCACTGTATGAAATTCAGTTTAATAGGTATTACAGTAAGAAACATTAATAAATTCAGTGGCACCTAGTTTTCCACAGCTCTGGCTCCTCAATATCAAGATACAGCTGGGAGCTGAGTGCTTCAGTGCCCTCATTATTTGCAAAACAGGGTGAAAACACTAGAAGAGCATTTTATGTCCTAAACTGCACCAGAGGCCCCTGCTTAGCAGTGCTCCATTCACAGCATGTGTAACCAAGAACCAAAAATTTAACCCTTAACTTTTCTATCAGGAAGATACTTACTGGCCAAGGTATATTAAACAGCATGTGTTTGCTCCTGTTAAGTAGCTTAGAGCTCCTGACACAGTATCTGCTACTTTTTTGTGTCCACCTGAGAAACCGAAGCATTCCAGAGCATTACTTGATGATACATAAAGAGCAAAGGTTAAAAGAAAGGATTTTTTTTTCCCATTTGAAGCTCTGGTTTTTAGAACATGCATTCATGGCAAAATGGCTTGTTGTTTTTATTCCCCTTATGCTTCATCTCTTTACCTGGCCCTGGACCCCACCGGTCAGCCTGGAATAGCTGTCAGCTGTCTGGCAGTGGGGGAAGAGCCATCTGACTCTTGGCAGGTTTCAGCTGTGCTGCCTTGACAAATTTGCTGTTGGCCCTCTGTCTGGTTTTGCTCATGTTCATGCTTTTTGACTTGCTTGTGCTCCCAGAAGAGTCTGAGTTTTACTGGTCAGGTATACTTATATTCCTCTGTGATGCATTCTCGGTGTGATTTGTCACTGCTAGTTAGCACACAGGGAGAAGTTTTTCCTTTCCCCCTCCATTGCCTACACCCAAGCTGTTTCCTGGCACCTTATGTTTCCTTTCTCAAGAGCCTGTACCTTGCTGACAGATCTGTGCTGTGCTGTGAACCAAATACCAAACAGAACCAGAAAAGAATTCAGTTCCTTGAGTTAGTTTCATGATAGAAAATGGAGACACCTGTGCTGCTGTAGATGCTTTGGCTGTACTTGGGATGAGAGGTTCAGAGCAAAGCAGGACTTTTGTCAACAGCATCCTTTTCTTTCACTGGAGAAAAAGTGGTTTAGGTCTATCCAAAGCAGCACACTGGGGACTCTGAAAAATATAATGTCTGTTCTGACCAATGATCTTAACTGTTATTTACCTGTTTACAGTGTTGGCAGAAGAAACAATGAAGTCAGTTTATAACACCTGGTCCCATTTGTTGACTTGGAACTGTAAATAATGATCTGCTTCAAAATACAAAACGATGTGGAACCAGTCCTTACATCTGTGCAGGTACACATAAGGGTCTGTCAAAGAGAAAAAAAACACTGTAATTCTTATCCCCATACTGGGTGGGTCTGGGACAGCTCTCCAAATTCACATCACTGTGTCATAGGCTTTAGACAGTTACTCTGGCAACTCTAAAGCTGAGGCAAGCCATTATGTATGATTGGCAGCTGCAAAGGCATGGGATCTATCCCAGAGGCAATATGCACCATTAGCCACTGAGTTGTAATTATTCATCCACAGAGCTGTGGAAAGGAGTCTGCTTTGTTATATCTGCCCCAGTATTGCTGTCATGTCCTTTTGTGCTCCCCCTTCCAAAAGAAAGCTTT
This sequence comes from Heliangelus exortis, assembly GCF_036169615.1. Taxonomy (NCBI): domain Eukaryota; kingdom Metazoa; phylum Chordata; class Aves; order Apodiformes; family Trochilidae; genus Heliangelus; species Heliangelus exortis. The sequence continues at coordinate 26,441,290 of NC_092454.1, read as the reverse complement.
TTCAGTACTCTAGGAAATTTAAATCTATTGTTCACAAAGTCAACAGTTGTTCGTCCCTGACTGCTTGACGCTGCAGCCCTGAGGGAGGCTCCCTTCTAACCCAAATAGTGTTTGGCACCACATCAATTGTGGTGAGGTAACAACATTTCAGTCCTGCCCAAGGAATTCTCTCTCTCTTCCTGGAAAAGCCAGAGGAGCTGTAGGTTTTGCAAATGCCCAGTGAGTAAGTTTTCCTGATCAAATTACCATACTTGGCCAACAAAACAGGGTGTATGAAGAGTAAAGTACAAAGATCCAGGGCTGTTAAAGAGCAATGTATCTGAGGCATTGCTGTTGAGCTTCATCTTAAACTTCTGCTTGAAGTTAACCAGAATGACTGGGACCATTTAAATGAATTGGCCTAGTGACAGCAATAAAGCTACCAGAGTGAGAATACCTTTGCAGACTAAGGCACAGTTTCTACAGACATTAACCACAAAACACTCCAAATGTTAGCTCCGAATAGATGTGTTGCACAATGAGAAAAAAAGCTACCATACCTGCAAGGCATTTAGTAGTGAAAAACAGATGACAAGTCATGATTACATTACTGACAAAAGACCCCAAGCACCACCAAAAATCCCTGAGTACCAACAAACAATAAATGCCTGCATTAAAAAAACACCAGAGGATTTTGCTATGGAGCACACAAAAAAGAGCTCCTTATTTGCTTTGCCTGAGCAAGGAATAAGGTGAAAAGTATCTGTAAGTGGTCTTCAGAACCCCTGATTTCTGTTACTTTCCAGTTGTCACCATCAGCCATGTTTGTGAAAGTAGTGCAAATGCATCCAGCCCTAGCCTCCTCTAGATGGAAAAAGCTCAGCACTGACCCCACTTTTCATTTGTAGGACAACAGAACTGTTCTGTTTGTACTGTTAATATGGCCCAAATTCTCTTCTTCAGCTTGCTATGGAGCATGGAGTGGAGTAGTTTTTAATGACAAGTGGAAGGTTATTGAGAAACAAACTTCATGGAACTAAGCAAATTGATTGTGTGCATACTTTGAAAAAAAGCATCTTAGGAGGACTTTCCAAATTCTGCTGCAGCAGTCTCCTCCTTGAGAAGTAGGTTCCTTAGGAATGACAGTGATCCCTGGGACCCTGCAAGAGGGTCCTAAGTTGGTGCTACCTCAGTAGGTGGGCACCTCCTGAACTCTTTACCATCTTGACTGCAGGGAAACTGTAAATACAGAAAGAGATTATTTTTAAATGAAAGTAATTAGAAAGAAACACAGTTGAACTACTAGTTGGTAAGACCTAACCCCAGCTGTCTTCATGCTGTAATGTACAATAGGAACCACTTTCCTTTTCACACCACATGCTCATGAAATTTATGCTAATGCTTCTGATTAAATAGCAGAAACTTAATGTAATAGTCTATAAGGAGCATTGTTATGGAGTTTGTTCAGTTGTTGTTTTTCCTTCAGAATACATATTATTGAGAGTCGTATGCTTGTAAGAAAATTAACTCAGAAGTGATTAGGTGCTCAGGAAGAAGATGAAAAGGTGGAGGGGGGTGAAATCTAGTCCATAAGATAAATAGGATGATCTTTCAGAACAGCAAGGGTGGCTGATACAGCTTGCAAGGAGTGAAAACGAGTCACTGAGATTCTCTCACATGTCACAGTCACTGAGTGCTTCTCAACTGGGAGAAGCAGTTTGTTAGTCCCAAGGATCTACACCACCATCCCCTTGCAAGCCTGGGAAGTACCAAGCAGAGTCTAGATGGCTGCTCCAAATCCACAATTAGGAGCTCATCAGGTTAAGCTGATTTTAACCTGAAGAAATGTGATACATTAAAGCTTGTGTCTGGTTTGACCTTGGTTTGGAAGCTCCTGGTGGCTCTTGGCTTTGAGGCTGGATGAGCACCAGAATATAAGCAGGGAGTTTTGTGTTTCTGTTATTCAGGATGAGTATATGCTGCGTGGTTAGGGTATGTGCTGATGCACAGATAGCACCAAAACAAATGGTACTATTGACTTGTAACACAAAGTATTTTATAAGCCTGTCGCAGAAGTTTTTTGATCTCAGAGAAGTGGTGGATAGACTCTAAATAATAACAAAAAAAATCATATCTATTAGATTTTCTCAAGTTAGCTCTGTGTCCAATGTACCTGACTCCTGTTACTGCTTAATGTGTAAGAAATCCTGTATTGTCAACACTGTTTGCTTGTAATAGCAAAGATGTTTGCAGCTATATAGTTATTTATGGACTGCTTGTTTAACTGCACACTTCTACTTCAGACTAAGCCTGTTTGTGTTGTAACTTCTTCTTATGCTGTGCAATTGTATCAGAGAAAAATTGGAACAAGAAAACATTGATGGCTTTGTTCTTTCAGTGTATTGTATTTGGGACCAATGTACCTGCTTGTGTGCTTGCATGGAAATGCTTATAAACCATGGCAATATGCTTTGATGGAGGGAAGTTTATTTTTAGTAAGTAGCTTGCATGATTGATCTGATGCTAAATAAACTAGTAAATCTGGAAATGCTTGTGTCTATTATTTGCTGACAGCTAATGCTCAATGTAGAATAAGGAACAATAGTCACCATTACAGGGAGATGTATTGGTGGGTTTTACCTGCTCACATATCAGTCTTGAAAGAAATCAGCTTGGCATGACATTTCCCCTTCTCCCCTTACCTCAAAACCTTACCAGCTGAATGAAATTGAAATCTTTTATTAGTGGTGAAGTACGGACCTAGGGAGCTGGAAAGACCTTTGTAAGATTGTCCAGGTTATACCTATGCTCCAGGGAGTTATGTGAGTTAGATGGTTGTCTCACTTGGTCTTAAAAGTGTACAGGAATGAAGACACTGCCACTTCTTATACAGACTAACAGTTTTGCTACTCTTATGACTGGAAAGTATTTTACAAGGTTCTGAGTCCTTTTGTTTCAGTTAACAGTTTGTCTGTCGTGGTGATCTCTTTCTAATTTAGCACTTCCAAGGATGCTAATGAATCTTTTCCCAAGCAGAGGCAAGGCATAGTTTTTCTTACTACACTTTGATGAAACCATCTTCTTCCCATCTCGGTAACAGAGTGGAAAAGATCAGTGGAAAATCAAAATGAGAGAAGAGGGAATGTACAGGAGCTGAGTCTTAAGGACTCTGAGCTCCCCCTGGAGCTCAGGATTTTTGTGCTTTGGACTGACCTCTTTAAAACAGGCCATCCAATGATGTGGCATCTCATGTTACAGCGTAACATTACAGCAGTTTCATAGTGAGCTTGAGACACACGAGAAAATCAGACACAAGAACTGAGAAGTCTGTAACATGACAGAACTACTCTGATGGACTATCAATAAGTTAGGATAGCTGAGGAGTAAACAAAACCATTCTAGTGCATAACTAATAAAAAACAGGCATTTCTGCTGATGGCTGGCACAGTCTGCCTGTCTATAAAGCCCTGGGTTTTGTAGTTCTGAAGTCCTTTTGAGCAATTGAAACACCTTTTGTCTTCAAAAATGTACATCTGCAAGTAACTTTCTGTCTTTCTGGATAATTTGGGAAATGATTCAATTTTTTTATCTGTATTATGAATTCTCTATTTTTTATTTTTTTTTTAAATAATGCATGAAAGGCCTCTTTCATCTTTCGTCTGTTTTGGTTTTTTTTCCAATATCAGACTTCAACTTCTTCAGACAAGAAGTGTATAGCACATTGAACATGTAGTGGGCACCAGGTTTTCTCAGCTTCTTTTCCTCAAATGCTCCATTTTCATGGTACTGTCTGGGAGGCACACAGGCAGAGCAGAAAGATGGTTTGCCCACACAGAGTATATAAAGAACTTGATTCTTCATCTTGCCCACTGTATTGCAGCAGAAAGTGTTGGTTCCTTATGATCCCAGTAAAAAGGCAATTGGCTGCTGTAAAGTAGCATTTAAAGTACAATTTCTTAGAGCAAACACAATAAAGAAACAGGGCTGTATAGATAATTTTACATCCATTCAAATGCTGGGAACCCTGAATTGTGAGGCATCAAACAGATCCTATCCCTGGGTTATCACTTTTTTTTTCAATTTGAGCTACAGGATTTTGTTAATTCATCATTTCATTCATCAACCTACTCATTACTCCAACTATCAAGTAAGAAGGATGTCCATACAAGAACTTCTTGCCGCAGTCTCAGGTACAGTGAAAGCCAGGCAGGTGGTGTGATTGCTGGTACTGCATGGCAGCTGCCTTCAGGCTCTCCTTAGCTTATACATTTAGCTTATACATTTACTCTGCAGGCAGGGAGCACGCACTGAGCAGCAGAGGCCTGCCCCAGCTCAGGTTAACTGCTGTGTCAGTCACTAACTCCTTGATATATGATGGGTTTCTGGTGAAGATTACTACACCTGCTGGCCTTGGGAAAGTTTCAGTGTCTCAGCTCCAGTGGATTGTGTTTCTGCACAGACGCCTGACTGGTTGAGACAGGTAGACCATGAAGTTCACCAGAGATATCTGTGCACCTGGTGGCTCCATGATTATCTTGTATGTGTAAAAGATGCTGGCTTGTAGGGACATTCCTCATGTCCCAGTGATCAGGGATGTTGGTATTTCTTTCCATCTTCCTTCAGCTTCTGAGGAACTCAAAATCCTGCCATGCACACATACAAGAAGGGGTCTTACAGTACGCCAATGACAAAGTACTCATGTATGCAGCTGCTCAAATGCACTGCTTTGAGCATTTCCCTGCATCCCTACTGAGCCTTGGAGCCTGAGTTGGTAATACCAGCACCCTGTACGTCATGGTTTCTGACTGGAAACCAAGTTGAAGGCAGCACTGTGACTGACACTCTGAAAGAGTCATACTTAGGATAGTAATTTGCTGTCCAGAGTAAATTACTCTCTGGGTAATTTACTGCTCTCTCCCAGCCAGAGAAGGGTCAGTGCTGGCAGGCAGGTCAGCAAGCCCAGGTTCAGAGCTCAGGAAATGCTTCCTACGTATCCCGGGTATGGGCAAACTGTCCCACAGAAAGCCTGAGCAGGGTCAGTTCTCGGTGACACTCTGGGCAGTAACTGACATCCTAATAGCATCATCTGTGTTTCTTTTATCAAAGAACCACTTTTGAGGATCATTAGATAGTCATGCTCACTTTACTCACTGAAAGAGAATTTTTAAAGAAAATCACTTTGGAAGAGACAGTTCTGGTAATGTGTTAAGATCTGGGGTACCTTAATCCAGATTTGACATCTCATAGCATGTGGGTCATCTGTGCAAAGTGCACAGACAGCTCCTGTTGAGTGGTGTTACCATCTGTGCCTGTTGTCTCTCTGCTTCTAGCAAACCCTGAGGGAGCTTTATCCCACAATAATGAGTCCCCACCTGTGCTTTAAGATAGTGACCAGCACAGCTCAATGAGGATAGGAAAACATTTAATCTTTAACATAGATTTATTTTTCTTTATCCCCTCTTCATATTCTCCTTCACCAGGAGTTTAAACACCACCATTTAAGAAAATAATTTTAACAAATGCCCTTAATCATTTTCCAAAGATACACAGTGGCCTCTGTACTTACTCCTATCCCACTTTGCAGAGGCAGACTCGAAACATGCCCTACAAGAGCATGTTGTATCTCAGAGGTGGCAATTTCTTTTCTCAGCAACAAGAGGGATGCAACTCCTTGCTCAGAAGTCAATGCATCAGAACTCTCCTGCCTTTATAGAGGCTTAGTAAGAGAACAAGGAAAGGTTCTACGTAAGATATAGGCATTTTCTTCCTTTCTTCTGTAGGTGCTGATTAGGTAAGTAAAAATATATGTTGCAGCATGCTTTATAACCTTAATTAACATCCATATGCATTTGCAAGGTGCTACATGCTCATGTTTTGGAGAAACTTAATTTTGACTGTTAATACACCATTTCTCTAATATGTTGAAAGGTAAGTAATACAAAGACAGAATAATAATGTTCCTCCACAGTAGCCATGTGACTATTACAAGAAGCTATATATATTTTTAAAATTTAAGCTTTGAGAAAACCCTATTTGTACAGTTTTCAAGAGATTTCAGTTTAGCAGAAATCCAAGTTGCACATGCACATTGGCTTAAGTCATGTTTATAAGTAAAACAAAGCTTTCATGCTTTCAAATTTAAAGAGATCAACTATTAGCAATTGAGATGATCATGCAGATGAACTATATCATCAGACATAACCCCACAAAATAAAACAGAACACTACATCTGCCTGCACAACTACTGAGAAAGCTAAATCACAAGTCTGTTTGAATAATTTATTAATTTATTCTGCAATTGCATTCAAAATATAGATCACAATATCTTAAATGTTGAGCACAGTCAGTTAAAATCTCTGTTAAAAGACTGACTTTCTGAACATAGGCACAACTTGGCTAGTTGTAATTCACTAGACTGGACTGTAATTCACTAGAATTACAGCTACTTTCACAGCAATGAACCTCCTGGGATGAATCACCAGCTCACACCACCAAAGCATTTCTGCTTATTTATGATTACTGGAGGAATTACACAGTCTTTTCAGTTTTTACAAATTCATCACATTTCACATTTATAAATACATCAAATTTGAGATCAGAACTTGTGCCATTCCCACAGGATCTACCTGAAGTACTGGTCTACCTCCCAGCAGGCTGTGGTCGAATACCTTGGACCACCCCCAGAGTGAACTTTGCCCAGTCTCTATCTTCTGCTCATGTTAAATAAGGGGCACAGTGACAGGCAAGGTTTAATGATGGATGTTTTAGGAGAGGTACAGAAGCCTAACATAAAACTGTTGTATCTTTCCCCACCTGTTTCACCCACACACGAAGCACCAAGTTGAAGTACCAAAGATTAGACTGCCATACTGCCTACACCCCTGTATAAGTAAGTTTGTTTATTTTTTAAAATTATTCATATAAAAATAATTTTGATGTGTCTATATATATGCCATTTCCCTAGAGAAAACTGGTCTCTACTACTCTTGGTCACCTTGTTCAGAAGTCACTTTTGGATAACTATATTCCAGTTTAACTGAAACACTCTTAGAATCAAGTCTTGGAGAACCCCAGAGACTTGCAGAAATTCTGCTGCTGTGGGAACGAGAGAAATCTATATTAGGTGCAATTTACTTCTCCCTGTACCTCCTAAGTAGCAAAGCATGGGCTCCTGCATGTGGTCCTTTCAACTGCTTTCCTGATTTTACTGTCTTGGCTCCATCTCGGCAGTCCACTCAGGAGGAAAACCATGCCATGGTGGGAAAAGAGGTTCTGATTGTGTAAGTACCTGATTTTGTGGTTTTCTTGGTTCTGAATGTATTCTGGGTAAGGAACAGCTCTGCTTCAAGATCTAACATTCCTCTCAAACTTTAGCTATCTAAAAAGAAATAAATTTTGGCTTTCAAATGAATAAAGCACTATGAAACTGGACATCTTTCATCTAATTCTGCATTACTTTCTAACTGAACTGCTTGGTATAATGTCTCTAGGCATTGTTTCAGCAGCATATACATTGTCAATCATTGTACTCATAAACCAGAAAAATTTGCAAGTGTGGCATCCTGCAAAATAAATCCTTAAAATTTGTAAGCAACTTCCATGATTTCTCCTTATCTGAAAAATAGAGAATTGTACTACACTCTTTCATCTTGTTTAAAAGAAAATTTTAAAAATTACAGAGAGCCCATGTTCTCTGTATCCTTAACTACTCACTCAAGTTATCCACTTGAATGTTCAGAACCATAGGTAGAAGAAAGCAGACTACACATTAGAACACAAAAAGACAGTTTAATCAGTGTTTAAGGAATAAACTACTATAATGCAAAATAAGCCTACTTCGCATTCAGAAACCTGTCTCTCCTATACAAAATCTTTCAATTTCTAGGCCTGATACTGAAAACTGTTGAGAACAAGAAAACCAGCATGGAGAATTTTTTACTAAAAACATCATAATAATTAAAATATAGTAGCAATTTTCTTCCATTTGAACACAAATTCTTTCAATTTTGCTTCAGCCACTCTCTGGGTTTCATCAGCCTATCCTCACTGAAAGCATAAAAAGCCATTTTGCTGAACAATAAATAAGGCTAGATACTAGAGAGGTGTGAAAGCCCTTAAAATGGGTGCTTGTAACAGGGACCTTTTCTGCCATGCCTAGTGTTGTACAAACATCACCCTGATGTCTTACGCTCCTTTTAACCCATTTCTTCAGCAATGAAGTGCCTCTGTGTAGATTTAAATTGGCTTTTTACAGAGCAATGGAACATGTTTTCTCCCTTAACAACCCCTTGACTAGTCCCAGCAGTTTTTGAAAAAAAGACATGAATATGCAGAGTCACTATACCTGGTGACCTTACACATGTGGTCTTTGTAAGTAGGAAGGATAAATAAGGTATATTTCACACAGCTTTCCCTATAATCATGTCATAATTCATGCCATGTAATGCCCACAGAGCAGCACGTTAGAATTTTCATACTTGCCTCTGTACCAGTACCACAAAGGAGTGGACCCTAGTATTTTGGAAAAGAATGTCTGCTGACTCTGACTCCTCAGAGTCCTTGGAGGTGAAACACCACTTTGTGAACTTTTAGTACCAGGGGGGACCCAAGGAAGTAGAAAAGATGGGAAGAGGAACATTGGAGCTTAAAGAGAAGTGCAGAATACACAAAATCCAACAGGGAGTTGACATTTTCTACCTATGAAGACACCAAAGGCCATCTGATGCCATTGTTTTTAACCATCTTAAAACGTGCTAGATCCCTTAAAACATGAAGCATGTTGGAAGAACCCTCACTGTATTTAATGTTTTGTTTTTTCTACCTCTTTTCTTGAGCAACAAGAAAGAAATCTTCACTGTTCAGAATTCAGCTGCAGTGGTCAGTATTTCTTTTTTTTTCTGCCCCTCCACCCCCCTTTTTTTTCTCCTGCGAGTTCATTACCAATGCTTGGATTGTACGGATACAACTGGACCCAAAATATTAGGGCTTCAAGGGCTTCCCTAACTGCTACACAGCTAACCATGCCTCTGCTTGCACTTGTAAAGTACAGAGACAATTAAAGTCTCACTTGAGCCGACTATGCATAACAGGATTAAAAGCATAATGTCATAGCATAAAGTTTTAAAGAGAATTCAGGCTCCTAGCAACACAGACAGCAATCTTTTGAAAGCCCCTGCTTTGCAATTATCAGCCGGGTGGCTAAGTATTCTTTAAAAATTGACCATCTGAGCAACTCTGCAACTTCAGCTTTGGCCTGCAGCTGCTCATGTTTCAAGATGATAATTTCATTTATTGCAAAGATCAGTCTAGGGATATTAACACAGAACACTCCAGAGCATTGCACCAACATTCTGGAAGTCTGTGCTCTTGTGGCTACACCAATGCCTATACCTGAAGCAAGTTAGTGGTCCTTTCTGTTGTCTTAGTAATTCCAGGATTTTCATTTAAGATAGACCTAAAAAACCCAAACCACACCATACACCCAATTACATGCAAATTTAAGTAAAAAATTCTTTAGAGGTCAGAGTATCACAGAAGATCCATAGAACATTTGCTGTTTTGATATCTGTGTGATTAAAATGCCACTAAAAATTATGGGAAGACACTTGATGACTTAACTGAGCTTTGGATCAGCTGTAAGGGCATTTCTTTATATATGTACTGAGACTGTTACATATAGTTACAGTTAAATTATATATATATATTATATAGTTATAGTTACAGGTGTAACATCAATGAAATACCTATAATGAATACTTGGTTTCGCTAACAAGAGCAAATAGCTTTCTTATGAATAGTATCCTTTAACAACTAAGCTATGTAATATTTCTATGATAAATCAAAGCAAATTTTTATAAACAAGTTACAGATGTACCTGTACAAACTAAATAAATCAAAAAGTTTAAGTAAATATATAAAATATATATATATTACAAAATTACATCTTCAATGAGATGCTGCCTGTACAGCAACCTGCACCAGCAAACTCCTGAGAACTCCACTCTCAATACTGTTGAAGAGAGCTGAGTTCATGCTGCATTTTTCAAGCCCATCCCCACATTTTGTGTTTTCATTTTGAGTATTTTATAGACCTGCCCTACTCCTCACCCAGATGCAGAGTGCTGGGCAGGGAACAGAATCTGGCACTGTGCGTTAGGAAGGTGTGCTAAGTATCACATGAAAAAATATTTGGTAAAGTTGTCGAGATACTTCAACATAAAGGTTCAGGTATCATTCAGGAATGTTATTCATCTCTTAACCCAGTAGCTAACATATGCTAAAGAAATCAATGTAATTTGATCGCAAGAAACGCGTGGGCTGTTAAGTCATTATTTGTCTGTTTTCAGTGCCTTTTTCAGGTCAGAGTAGAAATTGGTCAGGGTACTAGACATGGCAGTGTCTACTGCAGATTGTGGTAGCAACCCTCGCAGTTCAGTCTGAATATAGCCTGTCAAAAGACTGTGGCTAGGGCAGTCCTTAAGGGGGACACAGAACCAACCGCAAGGGTGATTGAATCCACGAACAAAGTTAGGTCTCACCTCTCCATAGTCTAGGCTTATACCTATCAAGGGAAGCAAACAAACAACAACAAAAAAGGTAAATTAATTTAAAGACTGGTGAAAAAAAGGAAGGTACAGTACATTTAAAAGGTATGGTAAATTTAAAAGGTTCAAGTTTCTGCTTGGGGAATTTGGTAGAAGTGACAGAACCTCTTCAAGTTTCTATGTACTTTCGCATATTAAAGTTGTCTGCTCTTCATCCAAACCACACAACAGAGAAGCAGAGCTTGTCTGACATTAAAGATATTCCTCCCATTTACTACCAGGCTGAGCAAAGTGTTAGTCTGCCCACTCTACTGTAAAAGATGTGTCAGAGAACTCAACTTGCCTCTGCCATCCTGCCCCACAGTTGGCATAAATGAAACCTCCCACACAGGGGAGGTTCATGGGTAAACCAGTAACTCATACACTTCTTTAAACCTGTAAAATGTTAAAATACCTTTGAAATACTAATTAGGCACCACCTTACATGATTTTTTAATGCTTACTGCAGCACTTAATTTGAATCAAATCTTCAGCCAAGCAGTTGTTGCAAAATAAGAATTTGTAGGTAAGTCATGCCTTACCACATGTTAGAAGCCCATCTTCATAACTTGTAGTGTAGGAGAAATCCACAAACTCCCTTGGTGCTATGATGTTCCAGAGCTGACCAGCAGTGGTGTAGCGCATCACACAGCAGTTCTTGTTGAGTGACAGAATAAACAAGGAGGGTAAGAAAACAAAAATACTTTAGTATAATGAATGCAGGAGAATTTATGCTTGTAGGCAGCTGTATTTTCCCTCAAAGGTGGCAGCCTCGTGTCAACTGCAGTATGCAAATGTCAGTGAAACCTGCATGGCTGTGTTGTTTCTATTCTAAATGCTGAAGTTTTTAAGGACCTGCAGCTTACAACTGAGAGCTGGAGTTTCAGAGAATATCTGGCACCTTTAAACTGCACTGACTGGAACTAGAGAACTGTGCCAGGTCTGGGAACAGAAAGGCAAGCGGATCTTATGTGGGTTAGCCACTACTGATGAAGCCTGAAAGAAAAAATTTCAAGAGGCCTCTCTTGGTATTAAGATGCTCTATCAAATACTTTTAATTCACCAAGTAAACAATAAAACAGAATGCAAACAATTCTTCAAAAAAGGCTTTCTTAAAAGATGACAGTTTATTCAAATTTTAGGTAATAATTAGCAATGATACCTTATAAATGCCTTATAAAACTTCTTTAAAAGTCAGAGCAAAAGCCAATCCATGTTCAGTCCAAATGTCCACAGGGTTTTGATGTCATACTGAAGGCCCCCAGTAACCAAAAGAAGGCTGTCAGATCTTGTGTTATGGACTTAAAGCCTACCTTTCTTTAGGAAGTCCTGCCATTCAGTATGAACTATTTTGGCTCCCATCAAGAAGCCATGCCACACAGTAAAGTCAGCTCTTCAGGAGGAGACTGCTGCTTCTCCGCATGTGTATTATTAATACCCACAATTTTATTTCTTGTGGAACAGAAGAAAGCAAACTGTATGAAAATGCTTTAGCATATAAATTAGGAATACAGTTCTCTGTATGTGAAATTTAGAGGCTACAAGAGGTCCCAGAGAATTATGATTGATCAATTTTTAGTCCCTTATTTTTAGCATTTGATGGAAACCTGAACTTCAAGTTCCAGAGTAGGCGTGGGCAGTCAGACCTCATCTGAGGCCACCCACCACATCTATGCACAATATCCCATGGCCATGCAGAAAACAGGCAGACAAATGCTAGTATTTGCTGGCATGACTGCTCTGCTGTACTGTTAAATTTATGTTTGCATCTATACACATTTAATTAAAAATCTAAACAAATCTTCACCTCTTCAAATGTTTCCATAATGTCCATTGAAGTCATTAAGCTGTCCCAGTCTATCCTATAAGATCCAGGGCGAATATGATCCACTATTCTGTTTGTAACATCCTCCACCACACCTTGAGCTTTGTAGCTAGACAAAAACAGGTTTACAATTAAAGGTGAGAAATTCTTTATGAACATTCCATTAATCTGCAACAATATGCTTATGGTACCTGGACTTAGGGTCGGTGGACAATCATATCAGAAAAACAGGACAGAAAAAGACCTGCAGATGCCTCAATCTCTGCAACAAATGTTATTCTGAGAAACTTTGTCCTTATGCTGCAATCAGTATTTTGTTAATGGCAAAATCCTTCCATCCTTCCCAATCAACATGTTTCTTTCTCTAACAAATTATTTGCTCTTCTCAATGCATGAGCAAGGGAGTCCACCAGGGACAAGTAAAGCTAAAAGCTAGAAGAAAGAAGAGGAGGAATACAATGGGGAAAATATTTTTCATAAAGCAGACAAAACAGAAGACAACCAAGCAAATGACAAATTACCTTATGCTTTAGTGGCATATAAGAGCACCATATAAAATAAGTTGGTATGAAATATTAAAGACATTCATTTGTTATTAGGTATTTTCAGTAGACACCAGAGATTTTGTTTACTTGAATTACAGGGCCTCCAGCTCCTGAAAGGGAAGGATCCATCAGGACGAATGTTTTCAAAATATCTTATTCATTAAGCTGTTCTTTTTAATAAAAGGTAACTACTCAAGGAACAGATTCATCAATTCACTTGCAGTTCACCCATGTTCATTCATAATTATCTGGCTGGAGCCAACCTCAGCTGTATACACAGAACCAGTGAACCACGTCAACATGCCAGTAGCTTCTAGGGAGGTGCTTGGGAAGCTCTTCAGTGTGTCCTTTATCTGGCCAGGTTTATAGCCTACACACATAGGAGTGTTCAACTGCACACGGCAGCCACTGACCTGACAGTGGTTCAAGGTACACAACCTGTTGATGCCAGTGTGCCTGTGGCTCTGTTCCATCAGCAGACTTGGTGTCTTGGGTCATCAGTTCTTGCAGATTTAACAGGATTCAACAATTCAACCCCTTTGAGATACTCTCAAACTCTACCTTTTCACACAGCTTTTCACTTCTTCAGAGTGCTATTTTCTAGTAAGTACTTCTCTAGCTAGACCTACAGATACCAACCGAACCCAGTGACAGAAAGTCACTCACAACCACATGCTTGGCATTTTACTTTATTGCAGTTGCATAGTCTGGGTTGTCACCTAGTAACACTTCAGATCTACTGAACCTGGGCTTCATTCTGTGGCTTGCAGACCACCTTTCTTAAGGGCCTGAGCAAATGTTGTTGCCCACTTAAGTCAACAGGAGTTTTGTGGTTTGCCCCGCAGTGTTAATTGTCCATTGTTCTAAACACCATGCAACACTAAAGCATCAAAGTATAACACCATAAAGAAATGGTACAGGAACACTAGATCCATTTAGCTTCTTCTCTGGAGAATCTGTGTAGCTGAGGGCTGTACAATCCACAACCTTGATTTCTAAATTATACAAAACACATTTGCGGAACCTTAAAAATGTATCCAATTTCCAGGCAAACTTACAGGTATCCACTGAATTCCTCTGATGGTTTACGCCACACAGTTGCATCTTTCTAAAAGGAAAAGGAAGGAATCTGATATTGTAACTTACATACAATATGAGAAGTCCAGGGAAGGGGGGAAAAGGAGGGCAGGGGGATAATGGGGAAAGGTTGTGGCCACACTCAAGGCCTCACCAGTGCTAAGTACAGGGGAAGAACCACTTCCCCGGACCTGCTGGCCACACTGTTCCTGATACAGGCCAGGATGCCATTGGCCTTCTTGGCCACCTGGGCACACTGCTGGCTCATGTTCAGCTTCCTGTCAATCCAGACTCCCAGGTCCCTTTCTGTCTGGCTGCTCTCAGCCACTCTGTGCCCAGCCTGGAGCTCCCCATGGGGTTGTTGTAGCCAAAGTGCAGGACCAGAAGAGGAAAGTACAAATGAACATCTCACAGCACTACTAGTGCTAACAGTATTTTACATTTTGCTTTAAGAAAAGCCTATGGTCCTGCATAGGTAAGATTCCTCTGTGAGATACATGCTTCAAAATGGATAGAAGGAATTACAGTGGTGACAGCAAAAACACTTTCTGTGATCTAACTGTGCTAGAAAGGTAGTTTCACAAGGCCTCTCATATGACAGTCCTGCAAGAATCGGCCACATGTTGCACACCCATGCTATCCGGCGTTACAAGCTCGGCCCCCACCACGAGTGACCTACAGCTTCCTTGAGAGGGCTGCACACAACAAGCAGCCCAGATCACTCACGGTTTTCTTGGCAACCCGCCACTGGCTGTCTCCGATGCTGTGGTATTGAACCAAAGTGTTCCGCAGTTTCGTAGCCAGGGATGCTGAATCTGGCAGCGGATCCATTTGCCTTCCTCCTGCGTGACGAACGACACCCGTTCCGCAGACGCACACATCAGTACAGGGCACAACCTCAGGGACAGCTGCTGGCAGCAGTGCAATCCACGCCCTTCCAAAAGACAGCGCACACCCCACCCTCACCCTCACCCCTTCCGCTCCCCCACGCATCCTCCCACGCGGCTGGGCTGACAGCGGGAGGCCGGGAGGGCCCCTCGGGGGGGGCAGTGCTCCTCCCTTCCCCCCCGCCACGACACGCCCGTGGCGAGACGGCCGAGACCCTCCAGCTGCTGCCGCTTCCCGTGTCTGTCGGCTGCTGCCCGTGTCTGTCTGCCGCTGCCCCCGCCGCTGCCTCTGCCGGCCCCGGTGCCCCGCACTCACCTTGCTCCGCACCTTGCTCCGCACCTTGCTCCGCACCTTGCTCCGCACCTTGCTCCGCACCTTGCTCCGCACCCTCCACCTCTCCCCGCCGGTAGCGGCACTGCCGGCTGGCTCGGCAGCCCGGTGGCCAGTGGCGGCAGCCAATGAGAGCGCAGCCGGCTTCCCGGCGCAGCCAATGGCGGAGAAGGAGCCCACCCCCTTCTCCTCTCACGCGACTGCTCGACGCGGCACCGGCGTGCCGTCACGAGGCCGCTGGAGGAGGGCGCCCTCCCATTGGCTGCTGCGGAGATCGCGGCGCTCTGATTGGGTGGAGGGAGTGGAGTGATGGGCAGGGGGCGGGGACAAGGGCCTCAGGGCGGTGCGGAGCCTGAGGGAAGTGCGACCGCCCCGCCCCACACCGCTCAGCTCCACTCCGCTCCGCCCCGCCCCGCTCAGCTCCTCTCCGCCCCGCCCCACCCCGTACCGCCCCGCCCCGCTCCGCACCGCCGTGCTCCGCAGCGCCCTAAAGCGCCCCGCACCGAATCGCACAGATAGAGCGAGCGGGACGGGTGTTGGGTGTCCCGGGTGATGTTCGGCTAATGCCGATCTGGTCCCTATCGCCTGCGGTGACAACGGCGCTGTGTCTGCCTGTGAGCATCCCCACATCAGACTGTGTCTGCTCCCGGGCTCTTCTTCATACACATGGCCGTATTGCTGTCACTTTATAAAGGACTTTTTGCTGTGTTTGTTGCTTTTTAATGTTCCACACAGAAGAGCAGCTTCCCAGTTTAAGTGTCGTGTGGGTTCATTGTGCAGCTGAGGCTTGTGCTGAGAGTGCAGATATGGTGAGCAGGAGCCGGGAAGTTTCTCTTCCCTCGATCAGTGCTCCCAAGTTGCAATTAGCTCTGACTTTTCGTCACAGCATCTGAAAAATGAAACCAAAACCTTCGTCTAGACACGAAGGGCTTAGGCTAGTGCAACCGACATGTTTCCGTGAGGCCGGCTTGCTTTGGGTCAGCAGTGCTTCCAATGCGACTGAGCAGGCTTTTGAGGAAGAAGGACCGAAGTTTTGCTTCACACTGTAAAGCACCAAGCATACTCCTCTCAGGAATAAGGCAGCACCTGTGGTCAACCCACAGCTAAAGCAGACTTCAAAGTAGGTGTAGCTGGATGTTTCCTGCAGAATTACGCTGTCACTGGACTTCATCAAACTCGGTCCAACTCTTGAGAAGACTGAAAAAAAATAGGGCAGGAAGTAGGTTGTTAGAAAGAGTGGAGAGGTAACAGGTCTTGTATGGTAGTACGTAGTCCATTTAGGGCAGTGCTGGCTCCCAAGGTAGATGCTTTGTATATTGTGTTCTCAAGACAAAAAGCCTTTACACCAGGCTTTTTTGAGACCCCTTGCTTTTTACAGCTCTTGGTCTTTTTCTTTAAATGGAAATTAATATCTAAACAAAGGTGGTGCTTTTAAACAGAAAGCACTTCACTTTTAAGCAGGAAGTGAAAATTTTGAATCCTTGACACTTACAGTACAGAATCAAAAGAGGAGTTTTGAGCTTAAACCGTAGCAACATTCTGGGAACATATTTCACTGGTCTTCTTTCAGAATCCTCTCTGTTATCTGCCTGTAAATAACAATGTGTGCATCTCACTAACCCCTGGCTGCCTTCCGCATTTTTCCCTGATATGTCGCATATCTTGAAATCCAGTGTTTTCTTGCCCTTGAAGGAGCTTCCTTTCCCATGGGCTGTTACCTAGTTTAAATCTTCAATGTAAGTTTGTCCAGTTTTTTAGAGGGAAAGTGCATTTTCTTGAAGCACCTGAGGTAACTGATGTGCAAGTGATGCTGTATACATTCCCTGGGTTATGCTCCATCACTAGCCACAGCAGTACCTACAGTACTTGCACCAGTGTGAGGAGACAAATGTTGCTAAGCTTGCCATAGCTGAGCCTTGGCTGCTCTGACCTCTGTTGTGGCACATCTCTGCAGCAGTAACTCATGAACCTCTTCCAAACTACGCCACAGCTGTGTCCCCCCAGAGATATGCAGTATTGCTGTAGAAGAACATCTGTTCCTCTAGTCAGATCACAGCTTGCACAGGGTAATTTTGATTATCATGATGAGTGGGATCCATAAATACTGTTGAAAGACCAAAATACCTCTGTCTCCCAACGTGAAAGTAATTTGATGAAACTAAATTTATTCTGAAAACCGCTGCATTCACCTCCACAAGGATGAGTCTTAGAATGTCTGATACTTCATCCTAGAAGTACTATTGTACGGAGACTACAGGCATTTAATTTTAGCTAACCCATCCATGCCTAAAAATGGGTTTGTTCACTGAAGATATTACTCTGTAGAATGCATAACAAATAGTAAGGACAAGGAACTGTACACATCTAACCCTAATGTCTTGCAGCTTTGTTAGATGTCGCAATGTGCACAGTTTATCAAGTCTACTGGACCAAGTTCTGCTTTTGTAGCAAAAGGTATAGAACCATTCATATCTAAGGTGTTTGCACACATTGCTCCTACATGACATTCAGCAGACTGGTTCCAGTACTGAAGTACAGAGCAGTACTGAAGCATTTTACTGGATCGAACCTGAACTCCAGCTGGAGCTTGGAAGAAGACTAAGAAAGACTAAGAAGACTAAGAAATGACACACGGTTGCCTCATTAAAGTTGCTAAGACTGGTGTATATCTCTTAAATGTAAATGTCTGTAGTACACTTTACAGACAGACAAATGATTGTTGAGGATGCTTCCAACTTGGTATTCTATGATTCTTGAATTAATAGGCTGCCCTTAATAATATATTTAATAGCCTTAAACTTGGCTAAAAATTGAACTTGTGTCACAACAGAGAACTCTAAAAAAAGTTATTGAGAAAGCCTGTGCTTTGAGAAAGAGGCACTCTGCATCATGTTTTGCTCTGCCAGGGCTGCACCTTTCTTGTTGAGCTTGCTTGGTGGTATGGACATACTATGTGTCCCTTTAGAGTTAAATTAATACAGCTCTTTAGAACTTTGTTTTGTAAAGAGTTTTGTAAATAGAAAAGCCAGTCCAAGATCAGTATTGTCAGGCTTCCTATTTTCTAGCTGCTTTTTGTCAGCTACACACAAGTTGAAAGGCTGGGATTTTTTCTCTAATTTTCTGCTTCATTAGGAGCTTTCTGCTTTGTACAAGGACTGACTAAGGCCTGAACAATTAGAGGGATCAGAGAACTCCCATGCAGAAGCCTGTGTCTTTTTATAGTAGTTATGCAATTATGAAATGTAATTGCAATGTCTGTGTCAATACGCATTCTGTAGCACAATTCTATCTCAGATAGCACTAATGAATTTTTGGGCCTTTTTTCAGATTAGGATGTTGAAAAGTGCTGTTACTGCTTGGTTGATCAAT
The DNA here is from genome assembly GCF_036169615.1 of Heliangelus exortis. Taxonomy (NCBI): domain Eukaryota; kingdom Metazoa; phylum Chordata; class Aves; order Apodiformes; family Trochilidae; genus Heliangelus; species Heliangelus exortis. The sequence goes on along the minus strand of NC_092454.1, from coordinate 26,422,694 downwards.
TGATCTCTTTCTAGACCAGCGCTTAATTTGGTCATGTGTTTTCCATTACCCTTTTCTGACCACACAAGTTTTCTGAGATAGTTATTGTGCTCAGCATTATCAGGACAATAGAACCAAACCTGCTTCTTGAACTTGCCCAATAGTGCAAGAGAATTCATTACTCATAATTCATTCACTTCAAACAGTGGAAGATATCTACAACTGAATAAAGTTCAAAAAGCGTGGTTTTTTTTTGTTTCCTTATTTTTGGGGGGGGGTTGGTTATTTTTTTTTCAGATATGCTTTTATTTAACTTAAAAAGGTAGAAAACACTCCACAGGTATCAGGTTTAGGGCATGAAGTTTCACTGAATGATTAAGGCTGTCAGGGACCTTTGGAGATCATCTGGTCCAACTACCTGCTTGACCAGGGCCACCTCAGGCTGGGTATTGAGGACCATGTCCAGCTGCCTTTTAAATATGTCCAAAGATGGAGACTCAAAAACCTCTCTGGGCAACTTGCACAAGTGTTCAATCATCCTCAGGGTGAAAAAGTGTTTTCTCATGTTCAGGGGGAACCTGTGTTGCCAAGTGGCCAATTGCCTCTGCGCTTGTCGCTCAGCACCACTGAAAAGAGCCCGATTCTGTCTTGCTTATACCTTTTTTTCAGGTGCTTTGATGAGATTCCCCTGAGCCTTCCCTTCTGCAGGCTGAAAAGTCCCAGCTCTCTCAGCCTTTCCTCCCAGGAGCATGCTCCAGTCCCTTCACCATCTTGGTGGCCCCTTGCTGTACTTTTCAGAGTGTCCATGTCTCTCATGTACTGCAAAGTCTAGCACTGGGCTCAGCACTCCAAGTGTGGCCTCACCAGTGCTGAGTTGGGGGGAAGTTGCTGTCTCATGTTTGGTTTGATGTCCACCAGGATTTTCAGGTCCTTTTCTGGGCAGCCCCCAGCTAGTGCCTATGGTTCTTACCCCCCCAGGGGCAGGACTTTTCACTTCCCCTTGTTGAAGTTCATGATGTTCCTGTCAGCCCATGGCTCCAGCCTGTCCAGGTCCCTCTGCATGGTGACAGGGCTTCCTGATGTATCAGCCACTCCTTCCAGTTTGGTGTCATTAGCAAACTTGCTGCAGGTACCCTCTGGCCCATCATCCAAGTCATTAATGAAGATGTTAAACAGGGTAGACCCCATATAGACCCCTGAGTTACAACACTCCAACCAGACTTTGTGCCACTGATCACCACACTCTTGGCCCAGCGGTTAAACCATTTTTCAGTCCATCTCACTGTCTGTTCATCCAGATGATATTTTGACAGCTTCTTTATGATGATCTGGTGAAAAATCCTGACATTACTTTTCACCTGCAGGTGACTCCTAAGATTATTTTTTATTTGCCTCTCTAACCTCTCAATTCATGTTCTCTGTCAGGGAGAAAAAAATATGTAAAATATCAACTGTAGGTAGAACAGTTGAAAGTTTAATTTCCGGACTAAGCTGCTTTTGGAAAAACATGGTCTTGAAATGGCCTTGACAGAGCATTCTGCAAGTTGCTCAGCAGGCCTGATATTTAACTAAAATTGTTTTTTTCTTGAAACTTTTCACCTGAAATTATGTGGCCTAGAAAATTTCTCACAAAGTAAAACAGCAGCAGAAGTGTTTTGCTCTTAAAGCCTCCTGGTGCTTCTAGTCAGACAAGCATAGCATTTCAACTGGCAGGAAAACTGCTGGGTAAATCTCACTTTCTTGGAACACCAGCTGGTGAAATCTTGACTCTTCCATCAAGAGCAGTTAAGACAGTAGAGCCATTCTAGACAGTGAGCTAGCTAGTAATTCTTGCAATTTTGTTTAAAAATAAGTCACAACAAAAAAGACGTATGTAGAAAATCTTTAATATTCTTCATATCTGATATTCAAGCAGTTGTTTAGCTTCCTTGTTTGGGTATGGGTGAGTGTACAATGTGGTGCTTTTCTATTAAAAGGTGATGGATACAAAGCTTATTTTGAGCTGATTGGCCCACATATAACTGCAGAAATACTACTAGGATTTCGTCTTTTTTTTCCTAGTATGAGCTGTGTTGTATCATTTGTATTGAATCAGCTGCCTTGCCCATTCCCTGTAAGTGTGAAACCTGAAATGCTACAATAGGATTCCTAGTGCTCAAATGCAGCTTTCCAGATGGTGAGAATTGTAGCTAAAAGTCCTGCATGTTTTAGTTGTGTAGCACTGGTAACATTTATCTCTGCTAATGAGAGAGCCCATTTCCTCCAGGGTGTGATCTGAACTAGCTGACGCAATTTTGCTGTGTGGGATTGAATTGTTGGAGAAGCCTGTTGGACTCAATGCTGTTGCAATGCTGTATGGGGAGGAGGGGTGTTCTGGAGCACAGCTTAGGCCAAGTAATGTATAAAAAGAAATTTCCACACAACCCAATAATTGTGCTTTTTTTTTCCTCTCCTCTCCTCTCCTCTCCTCTCCTCTCCTCTCCTCTCCTCTCCTCTCCTCTCCTCTCCTCTCCTCTCCTCTCCTCTCCTCTCCTCTCCTCTCCTCTCCTCTCCTCTCCTCTCCTCTCCTCTCCTCTCCTCTCCTCTCCTCTCCTCTCCTCTCCTCTCCTCTCCTCTCCTCTCCTCTCCTCTCCTCTCCTCTCCTCTCCTCTCCTCTCCTCTCCTCTCTCCTCTCCTCTCCTCTCTCCTCTTCTCTCCTCCTCTCTTCTTCTCCTCCTCTCTTCTTCTCCTCCTCTCTTCCTCTCCCTCACTCCACCTTCCCCTCCCACTTTCCCCCCCCCTTTCCCCTTCCCCTCCCACTTTCCCTCCCCTTCTCCTTCTCCTTCTCCTTCTCCTTCTCCTTCTCCTTCTCCTTCTCCTTCTCCTTCTCCTTCTCCTTCTCCTTCTCCTTCTCCTTCTCCTTCTCCTTCTCCTTCTCCTTCTCCTTCTCCTTCTCCTTCCCCTTCCCCTTCCCCTTCCCCTTCCCCTTCCCCTTCCCCTTCCCCTTCCCCTTCCCCTTCCCCTTTTTTTTTCAGTGCACTTTGCGTTTAAACCACAAGATGGCAGGAAAGCAAAATAAATATCATGTACTGACTCAGCTGCCCTTGTAAGTAGCATTTAAAAACAATCGATAGAGAGAGATATCGTCTGATTTTCCTTACTAAAGTGTTGCTAAAGCTTTATAAAGTTTTAAAATCTGTTAGATATTCCTCTGATTAACCTGTTTTAACTGTTAAGAAGCAGAAATCACAGAAAGTTAGGGGTTGGAAGGGACCTCAAAAGATCATAGGGTCCAAGCCCCCTGCCAGAGCAGGGTCACTTACAGGAGGTCACATAGGAACACATCCAGTCGGGTTCTGCCTTCTCTCAATCCTCTGTTTTCAGGGCTCCCACATTTCCCCTATTCTTCCTTTTACTACTGATACAGCTGAAGAAGCTCTTCTTGTTTCCTTTTACTTCTTTTGCTAGTTTTAGTTCTAAGAGGGCTTTTGCCTTTCTTGCTGCCTTCCTACATGCTCTGACAACATCCCTATAGTACTCGTAAGTGACAAGTGCCTTCTTCCATGAGATGTCAACTTCTTTCTTCCATGACACTTTCTTCAAAAGTTCCTTGTTGATCCATGCAAATCTCTTACCACCTCTACCCCATTTTTTATTCAAGGAAATGCACCTGTCTTTGACTTAAAGGAAGTGATATTTTAAAACCAACCAACTTTCCTGGGCTCCCTTCCCTTTCATAGTCCTAGCCCATGGGATTCTTGCAAGTAGATCCTTAAGGAGCATTAAGTTAGACCCAAGGAAGTCCAGAGTTGTAGTTCTACTTACAGCCCTTCTTCCTTGTAAAATACTAAACTCCATCATATATCACCAAAGCTGTTTTAAACCCTAACATCCCAAACCAGACCTTCTTTATTTGTTAATACAATGCTCAGCAGTGAACCTCTCATCGTTGGTTCTTCAACTAGTAGCATCAGAAAGTTGTCATCGATACACTGCAAGAGCCTTTTGAACTGGATATGCCTGGCTGTCTGGGCTTCCCAACAAATATCAGGGTGATTGAAGTCAACCATGAGTACTAAGGAGTGTGATCTAGAGGCTGCTTCCAGTTGACTGTAGAAGGCCTCAACAGCATCTTCTTGGGTTGGTGGTCTATAGTAGACACCCACAACAGTTCCATCCCCATTTGCATGTGCTTTAATTCTTCCCCACAAGCTTTCAATGCCTTCTACCTCCTCCCCCTGCATGGGGAGTACATTCCAGCTCAGTACATTCCAGCTGCTCTCACACATAAAGAGCAACACCACCACCTCACCTTGTTAGTCTGTCTTTGCTTAATAGTGCACAGCCATCCATGGCAACATTCCACTCGTGGGAGCTGTCCCACCACATTTCAGTGACTGCAATTACATCATAGCCATGCAACCTTACACTTATCTCCAACTCCTCCTGCTTATTCCTCATACTCTGTGCACTGGTATCACCAACCTCCTCACACCACACACAGCCTTAGTTGGAGATGCCCCCTGTTGCCAGTGAAAGGCTGTGGCATTCCTCACAGCCTGTGGCCTCCAAAGTTGGAGCTCTGTGGATAGTTGACAAGGACCTTAAAGTGCAACACATTTCTAGAAAGAAAACATTAGCTTTCTAAATAAAGAATGCTAATTATTGTTGTAAGTTCTCTCAGGTAAAGTCTAACTTTATGGCATCTCAATATGCCGTACAGAGTCTTTGCTTTGGTCTGACATCTGCCTTTCCAAAAACTGTGATCTCTACTTAGTATTTTTATTTTCTTATTGCTGTAGTAAAAAATTTCTTTTTCTAAATCTGAATCTTATCCTATGGCTGTGACTTGAGCAACATGTCTTTTTAAGGAAGACTTGATGGATTTTACAATAAACAAAAAGAATTCACTTTTTTATTTATTAACAGGCTTCTACCTACGCCAAATCAGGAATTCCTCAACATGACCAAGATAATAATTTAGAACAAACAGATATCCAGCATCAGTGCCTTGCTGATATTTCTAGCTTGCACCACTGCAAGCATGAAAAATTCACGAAAAATACAATGAAGTGACCACTCTAAATGAAGTGGCTTCTTTAGAGTAACCGCTGGAGTCTGGAAGGAAACGAAACCACTTCAGGTACGGCTGTTAATTTACTGTGAAACAATATTTCAATAGCAGACTATAGGTGATTGGTAGTTCTCACAAACAAGTGTGTTGTATATAAAAAAACTGAATCACCAATATGGTGAAGATTCTTTTCTTTTCATCTGTACTTTTCTCTTTTTAATATCAGAGCAACTAAGTACACACATACTGACACACACTTAACTAGTGTGTTAAGCTACCACTCATTTCCTGTGTGTAACAAACTTCTTCGGTATGCTGCCTCAAGATTCATGATCTGTACTTCTGATCCTTGGCCAAGACACAGCTATTGCATCTGCAGAATGGTGCACATTTCAAACATCTCAGTTAAGAAGTATCTTTGCCATTGTCCCATCAGCAAGGCTGCCTGTTGTAGAAGTAAAAGCTGCCCCTGTTAGAATACAAACAGCTTGGAAGGCAGCAGCAAATGAAATAAACAACGGAAAGAAGAGGCAATATATTCCCAAACAGATAAAACTAAAGGAAGCCCTTAAGTGTGACATTGAAGCATGGCCATAACATGTTCAATAACTTTTTGGACATAAGACATACTCACAAAGACTTTTTTTGATGAGGTTTACAAGACTGAGATGTCTGCAGAGGGCACAGGGAGTGTTTTAATTTGATGTAGAAAGCTCTCTGGCATTTTAGAATGCATACCAATTGGAAGACCCACTACCCCAGCAGGATAGGCTGAGGGAAGAGATGCCTGTATTAAAGAAACCAGATACATAAGAGGTTAAAACCATTTATGTTATTGGATATAGCTTTTACTCAGAGTACTACACATGGGAGGACACATTAGATGCCCTTAACATTACTAACTACTGTGGTCAACAATGTCTTCTCTGGGTTACAGTCAGCACTAAGGGACTGATAGTAAGATGCCATGTGCACCACCATTCCTGATGCATTGCTACTTATACTATGCTAGCAATGTAACTGTGACCATTATTTTATTACTTTTGAAAAGGAAAGGTTTTTAAAAACTTTTTAAAAAAGTTTTAAAATACAACTTCAGTGTATTAAGATACACTGAAGGGATGAGCCAGGAGAGGAAAAGAATTCATTAATCTGAAATTTTGTGAGCCAGGACAGAAAAATTTTCTTTCTAGTAGTTTCACTTTTCAGTTAAGTCTTTTCTAAGTGACTGCATTTGATGAAATTAACAGCACATTATTCAGTCAGTGCCTCCCCCTAAGTCTGGTAACACTCGATGCGTATAGTTACTATTGGAGAGTGGTATGCAGACACCTTATACAAACCTTATACTCTTGCTTATACCTACTCCTATAGAAACCAAGGTCACTGCTTGATTCTGCTGAACTTCTTGTGCATCAGGAGCAAAAAAAGGTGGGAAAAGGGTCACACCTGTGACCCTCCTGCAGGGAGGAATGGACTGGATAGGTGATAAAAATTGATAAACCAGGTTATCCCATCCCATACGTGTCATACTCTGTGTAAAGCTGAGGGATCACAAGGGTCATGCTCTCTTCATCCAGAATCAGAGACCTGCATCTGTTCTGTTTTTGAGCCCAGTCCATGGAGCAATAATGAGTATTACATTACATTTTAGTAACGAGTAAATATCAGATCCACTTTCTCTATGGTCTTATCTTTTAATAAGTTAATTTACCATGCCCCTTGACAGCACTGTAGGCTTTTGTACTCTTTGCCCATAAATATGTCCTACAAACCTCCATGGCCATACTCTGCTTTTCTTTGGTATGGTCCTGACATTATTAGAACTGGAAATAGCATTCCTGCCACATTTGTGTCTAGATTTTCATGCTTTTAAAAGTTGATTTGAATATGAAAAATTTGCAGACATTTTTACCATTTTACATGGACTTACATACAGGGCTGCCACCATCATCAAGATTATTTTTTCTATCACAGTCACTGTTACTGTCAAGAAAAACACAAGTACTTTGGACCTGTATGATTTCCAGGTTTGTCTGAAATGCTTGGTTTTAGCAATTCTTTCTGTATAATATATGCTCTGAAATACTTATGGCCTTTACATTTGCTTCCCAGAAACGGATCTGTAGCTTTATTCTTTTTCCCTGGAGTTTTTCAGTCATGATTTGTCTGTGTGATGACAGGACAGTATAGTACACAGTGCTTTGTCTAGCTCTCAGTCTCATTTTTTTTGCTTTAAGCAAGCACACTCCCCGCATGTTACTTTTTCTTAGAAAAGTAGCCACCTCATCTTCATTATACAATGGAAACTACATAGACTACTTCCAGGGTAAGAACTTAGATCTCTGATATATTAAACCATGTTTGGCAACTTTTCAGTTAAGGATTTCTCTTGGATGTCTGAGCTATTTCCTTAAAGAAAATGGCACTTGCAGTAGAAAATAAGTAAACTTTTTTGACTAATGAATTGAACATGATGTAATTGTTTTAACACACATTCTTTGTGAATCAGCTAATGTTATGCATATAGTAAGTGCCTCAGTTTTCTCAGCCACTCCAAAGTAAACTTGACATCATGGATATTATCTTTATCCTGGTTACAAATTACGTATGTGTTATTGGGAGTAGTAGGTAAGTAACTAGAAGAGCAACATAGTTCTGGTGCAGGGAGGCAATAAACTTAAACTACTTTGCAGATTTGACAATGGCAAAGGACCGAATCTGATGATCTTAAAAGCCTTCTTCAGCCCTATGACTTGTGGTTTTCTTAACTTTGGTGTAAGCTTGTGGTATACTTTAACATATATACTTCATAGTTCTTCCTCTGTACCATGGAGGCAGGTCTTTTCAGATGCTTATTGTTAAAATCTGTCTCAGGGTTTGATACGTGAGGATAATAGCAGGGGCAAGGAAAATCGAAATCAGATTAGATATTAGGAAAAAAATATTCATTGAAAGAGTGCAAAGCATTGGAACAGGTTGCCCAGGGACGCGGTGGAGTTGCCATCCCTGGAGGTATTAAAAAAGCAGATGGATGTGATGCTTCAGGAGATTATTTAGTGATTAAGGTGGTATAGGACAGTTGGACTCATTGCTCTTTAAGATCCTTTCCAACCGTGATTCTATGAAAACATAGACTGAAACTTCTTGCAGATAATTTCTTTTTAAAATGTGGGGCAATGTCTGATAAGACAAAGATTATGACTAGAACACTTCTAGGAGAGAATTCATTTCCAGGAGGAAGAGCACCTTTGTCCTATGCTGAGATCCTGAAAGATCTCTTCAAGGAGAAAATAAAAAAAAACCCAAAACCTCATCCACTGGTGGGGCACTTGGCTAAGATGCAGCAGACAAATTGTGAGGAAAGTTTGTGCAAATTACTATGTTCCCACAGATCAAAAACAAGCCTAGAGTTCAAGGAAACCACCTCTATAGGCAAGTAGAAGTAGGAGATTTTTCAATAATTTGGGAAATGTAGTTCATCTGATAGGGGGATGTAATTCTGTCAGGCAGTAACAAAGGCTGCATGATAGTGATTAGAGAGGGTCTGTGTAATGTACGAAAGTGACAAAATCTTAAGTGGCTTCAGTCACATCAACTTCCTGTTTGTACAGCAAGGAAGAACTTAAATAAAGCTCTACTCAGTGTTCAAGGTGTTTTAATTATGTTTGAAGGATGCTGTGATACATGCTTTTGTGCAGCATTCTGGAGACTGAAACTGTAACAAGAGAGAAATATTTTTCACAGCACATTTTAAATGCAAGATGAATTAAAAAGCCAGAGTATTCTCTTCTTTTCCTGACAGGTCAAGGAAAACTAACTAGGTGCCATTGCAAGCTTTTCATAAATAATTCCTCTGCTATATTTCTGTGGCAGAAGAATGCTGGATAGATAGCTTAGGGGGAAGCAGTTTGCTTAAGTTTGCTTCTCAATTAATTCTGCTGAGAGCAGGAAGAAGTAGGTGGATATATCTAATCTGTATATACTATAAATGTGGTGAGTCAATACATATATTCTATTTTAACAGTAAATCTTACTTTTGGCCCAGTGGCCCAATATCATGTACCTTAGTAGCTTCATCTTTACATTAGTGGAGAATTTTAAAACTTGTCTACATATTTTTCCATACATACATCTTGGGACTGTTGATGTGCTCCATACTAATGTGTGTTTTGTTTTCCCAGCTATTGCCTTTTTATTTGGCATAATACTGGGCTTTTAATGTGCTCAGTAGTGCCTTGCAAAGCTTTTGGATGGTGTTTAAAGTTTTGGATATTTTTGATGGATAGTTTAATGTAATAACTGTTTATAAAATTGTCTGTGGTTATGGCTGTGAAGTGATTACTAAGTAGATAGGACAGTCATAATTCTTATGTTTCCAGTTCATGTGAATTACAGAAAAGTTCAGTGATCTAAAACAATCAAACAGAACACCTTTCCTAGCCATCAACACCAAAAATATTTCTTGTTAAAATCTGTAATTCAGTACTGAGTCTTAGGAAACCTTTATGATATATGCGTATGTAATATTATCTGTACCTGGGAATAACTTTTGTAAACATTGAAATTAAAATTAATCAAAACTGTGCCAAAAACCTCTGCTGAAGCATGTTATGTTTTCTAGAGGTACAGGTCTTAGTTCTGGAGACTCTTACTAATGAACACAGATTTTACATCTTTTTATTTTATTTTTATCAAAGTGCAGTATTAATAAATTTGTACTAACTTCTTTTTTGTTTGTTTGTTTTTGACTTGCACACATCTTTACTCTGCATCTCCTATCCTGGGACAGGTTCTTGTTCCTTCTTTCTTACCTTCTCCCTATAGTTTGTCTGCATGAAAAATCTCTTTTTTTGTTGTTGTTTTTACTACATGGATCGGCAGCTGAATAAAACAGACATGTCAGGGAGTGGAATAAGGCCAGAAGCTCTCATGGTGGCTCTGAGACAGCTTCATATTGCTAACTCCTCCAGAAAATACAGGACACTTTTGTTTACAAGACCTCCGTTTGTATTTTCAAAGCCAGGTAACTGAGATTTCAAGGGACCCACAGTTCATGCCGTGAGGTTAAATGCTCTCCTGCTCACACCCAGAGGTGAGCACAGAGAGGCAGTGTTGGGTGGAAGAACCTGGTAATACCCTGCCCTGCCTGCACCCAGACCCACCCAGGAGCCATCAGCTCCCTCAGAGCCCAGGGAAGATCAAAGGCAGGTGGAAATCCAAACAAAATGCTATAAGGAGGGGGGAAAGCCCTGACCAGGCCCTTTCCAGGGCTCTACCAGGACACCCACAGCCCTGTGGCCCGGGCATGACACCCATCATGAAAAGTCAAGGCTAGAGCAGCTTTTGAATTAAAGGGGGCTCCAGCCAGAGGCATGGGATGTGTTAGGGAAAGAGCATCTAGAATTGCAGGGGATTTATTATGGCCTGTTTAGGGAAGAAACCAAAGCTGAAGAAGGGAGAGATTTAGATGATTTGCAGGGGAAGAGGAACAAAAGTAGAAGAATAAGGTGACAGAAAAAGCTGGCTGTTGTAAATATGTTTGTCTGCCCATGCCTTGTGCCCAGTTAGCACAGTCTGTCCTGTCTTCTTATTGCATTGATTTCTAACCCATTCTTAGGTGCAGGGTTTTGTTCTGTGTGAGTGTCTGCATACAGGGGTCTCAGTACCAGCAGCTGGAGTCAGACTATGGGCAGGAGTGCCTGCAGGTCCACGGTGCCAGCACCTGGAGTGAGTGCAGAAGTGCAATCACTAGTGAAGATCTGGCCAGGTTAGCTGGCAAGGGGGTGAAGTGGGGCAGAAGCCAAATATGTGTTCATGTCTGTAAGGATGAGGTCACTGGAGGAGAGGTCTGTTGGGAAGACGAGGGGAATCCCAGCCAGCTGCTGGAGATTCCTGCTGCAGGGTCTGAGGGTCCCTAATGGGTGGTCTGTCTCTGCAAAAGTGAGACCACAGGGTAGAGGTATGGTTTGGCTACTCAGGGTCCAGGGGGCTCCCAGGTAGGTCAGTGCAGGTGTGTGTGTGTGTCTGTGTGTGTGTCTGAGATGGTCTGTACCTGCAGCTGGAGTAGGGCTGTGACCAGCAGCCAAGGAGACTGGGATCCAGGGGCAGCTGATGTGCAAAGTGAACATCAGAGCCCAGCTGCTGGAGGAGGGGTTCACATTCTCCTGATGGACATCTGTCCTGCACAGCCAGAGAGAGAGGCAGAAAGAGGCCATTTGTGCTGAGTTTATGTGAGTGCTCTATACGTCTGTGCCTACCTGTTTGTCTGGCTGTGTATACAGCTGTGTATGTGATGCATTTGTGTGTTCTATATGCAAGTGCCTGATGGGAATATTTGCTTATCTGCACTGTGGATAAGCAGGCTGGACCTGTGGGCCATGAAGCTGTAACAGCCTCGAAAGTCTTGGGTTTTCAAATCTGGCATGTTTTTTCCCTGCCAAAACCTGCCACCCTTTGTTAGTTACTGTGATTAACACACATGAGGCTTCTATGCATTGGACAAAACTACACTCTGCTGTCTCAGAGAGGAGAAAAATGCCTGCAAATGTAATATGAAATGGAGATGTAGGATTTGTTAATACACAGGTACACTTCACCCTGCAGCAACCCTGGAAATACATTGCCAAGAAACCCTGAGACAGTCTCTAAGCAACCCAATGATTCTCTCCAATTGTGGCCCAGCTGGACATTGTCAGTGATCAATGAATTTAACTTCACAGGAAGAGACAGAAATGCCATTTAACGCTATTTTCCTGCTTTTGTGGATAGCCAGATCCGAAGGCTCGCTCTAAAACTGAACAAACTCCAAATCACAATTAAAAGTTTTGCTTACGAAGAAAGACTATAGATTACACTCACAGATGTATCAGGTAGGCTGAAAGTGGGATGGTCACTGCTAGTATCAAGTAGTCAAATGCTGGAAGGAAGAACTCAGTTGCAAAGGGCTAGATCAGAGACAAACCTTAAAAGCATCACTAGAATGCCATTCCAACCAAAGCTGCATTTTTTTAGGTGTTTTGTAGGTTTACCTTGTTAGTATTTGTTTCTTTCACTTCTGTGATGTTTTTATTAGATTGCTAGCTGGTAGCAATTTATATTAATAATTAGGTACCGTGAGTAGAGAAAAGTGAAGATAAACCATACAGGACTGATTTGAGGATTGGAGATTGGAAGGTTAAGAGGGGAGAGTGTATTTTGATTTTCTTTTGAGGGTTTTTTTGTTTGTTTGGTGTTTGTTTGTTTGTTTCATTTTGGTTTTTGTGGGTTTTTTATTGTTGGTCAAATAATATTAAAGGTGATTCCTTGAAGAAACCATCTGCACTATTCTTATGAGAGATGGAGGTGTATGGAGCAAGCTGTATGACACGTAGCCATTAAGCTATTTGGACTTGAACAGAAGTAACTACGTGACACACTACTACTACATTTATAAGCGATTTTTCTCCACTATATGGAAAAAGCCTAGAAGCATTATGACATTTCAATTACTCTCTGAAATAAAAGTATATTCTCAAAGAATTTTCCTGTCCATCTTCTCAAGCTGTACCATTCATGTCTACAAAAGTGCTTTTCTCAACAGTAGGGAGTCCTTACGTCTTTCATCTCTTTCAGTCTCTTTGACTACAGCTGAATCTTTCCTTGGGATTTTACAGCTTTACATAGAAAAGTAGATTGTAACAGGTGCAAACAGCAAAAATAGCTGATTGATAAAATATATTTGTAGTACTGACCTTCCTTGAGAGTATGTTCATTGATGTGGCCAGATATACTGCTCAAAAATAGTGTACTAAAGTAAGCATACTAGTATAGTTTATTATGGCCATACCAATCTGTATGTTATTTTGATGAAAAATAACTGTTCAAATTGTGTAACTGACACCTTCATACCTGGAGACAGCCCTCATGTTCAGACAATGGACTGCTTAAAATCATTATACACAGCTAGCCTCTGTGCAGGATACAGAAGTGAAGTGAAATCATAAATACTGCCACTGTAGTAATCTCTGTACTAGAAACTCTCCTCCGTAACTGATATGTTTAATTCTTCTGTATTGTAAATTGCAGACACATATCAAGCTTGCCACAGCTCTTAAATGATTTTCTAAGGTATGAAATTGAAGCCCTTGGACTTACTGATTTCTGCTTTCATGGCAAGTCCTATCACCTGTGGTATTTTTGCTTGAGTTTCAGCAGTTGAGTTCTTAATCAGGCCTGGATTTTTGTGTCATTTAAACATAACTCAAGTCATCTCCAAGGGCTGAGAAATTTCAGAACACTTGATTCTCACATTAAGTTTCTGGCAACTTGACAGATGGCAGTTTAAGTTACTTCTAGGGTAAGGGAAAGGGATTTACAATTAAAAGGCACTCAACTAACTGATTTCACTATCCCACATTTATAGCAGTTAATGCTGAAAGCCACACTTCACACAGACCAGTGTGTGATGAACTTTGATTCCTTCATATTAACAGGAAATATAGGGATTTAAGATAAGTGGATTTTCCATAGATTTTTTTTTTCTGTACCACTCTTGTACCATTTCTTGAATTCTTTTATCCCTCTTTTGTTTCTGTTCTTTGTGCTGGTTTTGCCCCTTCGTTTTTGCCTTGGTTGGGGCTGTGTTTGGTGGTTTGTTTTTTTCCTGCTGCTTAATGCTAGAGAAATTACATTACTAAGTGACTGATCTCCTACAATACTTCCAGATTTCTGGGTTTTGGTGTTTGGTTTGTTTTTCAGAAAGCAGGAGTTAGTGAGGGACAAGATCCAGAATATTTGAGGAACCAATTTCATCTCAAGACTAGAAGTCATGAAAAATAATTCAGTATCTGTATAGACTTTTGCTTGGATCTAGTCACAAGCATAGGAACATAGATTTATGAACAACATTTGCATCTTTCACAAGATGGTCTAAGACATCAGAACAAGAGACAGAAAACGTAGAATGTTATCCCACCTTCTGCTCAAATTCCTATTATCTTTAGGAAAGATAAAAGAGAAATAAGTAATACATTCCTTAAAGAAACCATACCATTTTTGACATAATTTACCTTAAATTGCTGAAACAGTATGCTTTCCTCCTATAAAACTCTTATAATAATATTTAAAGCATACTTAATGATTTTCAGAATTTATTAATACACACTAAATAGTATAAGATCTCTTGCAGTGGCCAGGGGCAGCTGCCTGTCAAAGCGTATAATAAATGTATGAATTTTCACAATCTCACTCTTTGATTATTTGAAGATAAGCATGGCTTTGATTTAATTAATGACTGGTTATGAAATTTTTTTCTATGAATTTGCCTACTCACTTTTCAGACCCAGGTGAAATATTACTATCCATAACTTGGCCATCTGCTGTAGGGAAAACCAAATTCCTTTTGTTTCAAATCTGCCTTCTGTTTGGTGCCTTCCTTAACTCCTGCACTGGAACTCATGAGGAATAGTCAATCCCCATTCAGTTTCAATCTCAAGTTTATTGACTTCTGTCAAACCTAATTCAGTTGTCTATTTTTTCCAGACTAGATCCTTAGAAAGCTTCACTGGAAAGTCTTCAAGTAATTCTTACTTAAGCAGAGGTAATACTACACTTTTGGCCACATTTTTTTACCTTTCTCTTAGCATTTTGTGGTTCTCCCATGTCTCTCAGTCTGACCTACATAAAATATGACAGTACTTCTGCATGGAATAATGCTTCTATCTTCTGAAAAACATAACCAGAGTTTATTTAAAAATTCTGTCCACTAGACAAATACAACGCATATCTTGCCACCCTTTCCAAGTGTCTTAACATTTGTACCTGTGGTGAAACCCTGCCAACACGAACACCAATCTTGATACACCTTTGACTGCTGATTTAGAGACAGTAGGATTGCTTGTTGGCCAATTCTATTCAGCCAGAAGCTGCTCAGAGAACCTCTGCAGGAAAAAAATATGTTTGGTCTGTGGCATTGGTTACTCCTAGACTATGGTAAAATTCTCCTGGAAATTATGTCCCAAATTTTTTTAGTCAGTTCTTCATTCTATAACTTGAAAAAAAAAAAAAGATGACAGATTGTGTTTTCTTTGCCTAACATGGAGCTGTTTGTGCTGGCATAGACTAAATGGTATTTTATTACTTCTCAATGATTTTGTGTATTTTTCAAAAAGAACATAAAGAAAAAGAACCTTGGTGAGTTTCACTGCTCCATTAAAATCTTCCTCAGTCATACTGCAGCCATTTCAGTAAATCCCTGGGGAATTTTTGGTATAACTTTTTTTCCCTTCTCAAAACAACGGAGATGGGGTACACAATAATAGCATGTCTGATGGCAAATAAGAGGACCTGGCTTAACCCTGACTATTCATGTAGATTTTACTCTGAAGATGAAATAATTATGTCCTGTCAGTAGCTCTTGCTGTGGTCATTGAGAGCTGTCTAATGCATTATCTTGCACAATACTGACACCAGTCTGAGTAACACTAAACTAGTGCATCTTTAATAAAACTTAAGGCAGACTACATCTTCTTCACTGAAGATGCTAATAATTATCTCAGCTTTTCTTTATAGCATGACACCTTGTCTGTTCTAAGTGTTTCTGGCGAAAATAAAGCTTGGAGCTTTTACTCCTGAGAGCACAAAGGTTGAAAGGCAGACTTTTCATGACTTTCCTCCAATTCTTTCATTTTGTCAGCCCTCATTTAGAGATGATTGAATTGCAGCCATTAACACCATATCCCCTGGGTATCTGGATGATTCACAGAACTGTACCCTGCAGTGCCTCAGTGCAGGAGGCAGTAGCACCACCACTGGTGAAAGCATGCCAAGAGTCCTTTGAAGAGGAAGATGAGGATGAATTGACTTGCCATTGGGATTCTGTACTTAGGAATTACAATAAAAGGCAATGGAAAACTTGTGGAAGGCTGAAAGCTAGAGAGAAAAGACAGTATGAGATCTTCAAGAAAACAATACTTAATTCAGATCTGAAATGTCTTCCGGTGTATTTTCATTCACCGGAGTTAATGCAGAGTATGGATTTTAATTCTTAAACTCAACAATACGCTAATATATTCCTACAAGTTATTTGCATTTTAGCACCATCACTGTAGTATTTACCTTAAAAATTTTACTTATCAGTCACTTCAGTAACAGCTGAACATTTCTGAACATTTATGCACAATTTCTGTGTAATTCATTGGTGCTGTTTAAGGCCATTGGTGTTGTTTAGGTCCTCCAACTCAGTGCTAGAAGCTACAGACGTTCTGTTCAGTTCTTCAGAGTTCAATTTACTGCAATAGCCTTAATAGGCTGGATCAGAAATAAACAGCTGGCAAGGGAAATGCATATTCTGATCGATTCAGGGATGGTAAACACTTGCTTTTCAAGCAGTTCTCTTCTCCCTGTCCTTTCTTCTCCCCACTTCATTTATTTTCTTTTGTCCGCTGTCTTTTTCAGATAATAAGCAATTTACTTGCCTAGCCATTTTTCATTTGTTTTACATACTAAGACTGGGAAATCTTTTATGTAATCTGGTTTCCCAGAAATGTAGCGAGGGCCATTAGGATGTTTACACTTTTGTTTCTACCTTGCATCTATCTGTGTTTAAGTCACTTTGAGACGTTTTCATTTTTCCATTTTGTTGTGAAACTGATGAACAGTGGTAGTTAAATTGCTCTGTACATAATGTTTCTCCCTAGCTCTTCTTCTAAGAATTTGCAATTTTGCAGATTGTACTCCCCAAACATGAAAAGGCCCTCACTATAGATTTAGAAAGCACTTAGTTAATCCTGATGCTGCCTAATGGGTTTAAAATGCATTAACACTCATTGGGTAGGTTTCTCATCTCTTCTGTTTTGACTGTTGATCATCTGAGTCCATTTATATACTGTTTGCAAAACTGGCTTAAGTGGAAATAGCACATCATCATTTCTGAAACCATCATTGAAGATTGGTCTTTTGACTGTCAAAATAAGAAGAAGTCATAAAATTCTAGTGTGTTTTTTTTTTTTCTTGTTGTGGGTTTTTTGGTTTTTGGAGAAGAATATAGAGTTTTGGTATTTTGCAGAAGTTTGGTAAGGGGTCTGTGTGTTTTTGTGTGTGGGTCTTCCTATTCTCAGATCAGGATACTATGTTCACCTCTTTCAAACACCTCAAATGCGGTTCCCATTTTACCAACCTCTTGGTTCATTCCCATCCTCATATTTAGGGGAATGCAAATGAGACTTTGTTTGGATTTCATTGTAGAGTAGTTTGACTAGAACATATACAGGCAGCAACTTTGCACAGTGAGTTTTGTAGCTGCTACTAGAGATCTCTTGATGGGAAGATCTTCATGGAAGTTAGAGACAAAGGCACTTCTAATATATTCTTTACTTCCAGAATTATTCTTCTTCAACAGCCATATTAAATCCTACTTTTAAATAGTGTCATCCTTGCAATATTTCATGTAGCTGTTCTTCTCATTGCTTACAATCTGTCACGCTTTTCCACCACAGTGGAAGGATTCACTTGCCATCAGAAGGAAGATATAACAAGTTGACGGGAAGCTGCAGATAGAGTTCACATTTGTCTATAGCATGCCTGCACTGTAGTCAGGTGGAGCATGCATAGCTGTACCAAGAGTGGCAGAAATCTACATTTGCTGGTACCAATGAGAGATAAAAATTGACAGTCATAGGTTTGGGTTCATGAGGTTTGCATAAAGCATGGGTAGCTGGCCAATGCTGGAGGCCTGGATGCTAACACTGTTGCTGATAACACCTGGCAAAGATATTCTACATTCCGTACTCTTGCACTTCCGGAGAGACTGTGGGCATATGTAATGCATTGTGATGGTGTACAAATGCAGGCATGACCCCAGTGCCACACCCAAGAACTCCACTGCTGGGTTGACTTTCAGAGTTGTTAATGTGGTAAAGTTATGATGACAACAGAACTGAAAATGTTTGGCAGGACTTCAGGGCATTTGATTCCTTCTCATTTCTACTCTGTCTTTACACAATTATTTATCTAATCTTACTACTTTCAGAATTTCATACAGATTATTATGCAAGCTAATGGTGTATCTCTTAAATGTAAAGCTTCCTAAGTGGATTTACTGGACATATTTTAAAAGGATCACTAAATAATTTATTTATCAATTTGGTGTGAGCAGAAAAATGCAGAAAGTAGAGAGAATGTTTTGGATTGCACTGTTGGATAAAGGGGACAACAAAAGACTAAAATTATTCATGGGGTACCGATAAAGACTGCTGTATACAATGGAGTAAGAACTCCAGGGTCTAGATTGGATAAAGGAGAATAAAACAAATGGTAGGAGCAGATGCTGGACTCGCAGAAGTGAACAACCCCAGTGCAGGCATGTCCACATCAGAGAAGAAAAACTGGAGAAAAACGGGGTTTTCACTGAATTTTCTGGAGTGGAAAAAGCTTGCTGAAATCCCTCCAGAAGGTTCTGATAAGGCACATGGAAAATGTGGATGTGGCTGGTGGCAACCAACATGGTTTCATAACAGGCAAATCATGTCTGACTAATGTGGTGGCCTTTCATGATAGGGTCACAGTGTCAGTGAACAGAGGAAGAGCAACTGATTCTATCTATCCACCTGGACTTGTGAATGAATTTGACACTGACCCACACAACATCCTGGTCCCAAGAAAGGATATAGATTTGATGGATGGACCACTCAGTAGGTAAGCATTTAACTGGATGGTCATACTCAAACAGTACTGGTCAACAGCTTGGTGTCCAAATGGACCTGAGTGATAAGTGACATTCCTTAGGGGTTGGTACTGGAGCTGGTGCTGCTTAACACCTTTGTGAGTGACATGGACCGTGGGAATAAATGCACCCATAGCAAGTTTGCTGATGACACCAAGCTATGAGGTGTGGCCAACACACGGGAGGGAAGGGATGCCATCCAGAGGGACCTTGACAGGCTGGAGAGATGGGCCCAGGTCAACCTCATGAACTTCAACAAGGCCAAGTACAAGGTCTTGCACCTGGGCTGGGGCAGTCCCCAGCAAAAATACATGCTGAGATTAGGCTGATAAAAGCCCTGAAGACAAGAAGTGAGTGCAGGTAAGAGCCACAAAGATGATTCAAGAGCTGGAGTACCTCTCCTGTTATGACAGGCTGAGAGATTTGGTGAAGTTCAACCGGGAAAAGAGAAGGCTCCAGAAAGACATTACAGCAGCTTTCCAGTCCCATAAGGGGGCCTACAGGAAAGCTGGAGAGGGACTTTTTGTAAGGACATGTAGTGATAGGGGTAATGGCTTTATGCTGGAAGAGGGTAGATTTTGATTAGACATTAGGAAGAAATTCTTTAGTGTGAGGGTGTTAAGACACTGGAGCAAGTTGCTCAGGGAAGTTGTGGATGCCCCCTCCCTGGAAGTGTTCAAGGCCAGGTTGGGTGGGGCTTTGAACAACCTGGTCTAGTGGGAGGTGTCTGTACCCATGCAGGAGTGTTGGAACTAGCTGATCTTTAAGGTCCCTTCCAACAAAAAACATTCTGTCATAATGAGGTCACTGCTGCAGCAATGGAAGTAGAGCCCTCGAGGAGGGAGGCAGGTGTGCAGACAGCAGGGCTTCTCTGGCTAGGGCACTGATCTGTAAGGGAATTTTGCATCTGAGGGATAAGCAATGCCAGGTGTACTGGAGTCCTGCAAAGCAGTGACAGTGAGTACTACCTAATCTATCTAATGTAGAACCTCCTTTCTGCATTTAATTTTTTTGAGAGAACTAGGTCTCTAGCAAAAAGTAATTGTCCCTTCCACTGAGGGAACAGAGATCCAGAAAGAAGTCCCCCCCATCTGCCCCAGATACAGGCTAACTGAGGGGATTATGGTAGATTCTCCTTTTGCCTTATGTTCTGAGTGAGACTGGCATCCTGTCACCAGAAGATTGACTAAACTTTCAGACCATGGGCATCTTCAGTGAGAGCATTTTCTGCTGTTCAAGTTCAATTCATCTGAAGCCAAAAATATAAGAACAAACAAAAACAAAAACAAACAAACAAACAAACAAAATTAAGTTGAATGAAAGCTTGGTCTCTCCTGATCACTGAGGATCTGTCCCGATCAGCTCACAATCAATTTCACTGAATGTGAAGATTGGAAGGAATACATCTTTTTTTCCTCTCTGCTGTAAAGACTTTTCTCTTTTGCTGGGCTGTGTCCACTTTGCATAAAACTGAGTCCTGAAGCCCAGTTCAGCCTGTAGCAGCTGAGAAGGGCTGGAGACTACTCTTGAAAAGAAAAGAACATAATTTGTTGGCTAGAGCACGCTACTCAGTAACTGAGACCATGGTTCCTTTAGACCTCTTTAGAGAAGGATTTTGTTTCTGGGAAGGATGCTGCCACCGTCCCCTGTTTTGGCTTCCTGCAGGCCTTAGATAGAGATATTGACACCTTCTCATGTAAACTAATCTTGCAGGGGGACTACAAGTGGGATGTGGCCATTTCTCCAAGACAGGAGATACTGTACATCGTCACGCTGCTCAAACATGCTAGTAGATATATCAGCTATTTGTTTTGAAAACATTTTATTGTGTCATGTAAAAAAAAAAAAGGTAGCATATAGAGAAACTTACCCTTGAGTGCCAGCTCAGGGTGTTGTAACTGGAATATCTTTAGCCTTTACTACCCAGCTGTTACCGAGGGCTTCTTTTTAAAGCAGCAGGATGAATGTAACAGGAGCTGGAAGCACAGCAAAATACAGACATTAAATTAATTACCATCAGTAGTGGTTCACACCTTCACAAATTATTTTAGGGAACCACATCCAGAAATGGCATATGAAAACCTTATTACCAACTACACATATTGCCCTCTGCCATTCTAGGTCTTCTACATAAGCCGATTATATAGATAATAAGAGCTTTTCTGTGGTGTTGTATGATAACAATACTTTGAGCTGTGTCACTTTATCTTGTCTTCCTTTCTTGGCTTTCCCTGTATTAGGTATTATTAATTTCAATTGGACAATGGAATTGGGAGTGCCACAATTAAGTTATTCTACCAATGTTAGCAAGCATGGAAGTACATCACTCAAATTCAAGGTTGTGGGTAACAGTGTTACCGTAAAGATACCGTAACTAACTTTACTGCTTCTGCAAGTCTGCCAAAGGCATCAGATAATACATTCAAATACCTAACAGACATAGGAACCATGTCCTAGGGAAAAGATTAGTTTTGTTTTTTTTTTATTTTGGGCAACTTCAAAAGAATTTCATTTGACTGCAGGCAATTCTAAGTCAAGATTTATTTAACAAGAAAGTGAGGGTGGTGAATAAGAAGGAAATGTATAGCAGCAACTCAAATGTTAGCGGAAAAGTATCAGGTTAGGAACCTTGAATAGAAAATGGACATGTCAGCCTTCTCTCTAGCCTACTCATTGTTGAAAAGAATCGTCCAGTGCACTTTCTGAATCACAGAAACAACATAAATGGAACAGAGTTTCTCTGGAAACCTGTTCTAGTGTGTAACCACTCACACATGATGAAAAAATTGTTTCCTGTTACTAAGTCAAATAGACTGGCATTGCTACATGGGGATGTAGCATGTGATTTTTTTTCTCCCTTTTTGTCAAAATGACAGAAATTGTATAATGCATTTGGTTTGAGCAACTCTGCAGCACTTTCTCCTTGTCTTTGAACAGTTTACTGTTCAAATTGGCAGAAAAGTTGGATAGGTATGGAAAAGTACTACCCTTTCAATGCTAAGTGATGGCTTTAACTTTAATCAGATTAGGAGCTCCAAAAACACATGTAGGACCTTCACAAATCCAATTATAGAGTTTGACATGCCAGTAGGAAACATTTGTTCCCCACATAAGCCTCACAGTTTTTAATTCTGACATGAATGATGAATCTGTTCTGTATTAATTCTAATTCTGGTTATTGTAACAGCAAATAACATCTCATTTATGAAAAATGTGTCAGATTTTTATAAATTATTTTTATCCCTGAGATCTTTGTTTCTCTGATAGAATAAGGTACTCAGCCTGCTTATGATTTTATTCAGATTGTAATTCCTTGTCCTGATTTTAAATTGCTGACTTCTGTATCTTCATGGGAAGCTCCTTTATTTCTTGTCCTATGAAAGCTGATGTGTGACATTTGGCTTACCTATTGACAGTGGCTATTGCAGGGATGTTACTGCTCTAGCATTTTTGACCTAGAACATGTCCAGTGGCCAGAGCAGAGAGAACTGGTAAAAGCACTTAGCTGCTGCCAAGTATTTCTGACACAGAAAGGACATAACCCCATCAGCCTTGCTCTGATCCTACACTAAGGAGCCTTGTTCCAATGGCTAATGAGATTATGTATGGTAGCCTACAGACACACACAGGCTTCCAGATTCAGCCTCATCTTTTATTTACAGTTCTGAGGCATCTTACACACTTGCACCATCTTTTGTGCTTCACAATTACAGTGTCTTACTCACTACAGAACAGAGAATTGTGGTCTGTCACCTGTAGGAGTAATTAAAAAAACAGCTTCTTGCAACCCCACTTCTGAGTCCTCCCTGTTGAAGTTCATGTGTCTCTCTTCCTTGGTGTTTGGTATAGCTATTACTTTCCTTGACTCAGAAGATGACATCTACACAGATGTCTGTTCCTGGTTGCCAGGCCAAGGAGGGCATCCTATCCCAATGCATACTAAACGTCTCAAATCTGCATGCAGATAGTGCCAGTCCTATCCATACTGTGTGCATGGTGTGTCCTCAGAGAACACACCTATCCTACCAGGCTCTCCCAGCACTTGTCCTGCTCCTGACTCCTCTGACACCACGAGGCAGCCTTCCCACTGATCCTCATGGTTGCCTAGGAATGCAGGAAAAAGTCACAGGCATTATAGCACATCATCAGCCCTCCCATGCTTTGAAGCCATCATAAGGAAATAAGCCCCTAAAAGACCAGCCTTCTGGGAGAAGAAGGCTGGGGAAAGCAAACACAAGACTTTGTGAGCCTTACCAAATAAAAGAGGATGGATGTCAGCTGAAGGATGGATCTGCTTACAGTGTTTGGCCAAAGCTTTTCTGAGGCACTCAGCAGCAAACACACAGTGCATCCAGTGGTGGCAAAACATCCCTTTGTTTTGCCAGCACTGTGTAGCCTACATAGAGAGACTTTACTTGGCAGAGTGCTTCTGAGGTGGTGAGAAGGGAGACATTTTTAAGCCATCTTTGCAAAGTGAAAATTACAAGGGCTGGGAAAAGCTGTGGCATCTCCAGCATATGAACTGGCTGGGGCCTCTCTAAATGGGAGAGATGTCTTTCTGACATCTTGGACAGTAAAGCAGGACAGTGAAAATGCAATCATTTTTCCTCTATTACAATCATTAGGATCCTATTACTTCCAGCACCCAATTGTGAAACTTAAATTGCGGTAATAAGCTGTAATACAAAGGTATTCAGCCTTGCCCTCTTCTTGACAAAGAGTCACAGAATCACAGAACAGTCATGGTTGGAAAAGACCTTTCAGATCACTGTGTCCAAATCACAACACCCCTCCCCAAAATAAAATACAAACCATATAAATATGTGTATGTCACCATGCCCACTAAATCAGATCATGAAGTTCCTTGTCTAGACATTTTTTGAATACCTCAGGAATGGTGACTTCACAACATTGCTGGGCAGCCCATTACAGCAGCTGACTACTTTCTCAGTAAATAAATTCACCTTAATATCCAGTCTAAACCTCCTCTGGTGCAACTTCAGGCTGTTTCCTCTAGTCTCACAGTGCTGAGACTAGAGCTGCTTTTCTTAGGAATATAATTAACCTGGTGTTTCTGGATATTTCTGAATATTTCAGCTTAAATATTCAATTGTGCAGCTAGATGAGTCATGAGTGGCATTGTTCAGGGACTGGGACTGGGACTGGTGCTGTTTAACATCTTTGTGAGTAACATGGACCTTGGGAATAAATGCACTCTCTAGTCCACAGAGGTGAACTGTTCTTAGATTCTTGGGCCTGTAACACTTCAGGTCACCAAGGGAGAGATGCAGTGTACCAATAGGCCCATCCACCAAGGAGTGGATTTAACTTTAGACACTACTGCACAGGTTATTAGTGATTGTGACATATGTGCAGCAATCAAACAAGTTAAATGGTTAAAACCTTTGTGATACAGGGGATGATGGTGTAAATACATCATGGAGAAGCCAGTCAGATTCATTACCTCACACTCCCTCAGACTTGCCAGGGTAAGTGCTTTGTGAAAGGCAAGTGTTGTGCATGGTACCCCAGAGAGGATCAAGTCAGACAATGGGACTCATTTCAAAAAACACCTAACAGACAACTGGGCCAAAGAGCATGGTGTAGAGTGTATATAACATATTCATACCATACTTTCATGCACCAGCATCCAGAAAAATTGAATGCTACAACGGCTTGCTGAAAAACACCCTGAAAGCTTTGGGCAGTGGGACTTTCAAAAATTGTGATAAGCATTTGGTAGAAGCCACCTCCCTAGTTAACACCATTTACCAATTGAGCTGGCCCTGCTAAATCGTATCTTTTACATAAACTGGATGGGGATAAAGTCCCCATTGTTCATGAAAGGAGTCTGCTGTGAAAAACTGGTTGGGTGTATCATGCTTTGAGCAAAGACAAACCTGTTCATTGTCTCTGCTCAAGGTCCTGGACATAGTGAGATATGCAGGATAGGGAAGTCCATTGTGCACCACAGGAGCACATAACTCCAGCTGAGACCACTTAGTTTCACTTTCTATAGTTTTAGTTGTTCTATAATAGTAATCACTTGTATTAACTATGTAGTGGCATACAAGAGTCTCAGGAAGAGCCTGCAGCATGGGAGCACCCATACATCCTAGACCATCTGTCTTGCCTTGAGAAACTGCCATGATGAACCTGTGCAGCCTGGACTTAACAAATGTCTTGAATACTAAAGACAGTTCATAGCTGGGTGAATCAGTATGGAGAGAAATGGAATGCAATAAAGGGTGGAATGTCATAGTTTAAGTGGACCAGGATAATTTTTGGTTCCTAAAAAGGAACCTAAAGGGTGAATATTTAAGACCCTGAGGGATCCGAGAGGGTCAGCACCCCTGGGGGTCCCTTCCCTCCCATTCCCTGCCCACACTCTATAAAGCTCAGGCAGACCCCAGCCCCTCCTCTCTTTCGCCCGCTCTGTGCTTCGCTGCTGTTCCCCTGTGCTCCTTTACCCCCAGCTCGACGCTGCTCTTCAGAATCCACATCCATCGGGTGCTGGGAAGAGCCCTGGAGCCCTCTCCTGAGTCGGCCTTGCAGCAAGGGGCCCTCAGGAACCTGTCCTTGACACCAGCAACAGAGGGTTGTGTGGATACACTTGTATACATTTGTATTTTTGTTCTTTATTCCTTCTGTTACTGCCCTTCTGTTACAATAAACCTCTTCCAGTTTTAAACTTCAGCTTTTAAGTCTCTCATTGTTACTCCCTTTGCCTTCCCTTGGGAGGGTGAAGGGGGGTAATAGACAGCAATTCTGCCCTATGAGTTTTGATTCAGTCAGACTGCTAAACCGTGATAGTCTCCCCAGCTTTTCTGTAGGCCCCTCCAAGGTATGGAAGGGCACTATAAGGTCTCCTTAGATGAACAACCTCAATTCTCTCAGCTTGTCTTCACAAGAGGTGCCCCAGCCCAAGATCATCTTTGTGGTCCTACTCAGGACTCACTCCAACATCTCCATGCCTTTGTGTTGGGGGGGTGGGTCAGAACTGGATGCAGTACTCCAGGTGTGTTCTCAAAAAAAAACCAGAGTAGATGGGGAGAATCACCTCCCCAACCTCCTGTCCATGCTTCTTTTGATGCAGCCCAGGATACGGGTGGCTTTCTGGGCTGCAAGTGCACCTTGCTGGCTCATGTTGAGCTTCTTATTAACTTATTATTAACTTATTCTTATTGTTGACACCCCTGAGTTCTTGTCTTCAGGGCTTTTCTCAACCTGTTCTCCACTCAGAATGTATTTTTGCTGGAGATTGCCCCAACCCAGGTGCAAGACCTTGTACTTGGCCTTGTTGAAGTTCATGAGGCTGGCCTGGGCCCACTTCTCTAGCCTGTCAAGGTCCCTCTGGATGGCATCCCTTCCCAGCCCAAGTACCAATCCCTGAACAATGCCACTCATGACTCATCTAGCTGCAGAATTGAATATTTAAGCTGAAATATCAAGAAACACCAGGTTAATTATATTCTTATGAAGAGCAGCATACTAAAGTTAAATGTAAGCCTGATGGGAATTAAAATGAGACTGCTTCCTCCATCCTTTGCTCATTTTATCCCTCAAATTTCTCCACTGCAGATTTTTAAAAATCTTTACACTTTTCTATGATCATACCATCATTAAATAAAGGGGGGGAGGGAGGGGCAGGGGAGGTAAAGACATTGGGAGGAGGCTCACAGGAGATATGGAGGGTCACGTAATATCTTGACTGAAGTAACAAATAAAACTTGCTTTGTTCCTTGCTGTAATTGGAGCACAACTGCCAGGAAGAAGTGAAGTTCAAGGATTCTAAAGAGCTCTTGGCTACATCAGTGTATAAAGTGATCAAAGCCTCAAGTGAAGGAAACCAGTCAAATATTCATTCATGTCAGTCCAGATTTAACTCAAATGTACTAAAAACAATATAGTGATTAGTATATCTTTCAAAGAAAACACAGGATGGTAAGTTTCTGTTACAATATTATTTTTTGTTCCAGCTTGTTCTGATAGAGTACCCCAAAGCTACTGAAGCACTTTTAAAGATGAGAACTATATGAGAATTCTGAGAATTCCCTTCATAATGATATTTTCTTTTTAGCAAGTCATTAACACTGCAGTAGAAGCTAGCAAATTTAGTTTGATGCTAATGCACAGGTACTAAACCAGATCTGAGGCCTTATTAGTTGAGTATAATGTCTCTTAGAATGGCTGGATGTAGATGCATTTGATGGCTGTGCAAAAAGCAGGCTGGTAGCTAGAGAGTTCTTATATCACATTAGGTCTTCCCTTTAATCTCAAATAGCAAAAGTAACTGAACTCAGAAAGTGAAGCTAAATTTAAGAGACACTGTTTGATGGTGGTCCCCTTATCTGCACAAAAGTCAGTTCTGTAAACCTTCCTGAATTCTTGGCTTCACCTCTGAAACATAATGTTTACAAAGCTTTCTTTAATTAAGTTTAGTAATATCTAGACCGGGTCTAAAACAAGGAAAACCACACAAGGCACTCTTAAGTGCTTTAAAATTCAAAAACCTGGGAAAAGCTCTGTAGTTGCCGCAAAATGCTTTCATGTAATACAGGAAGAACAAATAGTTCTTCATGTCAAATTTTATCATGGAAAGTGCAAAAGAAAAAAAGGTTTTTTTCTTTACTAAAATAAAAATCTTAATTTCAGGACTAAATGTACGATTTCATATCTATCCATTGTTTGGTACTGGCTGACACCTTGAAGCACTAGGGGACCCATCTGCAGAATGATTCCCATAATGAACTGTTGTCTTTTAAATATATGAATTGCTGTAACACTCCTAATGAACTCATTTTAAGTAGCTGCTCTGCCAGAGTTCATGGGTAGAATGCAGATGTTACAAACATATTTCTGAGAAGTGTTCTGAAATGCTAACATTGAAGTAAAATTTACTTTTGGACAGACAGGTATCCTGGTGGTTACTTGTACCTTGACAAAGCATGAGGCAGTGTGGACGCTACCAGCTGAACCCAGAGGAAGTGCCTTTAGCTTAAGTGTCACGTTGTCTAAGTTAGGAGCAGACACGCAGATACAGATCTGCTCCTATGTCTCTTCTCAAAGGGAGTGCAGCTATAGCCAGCATGCCAAGTGGCTTATTTCCCTATAGTAGCTTGTACTGCCTGGCAGAACTTGGAAATATGAAGGTTACTTCTAATAGTCAAGTACATAAGAGCTCCAACTCCAACTGAGGCAATAGTTTTAATATATAAATTGCATGCTTTTTGGTTTTCAGTATTTGTATCTTGGGCTGCTACAAGAATTTGGTAGATGGCAAGGTCACCTAAATTGTCTTTGTGACCTGTGTCTGGGGCTCCTTAGCAGATTTGCAGTAGACAACTCTGCTCAGTCATCCACCAATTATGGTCATAAGCACCTAACCCATACCCAGGTCCCGGGTGAGAGCTCTTGCATGGTCTCATGTTGCAAAATTAACGGTCAAAAAATTAAAATCTGGCACCTCTGTAAGCTTCTGGGAGTAGAGGTGACTGGCAGGATGGAGCAGAGGGGACCTGGAGTGGGTAACCCTTGTCAGCATCTGGGGCCATGGTGAGTGCAGCTCTGTGAGCTGTGGTTTAGCTCATCTTTCTTGCACGTGTAGGAAACAACATCTGCCCCTGGCTGAAGGGTGAAGGCAGACAACAGCCTAAATATCTGCACATGTTGGCAGCACATCAGTCAGGTGATATGAGGGAGAACTGGCTTATTATCTGAGTCGGTGTCTTGAAAGAAACCTAACTCCTTGTATTTAATTAATAATTCTGTTAAGGCAGTGAGCTAAAGTGAAAAAGTACAGTCATCATTGAAACAACATAAATACTATAGGTAGTGGAAATAATACAAACTGAATGTAGCATATTTGATTGTGTCAGTTGGGTGTCACTCACTGTCTTTCTCCTCACATTTGCTACAGTAAATGCATCTTAGTTTCAATTAAATGATAGGGTCAGCAGGCCAAAGCAAATCAGAGGCTGCAGGCTGCAACTGCTTCTTCTAATGCTGTTATTAGGTTACATACAGCCATAAAACTACTGGTTTTAGTCTAGTCCCATCTGAGTGTGACAAACAAACAGTCATGGTTCAGACTTTTACATACCCATGTAAATGAGCACACTTAAGATATGTAGTAAACTTTTTAAATAGAGTGCAGAAAGAGAAATAAAAGTATAAAATATTACAAGTATAAAGTACAGAATCCTTTGGTTTATGAACATGGTATTGCATTCCTGTCGTTTCTTTTCCATTTATGTAGCGATTGCTCTACATAAAAAAACCAGACAAACGAACAAAAAACCCTAGCAAACCTTGTTCTTTCATATATTATTAAAATTAACTAAAATTTGCCATTTGAAGTAAAAACTCAGTTAAGGTGTCTTAGGCTGCTGGTCTTAGAGATCTTGCATTTATGTGTGGGCAGTGAAAGTGAAGTACACTTACTTAAGAGGGAACAGGACCCACAGCTTCTCTGCTCACTGCCAAAATGGCTGATGCTAGAGAAACACAACTCAAGAGATTATCTAATTTGTCTCCTGACAGCCCGCTGGGCTCTCTGCAGCAATCCACTAAACTATATATAGGTGCTGCCATGGTCACCACCTAGTCTGCAAAAGATCTGTTTTCATCCCTCTCTTTTTTTATTTACCAGGAGGATCAGAACACTTGTACCCTACCTCCTGTCATCTGTTGTTCCTTTTTTTTTTTTTTTTTTTTTTTTTTCCAGTCTGGAAAATTCCTTCTGCAGCAGTATATACTACCAGAATGGATGTGACACTGATGCCAGAAATTTGCACAATTTTTCTTGAGTATATCTAAAATTTTCCAAGATGTCCTGCAGTCCTTTCCTAGAAGCCAAGCTGTTAGAAAAGACTTCCTAACATTACACCTAACTCCTTCACCAGGGTCTTTGCCTCCTGCCCTAGCTCTTCTGGGCCAGAAAATGAGATTTTCTTTGCCCATTTGCAAATGAGCTTGGGGTTACACACATAGAACCTAAACATATTTTATTTTTCGCTTTTTTTTCTCTTCTTTCCCCTTTTTTTTTCCCCCCCCTTTTTCTGTTTTTTTGTTTTTGTTTTTGTTTTTTTTTCTTTTAGATACGACACAGAGTGGATTACCCTAGTTAGGAGAGGAAATCAGTGAACTTGACCAGTTTCCTGTGTTTTTTTAGTGTCATGTTCTGGACTTTGGGCTATTTTTAATGCATATTTTCAACTTGTCTTCAGAGCACTTTGCAGCTTCTTACATTACCAAACCTAGTAATCAGTATTGTCTCCAAAGGGGGCACAGGAAAATTAATGTTTTCAAAAGGAACTTTTTCTGCTGGTGCATCAGGAACTATAGCTGTGACAGGATTAAGCATACCCACCTCTTACAGCTTCCTCAAATGTTACAGGTGGCAGCAACACCCACTGTGAATCATTCTGATTCCTCTGCAGCAAGTGGCATAGGTGTTCTGGTGCTGGGGATTAAGCTCTTCTGGTGCAGCTGTTAACTTTCTCTCTCAGGCATTTTATCTCTGGTTTTACAGCTTCTTGTTTGCTTTGATTAGAGTCAGTGATTTTCAAGAACACTTAGGGAGCACTGTGTGGGTCATAGACCAAGCACGGAGATGTGCTCGTTCACAGTTAAGTTTTCACTGTACTTCTCTACTTCCTCTTGTGAGTGCCAGGGAATACAGCAATAAATCAAGAAAATAGCACAGCTAGGAATATGTGACTGTTCAGATTGGCAATGTGAGGTTCATACTCTTGCAAATTACATGGTCCAAGACAGTGACATGTAATTTTGTTTCAAAGGAAAAAAAAAAAGGTTTTTAGCAATTAGTACAAGATTAGTGAGTTCTGAGTGCATTGGATAAAGTAGTTCCTCTGCCCTACTACTTCCTCTTTGTTTGCTTTCTTTCAAATAGAATCCACACATCATTCTGGAAATAGGAATAAAATCAGAAAATCAGTTTGTGGCACAGGCTTGGCATAGTGAAGGAGTACTTTACAGAAATAAAAGTAGTAGTTTAAAGAAATATATAGGCCCTAGTTTAAAGAAGTCTGATGTAAATTTACTAGCTGGCTAACATAAGTATAGGTAAAAGAATAAGTGCATAGTAGAACACACTTGCTACAAAGGATACGTGCCTGGCAGTGGTATATATTATAATGGAACGTAGCTGCTATGGAAGATTTATCTCTGAGAACAGACAATGGGATGTCTCAAGGTTGCTGAAGTCTGCAGAAGTACCAAAACTGGGCAAAGCTAGTTCTGGGATTTCTGATTGCCAGAAAAGGAAGAAGATGATGAAGAAATGAGCACCAAGACCACTTGGAGACTAGAATGTGCATGCAGAAAAGGGTGGAAATCTATGTTAATGAGTTCTTGGAAAATATATGAATATGTTAATCATTTCTTGGAAACTGTATGAACATGTATATCTCACCTGTAGCCAACTAACATTGGTGCACACACTGGGAGGAGTGATCCCCTGTGTGTCCAGCGCTGCAGTAAAGAATACAGCTTATTAGTCTCCTGGATTGCTACTTCCACAGCATCAGTGGGAATGGTGTTCTTTGGGGTATTACAAGCTGAGGCCTGCCAGACTGCTAGTGAATAGTATAGTTCCACTTAGCCACAAATACACTCCACCAAAATGCTGAAGAAGCTGATTGCTACCTAAAGACATTTCTGAAGTTACCCCCATCTCAGGCACAAATAAAAAGCACCTGTTTTGGCCTTGAGTTACTTTGACACACTGGCATACCAAGGTTTCAGCACGATAGTTTGTGCCCTCTTAGATTCCCAAATTATCAAAAAGAATCTGTTCAGTAACATAGGATCTGTTCTTGTGGTGCATAGGAAGCTGGGAGGTGTTTAAGTGCAGCTCACTTTGCTGCTGACTGCCAGAGGGAGAGCAGTCATTCCTGTTCTGCTCCTTTACCTCCTGCCTGTGTTGTAAAAGCAGACTCCTGGCTCAGAAGTAGGCAACATGAGGCATTTAATCCACTTTTCTCTTCCACACTGAACTCACATAATCTGCAAGAGAGACAGGCCAAATCTGGTTATTTATAATTCAGCAAAACTCTGGCCTAGTGTTTGCATTGCCCTAGAGGGGCATGAGTGACTGATGCTTGCCATCCTACTCTTGATACTTTGGTTTTAAATTATTGGTACTGCATTTTTTTAGTGTTTTCTGGGCACTAAGACTTCAAGGCCAACCAGAAATCAGTATGTTATACTCCAAAGGGGAAAAAAACCAACAGACCAAAAAAAACAACTCCACAGGTAAGTATTTTACCAATCATCAAATATCCAATTATTTAATGTCAATATATAAACTCAAGAGAGATTTTATGCTTATGGGGATCATGGGATTATGGGGTACACAAGAACAGGTTTGGTGCCTTGTGTAATTCCAAAAGGTACAAGGAAGTGAAGCTTTCTGGAATGGTTTCATGATCCGTGTACCAGTCAGAAATTATAAAAATAAAAAATTTGCATTTTCAGTAGTAGGGAGAAAACTCAGCTGCTAATGGACATAACATTTACTGCACTGTCTGCAGAAAATAAATTGTCTTTTCACCATGCTATGTAACTTCAACTGCTGTTCACATTTCAGAGATTAGTGTTTACAAAGACAATTGGCAAGAGTACAAAATAAAAGGGTCAAGACTTTGCAGCAGGGCCCAGGGAGAATTTACTACAAGAGAATTGTGCCTCCCTTATGCCTTCCTTGTGGCCCTGCAGAACAATCAGGTCTTTCATCGTGCCAGTCCCAGGTCATCTTCATCTCTCAAGCAGGTTTAGAGCAGTGTGAAACCCATTGAAGTAATTGGGGGAAAATGAGTTTTCAGACAACCTGTGTTATAACTCCTTTCCCTGGGTGATAATCCCTAAGTCAGTCCAAAATTGCTTCCTGTCCAAAAATTGCCCAATATCTGATAAAGTGTTGTTCAGACTTTAAGTCCTACAGAGTCCCAGCAGAAGAACTGTGGTTTCTGACATTCCTCCACACTAGGGCAGAGAAGTTTTCTGAGAGGTAACACCACAGCACAGTTACCTTGATAATAAAGGCAGCCTGTTAATTACTAGAGTGGTGGCCTCACACTTAATGAGCGAAGAGCTTTGCTGTCTGTTCAGTAGCAGCCAAGCACCCCAAAAGGCAAAGAAAATATCAAGTTTATGTTTCAGCAACCCAAGGGAGGCTTGCGTGATCCAAGCACAGACATGCCGTCCTGCTCAAAGGCTTAGTATCTGTAAAACATGGTCAGTGGCCATCTAAACTGTGATAGCTGAATTACACATTTTTAATCACTCAGCGAAAATGTCTGCTTCACAAGTGCACCAAAAGATTTGTGTCAGGCCTATGAACCTGGTTGTGATCTTGTTTATCAAGCCTAGTAACTACAGTGGAATAGCTCACGATTTACAGTTTTGTGAGATCAGAAGAATGGCTTACTCTTTCAGCATCCCCAGTGTTTTGGCATATAATTTAGGCACACAGTGTTCTTGGATTCTCCTCCTACCTAATTTGTTGAAAAATAGGTTAGATACATTAATCATAGAAAAGGATTTGATTAAGGTTCTTCTTTTCCACCGCAGGGGGTCATGCCCTACCTTTCAGCTCTTTGCCCGTCTTGCTTTCAGGGACTGGCATAACCCCACTCATCTCATTCCCCTTCAAGAAAGCTTCTCCCCAGCCTCAGGTTGTTGTGTCCTATATTACCATGGATTATCAAATGGGGCATTCGGATTGGTTGTTTTGACTCACAGCAACTAGACATGGGTTCCTGGCACTAATACTTGCTTCTTTATGACCCTTTGGGCAGCAGGAACTGGAGAAGTGAAGAGTTGCAGCACTCACTGGGCTTTGGTAAGATGAGAGGTGGGCTGCATAGCTGTGCCCAGTGTCTTCTTTCTGACTTCAAGTGTTCAGATCCTTCAGTAAAAGAACCAAATGAAACTCAGAGAGGATTGCCCTGTTTTTCCCTCTGCTCTGATGTGAGATCTGGCAAAGCTGTGAGCTTCATCAGTTTTAGGAAAGTGTGCTCAGGGCTCCCCCCTGAAAAGAGCTTTCTCAATTTGCTCAAATAACTGTATTTCAGAGTGAAAAGCATGAAAGATACTTTGTTACACTTTGTTGATCAAATTGCACTTTTAAATAGTACGAGTTCTGCACTTTACATAACCATTTCCTGCCATGGTTAGCTTTCCAGAACCTGAAAGAAACGTTTCCTGCTGCTAGGGTTAGCTCACCGCTGTTTATTTACAAACACAATGCTCAGGCACTTTTTTTATACCCCCTCCCCCTTTCCTTTCTTGGAGGGTGCTTTTGCCCTGTACAGCCCTGTCCTCACACAGCCTTCCAATGAGCAGCACTGCCAGCTCAGGTGGGCTACCCCAGAAACACTGAGCATCTGTTGAACTTGAAAAGAAACTGAATATTCTGCAAATTTGTTAGAGGCTACAGGTGGTTTTGAACAGCCAGCTGAAGTCAGTGCCGGAAATATTACCACTCCTGAGGCTCCCAGGGGATTTTGCCAAAATGGGTCCTACAGTCACACTACTGACTCATGGGCAGAAATTTACATCTGAGCAAACGATGCTAAGGAAAAAGTGACCAAGCCAAAATGACTCATAGGGAAATGAAACCTCCAGAGAGAAGGCTGCTTTGACAGCCTGCTAACACACTTAACTGTAGCAGCACTCATGCAGCTGCCAGCACAGTCAGTGATGCAACTGGCTGCATAACCAGCAGGAAAGTAAATCTAGATATAGCCATAAACCCATGGCAGCCTAGTCCTAAACTCAGCAGCGTCTAAGACTTGTTGTCCAGTGGTTTTGTTGTAGAAAGCTGAATGGTCACAGGTAAATTTTGAGTGGATGGGTACTGAGAATTTTAACAGGAATTTAAACCACACTGAAATTTCCACCTAAGAAGTTGAGCTTTGTGGAAGGCAAGGTATTGAGAGGAGAAATCATAGCACAAAGAGCTTTCTGGGTTCCTATATTTTTTTCTGAGACTAACTCAAGGTTTGAAGCCGCAAAAACCACTGAAGAATACATGAAAAATATGCATGAGAAACCTGCTCAGCCCTTTCAACTTGAGGCTGCATCTTGGAAGAAAGAAGTGTCTAGTGCTGTGACTTCTTGAAACTTTCAGGATCTAAGGTTCTAAGTTACATAAAGTAAATTTCCTAATAATACAGTTAACTGCCTGAACACATCCATGGTTTTAACTTCAGACACATGCAATATGAATCTGAAGCAGCCCTGTGCAAACAGGATACTCTTTCTTTGTATAAAACATCATCTGCTGGGTCACATCTCTTCCTTTGGAATCAGCAGCTGGAAAGTATTAGATGACTCATAAGGAATTGAGAGCTTTGCAAAGCAGCATGCACCAAGCAACATACAGGGTGAAGTTTTAAAACCCACAACTTAAAACACCAATTGGAGTCTTCAAAATAGGAACAGAGTTAAGCTGCTCTGCAAGCTAGTTTGTGTTGCAAATTGACAAATGCGATCAAGCTAACACTCTTATGCACTATCAGAAAGGGCAAGGTAGAATCTTACACTTACTGCTTCCTGAGATAACTTACACGGCGCTTTGAGCTCTGACCCTGCCCTGACAGGCAGATGGTATCTCAGAGCCCTGGATGTACTTACAAAATGATTCAGATGAATAGGAGTAGGCAGTTGGGAATGTCAGTATACTGGTAGGTTACCTGCAGATTTCAGATTGTGTTTACATAGCATTGAACTATAAAAGCCAGATGTATTTTCTTCTTTATTCTGTAGCGTATGTAGGCAGTATTTCAGTATCCTAGTATCAGACTGCTTTTTTCAGGTGGATGCAAACAGAGCAGTCTGTTCTGTTTTACCATGTTCCCCCCTTAGCCTGGGACTAGAGACATGGGGTCTGATTGGGGTGGCCATTGTCTGAATGTTGCCAGGTATATTCATGGGTAGAAGCAATGCCAAGGTCTTGAGGCACAAGCTGGGCTAAGCAGGCATAGCTGAAGTATTCAGGCATGTCCACACACAGCTGGCCCAGAGTCTCGACCTCTGCCATATCTTTTCCAGGTGGAGCTGCCAGCTTACCTTTCTCCTGCAGCTGCCCACTTACAAAATGTGGGGAGAAAAACCATCAATGACTGTCTCCTAATGTCAGGTTTTCTTCCTTCATGTTTTCAACAACCTATTTCAGAGCTCTGCATCTGAAGATACCAATTTCAAATTATGTTTAACAACACTCATGTTTTGCCTCTGTAAAACCTTCCATCTCTTGAGCTGTAGCTCAGACATCAGACAGGCATAATATCTTCAAATTTTCCTCATTTGCTTGCTATATTTTCTCGGTGTTTCTTTTTAATGTTTTCTCCTGGTCTTTCTGTTCTCTCCACTATAGTCTAAGTTACCCATGTTTTTATGGCTGTAGCAGCAAAGTCCTTGTAACTTCCAGGATTTCTGTCTTTTACCTCACAAGAACAAATACGAATCTTAGAAAACAGGGATATGAAGGACCCACAAGCAGGGGTCTTGTGCCTTAGCACAGTTCATAGCCCCCTTGGAATCTGTCTGCAGCATCAGTAAAACTGCATGTCCTGTGTGGATGGGTTTGGAAATGTATGGGGCCAAACTGTGCTTGCCAGAAAAGTTTTTAGGAAGCCATAAAAAGGTAGAAATTCCTGATTCTAGAGTATCATTACTTCATGATATGATCATCTGTCTTTGAGTTACAGGTAATACAAATAGTAACAGATATTTGCCAACCTGTTTTCTGAAAGATCTCAGAAGATGAGCATCCCACAGCCTCTCCCTTGGTACCCGACTGGATGACATTCCTATCTTTCAATCTTTGAAACTTTTCTCCAGATTTCTAGGTATAACTTTAGCATATTTTATGAAAAAGAAACTATATTGCCCTATCACCAGAAAGAGAAGTGCATTAGCTTTGCTTCAGACTAAACCAACCTGTTTCTTGCAGCCATAGAATCGTAGAATCATCAGGGGTGGAAAAGACCTGTAAGATCATCAGGTCCAATCTTCCATCCTACAATCCCTAACCACTAAACCATCCACTGTAGCTCTTCATCTGCCCTGGGCAGCCTGTTCCAATGCCTCACCATTCTTTCTATGGTTTTTCATAATATCTAATCTGAACCTCCCCTAGTGGAGCTTTACCCCATTTCCTCTTGTCCTATCACTGGTCACCAGAAAGAAGAGGCCAGCATCTGTCTCACTACCACCCCTTTAATGTAGTTGTGGAGTCATTCCCCATCAGACACATTCTCTGCTGTCATTTACACTGTGTTTTCTGCGTTTCCCTGGACTTTTGCCACTGGCACCTCTGTGAGCCTGTGTGCCCAACTAGAGTGTTTTCTTCCAGCTGTAGTCTTGCTAGTGCTGAGTATTACTAAACTATTACCTCACTCAGCTTGCTGGTTATACTCCAGGTTATTCCAGTATCATGTTTGTTTCTTTTTTCATGGGAACATGAAGATGTTGAGTCAGATCAGGGCTCATTTTCATTCTATTTAGATATGCTTTTTGAGTTTGAACTTTTTTTTTTTGGAATACGGACTTTCGTTTTATGGTAGTACAGCTATAATGGTGGAAATTTAAGTGGAGTCTGCTGTTAAAGTAGTATTGATATAAAACTGTTATTGTACTTTTGCATGTGTTTTCTCTGCATGCAGACAGAATTTAGC
Source organism: Heliangelus exortis (assembly GCF_036169615.1). Classification (NCBI taxonomy): domain Eukaryota; kingdom Metazoa; phylum Chordata; class Aves; order Apodiformes; family Trochilidae; genus Heliangelus; species Heliangelus exortis. Next base: position 26,385,253 of record NC_092454.1, on the reverse strand, counting down.
TAAGTTCCACTGAATAAACTTATGATTATGAATCAGGGTTTGTAACCCAACTCCTTAGGGTGTTGTTAGTGGCATAAATGCCCAGGTATAAGGGCTAATGTTTCCTTCATTTGGTGATTAACAGTGCAGGCTTTATAATACTGGATTTTAAGTGATAACACATGCTATTCTGCCCAACTTTTAATTTGAAATTTGGTGTTCAGTGGTGACAGTAACTAGTTTCTAAATAATTATTTTATCTGTGTAGCTTAAAACGCTTTGTAGAAAACAGCTATCTATTATAATTATTATTTCTATTTTGCATAATTAATCTGTATTTTTTTCCTTGTTTGATTTCCTGAAGTGCAAAGACTGATTCACCGGATTCTCCACAGTATGTTACTAAAAGACTTGCAGTTAGAACCAACATTTCCTAAATCAATCTACTTGACTGTAATACTCTAAAAATTCTGCTACTACTGTCTCTACTACACAAATAATTATTTAATGAGGGGTTGAAAAAGGTGGCTCATCACATGGTAGTACATCAACTGACTGTGAGACACATAGATTTCCTTTTTCTGCAGTTTTTTAACCTACTTTACAGCTGCAGGAAGCCTCTCTGCCAACCTGAGAAGCACCAACCTGCTTGGTTCCCCACTGTTGCCCTGTCATTACCTCAGCCTTTACAGGTGATTATCAGGTCCAGCTCAAGGGCACTTTCTGTCATAGGCAAAATTAAGTGTTGCTATCCCAAGGATGATGAGAACTTCTTTCACCTTTGTTCTTGGTGTAGCTAAGTTCAGTTGTGATGTGGCTGTGCCAAGAACACAGCTGGCAGAGATTCCCAGCCTCCTCCAGCTCCCCAGCCCTAAGCCCTGATGTAGGGATGCCAAGGATACTGCTTCCCCCAACCCCTTATATGCATACAGGGTATTGTATGTACACCAGACAGCAGCAACACACATGATGCATGCAGCTAATGTGTCAGTAAAACAATTTTTTCAAAACATGTCTAATAATGATGATTCATGGACCATTACAGGAAAGACACATATGAATCTCACCCAGAGTTTCTCCTGGGGAGTTTCTGTTTGAACACAAGAGAACACTATGAGGACAGTCAGACATTGAAATGGTCTCTCAGGGAAAGTGGTGGATCCTGCACTTTGGAAAGCTTTAAGGCTCAGCTCAATGGGGTGCTGAGACACATCATATAGTCAATAATACTGGACGAGTTGGACCAAATGATCCTTAAGGTCCCTTCCAGCCTGACATTCAGTGATTCTATGATTCTATAAAATATTAGTGAACGACACCTTTGCTTACTTAGGAATTCTCTGTTAATCATAAAGTATATGAAGTTATCTTTGGCAAATTTCAATCCCTAGAATGGCAGTATATTAAAAGTTGTCTTATACACTAAGGAGTTCTTCATGTTTTTTATTAACAAAAGACCTGCTGTTTGTGATATGCAAGTATGACTTTTCTGTTGTCGTTGTTCGACAAAAGACACTGATCTACGGGCCCTTATGTCTTTATTAAATTGTGGCATATTGCTGTGAAGTTTAAAAACCAATACCAAGGGTCCAGCAATCATTATTCCATCAGCTGCACTTTCCAAAGAGGTGTGTGCAACACTTTTAGATATTTCAGCATTAAAAGTTTTTTGTCTGTTGCAAATTTAAACATGACTAAGAATTGGACTAGGATTTCAAGGCTTTTTGATCATCTCTCATCTCTCTTTTAGCAATGGTTTGTTACTTCCCAAAGTCAGTGGACCACAGGTTAAAAACATAAGGTCAATTAATCAATTAATCATTGCTCTAATTCTATTAACTCTTTCTCATCATGTACATATGGATATAGATGTCTGCTTTCTAACCAGAGAGTTAACCCTAGCCCAAATACACTACTGTCTGTTGTTTCTCCTGTGGTGAGATGAGTGTCCATTTGGATCATGAGATGTGTGCGCAGGGTTTTCTGCAATATGAGCAAAGTCATCAAATCAAACTCATACCATATGTAAATTCACTCAGCAAAATTGAGCATAGGGAATTGCTCCCATCTGGGAGAATCATGGGTGAAAAATGTCAGGGGCAGACCTAGTATTAATTGGTAGTTACTGCTTGTGTTTTATAAAAGAATATGTTTTCTATGCTAAAATTAAAGCAATATATGTTCAAAACCTTACAATTGTGGAGATTACTTTTTTTCCGCCCATTGAAGTGTTTTTACAGAGGACTGTATGAACATTCTTTTAAACTACATTACTCACGTGAGAAAAATGGCATTTTCACGCAGTTCATTAGAGATGGAAAATTAGATGTATTGTATTTGCTATGCACATACAGTTTCCTCCCAGTCTCCTCCTGAGATTATTAAAAATGGTCTCGAGTGTCATGTCTGACCCAGTCACTCAGCAGCCTTGAAAGCAAAGTACATGTCTGCCACTGTCCATCATCTCCCAGATCCAGGTCTGGCACTTAGGTTATCTTAATAGCTGTTGTCCGACAAACAACAAAAGGAATCACCTCTTACTAAAAAAACCATCTCAGAAGTCATGTAAAGAACAGGTGCAAACAAACAGAAAAGGAGCCCTCCCATTATTGTAGTAAGGAAACAGAGACATTACAGCTACCCTTAGAGCTTGCATATTTATTGAACAAATCCTACTAAAATAGCTAAAATACATCAGGTACTTGTAGTGCATTATTAAAGATCACATTGTTACAAAAGCTGCGTTTTCAGCAGTACACAACTGCAACTATACATAAATGCCACAACTGCTGAATATTACTTCTTGCTTTATACACAGCACAGTAGACATATCTAATCTATTGGAAAATAAAAATGTACAATCAGAGGGATACAGAAGGTGGAGAAAGGAAAGAAATCTAGGAAGAGCAGTGCATGCAGTAGTATTTAACAGTCAGAAGCAAAAATAGTTAAAACAAGGCCTGCCCTGTAAAAGGAAGAGCTAGAAGACAGTTATATAAAAAATTAAGGTGGGCTTTCAGACTGTGTCTAACACAACAACACTCCATGAGTAGATGATACTGTTTAGTTTCTTGTTTTGTTTTGTTTTGTTTTGTTTTGTTTTGTTTTGTTTTGTTTTGATAGAAGTCTGGGAGCAAGAACAAAAATGTAATGTACACATGTTGACAGTACCATAGAAATGTACTCTGCCCCTTTAGGACTTCTCCTCCCATAAATTTATTTTTTTTATTTTTTTTTTTTTTTTAAGCTATATCCCCTATTTTATGGATTTGAAGAGGACATCAAAACTTCCCTCTTCTTTAAAAAGATTTTAAAAAGACAAAAATAAAAAGAGGTTTTGAGAGGTTGGTGGAAAATTATTGCTCATCTCTCTCCATTAGGTGGATAGGTGTCAGAAAGGAGATTTTATGTGTATTACAGTTTTGTAATTGCTCCCACTATAACTGCATGTTTGTGAGTGGACCCTGATAGGGAATCAGTCCTTGTACACCATAAGAAGTTACTCACCTACAGCACTGAATAAGAAAGCCACACTGAAGACACAAGTAAACAAGTCAGTCCAGTCTAAAGAACAACATTCAGAAAAACAAAGTACCAACACCTTCTCAGAACATGGAAATAAAAAATAACTCCATCAGAGCTACCTTGCCAAGGAGCATATTTAAAGTCCAAAATAGCACCATTCATCAGTGTCTCAAATCCCGTGGCAGCATCACAATCACTTACCACAAGGAAACCATGAGTTTCATACTACTTCTATACATCAAAAGAGTACATGGATAAAATATAGATATACAGACAATCGATGGAAATAAACTACTAGGCTTGTTACATCTAAATGAAAAAAAAAAAAGAAGGGGGACTCTCAGCCTCTGCAAGAAGCAGTTCAGGATGGTGGAAATTGAGAGTGGTTTACCGGTTGTGTATGAGCAGTGGAGTTTGAGTAGTGGAAGACATTGCTGTGGTAGAAACAGGCCTGAGGGCCCACCTGTAATGTTTGTAAACATGGATTCACAGTGTGAAATTCTGAGAGCTTTCGCTTGAGTCAGAATGTTCGAAACTATTTTTTATGGTACACATTTGTCCACTGTTATTCCCTAAAGCAAGGCTCAGAGTCCCATAGGTTCTTCTTACACTGGATGATTTACACAGAAACAATTCCCAATATATGACACCATGACCTCATCAAACCCATACACCATATGTAATACAAATGGAGAAACTATGACTAAAAAGAGTAGAGGTAATTGATTTTGGTGAAATGCTGTCCATAGCCATTTGCTGGAAGCAGACGTGCCTCCTCCACCTCACTTTTCTTCTTGCGATTCACTTCCTTCGAGATGGGGGGACTTCCCTGTGGAGAGGAAAAACCAGTATTAGATGTGTTTTGTGAAGTCTATTTGATGGTGTCCTCCCTTTTGCTACCTAAAGTTTTCCAAATGTCTGTAGCTTTACTTCACAAGTAAAGGACTACTAAACATGGCTGAATCAGCTATAAGTGCTAATGCCACAGAAAAGATTTTAAAGCAAAGCCTTCCAGCAACCGATAAAAAAATGCTTTGGCTGGGGACGACTGAGTTTGCCCAAGCAGCCAAAATGCAAAAGATTCAAAAAGCATCCTTCACTGCTGAACTTGGGAATTTGGACATTTAGTGCAGCTATGGACACCCCAACCACCTGAGCAAAGTTACAGGAGAAGAAGATATGGAATTACAACACTTTTTGCAGTTCCCGACTGGGTGCAAATCATTACACTATTACTCAGAATTATTTTTCTAGCTTCTGCCAAACCAAGACATTTGTGCATCCTTCTTAGTAGCTGGGATAACTAGGTCTAAAACTGAACCTGCAGGAGCTGTCTGTGTAGTAGTTTTGGCATGTAAGTATGGCTGAAAATTAGAAATTACCTGTTTTGCACATGCAAAGCACAAAAGGCAGACACAGTGTCTCAGTGTCATGAATGCAAACCGCAAGGCCTCAAATCAACAGATGAACACTGAGCTCCTTTGACAATGTAACTCAAAACCAAGTGTACTCAAAAACAAATGTAAATAGTATTATCTACCAAAAATTAATGTGTTTGTTTGATTTTTTAACTCCCAAGTTCCATTTTCTGGCTCCACACCACCTTTAGCATAAAAGTGAGTCTTAGTTGCTAAAGACTGTATTATTATTAAGAGACTCTTTTACAGATTAGATCTCTCATTTTTCATCTTCTTATAGTATAAGGCGCTGTCCTACAGTAATAAGTGACTTTCCTATAATAACTCAATGAAAAGAACACACTAGTGTGTTACTTGTCTCAGGACAGGTAAGAGATGGTGTGCCAAATCAGCCAGCTGCCTCAGATAGGTTTTCATTAACCATACTTAACCACTCACTGGCTGTAGTCTGTACCTGTTCAGCAAAGCATTTGAATATGTTTCAGTTTAGGTCTCAAAAGCAAGCCTAAAGTCTAAGCACATGCTTAGAGTGACTTTGCTGATGCTATGTCAGTATAGGATCTTAAACAAAAAGAACTTGTTTAGCTAATGATACATTCCAAGTTGTGGAAAAAATCTGTGGGTTTTTCGTTCAAGAGATCAGAACTGTAAAGGTGTTTCATTGCTTAGGACATGCTTGTCATATAAGCTGATGGCTTTTAGTTTGTTTTAGAAACTGAAATTATCTTCTCCAAGTTCAGTATTTCTGATGTGAGAACTACAAATTTCTGAATTGAATTAGGAATTAAATACATAGCAGTCTCACAACTGCCAAGAAAGTTCAGTTTTGAGCAGTTTTTCTTTCCTGGCACTTCAAAGCCATATTTTTCATCGGAACACCCACATTTCCTAGATCTGTTTGTGCTGGAACTGAAGCTACACCATGGCTCTCCCACTGTCTTTATCACAGTTTACAGGATAAATTCTATCTTTGGATGGACAAACTCCCACCAGGGTTCTGCACTGTACACAGCCAGGTGCAATTTTCAGGCTGAACAGAGAGTAAAATCCTTTCCTGGGGCAAACTGGTGCCATCTCTCTTCAGGGCATCAGAAATGAAGAAATTAGAAGATTTTGATCAGTACATATGCAAAAGGGCTCTGCAAGCCAGGGGATGAAGCAGGAGTAGAAACAAACATACCTTGCCTTTGCTAGAGCCAAATTGGGGATTTTGCAAAAGGCAATTTCAGAATGAAAAAATCATATTTACATTTTAGTGACTCTACAAATGTATCTCCTCACAGGACTCCAGAAAATTGCATGCTCATGATAATATTTTTGCTTTTTTTCTTGACTGAAATTGCTACTTGTGTATGATTATAGGACATGAAAAGGAAACTAGAAACTTACACATGCAAACAGCCACGCCACACCACACAAGACCAAAGGTCTCAGCAAATTTCCAAAAGTATTGTCAGGCAGTTCCTTTTCAGCTGTTAAAACAATCTCAGTCCTGAAATTCTGCCATACAATCATAAGATAAGGAGTCCCATGGGACCCTGCTACGTCAAGAGATAAGCTGTCTGTAAGAAATGTATCCTTACATGAAAATGAAAACAGCACTTTTTTTTACTTCCATGAGAATGAAAAAAAAGCTTGAAAATCTGAAAAAAAACAGTTTCAAAAAAACCTATATTAATTTTGCTTTATTCTTTGAGTAGTAAAAGCTGTTTAGCCTTAAGTACAAACTGTTGAGCTGAGAGACTGAAAACTTTTTGCAGTCCTCTTCAGCAGTTTACCCTAATTAATTTTAAAAGATAGATGAAAAATTAGATTTCAAAGACACCAGTTTCTGCTAAGGATAGTACTCTGCTGGAAACTAGATTGTGTGCAGCTAATACTTAAGTTTTTTGAAGATAAAAGCTGGAGCTAGTTCTAAAAACCAGTCCTTGTGTATATAGGTCAATTATATTTTATAGAATTACATAAATGCTAGAAAAAATGCATCTGATTTAAAAAGCAGGAATCTAGACACTTTAAAGGAAAAAAGGATATTTTTTACTAGCTGAGAAACAATAATCTCTTTTGACAAACTTTTTTTAAATCTATGTACAGCATAAACCCAAGCTTATTCATAAATCCAATATAATGCAGCACTGCTACTATCTGTGCTGCACACAGCTTCATTCCAATTTTTCAAGAGCAACTTTAGTGATGAATAATAACTTACTAAAAGCTGCTAGCTTAAAAATTTGAATAAGCATTATCTAGTTAACACACATCTGATTCATAAAATTAGCAAATTAATTTAATGTAAGTATGACCATATGCAGCACATTCATTGTAATCTGGCATTGCTATCAGCCTGCTCAGCTGAACTTCTGAAATACCTTGAATGATAAGAATGGCAGTACTGCTGTATATGTTAAATTAAAAATGGGCATGCTGACACAAGTCTGGAAAGAGCCAACTGTTAATAGACCAGCTATCATTTCTAGAAGTCCTTTTATACAGGAAAAATATGGAAAATATAGGCTTATCCAGATAGAAGAGTTTTATTAGTAGGGAGCTAGAGACTAGATAGCAATTGAATGTTAATAAAACCAGTTTTCTCTGTGCTCTCTTCTTACTTACCTGCCATTAACTTGCCTGATTTTGGGTAAGTAATGGAAGGGAATTTGAAAATAAAACGTGTATTCTGTGGTTCTGAGTAACTATTACATTTTCTTACTCAATTTCATACTCAAATATCATTTATGAAACCAGCAATGGTAACAGAGCAAATTCTTACAAATCTTGTCTGCCAGGGCTCACCTTCAGCATTTAGGTTGAGGTACTTCTTCTCGAACTCACATGAAAATTGCCATGCTTTGTGTGCTTGTTATCAAGCCAGGTAAAGCACAAGCAGAAAAGTAAAAGCAGAAAACCAACACAAATCACTTCCTCCTCCTCCTACATTATCACTGACATTTTTTACCTGCAATGCTAAAATCTAATTGCCAAAATCAAGCATGCAAAACTCAGATGTCAAGATTGTAGAATCATAACTCAAACTCAAGAAATAAGAAATCTCAAAAATTAGTGGGTTTTCTTCTGATATGGAGCCACAAAGAATCCATATTTTCCACAAGCCTGAAGGGTAAAAAAAGTCTTTAAAATGAAAGCCAGAATCCTCAGCTAACTGTTGAGTCCTGAGGCCTTAATAAAAACAGAACACCATGGTACTCATGACGAAATAATGAGAGCTGGCTACTCTCTTGAAGAGGTCATAAAATAAAATTCATTGAACTTTCATCTTATCTAACTATTTATTAGATGAAAGAAATTACATAAATAACTTTACCTTTGGAAATCCCCCATCCCCTTGGCGGGTTGGAAAGATTTTCTGGTTTACCCAAATCATTAACCTCATCTGATAAACCTGTAGTGACACAAATACATATTTTATTAGTAACAAAGAGACATTCATTAAATGCAATCAAATGGTGTTCATGGGACAGATCATATTACTTAAACTGTGAGTTTAATGTCAGTTGAGCTTCACCCAGAGACCTAGTTGTGTTTTATGCTCAGTACATATTTTTAAGTACCTATGACCATGTCTCTAAACTATTTCAATTACATTGTTCGTGGTGATCTCAGTTCAATGGTTTTTATAATCTCTTTAAGAAATTTTGTATAATAATCTTACTGAGGACATTGTGAGCCCATTTTATTCTACCAGAAATCACTGGTGAAAGACTCCTTAATGAAGAGTCACCTTTACTGATGACTGCAGCAGACATTGGTCAGTAAAAGTTGCAGATGGTGCTGAAGATTTTATTTTCCTTCTGTGTCTGCCACAAGGGGCTTTGGAGTTTTGGGGGGGTTTTGTGGTTTGTTTTTTTGGTGGACTTTTTAATTTTTTTTTTTTTTTTTTTTTTTTTTTGGTTTTTTTTTTTTTTTTTTTTTTGTTGGTTGGGGGTTTTTTTGGTGGTTTTTTGTTTGTTTTTTTGGTTGTTGTTGGTTTTTTTGTGGGGGGGTTGTTTGTTTCTTCTCTTCTCTTCTCTTCTCTTCTCTTCTCTTCTCTTCTCTTCTCTTCTCTTCTCTTCTCTTCTCTTCTCTTCTCTTCTCTTCTCTTCTCTTCTCTTCTCTTCTCTTCTCTTCTCTTCTCTTCTCTTCTCTTCTCTTCTCTTCTCTTCTCTTCTCTTCTCTTCTCTTCTCTTCTCTTCTCTTCTCTCCTCTCCTCTCCTCTCCTCTCCTCTCCTCTCCTCTCCTCTCCTCTCCTCTCCTCTCCTCTCCTCTCCTCTCCTCTCCTCTCTCTCTCCTCTCCTCTCCTACCACAGTTAAGTCTTTTGCAAAAAAAAAATTGTAACACACTTGCCTGCTAAGTTGAAAGTTATAACTTGCAGGGTTTTTATCGTTTTGTCTTTTTTTTTTTTTTTTTTTTTTTTTTTTTTTTTTTAAGTTTCTTAGTTACCAGCTGGTTTGAGCTCTGGTGACTTCCCAGCACATTCTACCATGTGCTTCTCCATCCCACAAAACCTCCCACTGCAGTAAAAAGTTCTCCTTTTAACCAACAGCCCACTGTAACAATCCAGATGCTTAAAAAAAAAATCTTACTGCACCACTGCTTGAACACCAAATAATTCATTATGTTAAAAAACTCATTAATTTCCACAAAACTGGAAAGAAATCTTGTGCTAGGATCAAAGCATTTCCTTCACTGCAAGTGGCAAAGAAATACTCCCATCTGCAGTTTATTTTTAACTGTGAGGGGAACATTATGAAAGCATGTAATATTAGTGCACCATGTTCTGAAACTAGTACACAGAGTTTAATACATACAAGTAGCTTCTCAAGAGTGGCAGTCCATTGGCAATCTGCCAATCAGCTTTGCCTTCTGACTCTTTTGGAAAGGGCAATATGAGGGCTATCTCAAGAGTGCTCAACACTACTCCTTATTTGAAAGAGTCAGTGAAGTTTTGAGGAACCTTTTCTCTATTTAAGAAACTGTAACCACCATGAAATGGGATGCTGATTCCCAAGCAGACTCAGTGAGAAAGCTTTTCCTATTGAAACATCAGAAACCACATCTTGCCCAAGTTAAAATGCAACTTAATTACCCTAGTTTAATTATTTAAAACTATGGTGAACATGTGGTTTAGCAGGTGTAATGCCTGCCAATTTTGTGAACTTGATCAGTTTTCTTACATGCATCTGCAGCACAAGTCTGAGCCTCTGACTGGGGTGCAACAACAGTTACCCCAAAAGCCTGTCCTTACATTTTCAGTATACTGATGGGGCAGGCAGGTTTTTCTGTCAGTCTTGCTCTCCCCATCAGTGCCACTAGCATTCAAAAAAGAGTGGGGGAAAAAACCCAAACATTTAGTCAATTCACTTGGTTCATTACACATAGCAGATAAATGTAGTTAAATAGTTAGAGAAAACTGGTGAAAATTTACATGATCATTCTCCACCTGGCTGGGATTACTACAAGTGGCCTACCTTTTTGGTGAGACTATACCTGCCATTACAGTAAGAACTAACACATGGCAGCATATTAGCAGAACATGGCAGGAAAACTGCATGCCTGAACTTGCCTTTAACTTCTGTGCATCAGCATCCTTTGCTTGTTTTGCCTTTTCATGGGGAAGATATTAGTGCTTTTTATTCCTCCCTATCTGATGACTCAAACTCATAACCACATAGAGATGAAAAAGCCTAAATGAGACAAGTATGCTTTTCCTTACATCCTCCTCTTCATGCAGCACATGAATTAGCAAGTTTATTCATTAAGGGTTTTTGCAATCCTTGTTCATCACTTCTTCAATTTCTGTCAATTTCACAAAATAGGATGACATCTGCTCCTTTCCTCCACAACTTGAAGAAGTGACCTTGGAACTACTGTTTCTAGATTTTAAGTAGAAAACTTCTCATATAGACCCATCTCCTTCCATTGTTTTTTTTCATTGCCCTCAAAAGCTTCTATTCTCCAAGTCACACTGAAGTGTCTGCTCCTACGTAGAATCCTACCTTGGTGCATCTGTATCAGCTTCTTCAGAGAATTCACTCCTGTCCTCATTCATACTGTATATGTTGCTTCTTTAATGGATACACTTACAGAATCCCATGACATGTATATGAAAATGAACTGAATGACTGTGCAAAATTTGCTAAAACATGCTTTTAAGACTAATGGGCTCTACGGCTGCAGTGACCCTTGCTGCAGGAAAGGAGTCTTAACAGATACTAAGCACTCAGAGCAGGCACACTTTTCCCAGAGGTCTCTGATGTGACTACTGGCCTCCAAAACGAGCAGACATGGTGTTGAGGAGGGGGAAAACACAGTATACACCCAGCACATTCCTGCTAAATTCTTTAACTGGTAAAAGAAACTTTAGCTGTGTCTGGCATACATGTTTGAATTAGGTTAGCTACAGAAAACACTTTCTTTTTCCCTGAAGATGAATCCTCCCCATACCATCTACATGTAATGCAATTTTTAGCCAGAGGGATCAATTTGCACTCTTCTGCACTAGTCAGGCAGAATCTAGCTTGCCTGCTAAAAGTGCTCTAAAGCTGCTTTTTCACTTCGTTGATGCAAAAAACATTGCAAAGCTTTGTTACTATTTAGCACATATATGAAGAGAAAAAGACATCAAGTGATACATTGTGAACGCTGTTAGAAATGCTCTTCCAACTTCCTATTGAAGTCACTAATTTACCAAAGATGCTTACCAGAGTACCAAACTCCTTGAAAGTAAAAGAAATTAAATTAGTCCAGAGCAGTAATACAAAACAAATGTATATTACATTCACATTTCCATTAACCCATAAAATTGATGCAAACTGCTTTATTCTGCCAGTTGACTTCTGTGCAGGAACTCTGAAACTGCAAAACATTACAGAAGTAGAAATAATCAGAGAACCCCTCTGGAAAACCAAACACAAAACCTACTGCCACCCAGCAATTTTTCCATTTCATTTTGATTGCCTCTGCAGTACAATAACAGCATTTGTTATTTAACTTACCACACACACAGTGAAAAACCACAGTAACAAGTTGGAGAACCAAGAGTATTTGAGTTTTCAGTCTATTACATACGAGTTTCTAATTTACTCTTCAGGTGAAGTAAGGTAATGAAAAGTTAAATTACTAATAATTTGTATCTACACCTAGTGTAAGTGCAGAACAAGATGTAGAATCAAGTCAGTTCTAAAGGTCAAGTGAACACACATCATAGCAGCAAAATTACAGACCAAAGCCTGCACAGTTAAGTTCTTCAGCTCCTGACAAATTACAGGAACAGCAGAGGAGGAGGAAAAGCAGCATTGCTACAGGCTGACCAAAAGGTTCTTTTAGGCCACAATTCACTGAGGTTTGATCATAAGGGAAAAAACCAGCAAGTAGGAGAATCCCTAGGAAAGAAGGTGACAGCCCAGAACAATGCTTCTTCTTTGTGTTTTTCCAGTTCCCTCCCAGTTTTGTGTTATAAAAAATGCATACACCAAGGTGACTGCCAAAACATTTCAGTTTTAAATTTTGTATAAATTTACTAAATGAATGGCCTGAATGCCGTAACTTACAAAAGACTTAATACAGTGCTTTGGAGAAAAACTTGTGCTTGTTTAATTCTGTTTAAATTTCTCACACATACCAGAAAGATGACCAGAAATCCAACAAGTGGTGATGTTCTCCATGTGGCAGCAAGCTCATTGCCTCTGCTGTCTCCTTGCTGTAAAGCCCAGCCACAAAAGCCCTCCCCTTTATGAGATACCAACTTCTCATCCAGCTCTTGGAACTGGGAGACAGAACCATACTCTACAACCAGTACTTACCTCTTCAGAAGAGATGCAATGACCACAGCTGATTATATTTTAACAGGTGCTTAAAAGCACTATGGTACGTTTACCTGCAGCCACCATAGTACCACAGTAACAGCAAATAGCATAATTTAATGTAGCTTAACTTCTACCTCAAACATAAAACCGCAAACTCTATCATACACGTTCTGTAGGCTGAATGCATCTAATGAGAAGACACAAAGAACTCTTCCTGCCAAGTGTTGTTTCTCGGATTTGTTCATATTGCCATATATAATTACTTAGCTGAGAAATCAACAGTAAGGCCATTTCCAATATTTCCACTGGATTTTCTTCTGCCAGCAGGAATAGAGTTATTTAAATTCATAATCTTTTCATGACAGAGATTCATCCCAGAGTCTTCTTAAAATAAATAAGGAAAGTTTGTTCCTTTGTAACTTAGTCTTTTCGAGTAGATCTGTTGTGTCAATGTGTGGCTTCTCAACAACCATACCGTAAGAATTCTAGGGTTCTTTCTGATCATGTACGTATTAGGCCAAAGTTTATACCACCATCAGTGAGAACAAACATTTCTTTTAGCTTTTTTTCCTTTTTTTCTAGCTTACTGCATACAGGTATGCTACACTAGTAGCAGACAATTAGGTTACTGTTAACAAAATAAATGTAGCAACATTTTTTTCCTGCAGGATGAAAAAGCACCTGTTCTAAAGGGAGGGGGTTTTGTTTTGGTTTTTTATTTAAATGCAGTACTTACAGAAGGAAACACCAGGAGTCCTCCCAAGAACATCTACATAAGGATTCATTCAGTACTGCTACCCTGAATTTTTCAGACTAGCAGTCTAAATTAAAAGTTTCATGTAACACTCAGACAGTGATTCATAGCATCATTCTACATTACATATCTGAAAATAATATTTTTGCACTTTTCCAGATTGCACCCTCAACCAATATGGTTTTATGAGGTGAATAAATATTTGAAATAAGAACAAAATACAAATATTTAACAATATTTTATTTAAATACACTGTCCTAGTCAATGATACTAATTGTAAAATTCTTACGAGATTTTTCTAGTGTAGTCCCTCTCCTCCCTCTTTAGCCACCACAGGACCCAAGTTCAGGAATGGGGCAGCAGTTTTCCAATGGAAAAAACAAACAAAAAACATTCATGAAGGCTTTAGACTCCAACACTTAAAAACAAATATTATTTAAACTTCCCATTCCATGTGTTAACACAGTTCTGTTCAGATAAGGTTCACTTCAAATTTTTCTAGTCGTAATCAGATAAAGGTGTTTTTTCTGCAGAGCTGAACATCTGACTTGTCAGAAGCATTGCAAAAAATGAGTTTGTATTTCTACTTATTTATTTTGTAAGCTGGAAAGGCTTTGATTTTCCTTAAGTTTTCAGGAATCAAGTAGCATTGAGCAAACTGCACTAAATGTCTTCTTCATGCACAGTATGTAGGCATTACACAGAAGCATAACATACATGTTCAGATGGCCAAAACTACTCAGCTTTCATCCCTCTAATTAATCCTCTTGACCAAATTCTGCCTATGGCTACACCTGAGTAGAAGAGGATCTGATACAGTCCTGTGAATTTCTGAACTACCATAACTACCATTCCAGTTCCACACTTGGTAATAATAATCAACAAACAAGTATGAATTTTCTCATGCCAGACCAGGAGCTGCATTTGTCCAGTGTCCAGGCAAGGATAAACTACAGAAAGTGTTCATTCCAAATGACCTGAATCTAAGGTCTTTTTGTTTTGGGAAGACACAGCTATGCTGTGAAACACCTGTCCTAGAGATTTCACACCACTACTGCTTGGGCAGAAAGCCATCTTATTGAGTAAGTCAGAAGTAAATTAATGAGCTGCTCTAGAATATGTTTTCTTCATTTTCAGGTAGGTCAAAATCACTGTTTAGTGACACTATTTTATTAGTGGTATTCACTTAAATTCCTTAGCATCTGTACAGCAGACTCTCAGAACTGAACTTGAAGTCCAGAAATTGACTGTAGTGTGAGCATGGAGAAACACCTGAGTGCTTTAGAAGCAAACAAACAGACCACTTTGTCAAGTGTCTAAGATGCCCATTAGATTTCTTCCTTCAAAACCAAACATTTACTTCTTGTTTTGTTAGGAGTTCTCTTTGAGGTCACAAAAAACCTGGAATTAAGACTTCCTTACTCTCTTCTGACAAGATTCTTAATTTCAACATCTGAATCACACAGGCCAAATAAATTTTAAAATTAATTCTTTCCTTAGTTAGAACCTTTTTCCCCCCCCTTAGCTCTAAAATCTAAATTTGTGGTTTATGACATGCAGCACTTGCTATGAAAGTGGTATATGGAAATTCTGACAAATAACCTCAGGACTTAATACTTTTCAAATAAATATAATAGGTTCTATCTTCCTTTAGGAAGTCACATAAGGAAATATACACAAACAAAGATAGATCCTCAAATGGCAAGTGTTCTTGTGTAAGATGGCTCAAAATGTCTGTGAGTTCAAAATACTGAAAGAATAGCAATTATACTCTTCTGCCTGTTTCTTCTACATTATTGATGATGTTATTACTATACAGGTTCAAGAAAGATTGATCAGGGATGAGGAAATCATAAATCCAAATCTAGGAAAAGGAAAAGCAGCACTGAAAACTAACCTGCTAATTTATTTGCTTTTACTTGCAAGCTGTAAAAAACATTGGATGGAATAAAAACAAAGAAATTAAGAAGGTTAGACAGTGAAGTTAAACCAAGAATTCACTTGTTCTCACTCAATAAGTTTATTATAGTCATAAATATACAGTAAGCTTAACTAAACACCTAATGAACTTTGATTTCAGTGAAGGAATAAGGAGGGTATTTTCCCTCATTTTTTAAAGGTTTAGCTCTGCCTTATGAGATGTAACAACTAAATTTTCAATAAACAGTGAGAGCAGAATAGAGCCTTTGCAAATGCTGTATGCTTTAATATATTGGGAGCAAAGCAAGCACTTCTACAGTCATGTATTTCAGCATAGGAAGTACTGATATGTAAAGCTTTTTCCTGCAAATTAGAATGGCTGAGGAGACACAATAAATACAAGAAGTAAGCCATAGACAAGTACAGCCACTACTGCAGTGAAAGTGTGTCAGTGGTCTGACACAAAATTGTATTTTGGTGTTACTGGGCCAAATGTAAAAGAAAGGTGGAAAACCAGGGTGGTAGTAGGGATGGAGATTATGCAAAGTATCATCTTAAAAAAACATGCAATCTGAAGCAAAATCTGGTCTTTCTTACACTGAAATTCTGATCAACACTCACAAAATAGCAGAATTAGGCCTTTCCATAACAAATAAAAAACTTTTCAAAAACAGCTAAATTAGGTATTTGGTTATGTTAAACTGTAAAACAAAGAATAAGACTTGACAGGCAGGTTAACTACATTTTATTTTCTGCATCTGGATAATTTTTGTAGTATTTTTTGCTTCTGGCACAGATATTGGCTTTACAAAACTGATTTCATTGAGTACTACAAGAACTTTGCTAGATTTATAGAACCACCTGCTGGTAAAAATCTATGGCTATTTTTTGCCTAACTAAACTTAATCTTTTGTTCCATAGATAGGCATATATTGCACATAACAGCCTGCATACCATCTAAAAATGTGGGCTGATTGTCACCTTGGTGTTGGTAGGAAAACAGTTGCCTTATCCAATATTCCACAGTTGTGTGAACAAAATGTATTTAAGCATGATCTCTATTCACAGTTTAAATTAATCATTTCCCTCTTAATTCCTCGCCCCCAACTGTTCATTTATACCCAGATGAGCAAAGCACTTTGATGAAAGTAAGTTCCAGAACAGATTAAAACTCCAGAATTTGCAGGTTTATTTTTGCAGCTAAGAATGATATAAAACAAGGAGCCAAGAAGAAAAAAAAAGAAAAAAAAAAGAAAAAAAAAGAAAAAAAAAGAAAAAAAAAAAAAAAAAGTCTTTATAACAGATCACATATTTGCTTATTCTAAACAACCTTTGATCATCCCTCCTCCCACAAGTCAAAACAGCCTCAAAGAACCAGGCAAGAATAATATAATTAATGCAATTAATTTAACTCAATCTCATGTCCCCCAAAGGGATGTGGGGAGGGGTGTGAGGGAGAACCTCACACTTTGGAAAACATTATGTGCTTCTGTCCACCCTATGCAATGCAAATTCAGACAAGCTATTAACCCATAAAAATTAACACATTTTACCCTGATATTAGAACATAGCAACACCCAAAATATATCACATTTCAGTCAGTACATGTATTCAGGTATGCTTCAGTGACAGTTGAATCTTCAGTCTAGAATGCTGTATTACTACACAGAATCCACACTAATTCTGCCTGTTTTATGTCTTTTTTCTTTAAAAAACCAATTTTCTTTGTCCTGCTGAGACAGCCCTCCTCAGAGAATACCATGTTTACATAATATTTAGATGCATAATGCTTATTCTTGAGAATTCAGTATTTTTCAGCAGGTAGTATCTCGGAGTGAAACAAATGGCTTTTAATCAGTAAAAATACAAACACAACACTGAAAGAAATGGGTCACTGTTGAATTTCAACTAACTGCTTGTAAATTCGGTTAGGCTAATGCCTAGACATTTTTTCTGGAACAGGTCTGTATTGCAAAGAAAGGCAAACCTTCTGAAAAAGTTACACAATAATCGGAAGATTTAGTTTGCATCTTACGTACTTTCTTGACAAGCTAACATCAAATTTGCCTAATTTACTAAGTGCAATGACCCATTTCTGCTTTTTGGGAGGAAGGTGGATGGGCTAAAATTGCATGATATTGTTTTATCTGCAGATATTCCTACATGTTTTATGATGTGTATTTTTCACAGGTACCTGAATACTTCTTTCTTCAATTAAATAAGCCTTACTGCACAAAGAGGGATTTCAGATTTTTATTCAAAAAATTGCAAGAAAATCAAAGATTGAACATATGGAGGTTTTCAAAGTACATCAGACATTGTATGGAAAATGCACATACCCTCAAAAGGTACATCTTATTAAGGTAATATTTATAAAGTAGTGTAGGAAATGGGGAAGAAAGGCTGGTATTTATACAAAAAATATACTGATTCTTTGCTAATGCAACTAATTCTTACCATTTTTAGATTCTTTTAAGTCTTGGGATTGCAGTTTCTCTCAAGTAGCACAAGGAGAACAATCTGAAAACAATTTAAAAAATAAAAAAATGAAAAAAAAAATTCCAACTGTTGCAATATTTAATAGGCATTTTTAGTAGCGTAACAGTGGTTGAGCCAAGTACGAGCTTCACTTTTTTAAGATCAGTCATGTAAATTATTCTAACCGCATGTATGCTCATATATCACGCTTCTCTGCACTTCAGTGGTCTGTAGGCTTAAATATAGGACAAAGGAATCCCTAGCACCTGGATTTACAGAACCCTGTGCTATTCTTAGCACTTGGTACATCTGTGAAGAGCACTACACCTAATGGTTAACACACTAAAAAATAAGTGAAAAGGACAAAAAAAAACCCCAAACAACCCTTTGCCTACTGTAAAGGTGGTTCCCAGGCAAAATATAAAGTGTGGGGTTTTTGCAGTCAAGAAACAAGTATAACAATGTCAGGCTTTCACAATGTAATGGCCCAGAGAGTAGGTATTTTTGGAAATGGCACTGCATTACATAACCCAGTTTTCTCTCTCTCTATTCCACACACAGCTGAGATAAAAAAAAAATAGTAGGTCTTACCTCATTTAATGGTGCCTTAAATTACCGCTCTCCTAATTGACTGAATTTGTAGCATAACTCCTTTGTTAGTTTTCATATAGTGATAAAAATTAAAGTTCTCTTCTATTGATTATATATTTATTACTTATAATGTGTACGTATGAAATGTAATTCGGTATGAGTCATATCTTTACACAACAAACACATATACATATTGGATTCAAAACTGCAGACTATATAAATGTACACAGAAGCTTTTCAGAGAAAGCACATCACTAAATGTTTGCCGAAATATGCTTAGGGTTTTTGTTTTGCTTTTCGCAGAAGAACTACCTAAAATTTGCTGCACATGCAAAAATGCAGAAAGCTGTTGCAAGAATTACTGCTTTCTAAAAATAAACCCCAGCAGCCTGAGAAGAATCCAGTGTCAGGGTGGAGAAGAGGGAGATTCGTTTTACGAGGGAGAAGAAAAGAGACAAAAAAAACAATCCTAGAGACTTGCATGCATGCTAGAAATGCTAAGTGCATTAGGTTCAGTAAAGCATTTTTGTGTTTGTGGGGTGAAAAAAGAGAGAAAGGCAACGGTTTTAGAAAACCGCTTTTCATCTCCCCTTGCATGTGTGCAGAAACATACCCAGTCTACAAATTCAGTCCTAAAGCACAAAGACAGAGAGTTAAATACATATACGGCACGTTTTCCCATCTTCTTTAAGAAAGCCTGTTTGGAAATGTGCACCTAGAAGGGGAAAGGCAAGCTGCAGCAAAGTCCAGCTAACAACAAAAGGATATGAAAAGAAAAGAGAGAAAAAGAAAAACAGAGAGAGGGAAGGGTGGAAGAGAGAAAGGATTAATAAATTAAAATAAAATAAAAATTAATAATTCTGTGGATTGGAATTGCATATACTTACAGACAAAAGCCCCTGCTCACTTTCTGTCCTCTCTACATGATCTGAAACACAAATGTGGATTTTAAAAGGGCAGCATGCTACAGAAGGCAATTTATAGTTGGGGGAGTGGAGAGAGGGTAAAGGGGTGTGGGGAGGAATGACTGCACCTCTTCCCAAGTGCAGCCTTAGAGAAAAAAAGAAAAAAGCGGTGGGGGTGGCTCGGGAAAGTCTCTTTCTCTCTTTCTCTCCCTCTTTCTCTCTCCCCCTCCCCCCCAGCCCCCGCCCCCCCCCCTCCCCGTCTGTCTGTCTCCCTCTCTCTCTCTCTCCCTCTCCCCCCCCTTCTCTCTCTCTCCCTCTCTCTATCCCTCCCTCCCTCTCTCTCAGGCTGGATTTTGGTTGCCGGTGCTGGTTATGTTGAACAATGAGCTAATTCTGATGGTAGCTGGCTGCCTGCCAGCTCTTCCCCCTCCTCTCCTTACACATACGCACTTCCCCAGCCTGCTTGCCTGCCTGCCTGCCCGCTCCCGCCTGCCCCTTGCTGCAGCCGCAGACTGCTTAGTCTGCAATAATCCGCAGCCCCGCGGCCCCCCGGGTGTCTGGGAGCCAGGGGGCAGCGCAGTCGCCCGCGCTCTGCCGGGCAGCGCCTGAGCTGGGGGGGTGGCGGCGCCCCCCGAAGGGCTGAGGGCGCCCCTTGGTGTCCCCGCACCTCACCTCCCGCCCTACCCGTCCCGTCCCGTCCCGTCCCCCCCCCTCGCAGCCTCCCGGCTCGGGCCTGGGCGGCAGCCAGGCAGGGAGCGGAGCCAAGGCGCTGCACAGCGGCGGCGGCGGCCGGCCAGCGGCGCGGAGGGGCGGGAGCAGCCACATATTGTAATAATAACCCTGCAGCGGCAGCAAAGGGCATCTGAGGAGAAGGAGAAGGAGAGTGAGAGTGAGAGTGAGACTGAGACGAAGGCGGCAGCGCGCCCGCCGCTCTGCTTCGCCTGCGCCTGTCTGGGAGGGAAGAGAAGGGTTGGCGGGGAGGGGGGGTGCCGCGCCCCGACACTGTAAGGCGGGTGCCGCGGGGGGGGCTGTCCCGGCGGTCGGGGCAGGATCGCAGGTGGCCACCAGGGCGCTCCCTCCCTTGGCGACCCCGCTCTTGGCGGGAGCGGCGGGAGGGCTGCGGGCCCCTGCGCCAACCGGGGAAGCCATCGCCTGCGGGCGCTGAGGAGCGCCCAGGAGAGAGAGAGCGAGAGCGAGGCGTCCCTCTGCCAGCCGGGGTGCGGAGCCCCACGGCGCGGCGTGAGAGGAGAGCGCCCGGTGGCCGGGCCTCTCGGGGGCGGCAGGGCTCCGCAGCCGGGCTGCCTCTTGCACCGCTCGTAAGAGTGGGAGCCGGGGCGGTGAGACTGCGGGGATGGAGCGCGGGGAGGTCCTACAGTGCAGGTGAACGCACCGAGTGCGAGAGGAGCCCCCCAGGCCCACCCGCACCTGCAGGACGGGCAGCGGAGCCCCTCATGCAGTTTGTGCCGGGTCGAGCAGTCTGTCGGGGACGGGTCCTGTGGGCTTCGCAGGAGCCGGGTCAGTTCCTACGCTATCGTAGCGTATCTAATCCTGACTTTAGGAAATAAGACGAGGGACGGGAACAGCCCAGGGAAAGTCCTGTGTCGCGACAGAAGAGACGACTGCACCATTGGGAGCAGGGGAAATGGGGGTACTGTAGGCAAACCATTGATAAAGGTGGACAAAGAGAGCGCTGCTGCGCGGTGTCCCTCCCTATACGCGGTACAGGGTAATGTGTGGTTGAAAAGCTGAAAACAAGTGCTGAGAAGCCAGATCGCCTGTTACCCAGCAGCATATCTTGTTACTTTCCTCAAGGAAAGTCCAACGCAAGGGTAGTTAAAACGGTATAAAATCATACATGCTGAAGGCTAATAGAAAATGAAGCCTTCTCTATTAGGCCTAGGTTTTGAGTAATTAATCTTGTTTTTAAAGTGTACTTTTATTTAACTGCTCATTAAATCTTTCTATGGTGTATTTGCTGACTGGAATAAGCTCGCTAGCATGTTGCTGCAGCTTCCTGACCAGCTACTACATATTTGGGAATGCTTTGAAAACCCATCAGCTTACAGAAGACTCAGTAGCTGAAAATTAGAAATGTGAGACATAAGCAGGCCCTGATATTTAAGTCCCTAGTAAGCCTGTGATAGTAATTCTATCTTCAATTCTTTAGGATCAGATCATTTGGCTGAGAAATAATAGGTAATAGTATTGTAGTATATGTCTATTCTTCTGCCTACCTCCTCCACAGGTTGTCGCTGATCAGCTGTTACAGCTGAAGCACATTAGAGGCTGTATCTTTAAACTTTATCTTGAGACAGTGAAGGAGCATTGTTCTAACCTTTTGCTGAATAAATACTGGCCCAGTGCAGGTAGCGGCATGGCACATGCTCTAGAAAGAGCAAGGGGTTCCCTTTGGCTTAGGTACACCTTTTGAACAGGGAAATATCTGTTTAGCTGGTGAACTGTCGGAAATTCACCACCTATGTAGAATGTTGAAACTGGGGAATGAAAGTGGATACCACAAACATAACTGGGGGGAAGGTGGGAAAGTTACATTGATGAAAACCCTAAGCCCTAGTGGACTAGGGACAGACGGGTTCTTTTCAGGATGCTTAGTAGAATGATGGCAGCAGTAAATGGTGGTTACAATAGAAGTTTTATATTCTTAACATGATACTATAAGTCTAGCAAAGAATTTATTAGAATACCACAAAATTTCTACAAGCAGAATCAATATAGTACAATCTATAAGCAGCCTAATTTATAATACAACTTAAGTTATAGTTTCTTACCACCTAGATCCTAACCTGACTTCTAGTCATATGAACCCTCTGCAGCTTGGGTCAGATCTTAATACCTCGCTTGCTGTATCAATGTAACAGTCATAATAAAAACTAAAAAATCATATGAAAGAACATGTGTCACCTAGGAAACAAGCAGAGGACAATGGGGATGTCCCTGGCAAGGGTCGTGTTTGTCACTCACCAGCAGCAGCTCTGGTCCAAGTTCCCCACTTTGGGTGTGTCACTGCCTGAGTTTATGGAGAGTGCTGTGGATGCTGTTGTACTTCCTTGATCTGTGATGGGGTCACCACCACCACTGCCTTGGCCGAGTGCCTGGGACCCTCAAGGCTGCTAAAGGAGTTGTTGACCTGGTGCCCAGCAACCTTGAGGCAGGCAGGCAGGTAGGGGAAGAAGAAATCTGTTTGATTTGTATATTTGATGCATAGGGCTTTCAGAGGCTGACGGTGAGGGAAAGGGAATGAATTCATTACCCGTGCAGTCACAGAGTGAGGCAGCTTGTCAAAAGGTAAAATGGCATTAGCTATGCTAACCACACTACCAGCAATCAGGAAGAGTGGGTGGTGGTCAAAAATGCTGAAGTGGAATGAACATCCACATTGGATGTTACTTGGCATTTCTTGAAAAGCTGTGAGGAAGAAAGATGTGAACTCCTAGCTAGAGCTGTGGTATCTTTCTCCCTCTCCTGCTGCCTCAAAACCCCATGTGCTCTGCTTCTGTAGCCTTTTCTCCATACCACTCCCTGCATGCCATTTAAGAACCTACCCACAGCCTAAACCTTGGATGTAAACCTCCATCTGAGCCCTTAAGGCCTTTTGTTTCTTATCACAGGTATGTAACTTGGTTTGCTGTGTTGTTTGTACTTGACTGTATCTAGAAAATCCTACCTGTTTGTTGCATGTGACAAGCTAAATTGCTAGGATCTGCCCAGTCTTCACTGTTGAGTTTGTCTGCAGTGTCTTGAATTTCCTTTCCCTTGGCCTGTTTCCAGTAGCAGCTCTGATGGAAACTAGGAAATGAAGGTTTAGCTGTGACAGGAAGAAGAGGGCAAAAGCCTTCATGGGAGAAGTTTCATGTTTAATTTGGAGAAGAGGAGGCTCAGGGGAGACCTCATCACTCTCTACAACTCCCTGAAAGGAAGTGGGAGCCAGGGAGGGGTCGGTCTCTTCTCCCAGGCAGCCACCAGTAAGACAAGAGGGGCATGGACTTAAGCTCTGCCAGGGGAGGTTTAGGTTAGATATTAGGAAAAAAAGTCTTTACAGAGAGGGTGATGAGACATTGGAATGGAATGCCCAGGGAGGTGGTGGATTCTCTGTCCCTTGACATTTTCAAAAGGAGACTGAATGTGGCACTCAGTGATAGCCACAGTCGTAGTGGATTAAGGGTTGGACTTGATGATCTCAGAGGTCCTTTCCAACCTGGATGCTTCTGTGATTCTGTGAGGAGACATCAGAAGGAGGCAGTCTGGCCCCACGGTGGGACTGGAGAGGTTCTGCCACTTCTGGGTCTGGAAATGTAATCACATGTCCAGGGTTAATGAGACAAAAGCCAAATATGGAGGATATTAGCCCCAGACAATGAGTTGGAAACCTAGAAGTATTAAGAACTAATTCAAGAAAAATTTCAAGACTGAACTGAAAATGTATGTAAAAACACTACTGAAATTATTATCAAGAAGTTTATCAGAAGAAATAGTTTTTCATCATGTTTTTGTTAAGAGAGGTAAAGAGCATCAGGATGCTGTGGGGGACCAGCCTATTAGGAAGAAGATTGCCCTTTCTAAAATAACTATGTTGCGAGGAAATGGAAGTCTTTCTGCACCTGCAGTTGGGATCTTCAGCCTGACTGTGCCTGTAGTGCCTGCCTTCTCTCTTTTAGTCTCTAATCGCTGAAATAAAACTCCATTATTATAAATGTAGCATTCAGGTAAATTGTCCTGCTGTCTTCAGTAAAACAGGTTTAACCCAAGCCTAATTTTTATACCCTGTGGTTACCTAAACCAGTATGATTTTGTTCTGAGGTCAACAATAGCTGGAGAGAAAAAGGTTTTTTACTTCTGCTACCTCTCATCTGTGACCATTTCTTTTGATTGTTTTCCCTTTTGTTTCTTTCTATGGCCTGATTTATAAACCCTCACAATGATAAATGCCTGACATTTTTTTTAACAGCCCTGAGCTGTATTTGCTTGTACAAATAGCCTAAAATGAGCTTGCACAATAGAGAGAGCAGAACAGTTCTGTCTGGCTAAGTGGTATGCAAAAGCAACAGAAGGTACAAGGATTTACTGCTAATAAATCAGCAGCTGGGGAAACTCAATAGCTTGCAACAAACAAACAAAATAGTAATCAGAGAATCACTCTGAAGTTGTCTTTCCCTGTCCTGACACAGAGCAGAGGAGCTGTGTCCTACACTATAGACCACAATTCCCTCTCATTTTCTCACCTCCATTGTTCAGCTATCCAATTCCAGCATTCATATTTTCAACATACAAAATCAGCAAGGCTCTGGTCTAGAAATAAGTCAGATTCTAGCCTGAGAGAGGTAGCATAGAGAAGAGAGATCTTCTCACTCACCAAATTAGTTTGTTGTTGATTGCCTGGAGCACTTGAAATAAGAAACTGGGAGTAAGGCACATGAGATGCTGGGTGAAGCTGGTAGCCGGGCAGTTGGAACCAGGCCCTGTGTGCAATTCATTGATTAAAACCATTCAAAACCACAAATTTAGTTACACTTGTTTGCTGCTTTTGTGAATATTCAGTTTCCATTAATATCTGCACCCCTGCATCACTTTCATGGATATATCCTAAAAGCACCAAACAGCACTAGAAAGAAACTCACCATGCACGCATAAAAATTCAGCATATAATGACAGCTTTCCTTCTTGCAGATTCTTCTGCCTTGTGTGCTATTGTGTGCTGTTCCTCAATAAATTAATACAAGGAAGAAAGTGGGTAATTTCATTGCTGCAGGAAAAAACAAACAAACCAACAAAACCAAACCAAACAGACAACCCACACACACACTTCACCATATTTTCATAGCCATGAAGGGGGCAATGTAGATTATAAACTATTAGAAATTATGTATGATGTTTCTCTGGCAACTAGACTGAAGTTAGAAGGGAAGATGATCCATTAACTGTCTTTTTAAGAACACATAAACTGTGGGCACCCTAGTTTTCTGGGGAGTGAATTCAGAGGTTTCTTTTTCCTGCTTATCTCCAAATAATATCTCCAAATCTATGAGAATTTTTTTTTTTCATTTATTTTTGTTACCAAAAAAAAAAAAAAAAAAAAGAGCTATGTGTAAATAACTGATGAAACTTGAGTTGTCTGGAAGATTTCCAGTCAAGATTAGTTCATCATTAAATAAACTAAATGGTAAGGATTTTTTACTGATGCTATAACAGAGGTCAGGTTGGACTGAAGAACTTCTGCTATATGAAAATGTTCACTTTCAACAGACTGAAGTTCCTTCCAGAAGGAATGCTTCCAGAACAGATTATTGGTTTATCTATTGCAGTTCCTCTGCAATAATAACTGTTACTGGAGAGAAAGATGTAAAATATGCAGAATATTTAAAAAATACAGTATAGGAAGGAAAATTCTTGGCAATGCCTGTACAGTTAGATTAGTCTCCTTGATTTCAGTGGAGCTATCTGCCTGTATATTGGTAGGTACCCTGCTGAGGCTGAGAATATGAATGTTAAAATGAAATTCTAGATCCACTGAACTTCTTGAGAATTTTGTTATTGACTGGGATGAAGTGCATTTTTTCCTTACTCTAGACAGAAACAGTTTGAGAATGTTGTAGAATAAAAAGTATGATGTGATCATGATATGTGTCTACAGAGAGGAGAATATGTAAAAATGGAGCAAATTTCAGCCCTGAGTTTCAGTGAAGTCAGCAGAGCTCCAAAAGCACCAGTAAATGCTAAAGAAGGGGAGGAAAAGATTCCTGTACTGACTGTGTTAATTTCAATTCATTCAATAGCAATTAATGATTTCCAGCTTTGAACTTGTAAAGCAGTAGCTATAGCACTCATTTGGGTCTAAGAGTTCAGCTTAAGTCCTGCTTTGCACTTGTAGCACAAGAATTAGAAAAAAGTATCTATGGTAGCCTGCATTACTGGTGTTCTTCCCCTGCCTATGCTCATATTGGATCCTAATTCAAGGGTGCTCCCTCAAAGCATACTGCCTCTGTGGTGTTGTTAACTCCAGAAAGCCCTAGTCATGTTTAAATTCTAGCAGTTATCCGACTGGGTCTTAAATATTGTGGCTATTTGTGCAGTATGAAAAAATAAAAATATCTCCTATCTGACACATTCTTGTTTATGCTCTAATTCCCTAGTTAGGATTCACAATTCCCATCAGTTTTAGAGGAAGTTAGGGTTTCTATTGTAAAGTCAGACACAAAACCCACAATTACCTGAGTTAGTGAACCATTCAACACCACCTAGTAGGACCTGTTCATCTAATTTATCTTTCCAGAGCACATGCATATAACTTCTGGCACACTTTGATTTGTTATCAACTCCATTCATAAAAATATTTGTACCAAAATAGTAAACATGGACAGATCAAAATACATGTTCATGACTAGCAGATTAGTTTTGAAGAAATTTTGCATACTAACCAATAATTCCATGACTAAATAGTTAGAACTTGGCATGACCTTGACCTTGTGTTTTCCTATAAAATCACAAAGTCCTTCAGTTGTACATCCAGATTGCCAAAATATTCAAAGCAATGAATGTAGGGCATGTTGGGAACAGAATCTCCTGAGTTCAAAATAAGACCCTTAGGCCAGTCTTAAGCACATGGCTTGCTTTCCTGTATGATTGTGACATTTTAGTACCTGAATGTTAGCAGAGGCACCATCAACCAAAGTTCTGTGGAGCATGGTGTGAAATATAATTCATTGCCTAACTTTCTTGAAAGGAAATTATGGTAAATTACTTAAGACTGAAATATTGAGAAATTTGGAAAAGAATTTACATCTTGAGTTTCACTCCTTGCTAATGCAGGTGCTTTAGTGTGGAAAACAATGGTAAAACATTAATGTGAGACCTTTCCTAACTTACACTGGTGCTGTGTGAATGTCATTCTGATATATTTACTTATAATGTTTTCTGTCATACTTTCATTGTCTAAGAGACGTGAGTTGAAGCTTAACTCTGTAACTCTCACTTCTGGAACAGCATTTATTTGCAATAGTGGTTACACAGAAGACAGTGTGTTAAATGCTGGTCCAAGTAATGGTTCAAGAGATTAACCTTTCTGCTCAAGTCAATTAAAAAGGCACAGTACGCTTAACATAAATTCATGGGAATTCATTTAATTAAAAATGCAAGCTATAGTTTTCTACTATGGGCCATGCATTTAATTATTCTCAGTAAGTTAGTGAAAACCTGCAAGATTACCTTAGTCAACACTTGATGAGGTTAAAACCAATTTAAGCCTAGCTCTGTAGTTGATTTTAAGATTAAATTTAATACAACTGGAATGCAAGTTCATCATTTGTTGATAGTTTATGAGTTTTTGAAAATTCTTGATTAAAAGTTAGGAGTTTGATTTGAATAAAATCTGTCAGTTTCTTTTCAAATGTCTGTATTATTTTTAGTGGTTGGTTTTTTGGGGTGGTGTTTTTGTTTTTGGTTTGATTTTGGGTTTTCTTTGTGTGTGTGTGTGTGTTTTGGTTTTTGGTTTTTCTTTTCCTAGAGTGGAAGTAAATAAATTAAATGAGGAATTCTTGTTCTAAATTAGGTATAAAAACACTCAGGTTCACCCAACTGTTGGTAGTCTGGGCACACCATATTTCAACAACAGCTTGTGATTATTTTTTTATTATTATTATTTTTGTGATTATTTACATATCTCTGAAATTTATGCATTTAGACAAACAAAGTCTATAAAAAGTAATCATAAAAGGGAACATGGGTAGGGTCAAACAAAACCAGGAATATTAGTGTCTGGGAAAATACAAAGGACAAAAAAATACTCATTGTACCCAATTGTACCTAGGGAATAAGTGAAATTCCTACAGCTCAGGGACCACTTAACGCTGTATTGCAGGTCATAACGTTTCCTTTTCAGTATTTCAGGACTCGTATCAAGAAGATATGAAGCTGTGGAAGTGATAGCTATGGAACAAATTACACAATTTTGTCTAGCTCTATAGGCTTAAACCCAAAAATTTAATTTTCCCTTTAACCATAATATTATAACTTTCTCACTACAGAAAGAGATGGTCAGAATATCTGCCTGAACTAGGCAGTAAAAGGTTAAAGTGAAGTTGAAGGATTCCTTTGAAACTGGTGAGCAGATCTGCTCCCTTAAAGGCACTTGTGTGTGTACGTATATTCACAGGACTCAGTCCATCTTCCCACTTTGGTTAAGCAACCCCAGCATGTCATAAAAATTAACAAAACAAAGAAAAAAATGTCTTAATGATATAATCCTTCCTAGATGTAGCAGATGAGTTCAGTCATGCCACATTTTACATTGCATTGGTGAAAATTTAATCTGTCCCTAGCAGCTGCCAAATATCCTCCGTAGAGTGTTAGGCATGCTTTTCTTTGACATGTGTTGTCTTCCTCACACACCTGCTTTGCCACTGTCAGAGACAGCTCTGGTTGAAATAGACTTGATATGAGACAAAAAGACTGCAAACACTCTCATTCTTACACTATAACATAGCCATAAAAATACAATGTGCTGCTTCTTTCAGCCTAGTGTTTTATATTATTATTGTTGTTTTTATCATCATCATCATGAATAGTTCTTAAAACTAGCACTTCCTCCAGCTGCAACTGAACAGCTGCAACTGAAATATTTATTTCATGTGAAGGAGACTGAAAACTGAAGTGTATTGTATGCCTGGACAACTGCATGTTACAATCCAGAGTGTAGTCAGCTCTGCAGATGGCAATGGTTACTTGCTATCAGTAAGTCAAGACTGCATTTCAGGGGGCTTTTGGTGGAAGTTTTCTTGATTTGTATCTGGCACTACCTAAGAAGAACTTTGTTCATGATTGTCCTTCTAGGGCTGTCTTTTTCTTAGTTCAACCAGTGTACTCTGCCTTTATGTAGAGTAGTTTTAGAAGCAAATCTATACTCTGATGAGTGCTCAAAGATTTTTTTCTTCTCTTTTGGTTTTTTTTTTTTTACAAGAATCAAGCTGAAGAGAGTTTCTAACTTAAAGAAAAAGAGCCAACCATAACTCCCAACCATCTTCATGAGCAAGTTTAGGGTGGAAGTGCAAAAGAACATCTCAGAACTGTGAAACAATATTTGATAGGCAGTAGGAAAGATTTGAGTTAAACTTCGGATGTTAATCCTTTGGTTTTCCTCTTTTGGCCCTACTCAATCATTTATACATAGCATGTCTGACAAGTGAACTCCCTACAGTCACAAAACACAGTTTTCATCATTTACAGAAGTGGATGCTGTCAGAATGCAGAACCCTCTGCAGCAGGAGCAGTGAAGAATTCCAGAATACTAGTTATTCTGAGTTTTATTTTTTTAAGAACTAGTATGAAGCGTGTTTGAACAATAGAAACCATTCTTGCTTTCTAGGTCCTAAATCACAAAAACATCTTGTCAAATTATTTTCTGACCTTTTTTTGGAAAATGTACCTTGAGTCAGAGACTTCATATGAGAAGCAAGAACAAAGGAGATTTTTAAAAGGTTGCAGAGTCAGTATTGGGCTTGTCATGAACAATAATAAATGATGTCCATTTAGAAGCTGAATGCAAAATTTTCAGTTCAGCTGTGGATTCCATGAAGCTGTGCTTCCCTTCAGCTCTGTGGTTTTCTAAAGGATACATTTTAATCATGATTTATCTTTTAGAAAACAAAGGCCATTGAGATGCAAGCTGGCAATTAATAATGAAAGTTTTTTATGGTGGATTTTCCTGTGACTGGTAAGGTTACTTGCCCTTACAGCAGAGTATGTAAACAATCCCAGTCCTGGCAGCTGATGTACAAGTTGCTATAGTCCTGAACTGTAGCTATGAATGTAAATGTAGCATTAATTCAGTCAAGTCCTATAACCTGTATAATGCAAGTTCACATAGTTTTCATAATTCTTCTTTCTGGTACTCTTGTATTTCTCTCCCTTAAACCGTTTGTTTTTTGTTTTTTTTCTTTTTGTCCCTGCACCAATTGATTCCATGCCCAACCATTTGTTAATTTTAGGAACTTGGAATGCCAAATATAATGTTGATGAGTCCACTTTATAACTTAATAATGAGCTAGCTGGTTAGTAAAAGCTGTGTCATCTCTTTTTGTTATTTGCTGGTTTTTGTTTGTTTCTCATCTTTTTAAAAACCTTGCTTCCAGCTGCCAGAAAAATAAAAAATAAAAATTTCTGATATGCTGTCGTTGACCCTAGAAGTATCTGAAACACTAAGAAAAATAAGAAAACTATGATGCTGACATTGTATTTATAAAATATTTACATGCTTATTTCTAAAAATGTAGTGCTCTTCGTTTTCCTCTGTAGTTATATATGGCTGCAGATCTGGCACTGTGCTCATGCTCAGTGTGTGACATAACTGTGAAATGACCCTGTCCCTTGGAGTACTACATTTTGCTTTGTATTCTCTGACAGTACACTTTCAGCACTTTCTTCAGAGAACACATGTGGTAACTGCAGAAATACTTTGAAAAGTGTTTCAAATTGATAAAGTTGATCTTTTCATAAACCACTGACACAAGAGAATTGTATCTGAAGACTTTTTAGACTTGACTTGCTGTGGTAAAGGATGGCTGGTGACTGCTGAAGTGAATAAGCCAAACTGAGGTTTGAAAGGTTATGTTGTCATGGTTATTTGTAGTATCATGTAATATCACATTGGTCTGTAGTGTTTTACTGTTTCACTAGAACAGGCTGGGGGCTGCCCAGCTGGAAAACAGCTTGGCAGAGAAGGACCTGAGGATCTAGGACAGGACCAGAGGCAGTGGGCACACACTGGAACACAGCATATTCCTCCTGAACATGAGAAAACACTTTTTTTTTCTGAGAGGGTGGCTGAGCACTGGCACAAGTTGCCAAAAAAGTCTGCTGGCTTTCCACCCTTGGAGAGGTCCCTTCTGTTATCCCCTGCTCTGTTGCACTAAGATAGGATGCAAAGTTGATACTGAAGAGGTGCTACTGGATATTGTGAGTTGTTATAGTATGTTTTACATGACTAAAATGTTCTGTGCTAGTTTAATTGGATGCTTTTCTATCTTACCTGAAAACTAGCTGCTGACCATTCTCCGCATGATGTCTGGTAGCTTTGTTTTGGTACAGGTCTGCAAATCAGTACAGATTTATAAGAATGTGCAAGTCTCCCTTTGCTTGATTTAGAAGAATTTAACTGTTAATCTGCATTAGGTCATGTTTGTGTGTAAGGCTGAAGTGCCACATTGTAGGGGAAATTCTGTTCTACTAGGAAAAAAGAGAGCAAATTTGAAAGGCAAGGAGGGTCAAGAGACAGAGGAAGAAGAAACCAGGCATGTGCAGTATTTATTATGGAGGCTTTTGTTAGATTACTCTTCTTGAATCTAGACAATTATCTGACAAAGGTAACAACTGTCTGTGAAAGACCCGATGATCAGTTTTATTCATAATTGCTATTATTTCACTCAATCCTTGCAATCAGGTGCAAGTGGCATTCTTATTTCCTGACACACTAAGAAGGTGGTAGACTAAAAAGCAATGCAAACAAATAAAGTCCCTTCAGGCCGGTGCTGTATCACTTTGTCACTAGTACAGAGGGACAAGTAACCGTGTGCCTTTGGCTTTTTCTTGTCTTTCGTAACGCATCCTGACTGTCTCACCATCCTCTTTGTGACTTCACTATGTGTCATGAAACGTTGTATCATCACAGTAAAGACACTGTTTACAAACCCTAAATTAGCAGAGAACACACACTGCATGTGTTTTCCTTTCATCTTTACTGCTAATATTTGTTTTTAAATAAATGCTTTCTATCACTGCTCAGATTCTGCTGCTTGATCCTGTGATGAAGTCATAATCCTGAATTTTTGTCATCGTAGTTGGTTGCACATGGCTGATAGTAAAGTTCAGACTTTGTACTCTCACACAGCAGCAATTTAAAGATAAAAACATAATTTGTATGTATAACAACCATGTTTTCTTGATGATACATCTTTTAGGATAACTAAGAAAAATAGTGTTTAAGTCATAAATTCGTAAGGAACATTCAGACTTCAAACCTATCACAAAAGATTATATTATATATTACACTAAAAATTATAATTTAATTACTTTACATTCCAAATTAAAAGTGAGTTTCATTTTTTCTGAGGTCAGCTTGAAAGTAGCAACAGTATAATTACCTATTTTTGAGAGTTAGGTTCTTTCCGGGATTGCTCAGAGGTTCTGGGTATTATTTTTCAAATTTATTTTGCAAAATTGTTTTTGGAAAAAAAAACCCCAAACACTTCTTTTGATTTGAAACATTCTGCACCTAAAAAAATAAAGTGTGAAAAAAAGAAATAGTAAACAATATCTTAACAATTTTTAAGCAAACAAACTTAACTCTTAGTTTTACATCTGATTTTTCTCCTTGCAAGTTGCAACAATATAAAGTAGCCCCTAGCAGGAGCATATTATTTCCCAAATTTATCAGAATTCAT
This sequence comes from Heliangelus exortis, assembly GCF_036169615.1. NCBI lineage: Eukaryota > Metazoa > Chordata > Aves > Apodiformes > Trochilidae > Heliangelus > Heliangelus exortis. Next base: position 26,352,432 of record NC_092454.1, on the reverse strand, counting down.
AATAATTAAGTGCAAACTGATTTGTCAGAGGTGCACCCTCCATATTCCCCATTTAATCTGGATTTACATATTTTGCTGGGGGAAAATTACTGGGTGGTTTGGCTTACAGAGCTTTCATTTTGGTGACATGCTTGCTGGCAGCTTGATTCAGCATCAGTTGAACCCAGTGGGGTTTTCAATCAAGCCCTTAGTAATCTCTTCAGCAAAACAGCTTTAGTTCTCTGCTCTCCCACTGTCTGAGAAGGACAGGTGCACAGCTGCAAGCTGCTTCGCTCAAATTCATCCTATATAAAATGGAAGTAATGCAATCTGATAGGTAGAGTGATGTATATCAGCCCAACTAATGAAAGGCTCATTATTCTTACCTTAGAGTGGTTTGCAGACCCTCAGTCTAACTGGAATAATAACTATAGCTTGAATTTAAAGGTAACCATGGTGATCTTAAATGTCCTGTACATATGAACCAAGAGACTGCCTACTCCAGAAATGGCCACTGTAGTGCACTTCTGCACGTCTGTCTCATTGGACTGCAATGTATTTTGCTGTTAATTAGGTTTTGAAAGAGCCCAAGGCTTCAGACAATGTTTAGCACAGCAGCAAGCAGCTTGCCTCTTGCCTCGAATGGACCTCTGTGTTTGTCTGCTTCATAGATTTAATGACCTCTATTTCCTCCTCCATGTTATCATTTAGAAGGCTGAATTTCTGCGGATTCTGTAACCTTGCAAGTTTTGATTCCTTCAGGAACTTTTCCTTAACTATGTATTTCTTGCCTGTGGGATGATGACCAGGATATGTTTGGTCTTTTATTCTAGAAAAGAAGTATCCACAGACAGATTGTGTGTATGTTCATAGCAGAGCAATTTATGCCATGCAAACTGCTTTACTTCATATCTGTATAGCACCCTCAGAATGTGTCCGTCAGGGCACCTCTAATTAAATGCTTACCTTACCAGTCTGGCAGGGAGCTGAAATCTCTTTGCTTGTAGCCAATGATTCTTTCATAGCTGTGAAACTGTAGCAACATCTTTGAGAATTTTCATGTCAGATCACATAATGACAAAATAATTTGGAGTAGAAGGGAGTTAGTCCAACTTCCTGGGTTGTGTTGGAGGTCAGTCAGGGTTGCTAAGGGCCTTTTCCAGTTAGAACCTGAAACCCTCTGAGGACAGACACCGTACAACCTCTCTTTGTGAGCTCTGCTACTGCTGGACTGTCCTTATGGTAAAAAGTTTTGTTCTTAAATCTAATCTGAACCACTCATTATAGCTCATGCCTGTTGTGTCTCATCCTCCTTCCATGCACCACAGAGAAGAACCTGGATCTATCTTATTTGACTGTTTACTCAGCCCTAAGACATCATATACATTTTACTATAGGCAAAGGAACCCAGCAGAGTCAGAACCATAATTCCAGTGTGGCAGCAGCAGGAAAACTCACACTTCTATCAGCTGATAACTGAAAAAATATTTTGTCAAGCAATATATCATAAATTTTACAACTGAGCTCACATTAACTCATGTCATCTGAAGACTATGTGATCTGTAAGCTTCTGGAGCATTTTTTGTCAACTTGAGGACTTCCAGTTGTTCATATTGTTCCAGAACCATGGATTTGAATAAGAAACCCGTTACACTGTAGAAGAGACAGATGCTAGTTTTAATGTCAGAAGAGAGAAATAATTTGAAGCTTTTCTAGATAAAAAATTTAAAAAGGGACAGAGTCTGTCACTGTTTCTGCAGTGACAGGGGGATCTAAACCAGGTATTGTGAAGGCTGATGTGAGCCTCATGGGAATAAGGTGGCAGGTGCAACCTACAGTGACTGGTCCAGATGCTCCATGCATCCTTGGTATAGACTACCTCAAAGGAGGTGATTTTAAGGACCCAAACAGGTACTGGTGGTCCTTTGGTACAGCAGCTGTAAAGACTGAGAACACAGAATGGCTGCATGCTTTGCTTGGCCTTTCAGATAATTCTTCTGTAGTGGGGTTGCTGAAAGCTGAAAACCAGCAGGTGCCAATTGCTACTTCAATAGTGCATTGAAGACAACATCAGACCAACAAAGAGCCTGTGATCCCCATTCACAAGCTGGTCCAGCAACTAGGGAGCCAAGGAGTGATCAGCAGGACTCTCTCACCCTTCAACACTCCTATATGGCCAGTGCCAAAGCCTAATGGAGAGTGGAGGCTGACAGTGGATTACCATGCCCTGAATGAGGTTACTCCACCACTAAGTGCTGATGTGCTGGACATGCTGGAACTTCAGTACGAGCTGGAGTCAAATGCAGCCAGGTGGTATGATACTATTGACATTGCTAATGCTTTTTTTGCTATTCCTATAGCACCTGAATGCAGGCCACATTTTGCTTTCACCTGGAGAGGTGTCCAGTACATCTGGATTCGACTGCCCCAGGGGTGGAAACACAGCACTACATTCTGCCATGGACTGATCCATGATACCCTGGAAAAGGGTGGAGCTCCAGAACATCTGCAGTACATCGACCACATAATTGTGTGGGGTGACACAGCAACAGAAGTCTTCAAGAAAGGTAAAAAGATAATCCAAATTCTTCTAAAAGCTGTTTTTTCTATATAAGAAGCAAAGCCAAGGGACCTGTGCAAGAGATACCATTTCTGGGGGTTAAGTGGCAAGATGGACATTGCCACATCACAATGGATGTGATAAACAAAATAACAGCTCTGTCCCCACGAACTACCAACAGGGAAACTCAGGCCTTCTTAGGAACTGGAGGATGTATATTCCTGTTTACAAACAGATTAAAACCTCTCTGTGAGATTACACTTGATATTTATAGTTACAGCTTGAGAATGTTACGCAGAACCAAGGCCACTGCTCAGTTCTGAGAAACATCTTATGCTTCAGAAAGAGAAAAGTAGTAACCCTCCTCTAAGGAGGGTCTGAAACCCTCCTTTAAGGAGGAGCAGACAAGATAAATGACCAAAATTGACCAGGCGGAGTATTCCATCCCTTATGTACCATACTTGGTATGAATTTGAGGATCACAAGGGTCAAACCCCTTCACCTTCACCCTTCACCCTTCACCCTTCACCCTTTGGCCCTTCTTTGCCTGTCCCTGTTTGCTTCAGCATCCTGAGAGGATTCTGTCCATTCATCTGCCTTATTTCTCTATTCCTTTTTACTATCTGATAGATCTATTTAAGGATAAAACAGAAATGTATAAGTAGTGGGAAAGCATCCTGTAGGAAATGGGAAGGATGCCACATCTTGTGTGTGTTGTCTGAACCATCCACTGTCACATGGACCACCTTCCTTTCAGAACATAGAGAAGTTTTCACAATATATCAGTCTCTCCTCTGTTTCTTGGCTATCCATTCCAGAATGCAAAAAAAGTGGGATCTAGTAAGCCTCACATGTTGGATTCAAATAGCCAAGAGGTGGTGGTGAGCAGAAAGTTGAATACCAGATGAGCAGTGCACTGGTGTAAAGGACAAAGTTGACACATTGAATAGAATTTTTCCAGAAAAGTCAGTGAAATTATATATAAAGAATTCAAATTATATAGAAGTAATTCTATGTAACACAAAGCACACGAGTTTTAGGAAGCATAGAAGGTCTCAGTCAGAATAATTGATTTACATGAAGCCGCCCTGTATTAGACTTGTGTTTCCCTCTGGTAAATTCCAGTTTTTTTCCTCTCCTCTGAGAATAAATCAGTGCTAAAGGAAACAATCCAGAAAACCTGTTTAAGAGTGTATTGCATGCCACTTCTGGCAGTAGTATTGGTGCTGGGGTAACCCAGCTAGGATTGCATTAATACACAGCAACTATGGTGCCTTCCTCAGGTGTGCTCATAAAAGTATTCAGTTAAACTGTGGACTTTTTCAGTTAGTGAATCATTTGCATTTCATTTTGGACCTAATCCGAAACTCATTTAAACTGTACAGGTTTTTATTGACTTCAAAAACTGGGGACGAGACTTATAGCAGTTGATACATTCTATATACCTAGGAGAGCTTATAAATTGTAGGCAAAATAAACTGATTTCCAAAATAGGGTATCCAAGCAGATAGAAAACCAACTCAAAAATAGTGTATATTGGGGAAAAAAATGATTCCTTTATCAATAATATCTTTTTTTTAAAAGGCCTTGTAGGAACTTCTTAGAAATAATGTAGAAATTTTTGTAATTGAAATGTGAAAGACTAATTAAAATGTATTGCTTCTATTTCCAGCGCTGCTGAGAAAATATTCAAATCAATTTAGAAAGTTTAGGCTGTAATAATTTAGAATCTTAATCTTAGAACCCAAAGGACAATCATTTAAAAGACTAGAAATTCTAGCAAAGGGAGGTCAAGCACACTGACAAAACAGAAGTACTGTGGTAAATGCATATATGCTAAGAAATATACATATAAATATATTGAACAAGCAAATGTAATTACTACTTTGTCAGAAATGATCATATTTCATAATACATTGAAACCAGGGCATGCATAAGGACCTAAAAATTTTTGAGTTTGAAAAACTCTTAGCACATGTCAAAACTGATACTCCTTCGCATTTTGCACAAAATTAGATGGTAAATAGCTCTCAGAATCACAGCATCTCTGGAGATTTGAAAATAAAGTTTAGATATGTACTGCAAATATATAATCCAGAAGTTCCAACCCAGTGTTCACTGTTCATAATGATGGAGCTCATCTTTCAACAGGGGCATTTGTTGAGAACAATCATGGTAAATATTGCAGTGTTTAAGCCCCTTCTTGCAGAGTAGGTGGACACATCCTCAGTAACAGCAAAATGCCCACATACATTACAGGTTACTGGTCTGGGTACATATGGTTCGGTACAAAACCTGAATACTCCTGAGGAAAATGTCCTTAACTTCTGAGTTTGCCTAGCCTCAAGTTTTAGTCACACAACTACACTGACAACTATCCAGAAAAAGCACACATACCTAATCAACAGTGCTCTGGCAACAGAATAATTTTACAGTCAGTTATCCTGCAGCAAGGGTTTTTCTGGTGATACAGGTTGTACTCTGTAGGCACCTGATTCAGGGGATACAGGTAAAACATTGCCTTTGCTACAATCAGCTATAATACTTCCTAAACCTCCTTCTACCTACAAGCCTTCTTAACTGTACATGAAAAAAAAAATCAATATGTACTCCAAAATAACAAAACCCGGGTCAAAAGTTATCATAAGAAATGCATGGAAATCGTAATCTATAATAGTCCACATTTCATCTCAGTCTTCAATCAAACATTAATAAAACTAGATTTGTGTTTCAGAAAACGTCGGTATTTTATCACTCAATAGAATAAAGTGATAGGACATGAGGAAAATGAGTTCAATTTGTTAGGAGAGGTTCAGATTAGAAATTGGGAAAAATTTCTTCATTGAAAGAGTGGTAAATCATTGGAACTGGTTGCCTAGGGCAGTGGTGGAGTTGCCATCCCTGTTCAAAAAACAGGCTGTTCAAAAAACAGGCTGTTCAGAAACAGGGTGTTCAAAAAACAGGGTGTTCAAAAAACAAGTAGATGTGGTGCTTCGGCAGATAGAGGCTAAGGTGGTATGGGACTGACAATGGGACTTGATGATCTTGAAGGTCTTTTCTAACCATGATGATTCAATGATTCAATAACTCTAATAAGCCTATTCAATACTTCTGGTAATTCTTAGTATTTTAATTCCAAAATATTTTAAAATATAATTACAACTGAATGCTCTACCCCAGTCTACCAAATTGCTAGTCTCTTCCCTGAAATTTTCAGGTGATTTGTAACACTTGTGATTTTGCTTTTGAAGTGAAAATTGCAGAAATGGCCAGCTCCCTTTGAAATAAACAAGCAGCACTGAGGTCAAGCAACTGAATAGCTTCTCAGTAAGAGGAATTTAAGACATCTGGGCTTCTTTGTGTATTTCTGCTGCTGAAATCTGTGAGCCCACATCAGCCTGTCTCTGAAACAGAGAAAAGTTCCCCTCTGTAAATGAAAAATTTGGGACTAAGATTAAATGTGTTAATTTAATATTTGTTTCTATTTCTTCTACTAGAAGAATATTTTCATGGAACTATAGAATGGTTTGAGCTGGAAAGGACCTTAAAGATTATCAAATTTCAGCCCTTCCCACCATGGGTACAGACACCTTCCACAAGACCAGGTTTGTCAAAGCCCCATCCAACACTGAACACTTCCAGGGAGTGGGCAGCCACAACTTCCCTGGGCAGCCTGTGCCAGTGTCTCACCACCCTCACACTGTAAAATTTCTTTCTGATATCTAATCTAAATCTACTCTCTTCCAGTTTAAAGTCATTACCCCTTGTCAAATTGCTGTGTGCCCTTGTAAAAAAGTCCTTCTCCAGGTTTCCTGTAGGCCTTCTTAAGGAACTGGAGGGCTGGTATTAAGTCTTTGTGTAGCCTTCTCTTCTCCAGGCTGAAGAACCCCAATTGTCTAAGACTGAAGAACCTCAACTCTCTCAGCCTGTCTTTATAGGAGAGGCGCTCTAGCACTCTGATAATTTTTGTGGCCCTCCTGTGGACTTGCCCCAACAGCTCCATGTCCCTCTTGTGTTGGGTGCTCCAGAGCTGGACTCAGTACTAGAGGTAGGGTCTGATGAGAATGGAGTAGAGGGGAAGAAAAGGCCCTTGGAGGTCAGCTAGTATAGCCTCCTGCTCAAAGCTTCAAATTCCAACAGATGAGTTTTGAAAAGTTTCTGTTATTCTATGAATAACCTCCCTTGACCTGCTGGCCATGCTTGCTTTGATGCAGCCCAGGATAGAATTATGTTTCTGGGCTGCAAGTGCACATTGCCAGGTCAAGTTAAGCTTCTCATCAACCATCAGCCTCAAGTTTTTTTCCTCAGGACTATTCTCAATTTTCTGTCCATGCAACAAGTATTTGTGCTTAGGATTGCCCAAATGCAGTACTTTGCACTTTGCCTTATTGAAATTCATGAGCTTTGCACAGAGTCTCAAGCCTGTCACAGTAGTTCTGGATGGCATCCCTTCCCTCCAAGGTGTTGACTTGCTGAATGCACCACACAGAAAGCCTTCTGAGGGTGCACTCAAGCCCCCTGTCCATGTTGCTGACAAAGAGGTTAAACAGCACTAGTGCCAGCACCAACCGTGCAGAATGTTACTTGTCACTGTCCTCCATTTGGACATCAAATGACTGCAACTCACAGGCTTGTGTGCACTAACATATGCAGTAACAAATACAACTTAACTATGTCCAACATCCTCATATAAAAATTATGCAAAAGGAACTCATAAGCATGCCATAATAACATGAAATGCTGCTTCCCTGCTCTACTATGTCCGAGCACAATTACAATATTTTTCTATTCAATGAAGCATATTTCAGGAATTTTACATGAAAATAAAAATCATTTGTACAGGAAACATGCCATGTGAACATCATGCCTGGTTTCCTTTGCAAACAAAAGGGCTTATAATGGACCCCTTGCTGCCATGCATGGATCAAGAGAGGTATGTGAGCTGTGGAGGGGCTGGAATGGAGCAGTGTCCCAGTGGAGCAGTGAGGGAAGCTGGAAAGCAAAAACTGGTGGGGGGGCATGGTGCTGCTTCGAGGCCACTTTTCCTTCCCTTTGTCAGTCTGTAAACCAATTGTGGTAGCCTAACTTCTTCCATGAGAAATGAGAAGTGCATTTATCTTTGTAGTGTGCAAGACATTAAAAAGGAGAAAACTTGTACACTTGAATCTGTTTCAGTGAGAGAAATTTTGTAGTTTCTCATGGAACCTGCCCCAGCAATTTCCTGGCTGTTCTAGTCAGAAATTATATGAAAAATGGAAAGGGCTTTCTGACCTCTCCAACATGGAAAATTACCACCTGTTACACTAAAATGTCAGCATGAGATTCAAATGCTAATGTAAAAGCAGCATAAAATATAGGGTTATGCTTTGTACTAAACAGAACCAGAAATGCTGCAAGCTTACTTGTCTTCTTTGCATTTAGGAGCAGTTTTGAGGCTGTTATTTCAAAACAAAAATTTTTTACCTTTGGTTTGGAATAGAGATGTAGTTCTCAACTAACTCTATCCCTCTCTGTTTTGCTAACAGTTAACACAGAGTTGCCATTTTTCTTCCTCTAAATTCACTCTGATATTGCTGCTACATTGTGAAGAAAGTATGCATCTCCTGCTACCTTGTTTTCAGCTACAAGACCTTATTTTTTCATCACTATGGCAACTGATGCCCCAGCCCAGCTTAATAGGGTGTTTGTCTAGACAGCATTAAACATATCTGCGCTTATGTGTGTCTGGTTTTAAAAACCAGATGTGCAGAAGGTGTGGTGGAGGGAAGAAAGACAGCAGAAAAGGTCCTAGGAAGGATCTGAGTTCTGATTCACATCTGCTTGTAGAATCGTGGATAAAATTGAATAAAACAGCCCTGATTTGTTCAGCTCTCCCGTACGGGAGGCCCCCCATGGAAGGTGACAGTGTCCTCAGAGGCAGTGGAGCAACTGAGCCTGTGTAGAGTGAGAGAGCTGCATAGCTTCAGCTGGGTTCAGTCTGTGTAACTGGAATTTATTCACCAAAATACAGCATTCCAGTCACCCTGGAACTTCTACAGATATGGGCCCATTTCAGCACTCTCCATGCAAGAAGAGAAAACTGTATGGGTGGGATTAGAAAAAGGGCAGTCTGATGGTGAGTTAGGGTATGGGAGAAACAGATTAGATTTTCTTTTCTTCCCTCTCCCATAACGTGTCTCAAACAGCATGTTATGTCATGCTTAGGGATGCTGATCTGTTAGTGTGTGTTTTTTCAAACTATCCTTTCTTCGGTAAGTAAACACAGACTAGAGCAGGTCCAGCTGAACAACCTAAGCCTCCTCAAAACCAGCATCTAAGGAGGCATCCTTCCACCTCTCCTGTTCCCACTACTCATGATACAAGCAATTACTCACTGAACAATAACAAATTAAAGTTGGGATGTTCTGGAAACAGAAGATGAAATACCTGTATCAGAGGCAAGAGCTGAAGGAGCTTTCCCACTACTGGAAGTGGGAAGCAACAGCATGAGTATAAATCTTCATTCCTGTTTATAATTTTCTGTAAGAGACTGAAAAACAGCACTTATTTCCAGTCTAAATTAAGCAAGCATATTGGGGGTAAGAACAGTGAGAAGGCAGGGGAGGAGAGCAATAAGAATGAAGGGGTCAGTCTCAATTTTTGCTGAGCTGAGAAGCACCTAATATTCATACTGTTTAACCAATAACCCTCATACACGTAGGTGCACAAAATATAATTTTGTTGCTTAAATATGATAGAAAAACTCCATGCATACATTCCTGTGATGAAAACCCAAAATATAGTAGGTGTATAGCACAAGGAGCTGTGTGTACCTTTTACCATCATCCATGGAAATAACCTGTGAACTGAAGCACAGTTTCCAAGGAAGAGAAATCTGCAGGTCTAAACAACCAGATTTTTAATCATTAATCATCCCCCATTAACTGGGGAGTTTTTTTGATATGTAACCCCTAATTGTGCCCTTACTGTAAGCTAAAGAACGTGTATGTACTGAAAAGTCCATACAAATCAGGCTAACAGAAGAACTATATAGCAACTAGAATTAATGAATTTAGTAGCACATAAAAACCACTATCTCTGATACTTATGGGTTGTTTTGGCTTTTTTGGTTTTTACCTGAGAGAAGATCGTGGTGTGTGTTGTACATTGGCAGGAATCAACCTTCTGAGTGTCACTAGGTGACAGAGAAATACAGAAGTGTCCAGAATCAGTTCAGTGATGATAACTGCTGGCAAACAGCTTCATCAAAGGAAAAGCCAGAGAGGGGTGTTCAGCTATCTGTGATTACAACACACTGCTTGTGTGTTGTCAAAAAGCAAGCATCTCCCTTTGAAGAGATGACACTTAAGAATGCTGGTAGAGGTACATATTCCACACAGCCTTAATGCCAGCTTATTCAGACAGACTGTTGCTGAATCCATGAGAATACAATTTCCGGGTGGGAACACTAGCCTCTAGGTCCCACCACTGAGTCCTTCTTAGTTGACTTAATTTCTACTTTCATTACAGGAAAAGGAGATGCAGTTTCCACTTTCTGAAACACATAGGGTAGGCTAAGAGCAAAGGCTGAAAGGGTTACTCTTTTCCAACAAAAACATCACTAGGCAATTATTTATCCTTTCTGGCTAGGTACACTGCAACATAACCATTTGCCCTTTTACAGCTATCCCAAACTCGTGCTCACCAGATCAGACAGCGTTCATATATTCCATGCCAGGAACCCAGCCTGACATCTGCAGATGCTATTTGCTATACCCTTCCCTGTGCTTGGCTCAGCATCGTTAACATTGAAGTGTTTGATCATTCCAAAGAGGGATATTCTTGTAACACATTCATTCATCCCATAATTACGAGGAATGGGTAAGCAAAACACCTACACACTATTTTTTCTATTTCAAAACTATCACTACACTCTCTGTTGCTAAATACATTCTCTTGAAAAAAAAATCCTTTTACCCACCACAGTGTGCAACATGGCATTTCTATACAGAATTACATTATGGCAATCTTTCCTACTTAAAGGGTCCCCATTGTTTTTACATTGCAACACCACCATGCCAGCATAGGTGTCACTGTGGGGTGGGCATTGGCTATCTGTTTATCAAACAACGCTAACAAATCTAATGGCTTGACGTCAGGGAAATCTCTACCTAATGCCAAACCAAATCCTTAAAGTAAGTGTACGCCTGCTATAAATCACCCTAATGCAGCTGAATTACTTACCTGTAGCTGTTTGAAAATGTTTGAATTCTGTGAAACCAAAGGTTATTTTGCTTGGGGGTTGCCATTAAGCCCCTATACATGAAATCCTGCATGTCTTTTTCAAAAGAACTATTGCAGGGCTACATGCAGCCAAAATTGCTACTGGAACAGTTTTGCTCACCTGAAACCATAGCTGAGTTGGAAGTCTGCCCTCTGAAGTCTTGCAGACAGGGGATCAGGTTGCCTATGGCGTCTACCTCCCTCTGTCTTTTGGCAGAGTGGGGTGGCTGACAGGGAGCTAATAACAAATCTAGAGCCAAAATGTGGGTTCAACCACAGGAGACACCTGCTAGCTGTTGAATTGGGAAGTAAATCTCACTTTGTTCCCTCCTTTCTCTGTACTTTTGGTTCATATGGGATCCATAAACTCTGGACCTGCTGGGACTCCTTCCAACACAGAAATGTGTCCACTTACAGAGGCCCCATCTTTACTGAAATAGTTAGGTGTCTAAGAAAATATATAAAGAGGATTTCAATCCAGTCAGAATATTTCTAGGTGTCTTCAGGGACATCTTACTGATAAAAAATACTGTGAAAACTCATGCAGATTTGGGGCACTGGATTTTAAATGGAAAATTATATTCTGGTGATGGCAATGTAAAGTCCTAAAAATGAGAAACTTAACACAGAGGAAAAAGCTTTTGATCTTGTTACACCTAAGCTAAACAGGACTTTAGTGTAAGGTTCATGCATAGTACAATAAGACTTGTGTTAAATCTTTGTTGTCTATTAAAATCTTTGTGGTCCAGAGGTAATTTCTTGGAATGAGGGTGAAATAAACATACTTTTGTGATTGAATTTACCTTGCAGCAGATACAACTACATCATTTACTATTCTGTATGTAGCAGCAGTGATGAGGATTTGACTCTGTACTTGGGTGAGTTGTTCCCTGCTGTTGGGCCCCTTGCTCCTCACCTTATTTCAGTATTATGGGTGACTCCCCTGAAACAGCAGAAAAACACAAGAGGTCTTTTTAATGTTCAACCATTGTCCCAGTGCTGTTGTCAAATATCTATCTACACAGCTACTGTATGTGGCACCATGCATTATGTGGCTGTAAAGAAGGCAAACCAAGGAATGCAGCACCAATTATTTTTTGAACAACTCTGTTGAGGTCAGAAGGGTGTTGTTTGGTTGGTTTTTGTCTCACATGTTGTAAAAAGTATTGGGAATGAAGGGAGTATCTGAAATACTAATATGGTACTGCCTGATCCAGTATACCATGGAAAACAATTTCTCTGCAAAATGTTTTAGATTGCAGTGGGATTGCTGCCAGACCAGAATGTCAGCTTAGGCAACAGAACCTTGAATTCAGTGTGGCTATAATGAATCCTTGCTATAGGATGCCTATTGAGCATTAAATTCTGAGGCACTGCAGAGCTGTCACCTGTTTCTTACTTTCAGTGAGATTCAATCATACATTACTTAGTGTGTTGCACTTCTTTGATCATGGATCTCAGTAAAAAATTTAAAATCATCTCCCTACATCCATAGGAAAGTCTCTCACATTCTTCTCTCAAAGCTAGTTGCACAGCTCTGAATAAAATAAACTGGCCAAGTATATCTTCCATAAAGATGTCCTGGATAATTTCATTACAACATAAAACATAGGAAAGGGAAGAGGAGCCCATTGAGAGTATATTTTTGCTAATCTTCTATCGTTTGGTGACACACAATTGTTGACATACACATTCTTGCTTAAATGCTGGTATATCTTTCCCTCCACTAGATACATTCCAAGGAAGAATCAATGTCTGAACTTCTGTGGAGTAGTTATACTTAACATCAGCTCCTTATTTCATACCAGCTGTGGGATTTTTGCCTCTGGATCATAAGAAAAAATGTAGCTTTCTGGAGCACAAGAATAGTAAGAGGTGGTGAAGGTAGGAATGCTTAGCACTGGTTTTGCCAACAGAAACCATTCTTCACTCTTTCAAACCAGGTCAGAAACCTAGACCTATAAGAAGCTGCATGTTTTAAATGAAACTTTGAATTAAAAGCTTGACCTAATAAGAGTATTTTTAGAGGGGACTTAGTGTCTTGATTAGTAAGCAAACAGATCAGAACCTGTCAGTTCAGCCTAGGTAATCAGGATGTGCATGTTGGTCACAAAAAATAAGTGACTGTAGTGTGGTGATCTCAGCTTGGTTTAAATTTAACAGAATTGGGGTCTAGCCAGCCTAAAATTTTTAAACAGGAAAATGTAATGAATATGAATCATGCTGTCTTCTAACATTCTCCTACGAAGGGACAGTGTACATCATTCCTCAGCAGAAACATGAGTCAGCAGCTTCCAGATCAATAGATTTGAGTGCTGATTTAGCAAAACCATTCCCAGGTGTTCAATTTGTATTGTATTACCACTGATATTGTTTACAAGACTCAGTTACTGTCAAATCGTTGTTCAGTGTCAACCAGATTTGCATGGTCCAAGAGGAGTACAGGGTTCCTAGGGTAATCCTAGGTGTGACAGGATGCAGCCTTAAGGAACAATTTTGATTCAGATTTATAGGGAGAATAATTGCATTCAGAAAATTCAGATGTTAGAAAGTCTTGTGCTGAGTCCTGCCCAAACACAGATGTCCAAGAACATAAGAGGTGCAAATAATGAATCATAATAATTTCCAGTGATAGCCATAAGATTATATTTTTCCCTCTCAGATTTATTATATGATGCTCAGGATCAAAGCTGGGGAACTTACAGAGAAAGTGAGCTTGAGGAGAACGTGAAGGACAAGCAAGTCCAGCAACTCTAAGGCAAATATGCAAGATTGCATTACAATTGCAGCTCTTTACTGTGAGTAAAGCAGATGTACAGAATGTAAGTACAGGCATTGCATCTCAGAAATAATCTTCACATTCCCAAACAAATATATAGGGCAACTACTGTTCTTTATCATACTGTTTTCCAGACATGGGAAGTGCCAAATAAACACAGTATCTTAGCAGAAGTTAGTGGTTCAAACAAAATCAAAACTAGAAAGTTCTCAAGGATCCTTCTAACAAAACAAATGAACTTCAAGTGTATAGCTGTTAAAAGAATGCCCTTATTAAAGTAGTCATACCGTCCAGACAAAAGGCACTTCAGTTTCTCTCAGGAAATCCAGATAAGATATTGAAGAAAAATATGAGTACATGTAAAATCAGCAAAGTTGGCTAACAAAACAGTCCCTAGTTCCATTAATTCTGTGCAGCTTTTCACCCCAAAGCTAATACTCTGTGATGGCAAAGTTAGTCACCCCCATGAATGTTCTGCTTCTCTCAGTTTCTCACAGAATTATTATCAGAAGAATAATCAGTAATTATGCTTAGTCTTGCTCCTCTCCTTTTCACCAGAGAAGACAGTGCAAGGAGATCACTGGAAGTATATTAGTGCAAGGAAAATTAATGGCACCTCTGAAAATCACACTTTCTGTCTTGCATATAGACATGCATTCCCCTGGGAGGCAGTTCCAAGTGAAAAGGGAATCCTTAACATGCTCTGGGCTCCCTGTCCTCTTGTGGGTCTTATTGTGGCCACAGCTTCATCAATGCCCACAGCTGAAGTATACAATTGAAACAACTCTTGGTTAGCTTACAGAGTTTTCTTCTTTCTAAAAATTATAGAAGCTCCTGCTATAATACCATTGTTCAAAACAAAAATGCGGCTGCAGAGTATGAACTTCTACTTTTATGAAGCCTCATGATACTGTCAATAGAAAAAAAGACTCCACAAGACAAGTTTACATGCAATCTTAACTCTTTCACTGTGTTACATGCTTTTCAGGAGAGATACCATCTTTTATTATATGGCAGGTAGTTTTAAAAAGTCATATATGCTCACATAGTCCCTTCATAAATCTGGACACGACAAACAAACTATACCAAACAGATGTTGGAAATGATAGAATGATACCTGCCTACACCACTCTTCTTACTGCCATATGGTCAGTAATACATCTTGTACTGAACTGTAACTTGATCCAAATAAAAAGTCACATTTTATCCCACTTATTAACTTCTTGGAATAAAACGGTACAGATGTGAAGGGAATTAAGCCTTCCCTTCCTTACCACCATCTGCTTCCTGTATATGAAATACCTAAATCGCAGACCGCATGTCAGTCCATGCTTCAGCACTTTTCAGTGTGGACCATATATTCATATGTCTTAGCCCCACCAAATAATATAACAAATGAAGTGTCTGCGAATCCTGCCCACCCTTACCAAGGAGGCAGGCAGGCAGGAAGGCAGGAAATACCGAGGGAAACACGAAAGAAAAAGGGTAATATTCTACCTAGTGTAACCTTGCCCTCAACATGCAGAATCTCCTGGAGCTTGGGAGAGGCTTTGGGAGTGGTTCTTCACTACAAACCATCTGTAAGCAGCAGCTGTGTGCCTAAAGCACAAGGCTGTTCCTTCAGTTCCTGTTGTAACTTGTATGAGCTGTCCTGCAGAGCTTATTTAAGCACCTGGTTAGGGTGGTAAACTGAGAGAAACTTCCATCATTTATTGAAAGCCGTAATTATAGACATCAAATTAAGGGCCTGGAGAGATTACAAAAAATCTTCCAGCTGCTTGAAAAAATCTAGTCATCATAGAATCATAGAATAGAATCATAGAGTAATTTGGGTTAGAAGGGACCTCTAAAGGTCTTCTAGTCCAATGTGCCTGCAATAAGCAGGGACATCCTCAATTAGATCAGGTTGCTCAGAGCCTCATCAAGCCTCATCTTGAATAGCTCCAGGGATGAGGCCTCAGCTACCACCCTGGGCAGCCAGTTCCATTTTTCCACTACCCTCATGGTGAAGAACTACCATCGTTGGTGAAGACCCAATCTAAATCTACTCTTCTCTAATTTCAAACCATTGTCCCTCATCCTATCACTACAGGCTCTTGCAAACAGCCCATCTCCAGTCCTCCTGTAGGCTCCGTTTAGATACTGGAAAGTCGCTGTCAGGTTTCCCCACAGCCTTCTCTTCTCCAGGCTGAACAAGCTCAACAGTCTCAGACTGCCTCCATAGGAGATACAGCCCCCTGATCATTTTTGTGGCCTTCCTCTGGACCAGCTCCATCAGTTCCATGTCCTTTAGGTTGTGAGGGCTCCAGACCTGGATGCAATACTCCAGGTGAGGTCTTAAAAGAGCAGAGCAAAGTGGCAGAATCGCTTCTCTCTATCTGCTGGACACTCTTCTTTTGATGCAGCCCAGGATGTGATTTGGCTTCTGGGCTCTAGGCATGCACTGTTGGCTCCTGTCCAGCTTTTTTTCCACCAGCACCTCCAAGTCGTTTTCTATAGGGCTGCTTTCTGACCCTCATCCCCAAACCTGTACTGATAGTGGAAATTGTTCTGACCAGGTGCAGGACTCTGCATTTGGTCTTGTTGAACTTCATGAGGTTCACTGAGGTCTTCAGTTTGTCCAGGTGCTTCTGGACCTGCTCCAGGTCCCTCTGGCTTATCAATAGGACCACTCGGCTTGGTGTCATCTACAAACTTACCAATGGTTCTGCTGTCAATATCACTGATAAAAATACTGAACACTACAGGACCTTCCATATCAACACTGTGTACAGCAGACAAGTATCAGATGTATTGTCTTGGAGAAAAGCAGGACCTTGAAAGTGGAAGACTGCTATTTTGCTGGTACTGAGTAAATTCACTTTATTATTTCTCACAAATGAATTACACAGATTGTGTTTACCCTCTGTTGGAGGCACAGCCCTGTGTGTTATCATTATGTCTAATGCCACCGTTTCCTCAAGGCAGAACCAGACAAAAATAAATTGACTGATAATAACCTAGCACACTGTGAATTCCTAACACACCTGTGAATTCCAGAAGTAGCAAATTATGAGAGAAGGTATATCTAAGAGTTTAGGATGTAGAAAATTCAGTGTAGGTGTTCTGAGAGAACTCAGTTCAGACTTTACACATGTAAGAGGTGTCTTAGTCAGATTCCAATTCAGTTATCTGCATGAAGTCCAATTCTTTCTTAAGACATGACCAAGACATTGCATTACTTGGGTAATCTAATATGATAGCAGTGGTCACAGTGTAAAACCCCAAACAGTCATCTCTCTAACACCAGAAACCATGCATCTGTATCATGACCATGATATCTGCTTAACCTTTTCTGTGCATTTTGAAACAGTCTGCACTGAGCTAGTGCCATAAAGGACAACAATAATGTTTATATGTGCCAGTTGAAACATAATCACACCATTCTCTTTAAGAGTAACCTCACAAGACTTGTGAATATTTTAAAATAGGAGGCCTAGATTTTTACTTAGTAACCCAAATGAGTAGCTTGATTTTCAAATGAATTGGACGTCTGAAAGTTCTCATTCACCTGTTGCTATTAAGCATCCTAGAAAATCAGGCTGCCAATTTGTATACACATCCATATACACATCCAATGTAGAGATGAACATGTGTATATGCATATTCCCATCATTCTTTGTTCTTCTTATTTAACATCTTCAGCAAAAATTATGTGTCAGAAAAAATAAAAGAAAACAGATGAACTCAATAAATGGCAGGATGGCAAGGATCAGAACTTACAGCTCCACATAACAAAGAGGGCAGTCTGGATCCCTGGATTCCCCATACTTTCTTAGGCTCATGGACAGTAAAGTACTGAATGTATTCTAGTGAAAGCTAATTCCCTTTTGCTTATTCCCATGGATCTTGCATATATTTCCTGTTCTCTCTATTTGCAGTGTACATGACAATGAGTTTTCTAGATTCCTCTGGAAGCTGATTTTATAATAGGATCCTCTTACATAAATAGCACACACTCAAAAGATAAGTGGGATTTATGCCTCTATTTCTAAATGTCGTTGATACAGGCAATGAGCCTGTGAATTGCATTTCTACATACCCATGCCTGTCAAGGAAATTCTGGTCAATTCAGTGAGTAGCAAGCAGTCAGGATGACCAAAGGCAAGTGTGTGCTTTAGAATCAGAGGTATTATTTACTGGTCTCCATTGATGAGGCAGACACACGCAGCATGGATATCTGAAGTGAAACAATACAGGCTTTCCTGCTTGAACTTAGTCTCATCTGCACTCAGTTACTCAGTTGTCAGGAAATCTTTGTAAAAATCAGCCATATTCTTCTTTGTCTTGAAATCTTTTTTTTTTTTTTTTTTTTTTTTTTTTTTTGGCTCTTTCCTCTGCTGTTTCTCTTCATTAATCTCTGACATTCTTGCAGTCTGATTCCACTGCCTGACCTTCAACATTACTCATGGGGCACTGTCACAAGTCCCATTCTATTCCCCTTTACCAGTACTTCACTAAGTTTCTCACGTCTTGCTTGCAAATGCAAGCCTAGTAATCATCTGGGATATAGACAAATCATAATTTTGTCCCTCTAGCCTGTAACTGTCTCATTCTAGCCAAATCGAAAGCTCATCAAGTTGTTTCTGAGCAAATATCATCCTCAGTTCAAGCTGTCTCTGAGCCCTCACATTCAAGTCCTCATAAATGTCAGGCATATTCTTTTAGCAGCATATAATATAACTAGGCCTTGACCCGTGATATGCACACCTGCATAAATAACAGCACTTTTCAGTACAAAATAAATAACAGCACTTTTCAGTACAAAGAGCAGCAAGCAATGAGAATTCAGCCATTATTCTCCTTTTTCTTTCCAACTTAAAGAATAGCCCATAGAAAAAAGCTCCAAATTTTCTTATAATATTTTTGCCAAGAATGAACTGTAGGCAGAAATGCTATAGTTCCAGATTATCACTGGCTACTCCACATGAAAATAAAGCAGCCTGAAGAATGATGCAGAGCATCTATTAAAGACTGCTGCATACAGCAATGTTTTTTTTTTCTAAAGCAAATATTTTGGATATATATCACAGAATTCCCCATCACTTTAATGTAGTATACCTTTGGTTTTCTTTTCTCTACAAGCACTCAGAAGATATAATTTTTCACATATTAACTGGGGGCTTTAGAAAAATTAATTCATCTCCCACCAGATCTCTTGAATCCAGAAGTTCTCTCTCTCTGAAGTTCTCTCTCTCTGAAGCTCTCCCTCTTGAATCCAGAGTGTTTTGAAGGGCTCTTTAACAACAGAACTAAATTATTTTACATCTACAAATGAGGGGAGAGAAAAAAATGTGTTAAATGTGTTTTAAATTTTTTATTTGAATGTTTTGTGTCCCTAGCTCTTAATTCTGCTTTCTCTTTAATAGTCTTCCTAAATCTTGTTCTCCTCAATATTGCTGCTGTGAAATGGCTATGATCTAAGACTGGAAAACTATACCCATTTCTCCAAGCCTTTCTCATTCCCTGGCTGCTATTCAAGTACCATCCCTGGTATAAATGCCCAGAGTAATGGTGGGGGGCAGGAGAAGTAACAGGGTATGCTAGCCTCCTGTCAAAAGTACTCAGGAACAGTAAGAACAGCTCTATCAGGTTCTTATACCAGAGGACATAGTGGCAAAACTATGGGTTCTTTCTTCTGTGGTGTCATATACTGCTTTAAATGTTTACTTTCCATAAGTCTTGCTGCAAGGGTCAAGTTTATGTACTATTCTTTATAAAACGCTGCTCAGAAAATATCACTTCTGTTTGAAATTTTACTAGAATTCTGTTAGCTTGATGATTAATGTGATGATTAACTCTTACAAAAGCACCAAATTAAGACATATGACATAGAAACTTCATTGTGCAACTCACAGATTCTGCAAGGTGTCCCTTTACTACCACTAGGACTTTGCATCTTTATTAGCTCATGTTTCTCAGCCACTTTATTGCTCTGGATGAAAAGTGAAAAGCACAGAATATTGATCAAGGATCTTTCCAATGAAGGTAGCTGGAAGAAGGTTTTATCCAATTATCTCTTTCCTAAAGTTAGCCCACATTTTCCATAATTGCTTTAGCAGTTTGTTTCATGTCTGTATTACAATTAAATGAAATTATTTATGTAGGAATATTGTAAACATACTTATTTTCACTCATGCCTATTTTCATTTCTATGTATTTTCATTTCAGGAGTGTTATATCACAAGACTGAGTAGTCTGTCTGTTTCAAATATAAGAGAAGGGTAATATGTGTAAACAAATTTTTTCATGGTTAGAACAATGTTTTCCTACAAAAATACTAGTAAATTTAAAAGGAGGGGCAAAATTTATCTCTGTTTCAACCATTTCTCAGGAAAGCAGCTTAAAACATATTCAAAACAAGTAAAATTTAATGGACAGAGAAGTGGAAGTCTGTCAATGACATGCAATGATCAACCAACCAGTGCACCCGATCAAACTGTATTCTTCCTCCAGTCTTGACCATCAGGAAAGGGCAAATGCTGGCAGCAGTGCTCAGCAATACAATCATGCCATCTGCCTGTTCACATCAGGTGCAGGTGGACTGCTACAAGGCATCTCATTTGCTGGGCAGTGAGGTAACATACGGTGCCCTCACATCTACACCTGTCCAATAGAGACCTGCAGCCACACCTCCCACACCTCCTGTAACCGGTGTCATACAGACATGGGCTTTTTCCAGAAGATGTTGGTGTGGGCATAAGCTTGGGATATACTAAAGAAAGTGTTTCGCAGAGTTCACGCCTCCCTGTGGATGTGTTGCCAGGCCAAGCATCACTCCACAAGGTAATACACAGCTGGGCATCCTCTCCCAGTTCGTAACCAGAGGTGTTAGGAAACCCCTCAGGTGTAGCAGGATTGGTTGCATCCTCAACTGGGATTTTACAGCAGTATCTGCTCTTGGTCACTCAGAAAAATCATGAGCTGAGCTGTGAAGAAAATGTCAAACAGCAGTGGGTGGGAAAAGCACTTTTTCACACTCTCCAGCTGTGTTTCATCCGCAAGCCCCTTCATACCAGGGAGAAATACAGGGTGAGAGTGCAAGGAGAGACAGGTGACTGAGGGATTAACCTGCAGGAAAATCTGTGGGTAAGGAGAGTGAATATTAACTGGGAGTAAATATCAACTGAATACTTACATAAACATACACCTTTCCCTTCTTTTGAAACCCTAGAGTAGAGACAGGCAAGTTTGAAACTAATCTCCCTGACAATGTAGCTAGGGCTGCTGCCCTGGTGTCATTCAAACCTCATCATTGTTAATTATTGGCAGAGATGAAAAAGATTAGCAGAGAAGAAGCAGAAAAACAAGGCTCAGCCCATAAATAGTACCTGCTGCCAAGAGGCAGCTAATGACTGCACCTTTGAAATCAGGGAGAGGCTGTCCAAATCCACTAAGGCATACATATGCATACATATGCATCACAAACTTGTCATTTTGGGCTGGGGAGAAAACAAAACAAATCTCTCAGCACACTGGGAAAATATATAAAATTTCCACAGTTTCAGTCAGACCGTGTCATTCATGGCCTTCTCCATTTGAACTCATTTTCAAGCTGTTATTGTTATTCAGCTTATAAATTTGCACTGGTTGAAGCCTTATCACAAAAGATTTTGAAAACACCAAATAACCAATAATTCTTCCATTATTCCTTTCTTCATTTGAAAGCACCTTTGAAGCCATTTTATATTTCAGTAGTGAAATGAGCAACCTATTTTACAATAACAGGGTAAGGATTAATAAAATTCTGATGTGGGCAGCAATATAAAGACCTAAAGAAAAAAAACAGTATGAAATGCAAATATACATTTAGACTGGAGACTGGAGCTTAACAACCAGAATAGATTTTTGGATGTTGATAAGACTAATGATGAAAACAATACAAAAATGATCGTAGATGAAAATGTCTCACATGAATAGGGAAGTTGGGTTTGATTTCTTTTTTTCCTGATTTTTAATGCAAAAAAAAATAATCCACATTTGATGTAGCTCTTTCAAAATGCTGGAGCTCCTTTGGGAATTAATTTGGCCAATACACTGCTAGGTTTGCTCAGGTAAACTGTTGCACTTGTGGGCTACCCTAGGGATTTGGGAAATAATTGGCAACTTGAAAAGAATCAGTGATTTTTACTGCAAAATTCTGAAACAACTTACAAGTACCTTTTTCACACTAGTATGCTGGCAATAAAAAATGGGTTAGTAACTTTTTTGCCTGTGCTTCTGAAAATGTGCTCCTTAACTCAAAAAATTACTATCATAGAATCATAAAATGTCATGTTGGAAGGGAGCTCAAGAATCACTTGGTCCAACCCTTCTAAGACTATTGTTTATATGAGATGTCTGAGTACCCTGTCAAGCTGAGAGTTAAATCTCTCTGAAGTGGCAGATCCACCACTTATCCTGGGAGATTATTCCTATGTCTGACTGTCCTCATAGTGAAAAATTTTCCTCCTGTACTCAAACAGAATGTCCCCAGGAGCCCATAGTGCCCATTGCTCCTTGTCTTGTCCATGACTCCTTGTAAATTGGGAGTCTCCATCTTCTTTGTTGCTGACCTTTAAGTACTGGGACATCATAATAAGGTCTTCTCTAAGCCTTCTCTTCTCAAGGCTGAACAAATACATTTTTTCTATCTTCTTACTGTCTTTCACTGAATTACTATCAGAAATTTACCGTACTATAGATTTCACTGAGGCTGGTGATGACCAAAGGTACCTCACAAGAGACCATGCAGTGAAGTAGCATGTCAGAGAGGAATGGCAGATCAAGAGTGTTTCTATTCCTATCACAGGTCTGGAAAATAAAGGTGAAACATACTGTGTGACAGGCTCACTGATGGTGCTCATCTTCGAAAGAAAATTAACCGGACTTTAAACACAAGGGCACAAAAAGTTCTTAGTTTGAGGAATGTATCATATAAATCAAGATTCTGAGAACATTTTTCTCACCATAACACTGGACAGGAAAGACTCAGACTTGGCAAAGTTTACAGAATGGATAAGTACTGTTGTGTTTGACTGTAAACTGTAACAGGTACTAACAGAACCCAATACCACTAACTGTTGCCTGTGGTACCCTTGGTTTCCTTGTTAGGTGTGCTGGGGCTCCTCTGCTTTCTGTGTTGTTACTCACTATTCAAAAGTTACCTACTCTCTCCAGTACCATTTTTTCAGACTTCGTCTATGTTTCTTCAACAAAGTCCCTGACCAGCTTAGGGTTTGGATTCTTTCATTCTCTCCTCGACTGAGCCTCTCTTCCCCCTTGCATTGTCTCTTTTCCACTCTCTCTTTTAACCCTTTTACTTCCATCCAAAGCAATAACACTCATCCACAAGCACTTCATAGGCCCTACCCAGTGGATATCATCTTCCTTTCTTCTGTTGGTTCTCAAGCAGGACAGCCTCTTATTTTGTGAGATTGACCTTGTGTTCCACCATATATGTATTTGTACATTTGTGTATTTTTCATTATTTTCCTTCTTGTTACTATTCCTTCGCTGTTCTATTAAACCTGTTCTAGTTGTAATTTCCAGCCTTGAAGTTTGTTTTCCTTACTCCCCTTTTTATGTTCCTGGGTGGGGGGGAGGGTCATATGTTGTGGTTCCCTCTGACCACTAAACATAAGCAAGGTATAAACAGATGAATTATCATGGAGTCTGCAGCAATAGCTGATGATTTAAAGTGAGTATATTTGTAAACACATAGAAGATTTAATTTTGGATGTTTTAAAGACATGTTTACATTCTAATAGGATCATGCCTAATATTCTCATGCTAAAACCAGGCCATGCAGAACTGTGCTGTCTGAATGCTGTTTATCAGTGTCAGCCAAATCAGTCATAATAAGAATTTAGAGCTGTCTTAAAATTTTACTAAGTTCATGCCTAATCAAATGGAATAAAAGAATAATCCTTAGCCAGTACCAGTTCAGATTTATGTAAGGTTTAACAAAGTATAGCCATGGAAATGAAGGAGTTGGCTTTAATTGTTTCCAGTTGTTCAGCATGAAAAGTCTTATCAAAGCATCTGACAGTGACTACCTTGACTTAATTTATTCCTGAAATTAAATGAGTCATACTATTGAAAATTCTGGTGATTTACAACCAAAATTGATGGTGTACTAAATGAACTGTAATACACCAAGCCATGATACTGTCAGACCTAGAAAAAAAATTTTCTGAAGTGGTGAGTCCAGATGTAGACACAAATGTCCCATTAAAAAATGGGGTGTAGGCTCCCAGGTCACTGCACTGACTGTCTGACAATTAAGTTCATACAGTTAAAACATAGAATCATGGAACAGTTGGAGTTTGAAGGGACCTTAAAGATAACCTTGTTCTGACACCCCTGCATGGGCCGTGACACCTCCCACTAGACCAGGCTGCTCAAAGCCAACCCCCCAAGTTCTTTTCAAGGCTGTTCTGAATTCATTCTTCATGAAATCCATAAATATTGGGTTTGGCCAAACCGTATGGGATTTGCAGTCCCAGATGCAGGACCTTGCACTTGACGTGCTTGAACTTCATGAGGTTGGCATGGGCCCACCTCTCCAGCCTGTCAAGGTCCCGGTGGATGACATCCCTTCCCTCCATCATGTTGACAGCACCACACAGCTTTGTGCAGCCACTATAGTTACCACAAACAAACTCCTCATTTTCCAAGTGCCTTAGCAGAGCCTTCAGGAGAATCTGCTGCGTGAACTTGTTAGGAACAGAGGTCAGACTAATTGGCCTCTACTTCAGGTCTTCCTTTTTTCCCTTTCTGAAAATGGGTGACGTGTTTCCTCTTTTCCAGTCAGGGGGAATTTCACCAGACTGCCCTGGCTTTTCAAATATAATGGAGAGCCACTTTGCAGCTTTTTCCACCAGTTGTCTCAGGAGCTGCAGATGGATCTCAACAGGTCCCTTGGATGTGTGCACCTCCAGTTTCTTTAGATGGTCTCTAACCTTCCTACAGTGGGCAGATCTTCCTTTTCCCACTCCCCATCTTTGCCGTTGACAGTCTGGATACCTACCAAGTACCCTACCAAGCAAATCACTGAAGAGGTCAAAATCTCCTCTCATGAAGTTCAGAGTAGTGAGCCTGCTGTGTTGCTCTAATGATCCTGAATTCCACTGATTTGTGGTCACTACAGCCAAGCCTTGAGCCTTAAGCTCGAGCCTTGAGTTTCGCATTATCTACCAGCCCATGTTTTTGGTAGGAACAAGGATCAGCATAGCACCTTTTCTGTTTGGTTCCTCCGCCACTTGGAGAAGGAAATACTCATAAATGTGTTACAGGGCTCTTCTGGATTCCTTATGCCTTGCTGAGTTGTCCCTCCAACGGGCATTGGGGTGGTTGAAATCTCCCATGAGGGCCAAGGCCTGTGAACACAAAGCTGCTCCCATCTGTCTGCAGAGGTCCCCATCCACTTGGTCTTCCTGGTTAGGCAGCCCTGCTGTGGTGTCACCTGCTCCTGTCTTTCCTTTAATCCTGGCCTGTGAGTTCTTGATCAATTCCTCAGCCATGCCTAGGTGGAGCTCCATGGACCCCAGGTGGTCACTGAGGGTGACATCCCCTCCTCTTCTCCCCTGCCTGTCATTCCTGAAAAGCTTGTACTCATCCATTCCTGTGCTCCAGTCATCAGACCTATCCCACCATGTCTCAGTGAAGCTGATAACATTGTAGCCCTCAGACATGCACGTCTAAGACCCCTTACTCATTTCCTTAGTACATCTAGCTATAAAACTGATATTTAGAGACTCTTAGGGTAGGTAAGGAGAAATAATCACCTCTCAGCAGATTGCAGAACTCTATGCATTTTCCCAGAGGGTGACCTCTAAAAGAGGAAGCACCTCTCAAAATTCCTGAAAAGTTCTAAGTATTAAAGTTTGATTTACCTTTAATAGTGTATTCTCACTCCAAGATCCAACTTTCACACAGCTTTGAAACTTTTACATTGTTTGGAGAAGACATATTTCTCTGACACACAAGCTTTACTGAACTTCTCAAAGCAAGTGTGTATTCTAGAAATACCTTTTTTTTTTTTTTTTTGAGTCCCAGTACCTGAGGTCTATCTTGCTTTTTCTCTGCAGCTGGAGAAAAAAGGAGTTTTACATAAAATGAATGTAAAGGAAGGTTTAATACAGCACATAACTACTATTTATCTGAAAGGAATACTTATACTCCTTCCTCTTTTTTCTTTCCCCTTTCTCTTTGCTCAAAAAACCTAGTCAAAAGCAGAGCTAGTCAAAGCATCCATCAAACAATGGGAGCAGGGGAGTATTGAGAAAATAGCTTGTACCAAGATTTTAATTTACTTAACATTTGATGGAGTTTTTTATTCCAGTGAAATGATAGAAAATGAAAAATTTTGCTCAGTGTTCAAAATGGGTTTATTTATTTGGATTTTTGTACTTGAATTTTAAAACATAAACATTTCAGTGGAATGAATGTTGCCAACAGTAAGATCTTTCAGAGTAACTATTTGTAGAAAGTCAATTACTTAGAAAGAAAGATTATTTTTTGATTGGGTATTCTCACCATTGATCATCTACTGCCTGCATTGTCTATGTTGTCAGTGAATTATCACACAGAAGAAAATTACTTTCTCTCTTACTGTAGTAGTCTCTAGGCTACCTTGTCTCAAGAAATATGAGGGACACCATTTATTCTAGACTCAGATTGATTTATTTCACAGCAAGTCTGATGAATATACTGTTGGCAAAAGAAACACTGAAACTGAGCTAAAAACCCTGATTTTACACATACTGATAAAATTCAAGTTTACTTGCTACTTGAAATAGTCTTTCACTGCAGCC
Source organism: Heliangelus exortis (assembly GCF_036169615.1). NCBI lineage: Eukaryota > Metazoa > Chordata > Aves > Apodiformes > Trochilidae > Heliangelus > Heliangelus exortis. The sequence continues at coordinate 26,326,016 of NC_092454.1, read as the reverse complement.
CAGCCATTAGCAGTGCTATTGCTCCACAAGTCATATGCACCTAAGCACTAGCCAGCCATATGTATGATTAAGTAATTAGATACAACTGGACTATTTGCCAACAGAAAAAAGAATCACATTTAAAGCCTAGAATTACTATAGTCCGTGTTAAAGGATGTGAATATAATTGTACCCTGTAAACCTATCACTTGTTTTCCCCACAAAAACAGTTGTGTAAGCTCAGGCTAAAACCTTGGCTCTGCCTGCCCAAGACACTGAGCAGTGCAGCTGAACAGGCACAGTTGGTGTTTTTGTGCTGATTTGCTGCAAAATTTGATCTTGCCAGATAACACCATAAAGAGATTTGACTCAGCCTCATAGTGCTCTGGGGTGAGAGCAGTAATATGAATCTATGACAAAGCATACAAGGTAGGTAAAATAAAATCATGTAATATCATGGCATAATATGATGTGTGGTCTTATTCTAAAGAATACTACAACCATGAAAATTGATTGGGGGAAAACAAACAAACAAAATAAAACTGGAAAAACCAAACAAACAAAACCCCACCCCACAAAAAAACCCTCAAAACAAACAACAACAACAAAACCACCAACAAAACACTCCCAACAACAACAGCAAACAAACAAACAAACAAAAAAGGAACAAAAATTGTGGTCATGCATCATTTAGGTAAGTGACAGTAAAGACCTTACATCCCCAGGGGCTGCCTGTGAGGGGTGATGGGCTCAGAAGCATTCATGCTCAAACGTGCCTTTACTGTTGGTAAAATCTGTCTGATTAGAAGTGAGCTGCTAACATCTTCAGCTGGGTATCTAGAGGCACACTGTAGATCTGGAAGAGTGGTTATGGGAGATAAAAATGAAGAAGAACCTGGCTGCAAAGGGGAGATTAATATATACATTTTAGGATCAGCTGAAGTTTCTGTTTCAGTTGTCTGAACAGAACTTCTGAGCTTTTCTGAGCCACCTCTTTTGATAGTGGAGAAGGAAAGCAGAGGGCTGTTTTGGACAGGTAGCATTCTGTTGGGACCTGTCCATCTCAACAAAATCCACACAGGATCATTGAGATGAGTAAGGCAAGAGAGAAGCCATTGAACTACCTTTATCCAGCTTCAGGGTTTGAGATACCATGGGCAACTCCTGCAGAGAGACTAAAGATTCATCCCTGCTATCAAGCAAAATATCAACCACAAAGGTGCTACCCAGCAAACATCTGCTTTAATGCAGAGGGCTGGAAACATCACCTCATCTGTTGTTCCACATTCTGCCCACCCACAGCCCCAACCCTGAGGCCAGAGTGGCTGAAGCTGATTTCCCCTTTACAGAGGAAGGTAGCTTCAGTCCTTAGACATGGACCAGATAGCACAGAAGAGACTCTGCAATGATTCTTTTCTTTTGGTATTTTTGAATCACCCTGGGCTTTGTGTGCTGTTTGGTCAAAAAAGGCTCACCCAGGTATATGTAAACTGAGGAAATGTGCCTAAGCTTGAAATAAGGTAAAGTAGCTGCTTTGTGAGAATCAGTTAATTGGTTTGTTATCCTATGGTTTGTTTTTGCTGGTTCCTTATGGCAGACAAAATAGAGAAAATGCACATTTGACTTCTATTTCTCTTCTAGTAATCTGCAGCTGAATTATACCATTTTGCTGTTAGCACCCTTTACTAAGACTTAGAGTCAAGAGAAAAGGATATTACAGAGCTGGATGAAGAAGACACTGAAAGTTCACAGTAGAGGAGGCCATGGAGAGTAAATATAGACATGTTTTTGATGGCAGAAGTAGCCTAAACCTCTCCCACGAAAACCCAGTCATTAACGCTAAGCATGTGACATTCATACTGAGAAAGAAAATATGCAAAATGTAAAGAAAAACAGACAATACTGTTTGACAAGAAACAGTTCAAAGTTTAAAGCATGTCCTTGAGGTAAGCAGAGTGGTAGAAGTAATGAACAGACAGTGACCCTTCACTGCCTGGCCCCAGTCTCAGAAGAAAGCTAAAGCCTGCTTTTTATTTTCTGGACACATTGCAGCAATTTGAATTGCTGACCCACTTGGATCAAACAATTTGCCAAGAAGACTCTGTCCCACAGGTCATCATCTGAATCCTGTGACTTAGCCAAACAAACTTTCAGTTTTGCCAGAAGCAAGATGCATCCAAGCTGTCACTGAGGACTTAGCACAAGCAGACTGGGATGGTGCTCTCATTCATTGTAACATGGGTTAGGATAGGGGAACTCTCTTTGTCATCTTATTGCCTGCTTTAAACAGGACAAGGAACAAACTTACTTAGTCCTGGACACCACCTGAGGAGGCAAAGTGCTGCAGAACCACAAAAATCCTACAAATCATAGGACTAGGAGGCACTTCAGGAGTTTATCTAATTCGTATCAATCCCCTAGCACTGCACTGCTTGCTGCCACCAGAAATGTGACTGTGAAGAAGGATTCACAGAAGAGAAAAATTTGGATTAAGTACTTACACACACACAGCAACAGCAAAAGAATGGCCTTAGACTGTGTGGCTTTTGTAGTACTTGCCTGAAAACAAAATCAGAATGGTTGCTGTTATTACAAAGAACTTTATGAAAGGACTATGGAGCACTGTAGAACAAAGAGTGATAAAAAGATCTCTTTTTCCCACTGAGATTTTCACTCTGCTTTTAACTCTGTTTATTTCCCCCCTGTGAAATATTTTAATTACTGGAGAAGCAGAACGCAATTCTAAATGTGAAACTGAAAAATTCCACGTGTTTCAAAAATTTTCAATGGTACTTCTGGTTTCTTGGTAACTTCCTTTATATCTGGGTTTGGAAACAACACAGCCTTAAGACAAATATTTCTCAGAAAATTAGTACCTTGGTCTTGTTTATTTCTCTCTTTTTCCCTGTCTTCTCAAAAGTACTTGTTCCAAATGCAGTGCTGTAAACTCTCAGTAGTATTTCTCTTTAATACCGAAGTTTTTTTCAGAAATACCTTCAGCCTGAAAAGGAAAAATAAGTGAAAATAAGTGTTGTGGAACAAAAACAGAATTCTTTGTCAGAGCTCTAAAGTGATGGAAGGAAGTTTTGTACATTTGCATCATTATTCTGGTGTTTTGGTCAAAGCTTTTGTTTTATTTATGAACTAGACACCTGCTGTTTACTTTTTGTTTTATCTAGGAGTCTCTGTAAGTATGGAGGAGACTGGATCTTTTTGATGCTTTCTTTTCCTTGGCTGTGCAGCTCTGGGCTTCTTGGAAAAAAAAAAAAAAAAAAAAAAAAAAAAAAAAAAAAAAAGGATGAACAGTTGAAAACTTTTTCATTTTTTGAGTTTCCTGCTATATCACTTTCAGCTTATCTCTAAAAATAGATCTTCCAGACCTAAGTCATGAGTCATGCTCTGCTGTAAACAGAGACCAAAAAGCACAAAGCATCACACAGCATTGCAACAGAAGAAAATGTTTCAGCAACACAGCTTAGAAAAGATGCTCACACTGCAGATTTCATGGGTCACAAAACTTTCAGAAATACTCCTTATGCATCTTTCAGCAAAACAATCATAATACTGGCACTTTCAGTCACTCCTTGCAAGAGATGTAGGCTGACACCTCTATCAGCCTGGAGCTATTTCCCACTGCAGCCTGAGCAAGGGGCTGTTGTTTTGAAAAAAGAGTGAAACTATTAGTCATTTCATCAGTGACCTCAAGATGCCTCCAGTGATCAATACCAGTTAAGAAAATTTAGTGGTAAGAAGATTTCTTTCCTCTTAAGTCCTAATACAAGAAACATGGTGGACTTACGGTTTTATAGGTGCCACCTAACTTTGGAAATCAAAGGCAGTTGTATTAGTCACTTTATTACATCAAACAACTTTTTTTTAAAAGGGGCAACCGACCAGCTTTGTCTGAACATATGATTTTAGTGAGGAGAGGACCTGATCTGGACTCCTACACATGCCCAGGACACTGGCCACTCAGACACAGCAGCTGCTGACAAACATTAGGAAACCTCATGCTTTAGTATGGTTTGTAAGGTGCACAGCACAGCCACATCCGGATTTCAGAATGACATAGATTGATATAACCAATATGATTTGTTCTTTGGAAGCAGAGTAGGGATAATACTCACCAAATGTCTGAATCTATGAACAATAGCTGAAAAACTTACATATGAAAAACCCACCCTCATTCTTCAGTGCCAAGATGAGCAAATGAGAGAAGTAACAATCTTCCAGACTGTCCTGGTTTGGGCCAGGATAAAGGTGATTTTCTGTCTTGTACTTTTGCTTTTAGCTAAGTCTCTTGTAAGTAGTTGCACTTGCTCAAATTAACAGCAAGTTTCTCAGACAGTGTGTGTTTCTAGGACTGATAACACTTGATGTTTATAGTTACTGCTAGAGACTGGTATGCAGAGCCAAGGACACTGCTCAGCTCTGAGGAAAACATAAAGAGGTCCCACCTGCATCCCTCTTTTGGGGAGGAACAGACAAGCTAGATGCCAGAATTGACCAAACAGAGTATGCCATCCCATATATGTCATCCTCAGTATAAATTTGAGGGATCACGAGGGCCAAGCCAGATTTCCTGCTTCCAGCTTCCGGCTGCCTGCCCTTCCTGCCTTTTCCTGCTTCCCTTCCTTCACCCCGGCATCCTGGAAGGATCCCGTCCGTTCATCTGCCTGTGCTCCTGATCCGTGCCAGCCCATATCTGTGTGTTCCTGCCTCCAGTTCCCAGCTGCTGCCAACTCCAGGAGTCCAGCCTGGACTTTTCCAGGACTGCCCTGCAGCCTCGGTGGTGACGTGAGAGCTACTGGAGGAAAGGGGGGAGGAATGTGGTATCCATTTTCCTGTATATTTGTATATATTTAGTAATTTTTCCTATTTATCATTACTGTAGTTTTTTCTAGAAAGGTTGTTTCTAAATGTCTGCCACTTTCTGTTTCTTTCATTGTGAGAGACTCACAGAATCACAGAATCATACATCGGAAGGTACCTTGAAGATCATCTGGATCCAACGCTCCTGCCATGGACAAAGAGAAGAGCACCTCACACTAGACCATGTTGCTAAAAACCCCATCCAGCCTGGCCCTGAACACTTCCAGGTATGGGGCATCCACAGCCTTCCAGTGAAGGAAGTAGTATAGCAGTGTCTCACCACCCTCACAGTGAAGTATTTCTTCCTAATGTCTAACCTAAGTCTACCCTCTTCCATCTTAAAGCCATTACCCCTTGTCCTATCAGTACATGCCCCTATACAAATTCCCTGCCCAGCTTTCCTGTAGGCCCCTTCAGGCACTGGAATGTTGCTATAAGACCTCCCTGGAGCATTCCCGTCTCCAGACTGAACAACCCCAACTCCCTCAGCCTGTGTTCATATATTCATAGGAGATGCTCCAGACCTGTGATTGTCTTCAAGGCCCTCCTTTGGATTTACTCCAAGAGTTTCTTGTCTCCCTTATGTTGAGGGCTCCAGAACTGGACACAACACTCCAGGTGGGGTCTCACTCCCAGGTGGGGAGAGTGGAGTAGTGGGAGAATCACCTCCTTTTCCCTGCTGGCCACCCTTCCTCTGATGCAGCCCAGGATATGGTTGGTCTTCTGGGCTGCAAACACAGGTTGCTGACTCATGTTGAGTTTCTCATCACCCAACAGCTCCAAGCCCTTCTCCTCAAGGCTGTTCTCAATTTATCCTCTACCCCACCTGTAATTGTCCCTAGGATTGCCCCGACCTGGATGAAGGACCTTGCACTTGGCCTTCTTGAACTTCATGAGGTTGGCACAGGCTATCAAGGTGGCTCTGGATGGCCTCTCTCCCTCTGCTGTGTCAACTGCACAACACAGGTTGGTGTCATCAGGAAACTTGCACTCAGTCCAACAATCCATGTTGGTGACAAAGATGTTAAACATTTCTGGTCCCAGTTACTGATCCTTGCAGAATGTCGCACATGAAAATATTAAACTTTTGGGTTACATTGTTTATTTGTTAGTTTACATTCCAAATATTTGCTTTCAAAATGAGATTCTATGTTTTCAAAGGGTCACATAAAATATGCCTAGGTATACAAAGTATACTCCTCTTTCCCACCATGATATTTTTTTTTTTTTTTTGCTGAATTTGCATCAAACCACCCTAATATCATGTCTGATGATTCTTGGAAGGCAGTAATTGCAAATATCTTACAAGAATATAGAAAGTGGATTCACGGAGAAATTTGCATTGTCTCAAACTTTTAAGAAAAAAAATTATTGTACCAAATTTCTGATGATGTTTGTGAGTGCTTAGTCATGTATACAAGTGTATTTCTAACAATACGGGGCTATGAATGCATAAAATGGCATTTGCATTGATATTACCAGTTAAAAAAAATCAAGTCCATAATTAGGACAGAAATAGATTTTAATTACAAATGAAGGTTATGTAAGTGAAAGTGCAGATGGGATAATTAGAACCATTTTACTGAAATCCTGAATGCTTATTCATGAAGCTATAGAATTAGAGCAACATCTGGTTCAATGAGAAAAGCGAGTATTCTTTTGATTTATTAAGTACTTGCTAATGTGAAAAAGAAACATGACTCTGAACACATGTGAAGTGCACATGCCGTTTCATTTCTGGAGCCCATACTACAATATTGTTTACTGTTGCAATGCCTGTTTTAAAGTAAGGCACAAATAAGCAGTGTATACAGTATTGAATGAATTGATTGAACATTTTAAACTGTGTCACATTTGCTACAGTACAACTAGTACTGTAGCAAAAAGTGACATCCTGATGAAAATCTGCACAAAAGATAGAGACCAATGCTTTACAAACTGGGCACTAAAGTATGTACTTTAGAAAACCTGTTTACCATTTTTAGATATAATGTAACAAGAGGTTGTAATTCTTTTCTAGCCCCTATATATGATTACAGCCTTCTGTACAGCCATTTTTTTTTTTTTTATTTTTTTTTATGTATAGAACAGGGCACACATGTTTATAAAGCCAAACCCTGATGTTACAATGTGTGACAAATAAATTTATGTGACATTTTCTCTTAAAGGAAAACATGCCATTAATCAGAAAAACAATGTGCTGACCTCAGCTGGTAATACCCCCAAAATGACTGTGTCCCAGAAGTACTTGCTAAATATCTTTAGCAAGGAAAGGAACAAGGAAATCTAAACTGAATTTAAAATCTCTCTATGTGTTTCATTCAATCATGAAGTATTTCCAAGATTTGATTGTTGGAGTTCACTTCCTGGGGGAATGAAATATGCACAGGGGGTCGAGGAAGATAAGCTGTCATTGGACCTTAGTTTGGTCAAGACAGCTCAGAGCAGAAGCGTTTTCTGTTGTTCTCTGTAGTTAGTACTTTCTAAGTTGGTCCCCAAGCATGGATAGCAATATTTTTATTTCGAAGCAATAAAGAAGTCTTGTTTTATCTCAGATTTGACTTGTAAGATGAAGACTTGGATTCCCTGAGAAAACAAAGTTCTGCTCTACAGAGTGATCTTTTGCAGGCTGTGAATACATTAACAGATCTTTCCTAAACCTCATGGAGACCCTTCATTCAAACACTCTCTGTATTTACTTTCTTGAAATACACATTATGAAAAAATGTTATGTTGACTTCAAGTTGCCTCCTTATACTGTATTAGTTGTGTTTCCATTTACTTACCTTGCCACAGTAGTTCTCCCAGCATATCTGTAGTGAACAAGATCTTCATGACAGAGAATGCTGCATGACTGAGGACTCAATTTAGAGTTGAAAGGAAACAGCACAATTATCCATGTCTATTTAATTTTGCTCCCACTTGAGTGCAAAAACCTATAGTATTCTAGTACTTCCACTGTGTCCAACAGGCTGCTGGAAATGTAAAAGTACTGGGGAATTGGTCTGCCATATGTAAAGGAGACACTCTTTCTTTCTTGTTTTCTTTCTTTTTTTTTTTTTTTTTTTTTTTTTTTTTTTTGGTGCGTGTCTATAAAGCACAAAAATCATCTATAAGATTTGCTCCTGTGTCTTTGTCTTGTTTGTAAGATGGCTGCCCAGGACCCAAACTATAAGCAGCTATATGGTAGTGGCAGACCACTTTTATCAGCTTCTCTACAGAACTCAGAATGTCATTGCATCATTTTTAAGCAGTGTTCTTTAAAGAGGAAAGATTGTTTTCCACAATGACAATGAATTTCTAGCTCCTACAAGGGTATTGGATGCTGCCTACTTTTCCTCATATCTGGAAAGGAAACTGTTTGGGAGTGAGAACGGTTCCTCAGTGACTATCAGAGAGTCTGTGGTGTCTAGGACTGCTTCTTGGAAGATGGTTATTTTACTTCTGGAGTTACAGTAAGCTGATTGTACTGAAGATACACAAAGTTATTTTCCACTTGAAAATAACTTCTCACAGGATCTTAAAGTAGGTTTAGGTTTACAGAAAAAATTATTGTATAAAAAGTTTGAAAGGAAGGTGGAACAACATTACTGAAGTTGAAACCACAGCTCACTTCAAACAGCCTGGTCAAGTGCTGAAATAAAGATTGGTCTTCCTTACTTGTAAGTTTCTCAATACTTTTATCAATAACTAAATTATGAGTAATATTTTAATTTATTGTGATCACTTATAAAGTTTCCAGACTGAATGCACTACACTTTGGAATGTTTGATAAAGTTCTGACACGGCTGTGCTGCTCCTCTATGGAAAGCTTATAATATTTTTGTTCAAAAACACAATTTTGGTTGAAACAAGTTTAATTTTATAAATGCTATAAAAATCAAAAATACCTCATGTTACTAAAAAAACCTCATTCTGGAGCTATAGCAAGACCATATTTTATTCATGCACTTCACTGGCAGTGATTTGGTGGAATTCTCAGGAAAAAGAATGTGTCAGTTTCACCCAAGGTTTCAGAAAGCTTCTCAAGTCCACAAACTAGACTGAACCTCCCATAATTTACATGGCAGGGATGACTCAGAGATCTATGTGCTGTATTTTATCCAAAGGATAAGCATGGAAGTTTGGAACACTGGCTTCACAAACCAACACAGCAATATTCTTTCTGCCAGAACCCTGAAACATTTTTCAATAATCATAGGTAGGGGTTACAGAAAGGAGAAATGAAATAGCAATGCATTCAGAGAGAATTCATCTTTCTGCACATGCCAAACTTTTCCCTTTGCTTTGATGTTACCATAGCACCCTTTTCAGCCTCCTTTGACAGTAGTAGAATGCTGAAATTTATTGAAACTGAAAAATTCTTTTTCTATGTGTGAAGTTAGTGTCTTGTTTCACCCATGGCTTGTAAAAGAGAGGGATGTTATGAGAAAGCAAGTGAAAGCAAATTGTTCTTGTCTTTCATAGAGCAACACAGATGTGTTTGCTGTGACAGCCTTTTTTAAGTCTTTCTAGCAGAAGCAGTTTCACCATCCAGATCTCTAAACCCTGTTTTCTCTTCTTTTTCTTTCCTTTTCATGCTTGTTCCACTGCTACAGCTTTCTGGCTCAGAGCAATCAGATTTTCAGCACTAAGGACTATATTTCCCTCCAGCTGACACTGAAGTATAACATCTACGCTCAAAACCATCAAACTATCTATACTCAACGTTTATCAAGAGCAAACCAGTGTCTCCTGAAATTCTGATGTTGCCTCCAAGACTTGCCCAGGAGCTCATCTAGTCTAAGTATTTCAGCTAAGAACTGATAATAAAAAATCAAACTGATTCACATTTCTTGTCAGGTGTGTAAGTGAATTTTGGCACTTCCAAAAGCCACTTAGCTGGAATTGCCTGGAAACAAAGCCCAAAGGCAGGGGCCTCTGCCTTTTTTTTTTTTTTTTTTAATTAAAAATGTTGCCACAGGAGCAAACAAATAAACAAAACAAAGCCAAACAAAAGAAAAGGATACTTAGAACATTGTTAATAGCCCTCATAGCCAAAATAGGGATGCCTTTTCCTCACTACATAAGCAGGAAACCCACGAGCATTTTTCTGAAGATTATTAGGAAAAGAGGTTGAAAACTGAACAGGGAGCTTAAATGCATCATTCCTGTAATATCACTGGCAGAGAATTCACCAGAAGGGAAATTAATGTCTTCCAGTACTAGCTTTGTGGAATTATCTTAACAGTTCTGTAATTTATGAGTTGAAAACCCAGTAACAAACCATCAAGGGAAGCATCAAATGCAGCTTGCTCTGAAGAGATTGGAAGACACATTGGAAGATATAAGCAGAAACAGACTGATTTGAGTTTTGCTTAAGGAATTAATGGATAGTTGGGGCAAGTACAAAAGGAAGGCTTCGTTGAGCAGAAAGAATGTAATTTTATTCAGTGAGAACTGAGAAATTAAATACAAGTTTTCCAGTGACAGGTCTCAAGCAGTTTCCAAGTCAGACCTTTCCCCTCAAGTAAATTGGCTGGCAAAATCAAAAGAATGCTGGGTACATTTGTAAGAAGACTAATCTTTGGAGAAAATAGGCTTCACAAAGAGAAGATTTAATGAGAATGCCAATATAGCAGAACAACTCTTCCAGCAGCTATGAGGCAGATACTCATGCAAGCTGTACTGAGTTTGATGAGTAACTTGCTTTTAATCAGCCAGCTTTTGCATGATGAATTTTTAAAATATGCAATTTGGTAATAACACTAGCAATTTTTTATACGTAGCAGCTGGGGAATATGGCAGAAAACCTGAGGTAACAGAGATTTCAAAAATACTACTTGTCTGCACATTAGTCAGGAACAAGATGATTTGGTTTATCCATATCTGATTGCATATGAGATGCTAAAGGCCACATTTGTTCAGATCACCAAAAGAGACCCAGAGAATTGTGCCAATAATTTAGCACTTTTAGAAAAAAAGTGAGTCTGCAAGGATGCAGTTACTTCTGTGTCCAGAGTCACAGTACTCAAAACATGAAATGCCTTCACAATCTGTCCTTCCATTTCTGTTAAGAGATACCAGGCTCAGAATAAATATCCTTGTGCAGTCACTTGAATTTCAGTCACTTCCAAACCACTTCTCCTCAGTGAACGTATTATCTTAGTCGAGAAAGGCCATTTTTGCAACTGTTCAAATGGACTTTCTGGGCAACTCTGGTTACAAACTACAAGAGGAGAGCTCTTGTGTATGTTAATATTTCTATTTAAGGTAATCATATCTGGACACAGGTCTGTGCAGGAGAAGTGTGTCTCAGGCACCCCTGGGATCAAGATCTCAAGAAAATTACATACACTGGTTCATTCAAATATGTCAATCAGCTGAAGGTATGAGCTGGGCACCATGTTCCTCTTCTCTGAAAAATCTGATGTTGCTGTGTACCAGTAAAGAGTAGCTAGAGAACAACAGAAGAGGGCTCACAGAAACGCAATTTTGGACTTGAGTGCTTACATTTTTCCCTAGCAATAATACAGTCACCTTAACTTTTTCAGAATTTTTGGACTGAAGAATTATTATTAAGATTCATTGTAAGTTCTGAAGAACAAATTAATAGTCTTGTTACTATTTTATCTGGCTTTCCCACCAACTATATTTATGAAGTGTCTTTTCTGGTGCCAAGCCTTGGGATCTCAGCTTTCAGGCTTCCTGACCAGATCCTTGCTTGACCTCTCCTGTGAAAGGCCTTTGAGGTTCTTCTGCTTCCTTTTTGCTAGTATTGGCTTCAAGAGTGGTTTTCTTATTTACTTTGACAGGTGGTATCTAAACATGTCACCTTGTCTTGTATTGTGCAGATCCAGATTTGGGAACTTATTTATCTGTATTACAGGCAGCTCAACATTCTGTTGCTCTGCTAAACCCTTAGATGAAACAAGTACTTATCCTAATAGTTTCTTCTTGCTTCTACAACAAGAAAGCTTTAGTGAAAAAAAGAGTGTGTTCCGGTTAGTCTTAATGTTTTAGATGCAAGAGAATTATGAAGTTAGATAGAAATCAACAGAGAAATATGCTGGTTAATCCCTCACCAGTGTTTTAGGCAAATCATGCTTTCCAACAGATCAGTTTATAATTTGAACAGGTCCTGTCTCAGACCACGCACCATACAATCTAGTGCAGTCATGCTGGCAGTAGCACATGATTTTGCCTTAGTTTATCAGTAACATCCCATGGCTGATCATCAACCCAAGTCAAGCCTGAATCATATTGTGCTAGGCAATGAAATAATGCCAAGCAGCAGGCAGCCTTTGTCCAGAGGTTCTTGTCATGTACTTCAAGCAAGTCACAAGCAAGGACAACTGGGAGGGAATGCAAGGAAGTTGTGGGTAGGATTGTGTGGTTGCTGTGACTCAGCCTGTGTAATTAGAATTAGATGGTGGCTTTCATGTCACTAGTCAAAGTAAGAGGGAGCTAGGAGGAACACCAGAAAAGTTTGATTCAAGAAGCTGTTGTTTTTCATAGGAATCTTTGTGCCCACAGGAATGAGTAATTCAGTCATGCACTCTGTCCAGTTTATTCCTCAGGACACAGCTTTCAGCACCCTTCCCACAGTACTGACTCAAAGCAAGGAGGGCTGGTGCTCCTGTGCTACACAGACTGCTGGGCTGTATTTATACATATGCTCAACTAGACTGCTTCAGTAAGTGAAAGAATACAACCTGTATTGCTGTACATGCAACTGAGATGACAATTAACTACAATAGCTCAGCACAGTCAAGGGTAAATAGAGGAGAAAAGCATTTATTTGCTTTTAATTTCAGTTAGAAGAAGTTTATCTGCCTCTTAAATGTCATAAAATTAATTCATCTCTTTTTTTCATTTCTTTACTTCTTCAGCACTAATAAAATGGATCTAAATTATCTATCTCAATGGCAAAAGAAGTTCACAAAAATAGGTGACAATATAATCAAGTTTTTTACAAATGTGATTTTGAGTCTAATTAAAAAGATTTAGTGTTTTCAAATAGGTGCTGAAAAGAAACCACCATTTCGGTAACTACAGTTTTCTTAGTATTTTGTTACTAATTAATATGTCTTGAACAAAGTGAACTCTGATACTTTAAAGGATTAGAGTTACTTCTTGACATCAGGTCACTATGCACAGGGTTTTTTTAAATGCACACTTTGCATTTGATGCAATCCCAAATAGCTTAGTGGTGGATCATAGGAAATCCTGGCACATTAAATCCTGAAACAGATGGTTAAATACAATACTCTCTGAAAAGGAGAGGTCATCTATTCATTAAAAAGACTCCAAATCCAGGATTAAATTCAATAACAAAAGCAAGTCATACCCAAGCAGATATAATTGCTTGGATCTGGGACCGGGGTAACCAGCTACAACTTGTTTATCTTTTCTTTCAGTTGTGATGTAGCAATAATTTGTTCCTTGAATCAACAGCTGGCAGTGGAATCAAAGAATACAAGTATTACAAAAGAAATCAAATACAGTAGAATAAAATCATACACTAGGAATTAGGTGATAAAACATTATGAAATCCATAAGTATCAAGTGCGTTTCCCTACATGCCATTCCTACTACAGAATCATAAACATCCCTAGCTCAAAAATAATAGGTTTCCTTATAATATAATAGCTGAATTTAAGTGATGTCATTTCTCAAGTCATATTCTCAAAAAGCAGCTTTAATACTTAGAGCAAGGAGACTAATAAATAGAACTTGATTTTTTATGACTGGTATAGTAATGTTTGAAGCAGCAAAAGATACCCCAGTATCGTAAATCACAGCCTTACCCTGGGTATCTGGCAACCTTTTAGCCTCTGCTTGAAATAAAATGCATGGAGACAAAGCATCGACTTGCTTACCTTCTTTACAAATACAGCACTACTACAGGAAATAATATTTTTCTTTAAAACATATTAGCAATGTTAGTTTTTTCTTCATTTCACCTAGCTCAGGAGAATAATTTTAAAAATATTTTGATAAAATCTTGATTTTATCAGAAAAGAGAACTACTGTTAAACATAATACTAAAATGGCCATTGAAGTGAGAAGTGACAGTATTTTTTTTTGAGAGATTCTTGGTGCTATAATGCTAGTTACTGAAACAGCAGTAGACGTGATTCCTATCACTACATACAAATCAGTCATTCTGGACATCGCTTCACAATACCTAATAAAAGAATACATCCCTAAATTTGTTGATATACACAATTTGTTGTTGTGGAAAGGAAGAAGCATACAAGCTGGGGTGGGAGTAACAAATATATATGTTATAGATACAGATGGAGAGCTAGGAGATGGAGGAAACAGGGAGTTGCCTTTGGGTAGAAATATCTTTAGGAGAAGATGGGACAGGCAGTGAGGGATGGGAATGGAGCTCCATCTACTTGCTCCAATGGAGCAAAAAGAGTCTGTAACTAAATTCCAGGTGTGTAAAATTGGACTGCAAAATACAGGTGCCCATTTCCATATCATACAGGAGAACATGTCTTCTTACTGGTTATCATATACCTAGATCTGAAGAGGACCGTATAATACAGAGTTTTATACTGTTTCCTCTGTCTAGCATATACTGTCTTTCTTGACAGTTCTTCTTTTTTGTTCTTCTCTCTTTTCCTTCCCAGATCAGACCTCTCTTTTGTTGTCTCTTCCTCTTCTGCTCTATTGTTCCTTCTGTAAAATGTATTCCTTCTCTGTGCTTCTGATCACCTTCTCCTGACTTTTAGTTCCTCAATACTCATTTCTTCTTCCTTTTCTTTCCTTTCCTCTCCTGCTTCCTTGGTGCCTGCTCTGTGCAGCTGGGGACTGACTGCCTGCAAAGGGTCTTCTGCGCACACTGCCCAGGGCAGGAGCTGCAGCTCACTACACAGCAGTCCACCACAACAAAGCAGAGCATCTTCCATGCTTGAAAGCCAATAGCCAACCCCCCCTGAAAACTGGCTTCTTTTTTTGCAGATTTGTCTTTTCTCTAAAATACATTTTGCAGTGTTGGCAACAGGCACATTTTTGTTGTGAGCACCCCGCCACCACCACCAGATTTCACAACCTTGGGCATATAGAACTTCAGTTGAATTACTGCATTGTTTATATTAACATGGAAGCGAACACAAGTAATTATACTTCATATAGTTCTCAGATAGAGCTGAACTTTACAAGTTCTTAACAGTCTGCTAATGAACACAGGATTTTATAAGCCTTTTATAAAGCAAAAGTAAAGATAGGCTTCAGCAACTTGCCCTGTTTAAAATACCATCATCTGGTAGGAGCAAAGATACAAGCTGAAGAGCTAAAATTCAAAAGCAGAGAGGAAATATTTATAAGAGATAAGTAAGTGTAATGTAAGAAAATTCACAAGTGGAAAAGCTAGTAAAGAAAGAAATCTTCCCAACGCTGAAATTTGATTACCCACAGGATTTTGCTCCTTTGGGGATGGTGTATGCTTCATGACTCATCACCTAGTCTATAAAAATAGGTTAGACAAAATATTGGAAACATATGTCCTGCTGAATAACCCTGTACTCTTCAGAAGTATGAACTAGATGATCGAATATGACTTTTCCATCTGGAACATCCATGAACCCAAGAGAGTTTCTGCCATGGAGTTTAAGGCTCTGCTTGAACAAACCAAACACCTTGCTGAGAGACCTAGTTCTGTAATCAACGCTCACGCCACTTAGAACTTTGCTCCTCAGCAGCCCTGTCTCCTCTGAACTCCTCTCAAAAATCTATTCCAGGAGGAGAAGCTCATGGATGAGAAGAAAATAAAAGTATAATTCCTTGTGTCCAGCAATCCAGAAAATGTCTGATTTTTTTCCCTGTACAAAGGGGATGAAAATGCTAGAAATGAGAATGATGGAGAATGATGGACCTGATCTGAAAAATCATAGCTGGTCATCCAGGCCAGCATCTTTATCCTGCAACACCCTGACTCCTCCCCATGAGCAGCTCTGGCTCAGAGGTTTTATCATACTGCTTACTCACTCGCAAATGTACACCCCCTCTCCCATCAGCAGAGAAATATGTTTTAGTGATGATTCAAGAAGCAGAATTAATTTACAGTTTAAATGGTCACACAAAATACCACCCTTAGAAGCACTCATAATTGGCATGAGTAACCTGCACTAAAAGAAAGGTCAAATACAAAGCTGCTGCTCCAGAGCTCCCTGCAGAAGCAGATTGCTTGGTAAGGCAAAATTCAAAAGTAAGGCAAAATTCAAAAGTAAGACAAAGCAGAGGGTGGTAAGAATTTTCATATTTAGTCATAAAATTAAAATTCTATATTTCTTACAAAAAGGGCCACATGTGTCATTGCAATAGAAATGAAATGAGAGAATTTTCTAAGCAACAGACCACATAACACTCAACAAAAAAAATACGTGCAACAATTTGTGTTGGTTGGTAGGCAAAATGCAGTTTAGGAAATGGATCTGTTGCAAATGTTGCTTTTACTAACATTTGTAAAACTGGTCATTTGAAACAAATCATGCAGGTGATTTGAATATTTAACAGGAAAAAAAGAGGTATTTTGGTTGCCTTCTAAGACTGATAATTTTGTATTATCTGATCCTACTATTAGGATCAGAACTATGAAAATTGACTCTTGAAATCACCATTTTGAGTTTACTTTCAGACCACAGTGTCTATGGACACTGTGTCTATGCCTTTGGTTTTCACCAAACCAGACACAGCTATATAAACTTGGGGTGAAAGTGTAATTTTTGGAACATCATTTCTGTCTGGCCTGATATGCAACCTCTAACATTCAGATTCAGCAGGGACTAAACAGTGTCTTGTTAATAGGAGCTATGACTGGCTGTTGGATGTTACGCATGGATGTTTCTCCCCAAAACTGAAACATTATTTGATAGCTGAATGGCAGAAGCTAGAACTTCTTGAAAATTGTCATCTAGCCAATTCATATTCTTCTAAGTCTCATTGCTTTAATGTATACAGGTGTTTGCATTTGACAAGTGAGACACTGCTGATGACCAAAACTGATGATTCTCAAAAAATCTTTCCAAGTCTAATGGCAGTCTTGACTAGAGAAGCATTTCCCTAGCTATGGAGTTGCACTTATCAGTACTAGCTAGCTGAAGACTTTCCTGAATCCACCCTTTTCCTTTTATTCCTCTGCAGTGTAACACTGAATGAGATGCTAGTAACTGACACTTGCATAGAATCCCACACATTTGCATTTAATTTTGAAAAAGTTGCCAACCATCTATTAAGTTTCCACAGTTAACATAGATCAAAATTTTGCATTCCAAGCAAGAATTCAGCCACTTTTGTTATTCATGAAGAAAGAAGACTTTCATAATTATGACATTCATTCTCTGTTTTATTCTCTGTTTATATATCTCTGTTTTTATTTATCCTTATTAGCTAGTAAAGGAAAGAGCATAAAATAAAGGTCTGGGGCAGAATTGTTCTTTCTATTTCAGGCCGATTAAAGGAGGTTGGCATTTGTAAAACAAAGATGGAGGGAACTGAAGATGAACTGACACTTGGCATGACAAAAATGAGAGGCTGCAGAGGCAGAGGGTTATCCATCATTATTACAAGGGTATGCTACTGTGAATGGGGAGGCCTAACTAAGGTAACAAGTGATGAGACCCAAGACTTTAATGTCACTGGAAGGAATAACTGAGCTCAATTGGATTTGTTATCATGATGGAGCAGAAAATGGGCAAGTAACCCAAGACTGAGAGGTATATGATAGAGGAGATGTACACCCTGGCTTTGGTGAAATACCTCTGGAGGAATTCTAAGGGCAGAAGAAAGAGAGGAGGAAGCTACCAGAGAAAAGATATCACTGGGAAAGAGATAGGATGTACTAAAGAGCAACAGAACACGAGAATTGTGAAGCAGATTTTTTCAAAAGAGTGTGGAGAAGAAGAAATTATTAAAATAGGCAAGGGATGAAACAGAAGGTGGCATAAGGACAATAGACAGAAAATCACAAGAAAGAGGGCCAAATACAGAATGATAAGCAAAGAGAAAGAACATGCAGGGGAGGTATTTCATGTGAATGGCAGAAGAAGCAGGTTTACATGACTTCTTGGGAGAAACTGAACAGCCTACCCCAGAGCAGACTCAGAGACAGGGAGAGTGATCTGTCTGCCAGGATGACAAATGTGGGCATGTCTCTGAAAAGGATAATCACAGGAGAGGAAAAGAAGGATGCATGACACTGGCAGACTCCTACGGGAGGATATTTATGCATAACTGGAGAGGACTGGGAAAGAGATGAGGGGACTCAGTCTCCAGTGCGGTTCTTCTAGTCTCAGAAGTGAAAAAGATCTGGGAGAAAATGTAAAAAAAACCCCAAAAAACAAAAACAAAAAAACCCAAAAAAGAATTTAGAAAGAGAAAAAATTAAACATAACCCCCGAAGTCATGCTGTGTCACGGAGAAATTTTCTGACTTTCTTCTCTTTCTTCTGTATACAGAGACACAAAACTTTAATACCTTGTTCTAATAAAAAATGTTTAAAAATGTGCAACTTACTGAAGGCATCTTCCCTGCTATCAGCAGTCCTCAGGATTCCAACCATCAGCTAAACACATGGCCTGGAAGAGGAGCAGTGAAGACTTGCTCCTGGGGCTCCTCAAAAATAGCTTACCACACTTAGTTCTCACAGATGGATGCTGCCACGAGTGCAAATAACAACAACAACAAAAAAAGATCTGTGAATCTACAAATGTTTTTCAGGACACTGCCTGAAGTTAACTCTCCCAAGTGTAAGTTTTAAGACAGACATTCTTCTCAAGTATGCTGAACTTTGGTATTGTTTAAAATAAGTAACAAAACTGCCACATCTAAAATATTTATTTTGCCAAGAAAAAAAAAATTAATCCCTGTATGCTTCTGAGTTATATTTTATAGATTCTTTCTCCACCTTTAAAAAGCACAAAATCTGTTTTCAATTTCCAGAATAGCTTGAGAAAAATAAGATTATGGGTCTGATATATGTTTCTGATTAATTTAGAAATTGGCAAATGAGGAACTTCATCTTGTGACAAGTTTAATCACTTACCATTTTTAATCATTATAAAATGCCAGTACCAGGCACTGGCATTAAAATATCCACTCTAAACGTACTTACCTGAGGGGAATAGGAAGGTTTTTTGGAAATTCAAAGTATTTTTATCTGATCCTACACTAAATATGTTGGATTTGGCAGTTGGAGATAGAGATTGCTTTCAATAGTGGTGATAAAGGAAGAAAGACAACTTATTTGTAAAAGTTGTGTGTTGTTGAAATAAAATTCATCTTCTCAAATTATCTAACTATGAATACTTTTTTTAGCTTTTAAAACTCTGAAAAATACTTTCTCTGCAATAGAACTGAAACTGAAATCCTAATACTTTTAATGTATTTATCCTCCGCCCTTTGCTTCCCTTGCTTCTGTCGTGATCTTCTATATTGCCCCAATTTTAGAAAGAAATCCATGTGGCTGGCAAGACATATACCTAAGAAATTATTTTTTTTACTATCAGGCATACTCACAGGCCCTTAGTATTTACTCAGGTGCAAGAGATTATCACTGTTCATACTATTAACTTTCCTCTAAATTACCCAGCAATTCAGTGCAGAAGAAAACATTTCTCAGAATGGCAAGATACACTTTTGTGTTGTTAATGCTACAAAAAAAATAATACAGGGAGGGAGAAATACAGGGATAGATTTCCATTCTGAAGTATTTAACCTCAGAGACTGACATCTGCTACCATGATGGTTTGGATCTTGCTAATTTAAAACAGAAGGGTCTTACATTTTCATGTAGGAATCACTTTAGACTTTCCCTCTTCATTTGTTCCAGGGCATCTGCATTTGATAGTCACCAGCATCTGAGAACATATCTTGCCAAAGCACAGAACCAGTGAAAAAGAATTATAATATTCACTAATCCAAGCATGTACTTCTCCTTTGAGACTGTATTTTGAAATCATATTATTTTCTGTTTGTAAATGCCACTCAAGCTCTTTGATAATTTGAGTTTCCTGGGATAACAAATTAAGGATTTGTAGAAGAATCCATACCAAGCGCAAATGTTCATTTAAACTTTCAAACACTGTCAGAACAATAAATATAATTTATTTGTGAGATTAATTAGTTCAGTGCTTTTTTCTCCAATCCTTTCTGACCTCTACGTACAGCAATGCATATCAGAAGATTAAATTGCCATCTTTTCTGATCTGCATTTCCTAATCTTAGAAATTTTTAAAAAAGATTTTATTTACAAAATAGAGTATGTTTTTGTTTCTACATTCAGACTCTACAGCAATGCCTTTCTCAGGAAAAAGTACTGGAAATGCCTACAAGATTAGAAAAGGCTGCCATATTGGGATATAGTCTCCTAAACTGAAAGAAAGGAGCAAACGCTGAAAATCACTGAAGTCTGCCAGGAATATTGTTGGGAACTATAGCATGAAAAAGAGTGGAGCATCATATACAGTCAAAATTTCTTCTCAGCGTCACTATATACCTATAGCTGCTGAAGGTTTCTGTGGGATGATTATGTTGCTAACAAATCCATTAAACCCAGGCCATTAAATGAGATGGAACTATGCCATCCTTTTCTTAACTCTCAATAGAATTTAGTGGAAAGACAGCAGCATTGCCAATGGACTAGTAATTTCATTTCATACTGGTGGCTAGAATAACTCTGGAGAGATTGTACTTCAGGCCAGGAGAACCAGGAACAAGGAGCTGATTTTGTCATAATTTAATTTCAGCACTGCCTCACTTTAGCTCCCATCCATTTCTCCCATCCATTGTTCTCCCAGTAGGATGACTAAAATGACCTATTACAGTAACACAAGGCTGCCTTATAAGCTCCCAGAGTAATCAGTGGATAAAGTTGATGATAGCCCCAGGGCATGGCATCTCTTCTCTAATGCTTTTCTTTTGAAGGGTGAATTGGAAGCTAAGTGAGGAAGCCAGACTCCCAAAGTCTTTGCATTCTAGAGGTCCAACAACAGCCCACCCAATTTCTCTTTTCCAGCCATATGATTTCCATAATACACCTTCCAGACATACTGTGTTAGCTTCCACTAGTTTTTGCAAGAAAAACAAAGCATCTGTTTTCTAGATTTGCCCCATTCTTGTCCAGATGTAGGCATAAAACCTCACTGAACTTCACCATCATTGAGAATGGAACTGGAAAGAGCACAACAGAATGCAAGAAATGGATGTAGAACTAGTAACTTTTCTACAGTGCAGTAGTATCAGTTTAAAATAATAATTAATCACTTCAAATAGAAAACCTCACTCCTGGAGCAATGGAAGTGTATTTGTTTCATAGAAATATTCATGACATGCTATTAGAGTGACTTAATATCAGGCTGTATAAGCTGGGAACACCATGAGCTAAGTTGTATTGCATTGAGCCATCCATTCATAAAATTGTAAGCACTGTAGAAAAGTTACAGCCACAGTGGGCAAATATGCAGTTGGAGCTTCACAATTAATAACCTGTGTCCTGGGAACAACTAGATTAAACCAGGATAGTCCTATACAGAGGTTTTCCGTCATTAAAATAGAGGGCATTACTGAAAATATGAAGACAGGCTCATATCCATGCAGAGTGAGAGGATGAGAGGCCACAGTCACAGCTTGTAGCAAAGGAAAGTCCAGCTGGATATAAGGAGAAAATGTTAACCATGAGAGTGGTTAAGCACCAGCACAGGTGCCACAAGAAGTTACAGAATATCCATCCTTGGAGAAATCTTGTCCTCAATGGGGCCAGGCCCTGAGCCACCCGATCCAGCTCAGGTATGAGCTTGGACTAAATGACCTGCAGATGGCCTGCCCAGACTGAATTTCTTTATGAAGTTAACATTTTTTACACAGACACACAAAACAGCTATAAACTCATTTTCTATGTCACTTTGATCTTAACTTCTATCATCACAAAAATTTTACCAACCAGGAAGCAAAGGATATGAAATTGTAGAGAAAATTCATCAGGTCCAAAGTACACTACACTACCTACGAGTCCCAACTTCTCTTCTGAGCTGAGACAGTTCACATTTTTTCAGCCTTTAAGCCAAAACAAGTTGTGTTGCCTTGGTGTCTGTAATAACTCGGGGGGGGGGGGGTTGTAGTTCAGGCCAGGAGAACCAGAAGCAGGAAGCTGAATTTGTCATACACACCCCTATCTGCACTAACAGTGGTTTTGCCCAGAACTGGCTTGGCCAGGCACCAGTCATAGTTACTCAGCAAGCAGACTGGATTATGCTACCAGCACATGTATCTAAGATGTCATTCACCAAAGAAAAAGTGCTAGGTCAAAGTGCCACCTAGGCCAGGTCTTCTCTACCAGATTCTGCCAGCATGGCCATGTACTGTGGGTCTGCAAATGAGGAACAGCACTGAATACAAATATTTTCCTCAGGAGAGATGAAAAATTACCAGGAATCAGCATCCTTAAGGCAGTAAAAGGTGTTTGCTCATTCCTTCCTGAAACAACCCAAGTACTGACTACTTCCATACTGCTGAAGATATTGGGGCAGAGCTCTCCCTTTGTCCTCTTCCTCTCCTCTAAAAAGGCCTGTCTCACCCATACTGTGCACTTGAAACTATTCTGAGACTGCTTACAGAAGTTGCCAAGGAAAGTTAACATTTACTGAAGTTGTGTCAAGGAGTCTCCTAACAGTTGGGCAGCATGGAGAGCTGCGGTCCTGTTTGCTGGGATAAAAAGAGCTGGCTTACACTGGACATAATGTCATATGAGTATGATTTCCTCTACAGAGATTTCTCATTTCTCCTTCCCTGTAGCATGTCATAGTGCAGAATTCAGCATGGGTAAAATTTCATTTAAGGGCCATAGCTAGTAATCGATGAGACAGACTATTGGAAACAGCCAAATGTTCGTTCTAATAGGCAATTGTACAGCAACTGATGCAATAGCAAGCAAAAGATGAATCATACTATAAGAAAAAATTGTAGGCATCTCCTCCTAAAAATATGATATAATCTATGCCAGGAATCTTCTAGAAAGCTTTTTACTGAGTAGATAAAGGTACTAAGATGATGAATCATCTTAAACAAAACCATTCACAAGGCAATTTGAGCCAAAGGGTCATACTCAAAGATGGGTATTTGCTAGGGGGGAGTATGTCCAAGGGAGCTATGACACCAGCAAACAGCCTTGAAGTGCAAATGTTAAGTAGAAAAAAAATACTTATCTAGGTTTATACAACAAGGAATTTGCTTGTTAAGAGTATGAAGGAATGAAGAGTGCAAAGTCCTACCTAACAAAGCCATACTGACATGACCCTATAGGAAACCCAACATTTTTCCTAAAGAACAGCTTGTTTCCCCTGAGAGCAGGTGAGTGGGAGGCTACAGTGGCTTTGCTATATGTATAAGCTGCAAATCTTTGCCTTTATAGATGTAGTGCTTATACACACCACCTATGTCTTTTCATTTGTGTAAAGTGTTTCTTATGCAAACACAGATTAAAGATTAACCTTTGTAAATTCGCTAGCCTTTTATGGTTTAAAAAGCACATTTCAGATAAAGCTGGATACCTTTTATGCATTTCTGAAGCTGTCATCCAAACAAATTTCTTTTGGCATGGCCAAAGCATTAGCTCTTGAAGGGAATATCATAGTTATTATAATAAGCATACATGTTCCATTCTCCTTCCAATACAAATTGAATACATATTCTTTACTGCGTAGGAAAGGATAACATATAAGCAATATGAACATGCTGATTGTTCAGGCTTGTAACCTGTGGAGTAGAAAGTAATAAATCAAAACTATACGAAAGCAATTGACCATGTTCTCTAAGAGTTTACAAGACAGATTCACATCTCTTGGAAGGGTTTGATAGTTGTAATACATCTGCATACAACAATAGTCCCATTGGTGGCATGCCCCACTGCTGTCTATAGCTGTTAGCTCAGCACTTTTAATCATGCTAGCCTACTTGCAAAAGCCTGCCATTTGAGCTAAAACAGATCACTCCTTGGGCTCTTGGTCAGGATACTTTGAGCATGTTATTTAATATTTAATTTCTGATGACTTATAAGAAATGCTCCACATAAAAGATAATGCTAATTGCGATGAGTTTTATTCTGGTTAGGTTTTTGGCTTGGCACATCACATGAGGTTGGGTAGCTGTAGTCTTATAGGGCTCGTGAATGGTAACCAAGTTTTATCTAGCAATTCAACTGCCAAACATGAAGCCAGGCACAAAAAGGATTTGAGAGACAACTGCAATGAAGAAGCAATTAGGAAGAACTGCAAGGGTAGTGCACTTCAGCCAGGCAAGTGTTCTTTTATTTATTTTGATTTATAAGTGAAATTACAAGAAGAGCCAAATTGTAAAGGACAAATTGTACATCTTTAGTACTTAAGCTCCACAAATATGTAATTCTGAATGTACTAGAAACACTGATTCTGAGCCAAGATACAGTCAGTTAAGAACACTATAACAAAAAAAAAAGAGAAAAACAAAAAGGAAGGGTAAATAATATACTTCAATACCAGAAAAGAACTGTTGGATGATCTTAAACAATCGTGATCACACGTATTCTGATTTCTTCCACTTCAAAACTTATGGGACAGAAAAAATCTCCATAGGATTATAAGTATCCTTCAGGATATCATAAAATGGTTCAGAATCATAAAATGGTTTTAGTTGGAAGGGATCTTAAAGATCATATAGTTTCAACCCCCTTCATGGGCAAGGACACCTCACACTAGACCATGTTGGTCAAAGCCTCATCCAATCTGGCTCTGAACACTTCCAGGAATGGGTCATCCACAATCTCCTGGGGCAACCTATTCCAGAGTCTTACCACATTCACAGTGAAGTATTTCTTCCTAATTTCTAGCCTAAGTCTACCCTCTTCCATTCTAAAACCATTACACCTTGTCCTATTGCTACATGCCCTTCTACAAAGTCCCTATCTCCATATCTTCACACCTCTTACACACCTATGATTGTCTTCAAGGACTTCTGGACTTACTCCAACAGTTACATTTGTTCTTACATTGGGGGCTCCAGAACTGGACACAACACTCCAGGTGGGATCTCACGAGAGTGGAGTAGAGTAGGAGAATCGCCTCCTTTTCCCTGCTGGCCACCCTTCCTCTGATGCAGCCCAGGATATGATTGGCTTCCTGGGCTGCAAGCACAGGTTGCTGACTCATGCTGAGTTTCTCATCACCCAATAGCTCCAAGCCCTTCTCCTCAATTCTCCTCTACCTTGAGGAGAACTCCTTGTTCTCAATTCATCCTCTACCCCACCTGTAATTGTCCCTAGGATTGCCCCGACCCAGATGAAGGACCTTGCACTTGGCCTTCTTGAGCTTCATGAGGTTGGCACAGGCTATCAAGGTGGCTCTGGATGGCCTCTCTCCCTCTGCTGTGACAACTGCACAGCACAGGTTGGTGTCATCAGGAAACTTGCTGAGGGTGCACTCAATCCCACTGTTCATATCTCCAACAAAGGCATTAAACAACACTGGTTGGTACTGGGTCTTGAGAAACTCCACTCACCACTGGTCTCCATCCAGGTATTGAATTGTTGACCACTACTCTTTGAGTGTGATTTATACTCATAGTATTTGATGCATCCTCTGATTCAGTAGAAATAGGCTTCTTCCCTTGTTCAGCACGAGAGAGATGCTGGTCTTAGCTCACATTAGAAAATGAGTAATGCCAATGATCAGTATCTCTGTCACTGTGAGTTTCCACTCCCTATGGATGAAATTCACCCTCATGCGTAGGGAGGAGCAGAGAGAAAGGTCTGCCTCAGATCCATGCATCACAGTCTACCATGAGCTAGCACAAAATTGATCTTTAACCCTTCCTATCAGAAACTGACAAGTCATCTATTAGTTTAAAGCCATGAACATAATGACTGTCACCCCAGTCTTGTCCTTATAAAGATGCAGCAGTTTTTATTCTGCAGGTCCCAGCCTATGACTCAAATGCAGTAAAAGATTTATATCTCTGAAGTAAGGCATAAGGAGAACTTCAGTCAAAATGTGGAAGCCTCATGACCTCTGTCTAAATACACTGCTAAGTAAATCTTAGAGACACTTAAGATTTGAGGCAGGCAGTTTAAGCAGTGTTTCTGTTTCAGCTCAGCACCACTGCTGAATTCACTGCCTTTCCCCTTCCAGTGAGGCCCATCATGAACCACAGATGCTCCCTGCCTCAGTCCTGAGGTGCTGAGTTTAGCAGGCACGCTCAGATCACAACCAACACACCCCAGCAGCATCAGGCTCTACATAAAGCAGAAGAGCAACAATTATGATTGTTCAAAACTATGGTCATCCAAGAGAAAGCAGATGATGGTGTGCGTATCTAAGAATGACATACTCATCAGGCATATTTTACTGGCATATTTTAATGCCACTTGCTAAGGATACAGAGCTCCTGAAAGTAGTTTACAATACTCATTTAGAATGTGCTAAATTATTTTGGTTGGCACTGGAAGAGATAAATAGTGCACTGATGCCCTGAGGACCTGCCAGAAGTTTTGTCTTTCAGAAGTGAATTCTGAAAGAAATTATAAATCTGGTCCTTCGAATATTAGACTCTGTCATTCTTGCCCGTACGCTGCTTATTACAACTTCCCACCAAATGAATCTTGTTCCTGTCTGATAAATTCCCATCAGCCAGGAGAGCTTTTAACTGAAAAGTGTATTCCCCTAACCCTATATACGAATTACACATATAAATTATTTCATTAAAGAGTGAGATTAGGAATATTCACTGAAAATCAAGAACAGATTTACAAACAAATATTTAAAAGACACTTCAGTAAAAAGCTTCAGAAAAAAAGTCATTCCTTGTATGTAGTGATACACTTACCATCTGCTTTGAGGCTAGTAAGGACTGATAGGTTATGCAAAGAATTTTTAGAAGTAACTTTAAAGGTATTTGACTGACATTAATTAAAATTTTCCTCTACCTAGAAAGATCTCTTGCACCTAACAGTAATGCTGCATCACTAATGGAAAAAAATATTTTAAAAATCTTCAATGAATATCTCTCTTAAGCGAATGACATATACAGAATAATGATGGGGTGTATATTAGTGGCTGGAGTGACATACTGTGAGTTACTGACTTCGTCTTAAAGCCATCACAGACCAGTTTGCAGGCCAAGACAAGTTTTCATCATACAGCATGCAATACCATCATAAACGCTGAAGTTGAAGTTATCCACATCTCATGGCAACAATGAGCAAAGCGATCAGCATTTCAAATGTCACAAAAATCATCAATGTAATTAGTCACTAAGGAATGACTGGTACTCATAACAGAATGTACTCAATAACTAATGTTCTATAGTGATAATGAAAAGCATATCTATAGCATATTTTGGTTTTGAGATAACAATTAATTCAAGCCTTCTCCCATACTAAACCCAGGATTCTTGAATCAGAAAGTACAGGTCAGTTCTGTTTTTATCATATCAGGTAATCTGAGGAGTTGTATAATTACTACCAGGAATGACGTAATTACAGCTCATGGTATAATTTGATCCAATGCATCAATATATTTTTTGTACTCAATTAATTTGTATGGTCCTAAGAAAAACAGAAAAAATAAGATTGTTGTCATGGGAATCATCATCATTTTCATTGGAAACTGTAAACAACTGGATACAGATTTGCTAACGCATGGTAAAGGTAACAAAATAAGGGATACAGTAACAAAGAATACAAATATATACATATATATATATATATATACACACACAGATATATAAAAGCATA
The DNA here is from genome assembly GCF_036169615.1 of Heliangelus exortis. NCBI lineage: Eukaryota > Metazoa > Chordata > Aves > Apodiformes > Trochilidae > Heliangelus > Heliangelus exortis. Next base: position 26,298,415 of record NC_092454.1, on the reverse strand, counting down.
TATCTGTGTGTGTATATATATATATATATACAGAGATTTTTATATATATCTGTGTATATATATATACATATATATACACACAGCCTGATAGATACGGGCTCTGGCAAGCACGTGGCGAACTGGTAGTAAAGGACAGCAGCACAGCCACAAACAGGGGAAAAGAAAAGAGGGTGGAGTTGCTGGCTTTCCCAGTCTCTATAGAATAGGCAGGAAATGGGAGTGAATAGACCCCTCCCTTTGCATTCCAGCCTTTGCAGAGTCTGTAAGCTCTCCTTCTTTAGAACCTCCTGTTCAAACAATGGCAATAATTTACCTGTTATTTCTAGTTCTTCCCAAAAATTCTTGTATCGTAACAACCTGAGGTCCCCTACTTAGTCACTGAATTAGTATACCACGTCTTTTCAATGAGATTTTCTCTCTTAGACTCAAAAACATTCTGTATTAACATTTACATTTTATTGGCTATGTATCCTGTGGATTGTAAATACATGTGAAATTAGCAGTAAAAATTAAAATTATTTTTATCTTTCGTGAAATCTGTCCAAATTATTTTGATGTTTTGGTAATTCATGAGCAGCTTATGTTCTACTCTACTAAATAAAGTGGTAAAGATTTTCAAATTTGACCACATTTTTAATGCATGAAGAAAATGTCAGCCTCAAAAAATATTTTTAACATTATGCAAGATGGGACACTCAGTTTGAATCCATAACTCAGACTCACATGACCCTTTTGGTCAATGAAATTAACTTATTTTTATAACCAGGTCTTCTATTTCATTTGATGTTCAATATAGTTTAAAATAAGTCCATCTTTCACCAGCTTCCATTGGATGAAAACTGGACAATGTGCTACTGTTTGCTGTCCAGGTCAGTATTTCCAATAGGCAGCAATACCCACTGCAGTTTTTTTTTTTTGCTTTCAGGCCAGCCAGTAAAGTTGGAGTGTTCAGCTTCTAAGCCCTGTCCCAGTGAAGATTTCACCAGAATATTGAAGCTGATCAGATAGGGAAGAACTCAGATCACCTTTTTTAACAAAATATGACTGTTCTTTCTTGGAAAAAAGAAATGCATGCATTTACATAAAAAGGCCTCTAAACCCAGTTTGAACAAGCGTACAGGAGTAGACAGCTGTGCATGGCTTGTATGGATATTTCTGATGTAGCAAAGCAAAATCTCAAGAAGCCTCTCCAAGGTGGATTCAAATCAAGCACTTGGGTGCAAAGTACCCTTGTAGTCAGGAAACAAGGCAGTACATCTCATAACTCATCTGAGCTGTGCAAAGTGACCTCTTAGCAAGCCTTTCCAAAGATTTCAGTTCCAAGTGGAGGTTTTATGATGTGCACAGGCTAGATGGGAAAGCTAGGATGAGTTCTTCAATTTCTCATTGTATTGTTAAGGAGATCTGTAACTGTCTTAAAATTTCATGTTCAATATGAGCTGAGTCTAAGAATTAAAATAAGGAGCATGTTTTTAAAACTGCTTAGTTTCCATAACTAAGGTTAGATTTTCAGAAAAGCCACATATATCAAGCACAAAATTCCTGTAAGTCCAGTCATTAGCATCACAATAGAAACTGCCAAGCAATGAAAAAATATGAAAAATAATTAAAAAAAGAGAATGGTCCTGAACAGGTAATAGCAATAAGAATTGAATACTCTTGATACTACATACTTTTTACTTTCTTCAAAAGATCAGACACATAATGCTCAGGAGACACCACCAGCAGATTGGAAAACTGCTGATGTAATCCCCATATACAAGAAGGGACAGAAGGATGATCCATGAATCTACAGTCCTGTCAGTGTGACCTCAGTACCAGGGAAGCTGATGGAGCAGATCATCCTGAGTGCTGTTATGCAGCACATGCACAAGAACCAGGTCATTAGGTCCAGTCAGCATGGGTTCATGAAGGGCAGGTCCTGCTTGACCCACCTGATCTCCTTCTATAACAGAATAACCCACTTAATGGATGAGGATGAGCTGTGGATGTTGTGTGCCTTTGACTTTAGCAAGGCCTTTGACAAGGTTTCCCACAGCATTCTCCTAGAGAATCTGTCTGCTCGTGGCTTGGAAGAGCATGTGCTCTGCTGGATGAAGAACTGCTTGGATGGGTCCAAAGAGTTGTGCTGAATGGAGCTAAATTCATCTGGGGGCTGCTCATGAGTGGTGCTCCCCAGGGCTAAGTGCTGGGGCTGCTACTGTCTAACATCTTTATTGATTAGGATGAGGGGATAGAGTGCTCCTTCAGTAAATTTACAGATGACACTAAGCTAGGTGGAAGTGTTGATCTGCTCGAGGACACGGGGACTTTGCAGAGGGATCTGCACAGGCTCAGTCAATGAGCCATGGCCAACTGCATGAGTTTCAATAAGGCCAAATGTTGGGTCCTGCACTTTGGCCACAACAACCCCCAGCAGTGCCACAGGCTTGGGAAGGAGTGGCTGGAGAGCTGCCCAGCAGAGAGGGACCTGGGGGTGTTGACTGACAGACAGCTGAACATGAGCCAGCAGTGTGCCCAGGTGGCCAAGAAGGCCAAATCCATCCTGGCCTGCATCAGGAACAGTGTGACCAGCAGGAGCAGGGATCTGATCCTCCCCTATACTTGCCCTTAGTGAGGCTGCACCTTGAGTCCTGTGTGCAGTTTTGGGCACTGCAGTATAAGAAAGATATTGAGGTGCTTGAGAAGGTGCAGAAAAGGGCAAATAGGCTGAGTAGTTGTCTGGAGAACAGATCTCATGAGGACAGCCTGAGGGAACTGGGGCTGTTCAGCCTGGAGAAGAGGAGGCAGAGGGGAGACCTCATTGCTCTCTACAACTACTTCAAACAGGAAGAAATGTGGAGGAGAAAAGAGGAAATGTGTTAAATCTCAACCAGGGGGTGTCCTGGTTAGATGTTAGGAAAAACTTCTTCACAGGAGTGGTGAAGCATTGGAATAGGCTGCCCAGAGAGGTGGTGGGAGGACTATTCCTGGAGGTGTTCAAAAGACAGGTAGAGCAGTAGTGCTACTATGGATGATTGATTTAGTGGTTAGGGGTTGTGGGGCGGACAGCTGGACTTGATGATCTTATAGGTCTTTTCCAACCTTGATGATTCAATGATTTTCTCTTGCTTTCACAAAGCTAATGACCCTTTGACTCACAATCCTTCAAGTTATAAATAAAGAATGGAGTAGAAATGAATTTGTGTCAATTTTCAAGATTCAGGATGTTGTCTGAATCAATTCCCCAGATTTGTAGTGCTTAGATGGATAGTGTGAAGAAGAGTATATATCTGATCAATCCTTTTGAATATTTGCTTTATGTCAATATTCTATTTATTCCAAATTAATTCTTCTTAAAAATGGGTTTGGGATTTTTTTTTAAAGGCATGGTGAATGGGCACAAATCAGGATTTTCAGATTAAGTCAGTGGTATCAACTTTGAATGTTAGTGGCTGAAAGCCATTCCTCACACCCAGAATGGCAAAAGCCATAGAGGTTTCCTCTCTCAAACATAATGTGGGCCTCAACCTGGGAGGGCAATCTCTAGCATTTTAGTTCAGCACATAACCAACCAGAAAAACCTCACAAAAATTACCTCAGTGTGAACTTTTGGTATTTTCAAGACCAAGGCCTTAACTTTTGGTCTCACACCTATTGGAAACAGTAGCAGCTGACAAATCACTAATGGTGGATATTGCAGAACAAAACAACTGGGCAAGGGGCTGAAACTCAACTTTCTTCAGATTACTCATCAGCTGTCAGATTCTGTGGGGCTTTCTGTCACTGGTGGCCTCAGACATGTTTGAAGCTGTGATTTCAGCCCAGTGAAGTCACCTCACAGGCTGCTCCTGGGGCAGTTGTGCTGTCATTCTGCATCTGGTGATGGGAGAACTAAGTAAAGCCCCTTCTTGATGCTCTGTGGGTGGGGTAGCCCAACATTGCCTGACCAAAGACATTGCCACACCAGGATGTACTTTGCAATGCCCAGCTGTATGGGACTTAGGTTCGGTATCAGAAAAATTTACTCAGTAGATGACATATATCTAAATCCCATCCTAATGGCATATGCTGACTGCTTCTGAGGACTCTTAAGGGAAGTGCGTGGAAAGTATCACTCGGTATTTTTGCTGGAACTAGCATTTTCTGTCAAAAAATGAGGTATCCATCTCTGCATGCAGTCATCAAGCTGGCATGTTGTCCAACACTGCTCATCACTACATTTATAGGGCCTGATATATTTTGGGTGAAAAATGACAAAAAAAAATCTAGAATTTCATCAGTTTGTATGGTGGCCAGATACTACAGTCATACAAGCATTTAAAATGTGTGGGGTAAATAAAGTAACTAAACAGAGGCAAGCAGAGAGATATGTGGATTTCAAAATACAAAACATCACTATGTGTTTTGGTTGAATGACACATCCTTCAGAATAGGATCTGACACACTTATCTGTAAAGCACCATGTGCATTTGTAAGACTGTGTAAGTAATACACTTCAGACAATAACCACTAGCTGAAACAACTAAAAATTACACCAAAAATTATGGCATGAGTATATTTTTCTTTCTTTGAAAAAAAAATTAAATCCAGGAAAGAGAACATCCTATATAAATTGTGGAATAAACCTCTGTATATTACTTCTTGTTGCTGTTGTCAGCAGTACATACCATACTGTAGTGAACGGAATGCTTAACAAATGCTATCAGTCTGATTGCATTAAATGGGACGTTTCCTGTAAAAACTGTCTTACTTATGAAATTTAAAGCTATGCTGTTAATAATTTAAATAATATCTACCAATACCACAGTGTCCCACTGAATAATTCAGAAGTCTATTAGGTTCATGTTACAAGATTTCAAAATTAATATTTGCATTTTGCAGCCACCCTTTCTAATCAAAGTTTCATAAACATAATGATGAAGGTAAACGAATCCCTAATTAGATGTTTTGTGCTGATTACTAAGTGCATCTAGTTTGCAAGCTAATTTAACGTTGGAGTTATATCTAAATAAACATTGCGTTGAGTCAAATATTCCTTTGTCACACTACTACTGAAAGATAAACCATTTTTGAGGCCAGAAGCGTGGGATCTCCAAGCAAGCAAAATACCAAGAAAGCTGCCTGATGCAATATAAAAACTGCCATTCCTTAGAGAATCGAAGCAGTATTCACCTTGGGCTATTAATTTCCAACAGAGACCTGGCAAATGGAGACAAGAGAGCACAGCTGAAGCCTTCTAGTCACTGGGGATAGTCATCAGAACAGTCATCAAGGAGCCGTTGTCACCAACCTACCTGCCCTGAACAACAGGAGTTTCTAACACTAGGGGTCAGAAACAACAGAAAACACAGTTCTTCTTCCTTGATTTTCACTACAGTATCAGGCCAACCAGGATTATGGTGCACACATCACTCATTCAAGCAACAAAATGAGATCAGTTCAGCCCACATCCTCAAAAGTACTTACCTACAGCCACACTCTGTCTTGTTCATAGAAGGGCTGATGAGAGGCTTGTCCATACGCGTGTCAGACTAGCTGGGACAACCACAGACAAAGCAGCTTGGCTGTTCCTCTGCCCTGTCTTGCTCATGAACCTGGTGTTCTGCACCTCAGTGACTCACTCATGAATGCTGTGTTCAGCCTTCCTACCAGCAAACTGTGTAACACTCGTTTTCATTGCTTACTCCTCAGTGCTCCTGATTCTTCCCCAAGTGATTTAGTGCTTTTTTTGGCAACACTTCTCCATTGTCTCACCATACTTGTGCCACTTTTCCTCCTCCTTCCTTTTTTTTGCCTCTTGCTTGCCATTTGTCTGGCTGAACTTTGGCACTCTTTCCTACCCCATTATCACCTCTGTTCTTCCATGCCTTCCCATTCAAACTTCTATATTCATGCTTCCCATCCTCCTTCTCCACATAACATTTCACTCATTTTCAAAAATGTCTCCCTTGGCCCTAGATCTCTGCAATTAATATAAACATATTTTTGTGTTGTCCTTTCTTCTTCTCCTTCACCCTGCCTATTGACATTCCAGAGAAAAAGTAGCTGGAGTATCAGGCTTCTCTTTTCCTGCTACCCCTTCATGCCCATATGCATAATATACAATAACCTCCTCAAATCTGTCTCTCCTAAATAAGAAAACTTGTACTGCATGTGTCTCAAACACTTATTAAATCATTCCTTATATTATGACTTTCCTGTTTCTTCCCCTGTTCTTTTTACTTCCAGTTGGATACATCTGAGTAGATTGAATTCTATTGCAAAGTCCTGAGGGATGTTCCTGACATGCTCCAGTTTTACTTGTTGCCTTGTATTCTTAGGTGTCAGTACTGATTGGGACTTTTATGTACTTCTAATTTACAAAGAATAAATACAAGTAATAAGATTCAGTTCCACTGCAGTCTGCATCTATATTGCTAGTTTATCTAATGCTGATTATTGAAAGACAAGTTTAATTATGGGTAGTCTTCTTCTACTCTGTCTCTTGTTACAACTATCTCCTCCAGTAGCAAGTTTGAGAAATGACAAAAGCAAAATGATAGGGAGAATACAAACAGAGACCTGGGAAATCCCAAACCAGAATAAATTAATAAACTTTAAAAGCAAAAACGCAGGAAGGAAAGCATCAGGTGTCAGTTGGAGTCTGTATCCAAGATCCCCTGCGTTCAAAAACTCATGCTTATTGCATTCACTGAACAAATATCTTATACATTTCTGAAACTCAAAGCAAAGCCCTGAGCCTACTGTGGTGACTTTAGCTGCAGTGTGGAAATGTTTACCAAATTCTGAAAATTTGTCCTCACAGTCAAGAGGTACCATTTGACTCAGTGAGACTGATTGAAGCCTCTTTTCTATTCAGAATACAAAAAAAATCTCATACAAGTTTAAGTCCTCTGTTGGCAATGTACTTTCTGCTTAACTCTTGAGGCCCTCAGGCAAATGAAAGAAAACTTAAGGACCATTTCTGATTAAATTTCCAGGAATTGTAGAAAATGTAACTTGTTTTTCTCCATTATGTGCTAGCTGGAAAGAGTATCTTTTCTCCAAAGGGCAGTAATTAATTTGAAAACATACTCTAGAAAATAAATAAAATACCTGGAAATTTTGCTTGAAAGGTTTTCTGAGAGCTGTTATTTGCTTACCTCTTCACTGGGCCACAGCAAATGACTAAATGGTCTGCTCTGCCTTTTTCTTATTTGCAGCTCATCGTTGTACTGGTAGCTGCATAAAGTGACCTTGCTTAGGGATCATAACATATATAATCAGAACAGAAGAGAACAAAATTCAATGTGGGATGGAAATTAATTGGGATAGGATAGAGCAAGATTTCTCCTATTACTTACCACTGCAGCCTATACAAAATTTGTGGTTTCTACCTTACCATTTGTGGCTATGCTGATGCAGCCTAGATGGTCACAGTCTACTGCTTCAACAAAGTCTAATCCACACCTGCATTACTCATGTTTTCTCACTGGCTGTACTGAAGTTTATTTCATATAGACTTTAAAAATGTGGCCAAATGTGACTCTGCATTGCCATTCTGATATCAATCAGAAGTCATTTTAAGCACCACTTAGCATGCACTCCACTAGACTGGCAGCAGCAATCTATGCACAAAGTGAATCTCACAGCCTACTTTAAACAACCCCACTCTTGGCAACAGCTTTCCTAGTGGGGAGCAGACATATGCAGGCATATCTGTGTGCCTTTACAGCTGTAACTACAGGTATGGGTAGGATCTGTCTCTGCCTCTCTTACAAATGTAGCTAGCAGTGTTTACTGTTCATCTCAAACTGGCAGTGGGTGGGGGTGCTTGGAAACGTTTATATTTCAAAATTTTTTTTCATGAGCATTTGTTGACTTGAGATCCTCAATAATCCTTGCTGCAGATCAATTGTGGAAACAGGAGTGAGACTGTATTTATCCTTGCAGGCCTCTGAAGTTTCAGAACAGCCCACACCTTGTCCTCAGGGTAATAGCACCTGCAGTTTTCTATAGTGTGTAAGAAATTTTCCTAGAGAATAATGAGTGAATTAATTTCACATTTTTCTTCCTCTTGAAGATGGCTGAGATGAAAGCAGGTAGAATTACAGAAACTAGAGGGCAAAAGGCTAATGTGACCTTTTGAGCACCACTTGTAATGTTACACTATCAGGCAGGAATATAATGTTTATAAACAAGTGGGACAAGAATGGCCTGCTGCCAAACAGGCTGAGTAAAATCTGCCCACAGGAAAACATGAGATAATGAAGCCATAGGTTAGCATGAATAACTGTATCACAACTAAATCATAATTACACAGGGGGAGTTGCAAAAGCAATATACTAAGCATTGCCTTGGTATAACATGAGCTTGTTGCTAATACAGATCACATTCCAAATACACTTCGGCACGTGGCACACAGCCAAGTGGAAGAATATCTGCTCTGAGCTCATTGTCCTGGGGGAGAAGGAGTGGGCTGCAGGAAGCAAGCTACATTGAACAGTGAGTGCTGACCCAGTAAGCTGGCTTCTTGCTCAGCCAGTGGGTCCCAAAAGCTTAAGGTCTGCTGCCATCTCCAGTGATTTCTACACAGTGGTGTTCACAAAAGGGTTTGCAAAGACATTCTGCCTTTCAATCATCTCTCTTTTTATTTCTGAAATTAACTGCTGAGGCTGCTCTGTGCTTTAATCATCTTTCACAGTACTGTCTTCAAGTGGCCATGGTCATGGATTGTTTATTAACCTCAGAACATCTAGAAGGCCTTCTGGGGTGCCTAACTCTTAATTGCCTGAGTCTTTTCTCTTCGCAGCCTTCTCAGTGCCTTCTGAACTCAAGAAAAATACATGTCTATACACCTCAGCATGTACACTCCACTGAGACAAATGAGACATCTGTTTGTTTGTACCAGTCAGCTGCAAAGGAGTCTATAAATGGCTTCAGTTTTCAGGGATTTGGAACGTATGAAGCCTTTTCATTTGTACAGTTTTCTTTTCTTCCACCTTGTTCAATTCATCTGTCACTGACTATAATAAGTAATTTCAAACCCAACTAATTTCTTTTATATAAAAGTGAAAGTCACTTCACTTTATAAAGTCTATTTTTTTAGTGGGTTTTTTGCTATTGTTGTTGTTGCTTTTGTGGGGGGAGTTATGTGATGTACTGCAGACTACTGCACCACTGCTGAACTGAAGTATTAATCATCCTTGTCCCAGTGCAGCATATCCCAAAACATCTGCCTCAGGCCACATGGTTGCTGAGGCTATAGCAGTTATTTTAAAGTGCAAAGGTTGGCATCTGATTCCAGGAGCCTGCCCAGAAGGTTAGCTCCCACTGAATCCCCTGGGAGTCCTGAATAAAGCTTTTAGGAGCTAGGACTATTGACTGAGTGAGGTTACACCTCACTTATTACCTTATAAGTAATCACTTTATACCTTATGCCTGTAAAATCTGGAATGCAGACAAATTCTCACACTGTTCCTGTGGGTTTGCATCTTGTAGCTTTTGTAAAACTTTGTATTTAGGCAAGTTCCTACTTCACCTGTTTTTATGAATGTAACTGTTTCTTCAGCTGCAGTCTGAAGTTATGTGACTAACACTCTGTTTTATCTACTGGTAGTATTTGTCTGGTAAAAATCTGTCATTTTTGCACTTTGGTCCTTGCCTGAGACACCTGTTTGTATCATCCTGTTTCTCCCTCACATGCACACACTTATGATGAGGACTGAAGCTAAGAACACTATGGCCTTCAATTTCTTGGCTACGACATAAAAGTTGGAGTCACTGCTTGTTACTGAAAATAAATACTTACATCCTCAAGTGGCTGCTGTTATCTCTGGATCCTTGTGTTTATCATGCTCTGCATGTCACAGGATGAATTACAGGGGGAGCCATCTAACCCCGGAGCCATACTAGTTCTTTGCCCAAGACAGATCAGCGTTAGTGCTGACCTTAAATTATACCTGGCTCCAGTGGCTGCTGCACAGCTTTCCAATCAACAGGAAACTGCTGTAAAGCTGCAGCCATGCACATTTCCTACCATGTGCCTTCCAGCTTGAAGGAGTCAGGAGCAGGACCCAGGGGAAATTATGGGCTACCAGCCAAGTAGAAAAGTGAGTTCAGGGACAGAGCAGGTACCTAAAATTTAATTTCTACTGGGCCACCTTTCTGGTCTATTAAGCTGTATCTTTCCCTGGGCTTTGCCATGATTACTCACAAGTGACCTCACTGACCATTTAGAAAGAGTTTTATATCAGATATGTTTATGGTCTGTTACTATATTTAATGCATCATTACCTTCTCTGGTTTTTGTAATATTTTTTTTCACTTTTTTCCCCAACATGAATCCCCATGAGAAGCAGTACAGAGAAAGACAATACCAAACTGTGCTAGGACATATCCTGTCAACCTCATAATACATCCCTGAGAAGTGCAACACCCACCCACAGTACAGTACTGAAATACTTTGTTTTCATTACAGCTGATTGTGTTTGTTCAATTAAATTAAGGTACACAATAGGTCTTTCTAAACCACAGCTTTCAGCTTTGTTTGCACAGACAAAGGGAAACCTCAATCCTTTCAACACAACCAAGAACTACCTCCTCAAGCAGAATGCCATGAAAGCAAACATTCCCAGGAGGAAAACCAGAATTTAAAACCTGATAAAATTTTCAAGTTTCAGTGAGATCTGGTTTGTGATCTCACTGTTTCTGCAGAAATTTCTGCAATAGACAGTCTAGATGTTAGCCTTGACAGCCTTATATTTTATTAATGGAAAATGAGGGTAGAACAGGAAAAAGAGATGATCTGGCTGTTGCAGATTGCCTTGCACACCAGCTCATTGCTTGTTTCTGCTTTGCTGACATCAGTGTGTTTTGTCCTTTTGCATCTGTGTCTGTCACCATATGTCCTCTGTTCACACACATAATCCTCAGGGAATCATATAGCAAAGTATTCCAAATATCAGCTATTCAAGTTCCCAAATTGTCTGCCTTTTGCTCCATACACAGACTCATTAGGTATTTATTCCCACATCAGAACAGATGTGAGTTTTCACTCAAGTTTTAGACCTCTTTTCCACAAACCATGGGAACATGGGCTCTATCTAATTTGAGATTATATTGTCAGTTCTGCAGAGTGCTGATTGCCCAGGCTGTATAATTCAGACTTCCAGTGCCTTCTCCCAGTTGCTGGTCTGAGAATAGGGAGGATAGAACTGTGGCAGAAGGGGAGCATTTTTATCACCTGCAAATTACCTTCTTTTTCTCTGCCACAGGAGCAAGACAAGGCCAAGCTGTTTCCTCAAATCCTTCTGTCCTGCCCCTCATTCCTTCACTGACCAAGGACTAACCCCTCCCCAGGGAAAATCTGAGGAGCAATAGAAGACACTACTAAGCTGAGCAGGAGGAGCACACCTTGAAAATGCATCAGCAGCCTGAAACTGACACATCCTCCCATCTACCTCAAGCCACCCCTGCACTGAGCAGAAGGAAATGGAGGAAAAGCAGATATGCGCTTTGTTCTGTGGCTGCAGGCACATTTCCTACCTTAACTGGGGTGGTGAACTTCCCCTTGGAAACTATTTCAAGTCTGTTGCTTTAGTGAATCACCAATTCGGTCTACCATGCTCCAGAATCTTCTCATTGGTCTGGCTCCCAGGCTTAAAAAAACCCCAGCTCTGCTGGTAGCCATGACTTCTAGCAGAGAAGTGATATTTTTGAAAGAGAAGGCAAGGAGATTCCAAGGGAAAAGCAGGATGCCTGATTGTGCACCTCATGGAGCAACTGAGTAATGCCCTCCTGTGGCAGTAAACCTCCGCTCACTGCTGAGAGCGACAACGGTGGATATGGGTGGAAGGTGGGGAAATGACTGGAAACACTAGAGAGAGGGGAATATAAATAATTTTGTATTCTTCCACTGTATGCCGCGCTAAAAATTATTTTCCATTTGCCATGCTGTCAGGCATCAGGGAAAGGAGAAATTCAACCTTCTCTCCCTTTTAACATGTTACACTTTGGCAGCTCACAACAGTTCATTTGGCAGGCGTATGCACCAAATGTTCTTTTCAGTCTTGTAACAGATGGAGTACATTACACACAGGACTGTATGCCTCACGTACAATATCTAATAATTGAACTAGGAAAGGACATCCAACTGATCCCACTGACCACAAAACTGCTTCCATACTACTGGAAGAGAAGGAGCTTATAAAAGAGATAGAAGTAAATATTTTCTCTGTGTTGGAAGTAAATGTACATGCCTGATGCTACAGCCTTTGTTTTCACAGAGGCAATTTATTCTTGCATTCATATTTTATGTTGGGTATGTCACACCTGAAATCAAAACTTACGTAATTACATATCCTCTGTTCTACTTGCATTTAAGGTATAATTCATGCAGGAAGAATGAGTACCAAATTATTTTGCTACCTATTTGGTCTTAGTGGCCTGCTTGTTATGTTTTTATATATTGCAGTACAAAATTTTAACCACACAAAATTGTCAGGGAACATAGGCTTTTGATTAAATTACAGACTTTAAAATTTTACTCAATCCATAGACCAAAACTAAAGCCACTGGCACTTTCAAGTACAATTTACAGAAGATTTTCAGAATTGCTCCTAGCACACTAGTGATTTCTGATTGCCCACAACAGACTACCTGACAGAGATAAATAAAGCACCTCTTAAACCGTTGCAGCTGCCAGGTGCAATACCAGGTTCAGGTCTACTGCCAACCAGAAAAGAACAGCAAAAAGATAGAATGATAAAAAATTACCAAAGAATAAAATACTAAAATATAAACATTATTTTGTTATTTATATATTCAGAAACTGGAGAGATTCACACAGCTGTGAATCACAGAAGTTTGAAACTGTCAGTGTTTAATATGTATATTAAATATATATTTTATATTCTAAAGAATATTATATATTTTAAACACCCATTGATAGTTTCTAACCTGCTGTGTGATTTGAGATGAAATACTTACTCCCCTCTTCAATTTCAGAATCTGTCAAATACTGATAAAAATATTTGTTGATATCACTGGTCCAGTCTGAGCATTCCCTGGTATTTGAACAGCAGCCATTCATGTGTATAGTGTTACAATCTCTATGACTGGACAGTGCTGTGAGTACCCCAGCTACTTCAACATCTATTTAAGCCTCAGACAGAAAGTCTTATCCTATACATTGCAGAGCTGTACTAAATAAACAGATTATGGGTCCATTTTATGTTCTGTGATCAACACAGAGTTAATTTCAGCATTATTTTCAGCACATATTTACGATTAGCTGCTTGTTGATATGACTCCTGATACAACATAAGTGTGGTATTTAGCAAAAGCTAACACTTTATTTGAGAACATAACAATGCATTGGTTGACCTGTCTGACTCCATTTATGTGGTGAATAAATGCACATCCACAACTAGACAGTATATATACATATATTAACATGCTTACAGTACGAATGGGTTCAACAGGGTACTTGACTGTATTTGTTTTACTGTTATTGAATATGATACTAGATCTACAAGAAAACCTCTAGATTGAAACACTTTTGTGCAAAAAATTCATTTTCTGTTGCCACAGAAAGTCCTAAGCTGAGCAAAGCTAGCATTCACCTAGTTACAACGTTCCAACAGGAACATTCAGTCCACAGAGACAAGATAATACCCAAGAGCAAAGAGCAGCTCTTAATTCTTGGAAAGAGAGTAAGAATTTACAAAGAATACTTCTGTGTTCAGGCAAGCTTTATCTCTGTTCCAAGTCTAGATGGATTTAAGTGTACAAAAAACAAGTGCAAATAAAGCAAGTAAGTTCACACATATCTGTAAGATATAAACAACAGTATTACTTCAGTAGGAATGTATTACAAAACATTTCAGGAATGAAAATTCAGTCCCACTTGAGAACTCAGGTGCACTTATAAAACAAGGCAGACGAGGCAGACAAAATAGAGGAGTAAAAAGCACAGCAGACTGGCTGCAACCAGAACAAGTCTTCTCCTCTCGCACACACATTAATATCTTTGGTTCTGCTTTGCTGTTGAAGTAATGTACCCCTCAGGCCCAGACCACTCTTCAGGACAGACCTCTTGACTGCAGAGTGCCACCAATACAGTGCTGGGTACTGTGGAGCCCTAAGAATGACAGGGGCCTCATGGTGCCCTTATACTGTTAATAGTGATGACATGGACAAAGGCATGGATGACAACACACCTCTAGCAGACAGAGACAGAGCTGCCAACAAAAAAGCTACAGCAGCATAAATTATCAAGCCTGGTTTGCCACTGGGGCATTTTCATGCATACAGTCACTTTTATCAGGCCTTCTTCTTTTGCCATGTTTGTGCAAGACATCAGCTGGTCTAAGCAATGCCATGCTGAGGTGAGGTAAGCCTATAGATTCTTTTCTGCCTCCATAAAACAAAGGATAGACATTTGTAATATATAGAAAAGGTGGTAGGACTTGCCTGCATGGTTCAATGTCAGTAGCCCAGGGCTTGCTCTGCCCACAGCTGTGACTTGGCAGGCTGTAAGGCAGGTCTTCTCAAGAGGCCATAGGAGCCCACTGACATTGGGCAAATCTGTGTCCTGCTGAATGTTCTGACTCATGCTTTTTGTCAAAGTTAGAAGACAGATTAAAAAGTAACTACCCTGCTTATCTATCACCCACCAAGCAGTAGTGGCAAAAAGGCAGTGTGTTCACTTTCAACATGACATGAATATGGAGGAGCCAGAATCTGGAGTCTGCAGTCTCTCACAAGACTTCAGGTGGAAACAGCAGCATCTAGACCAGATAAAACCAAAAGAGAACCTGAGAAAAAGCTCAGATGGCTCTGGTCTTCAGGCAAACATGTAGGTATATCCTCTTAAAATATTTGTAAGTAATGCACATATAGCTAAGCACATCTTTCAGGTGTGTTTACTCCTGACTTCTCTTTCTGGATCACTGAATATATACCTAGATTGTGGATTTGATGTGATATTATTAGTGTACATAGACTGAAATCTGACCCTTGAAATCTGACCAAGTATCTCTGAAAAACAAAAAAAGCCCCAACAAAAATGAAAAATAAAAACATAAAACCACAACCAAACACAATTGCAACAAAGTTCTAGACAATTTTTACTCACAGTTACCAAAGCTGTGCAAAAATAATTAGATACGTCTACTTACACCAACAGGCATGAACACAATGTGAACATTTTTGTTAATGTATGCTGACAATCTCAACAATGATTTAGAAAGGAGATTACTAAGACAAAAATATCTTGGCTTTTGGGATGGCATTAGTCTGGAAGGCCCCTTCTAAAACTGTGAGCAGATGTGAAGTAACTACAGGTTTGAACTAGATCAGAACAGATGTCATCTGTTTCCTTCACAGTCTTAATTTCCTTCTTTTTGCACTCCCATTTGATTTGAAAATAATTTTTAAACCTGGTCCTATCAGTGCAGCATTCTCAGAGAACATTTTTCATGATGTATAAAGTTTTCATATAGCTGAAGGTAATGAAAAAGTAATTTATTTCCAATTTTGGGGAAAACCACAGAAACCTGCCAAGTGACTGTGCAGATTTGTAAAGGCAAAATGTGAGTAGACTAGGCCTTAGCCTTCTTGACAGGTTCTGTATTGGCAGGCATCTATTTCATCTTTCCAAATATTTGATAGAATTTACATGGCCTTTTGACAGCTAAAGTCAGTGTTGCTGGGAGATATTATTCTGCTGCAGCCCCATCTTACCCTCATCTATCTGCTCAGCTATCCTCCACCTGATGTGGGTAAAAATTTTAAAAGCAAATACAGCTGCTTCAACAGAAGTTCTGCACTTTCTCCATATCTGGTATTTTCCAGCCCATTGAATGAAGCGTTTTCTCACAAAAAATGTTATGGTGTTGCCCCTTGAAGAGTTTTATATATGTTTTATCATACATTAATGCATTATATTTATGCTTCTTTATCTTTTTTACAAGACCTTTGATAGATTCCTGGTTAGTTAAGAAAAACATATTGGTTCAATGGCCAAGGCAGCTCCTTCCCTTCTGTGACTGGTCCTAATTCTAGAAAAAAGAATTTGAGATTAGACCTGTTGTTATCCACACAGAATCACAGAATTATCAGGGTTGGAAGGGACCTCTAAAGATCACTTAGTCCAGCTCTCCCACTAAAGCAGGATCACCTAGAGCACATTACACAGGACTGCATTCAGTCAGGTTTTTAGTATTGCCAGAGAATGGGACCCCACAACTTCCCTGTGCAGCCTGAGGCACTGCCCTGTCACCCTCATAGTAAAAAAAGTTTTTTCATGTTTAAATGGAACTTCCCACACTCCAGCTTGTGCCTGTTGCCCCTTTTCCTGTCACTGGGAACTACTGAGAAGAGTCCAGCTCCATCTTCCTTGCAACCACTCTTTAGATGAACGTAGACATTAACAAGGTCTCCCCTCAGCCTTCTCTTCTCCAGGCTAAAGAGCCCCAACTCTCTCAGCCTTTTCTCATAAGAGGGATGCTCCATTCTACCAGTCATCTTTGTTGCCTTCCTCTGGACTCTCTCCAGTAGTTCCCTGTCTCTCCTAGAACTGGGGAGCCCAGAACTGGATGTAGTGTTCCAGCTGTGGCCTCACCAGGGCAGAGTAGAGGGGGGTAATGCCCTCCCTCGACCTCCTGGCCACACTCTTCTTTGTGCATCCCAGGATTCTGTTGGCCTTCCTGGCAGCAAGGATACACTCCTGGCTCATTGGTAATTTACTATCTATCAGTACCCCCATTCCTTCTCCTCCAAACTGCTTTCCAGCAGGTCCACCTCTAACATATATTGGTGCTTGGAGTTCTTCTCAGGTGCAGGATGCTATTGAACCTCATCAGGTTCTTCTCTGCCCAGCTCTCCAGCCTGTCCAAGTCCTGCTGGATGGCAGCACAGCCCTCTGGAATGTCAGCCACCACTCCAAGCTTTGTATCATCAGCAAACTTGCTGAAGATACTCCCTGTCCCCTTGTCCAGGTTGTTGATGAACATGTTGTACAAGGCCAGACTGGGTAGTGACCTGTGGGTGATACCACTGGTTACAGGCCTCCAACTCGACCCTGCTCCATTGGTCACCACTCTCTGCCATACAGCCAGCCCTCAATATAATGCAGCCAGATCTTAGTCCACCTTACTCTTCCTTATCATATTGTACTCCAATGTGATCTTAATGATGTTTTCTCTTTCAGACTCAAAAAGATTACAATGGATTTGCTTTTTATCAGTTCCACTTCCTAAGAGTGCATGGGACTGGCATTCTTTGACTTTAATTAATCATCTGTGAGATTCTAAATGACATTCAACAGCATCATCTCTGACCTGAATAGCATAAGATTTACCTGTTTGGAAAAATTGCTTTTCATATAGGATACTGTTACTGCTTCTGCCAAAGGTGTTGATCCGCTTGGAGTCCTAAAAAATAAACACAAGGGAATGATGACAAATGTTTTCTTCCAGGGCCTAAGCTCCAGGACATCTTCATCTTCCAATTAAAACTGTCTGGAATTTTTTAGTCCACTGCAATGGTTATTGCTAGACACGAAATTACATCTTGTTGAACCTGGAATTTCACCTATTTCCTGTCACTGAATATACTTACAACAAATATTGTGTATGTTTTCCTGCTGAAAACAAAGGCAAAGGAATCCTGTTACTAAAGTTAAAAGGAATTTGATTAGTTTTTATTCAAACTTGATTAGATGCCAGGCACTTCAGGCATAAAGAAGTGAGAAACAGAGAGAGGAAGACCAAAAAGATCAGATTTGCTTGGGGCCCAGAAGGAGGTACAAAGACAGGCATGGTCCCAAATAAAAGACTATGAAGAAGAAATTGTTGGATTCCAGTAACGTTCAAAAAAATCCTAGTTTTCTATGTCACTGCAAATAAACAAATGAACACAAACTATCTCATCTCCAGACTCACTCTCTTCTCCTGTCTGAATTACCCTAAAAAGCCCCAGATGTGTTCTAGGTACTTGAACCAAAAGGAATGCAATTATCTGTGTTATGTCTTTTGGAAAGAAGGAAAAATTGAGTGGGTAGACCTATTTCCTGCTGTTCTACATTTGTTCATATTTCTGATGGGTGTATTCTGGTTAATTAAGTTTTACATTTTCTTTTTTTTAAAGGATTGATTAATTATTTCATTGTTCAGTAATTGTAGGGTCCAGAAACTCTTGAAACAGGTAGAAAAAAGAAAGAGCATAGCTGCCTGTGGAACATTTACAGTAGTGATTTTTCCTTTTTCCTATTCTTGTCTTCTTTTTTTCCCCATCTCTTAGGAGTATGGGTGGTGTTGCATAGCTTTACCCCAGTTATACCTCCTCCACAGTTCTCTGATTTTCTCTGTCTCTTACTATAACCAACATCTAATCATTACTTGGGAACAGCTGCAAGACTTTCCTAAAACAAAAGCGGGGGGGCAATGCACAGGAAAGACCAAGTTTTGTAGCTCACCTAGAAGACCCAAAGCTTTCTTGCTTCAGTACATCTCCCTTTGTGCTTATTTCCTAAAGTCAGGGTCCAAATTCAAAGAAAAAAAACCAACATAAATAACAGATCCTTAAAGAAGAAATTTGAAAGTTAGCTTTCTAAACTGCCTTTTACTGACTTGTACATGACCTGTGACTGATTGAACTAAATCACTTTGCTTAAAAGTAATTATCCTTGTCAAAATGATCCTTTTATTCCTCTCTATCGCTCATGCTTTTCATCTCACGGGGTAGGTTAGCAATGTGTTTAGAGCTCATTGAAGTGGGATGCTTACAGTAGGGATGGGAGCTTTTCTACAAAGTGTCAGAAAAATTATCTGTTACAGATCCTCTAACTTTTGTACAGAATGGGAGAACAAAGGATATAACTGCTATGGATGTTGCATGGAAAACATTATTCCTACAGTTCCTAGTGTTTATTTTTCATTATAGACTTTCTGGACCTTATTCTTCTGCTTAATTACATGGTTTGTGCATTTGAAGGAGGAAATGAGATTCAAATTCCATCACAGGTGTTGTTGACTGGTGAAGTAGAGAACAAACTATTTTTAGAGCTAACTAGCTAGTTCATACGAAGTTTGATTGTTTATCACTAGTTTTTCAAGACTCAGATGTTGTGAAAATTGCAATGGATGATCTGAAGAGCAAGACACAGATGCCATAAATGACATGAAAGTGTTACACCTATGTATTTTAAGTCCTACTTCAATATATCCTATCTACTTTCATAAGACAAAAAAAACCAAACAAACAGACTTGAAATCTCAAAATTTAAAGCTTTTCTTCAAAAACACCTATTACAACTGGCAGTAAGGTAAAATACCCCTTACATGACTGGATTCTTACCACTTAATAAATGCAGGAAAAAGATTTTGAAAATGGAAAGACCACAGAAAATTAATAGTGCTTGGGGAAAATTCACTAGGAATTTTCAGATTTGTCTGTTTCCTTATCTTGTACACATTTACTCTTTATTCAAGTGAAATCATTTAAGTTGTCCCTAGATGTCATCTGGTGCAACCTCTCACCCAAATCAGGGCTAGCCTCCAAGTCGGACTGGGCTGCCTGTTGTCTGTTGTAAGACATGGAATCTCCAGTGATAATCATTACATTTCTTCTTGGGACACATATGCCAGTGTTAAATCACTCCCACAGTGAACACATTCTTTTCCTCACATCCAGTCAGAGTCTCTTTTGCTGTGAGTTGGGACAGTTGTCTTTTGTCCTTCAAACATCCATCCCTCAGAGCCATATGGTTTCATCTTCTAAACATCTCTCATTTTGCAGCTGAAGACTGTGATAATATTTGTCCTTGATTTTCTGAAAATTAAGCCAAACAAAGCCATCAGCCACAGTCATGGAATATATTATGTTCTCCAGGCATCTTCTGCTGACCTCTCCGGAGCTTGGCAGTATCTTTCCTGGACTGAGGTCCCTGAATTAGATACAGTACTACAGATGTGGCCCTCTAAGTGCATAAACAGAAGGAAGTAATCACTGGTGGTTGCATTCTTGCTAATGCAGCCTATCTTTCATACACAGTGCTCATTTTACAACTTTTTTAACCTCAAATCTCCAGCCACTAACAAGATGCAGAAAGGAATGGTTAGTACTGCTCCAAAATTGCTTGGATTTAGAAACTAAACTTGGACTCTAAGCTGGTTTGATTGTGGTGGTGTTATCACTGTTATTCTGAAATGTTAATTTACTCTGAACAAGTACTAGTAATTGGAGACTGATTTTGATAACATTTTGAAAGGTGTAGCACAGCATGGAATATTTCTTCTGTTCTGCGCAGATGATTGTACATAGTGGTACAAGTGTGGTAGTTTCTTTCTTTGTAAGAAGAGATCATGGCATGTTGAGTACCCCAATGTGCACAGATTTGTAAATATGTGACTTACACACTTGTCTGCACAAGTTCTACAAAAAACTGAGAAGCAGTGAAGAACAAATTATTAATTTCTTCTATTACATGTGCATTGGATTCTTCCTGCTAGGCAGAGCTTCCCAAAATGTTTTATGTACAGTCCATTCAAACATACAGCTACTAGCCTCCTAAATAAGTTATGGCCTTGCATTATTTTCTTTAACTTGCTTTACACTATCTCTTCCTAAGCAGAAACTACTTATTTGCTAAGCAAAATCAGTGAAGCATAAGTTAGAGAAAAAAGGAACATGGTCTTAAGGGCTGTCTGAATGAGATCTTTTTCATGCAAACTTTTTTCAAAGTCTATATAGGCACCAGCAGTGATTTTGGTATAGTTTACAATAATGTTAGTGATCAAACCAATAGTTTGCGGTTCACCTGCAAAAAGATTAGAGAGAATCAATAAGTAATTAACTGTATGATTCTGAAGCCAAAACAGATCTCACAGTTTTGAGAAAGCACAACCACAAAATGGAGGATAAACAAGATTTTTACATAAGGGGCAAAGGTTATTCATGTTTATATCACTACTGGATTGACTGTCTCAATTTGACTAGAAATAAGTTAACAAAGAGATGTTCACCTATGCAGATAAAGCCTTTATCGCTGAAAAAGTGCATCAGGGAGATCAAAGTCAGAATCCATCACTCACTTCCTTTTTTTTATTAAATGGAATCTCCATTTCCACCTCTTAATATTAAAATCTTCAAGTTCTGTGCTAGGAAGCACACTGCAGCCACACGTTTAGAAATGCTGGTCAGTATCATAGTGTCAAAGTAATTTAAACACATATTTCAGCAACAATAAATTTGCATAGAAACTGGAGCTCTTTTAGGAAAATTTGTTGGTTCAGCTAAGTTCATGATCACTATACTGGCAAAATCTCTCTATTGGCCATGAGTCGTTTTTCCAGGACATATAATACAGGAGTGGAAACTTCTAAATTCAACCCAGTTCCCAGGAATTTGCAGCTGCTGACAAGGCAGTCAGGATACTGGTGGCCAAAAGCCACTGCACCATCCACAGTTCTACAGAGAAGCACTAAATTACACCATGCTTAACACCAGGGGGTGTGTAATCTTAGTGTCAACACCCTGGGAATACCCCGAGAAGAAAAACATTTGAAAAATTCATGTAGATTAGAAGAGCAGATATGGGGGAAGAAAAAAGAAGTGTGTCTGGGAAGGGGAAAAAGCACAAAGTTAGATTAAAAGTCAAAACACAGAAATTACTGCAGAGTCCTGTGGAGCAGCAATGAGCATTTTCAACCATGAAACATAACTTGCACATTCAGCTACAAAAAATTCACTCAGAGGAACTGTGCAGCCTAAATTAAAACTGTGAATTTACAGACTGATTTATCTTTCATGGATGTCAGTCCAGTATATTTAATAAGTAATCATGAGGAAAAAAAGCTAAAATTTTAAAATATAATACTAAACAAAAGGCTAAGGCCATCATGAAGATGGATATTTAAGAGAAATCAGAATACAAGCTGAAGCACCCTGAACTGTCCACATTTGATTAATTTATAGAAAAATAGCAAGCTGTGTTTCAGTTTTAGCCTCCATAAAAACAGCCATGAGCACAGTCACTTGCTCAGCTACCAGAACAACTTTTGCACCCACCTGACAAGATATTGATCAACAAAATATCCTGTAAAAATTGCTTACAATTCCTAAATAGACTACAGAAAAATCAAATCCCAACCCCCAGATTTACACTCATGACAGTATTCCTATCAGGACAGAAATGTTTTTCACTGAATAGATGCTCTTTGAAGAAAAAAAGGTCATATGTTGTCAAATAAATTGGTTCACAGTTAAACAACCAGCTGGAGAAAGAAATCTTCCTATTACAGTATGCTGAAGTAGCAAATTTAATTATTTTTGTCTTCTTATATTCAACAAGTACTGTAACAAATGAGTGTGCACACGGAAATGTTCTCCAGAACATGACCTGTTAAGTGATTATCCAAAAATCAGAAGTATTCACATCAAAACATTAACTTCAGAAATAAAGAAATATCCTAAAGAGAAACATACCTGATGAGCAGGGAAAAGCAAAACACCGTCTCAGATGTCAAAGGCATTATTTTCAATGCCATATATTAAATAATTGCCAAGAAGTACTCAGAAATTATATTAATAGAAATTGCTTAGCAACTCATTTCAAATAATAAATGCAAGTGAACCACAAGTCCTCCACAGTTAATTAACAGAAAAAGAACATATTCATTGAACAAAGGATTTGAATCAAATCATTGTCTTGCATCTCCCAGTTCAAGTTTCCATGACAACTTTTTTTCCTTGTGAATAGCAGGTTATGAAGTAGTACCGAAGCCTGATTCAGATGTACTCTAGATTTTATTTGCCTTTATAAAGTAAGACCTCCAGTAAAGAGAATGGAAAATATACATTTATGACATCCCTTTTACAGATTACATCAGCTTGCATTACAAAAGACATCCCAACTATAATGTGACAGGAATTATTTAAACTTAAACCCTTAACAGCTGGCATTAGTGGTAAACACTGAAAAAGCAAAATTTTGGATTAGTTGAGGTTCATTTTTCCAAATTAAGCCTGTGCTCACGAAGTCTTTAATTGCTATAAATGAAGTTAGTAAACTTTATTTCAGATCTCCATATGTAGTAGTCAGATCTTGAAAACTGAAAAGGAACAAAAACTCGCGTTCATTTCAAATTACCAGTATATGAATGACCACCAGTAGAAATTTCAACAAGCTATTCCATTCTCATTACATGAGATGAATGTTAAATGACAAGCAAAGGGATTGTAGTAAAAGCAGCTTTTTTGTCCTTCCACTGAATGTGATGTCATCGCATAGAAACTATTCTAAATAGATATATGATCTGGGGTTCTTTAGTATGTCTGTATCTAAAAATACCTAAACTTTTGAGGATATCAGGAATCAAAAAGATGAAACTGATACATTAGGCAGAGAGCTTTGCAGTATATATAAATGAGCTGGACCTCTTGCAGAGGCTTCATGCTCTGAGTTCATCGGTTTGAAAAACCTCCTCAAATCAAAAGTGTAGATTTAAAAGAAAGCATTTGCAATTACCACAGAAGAAGTGTTCAGTTTTCCCTAAATCTTTTTTTCTGTCCCTGAAGTAGCTCTGGAGACAGGTTCAGAGACACATGAGCTTGTTCAGCACAGCTCAGAGCCACAGTAATGAAGTTATATGATCTGCAGGCCAGAGCTGGCCCACTTCCAGGCAACTTTAAATGCAATCACAGCACGTGCGTTCACTCTTTAAATCTGTCCATAAAAATGTACTCACAGCCAACATTTCTGTTTCAGGTATTTATTCTGTTTGTCTCAGTTTTTAACATAAGTCACATGAGGAGTGAGCTTTGGACACATCAAGCACTGTGCATATCTAGGCATCAGCTATGCTAACCCCTAGGAACAGAGCTGTTCATCTGGGTTTACTGGTGAGATTAGAAAAAAACTGGCCATGGTTAATGATTTTCAACCTGAGGACTCATGTATTATTTCTAACTATAAAAACAGCCTATTTTCCATGGGTTAAGGTTAAGAGGAGAGGGCACATCTACCAGAGTGTTTTTTAGAGGATCTGCAAGGTGAAAAACTGGGGCAGCTCTATCCAGGATGATACTCTGTTCAGTGCCATCTCCCATTGAGTGTACTGACACTTCTCATCCCATTGGGTTGCTGAATACACAGCACATGTGCAGCAATTTGTCTGCCCTCTATTTGTATCTCCTGATGTGGTAGGCTGTTCATCTTCTGCCTGCAAAGTTGTGAAGCAGTCTGCAAGGGCACCTCAAGCTTCAAGGGAAGTTGCTTCCTCCTGCTGGTCCTTACTATTGCAACCATCCATTCTCCTGCACCATTGCCCCCTCTCCCTGTTGTGTGGATCTCTGTGAATCTTTTGGCTGTCTGGGCATGTGCTGCAGTCAATTGTGGACTGTGCTTGGAACCAGCTATCTCTTTTCCTCTCCCTGACAGTACATAGCCTGCTCACCATATCCTGCAGCTCAGCCACTTGCTGCAGGAACACCTTTTGCAGGTAGGTCTGCTGCCTGCCCCTATCCTAGGAGAAAGGTCTAGGGACTTTCTGCAGCTTCACTTGATGCACTGTAGCCTCTCCCAGCAGCTCTGTCTGGGCAGATAGTGCAGATCCTCAAACTAGAGCTCCACCCTTTGCCAAATTAGGTGTTACGTAATTTCTCACATTGTCTACACCATGTCTTCCCACTTCTATACACTATACACACCATATGTTTAAAAATATAATTAATTACATCTAAAATATTTTATACTATCTACATTTTTCCAAACTACTGTGCTGCCATCATAAAGCCATAAATTATATAAGCCAGCTGTAAGAAAAAAAAAAAAGGATTTGATGTTTCAAGTCTCTTAGAACACTACACTTTGTGAACATATTAGGCATTGCTATTTTAAAGCATATTTTCCCTAAGAATGCCAAAGCTATAACAAATTCTGCATTAAATTGCATTAATAATCACTCCTCAACAGTGATTATTTTGGAGGAAAAAAAACTACATAACTATGTATTTTAAGAAAGAAAAGGAAGCATTTCTTTGTCATGCTCTTTTTTCACCCTAAGCATTTGTCATGTTTAGAGGTTTCAAAATTTGGAATAAATCCCATAAGTGATAAATTAACAGTAACTGCACATTACCGTGATCAAAGTCACAAGATAAATTGTAGGGGGTTAGGCTATTTATCAGATGAATAATCCTGCATTCTTATAAACTTATAGGTAGGTCAGGTAGAATGCAGCATTGGTAAGGCTCTCTATTGAGGTGTTACCTGGAAGATGCCTCAATACTGCGACACCATACAAAACATGACAAGCTCAGGATAAAGAAGGGTATTAACTTTTGCACAATGTAATGGTTGATTTATATTTTATGACATTACACATCTTTATAAAATAAACAAGGGTTTGTTTTTATCTATTTATGTGCTTATAAATGTTGAAAATCCATATATTGTACCTGATATTAATAACCAGTACGTGCCATCTGTCAGAGCTAAACCTACGTTCTATTTGTGGCATGTTCTATCAATAGCCTAATGAGATAAACACATGATGACTACCTTTCTTTAAATAAAAGCTTGATTTTCATGTGCAGGTTATCCATACAAAAAAAAAACAAACCACTAAACTGCAGGAAAAGTAGTTAAGTTCTCCATTAGTTCTATTTTGTGCAAATTATTCAGTGAGACATACTGAACTGTAGCAATGAAGCAGCAAACATTTTCATCACAACACATACTGAGTGCCTTGATTTGGAAATTAATTCACAGAATGCGTCAAATAGTATTACCTGTATTCATTCCATGTTTAATTTC
This sequence comes from Heliangelus exortis, assembly GCF_036169615.1. Classification (NCBI taxonomy): domain Eukaryota; kingdom Metazoa; phylum Chordata; class Aves; order Apodiformes; family Trochilidae; genus Heliangelus; species Heliangelus exortis. The sequence goes on along the minus strand of NC_092454.1, from coordinate 26,272,632 downwards.
TCTCTGTGTCTACATCTGCAAGAGGTGGTTAGTAAAGCCCTACAGAAACAAAGTTTAGGTTTTTACAGCAGCCTTATAAAGCACAATTCTAGTACCCGAACAGATCAAGGGCCTCCTTGATCTTTTGTTGAATTGTTATTCTCTACAAAACCACACATACTAGAAAGTCTGACTCCTGCCAGGAGGAAAAATCCACTCACTCTCCTCTCCATCTGCTTCCAGTGTGCCAGGACAGAGTGAGGACACACAGGGACCCTCTACAACCCCTATTCACACTGCACACCACTCCAGGTACAACAGCTGAGGCAGAGCTTTGTGCTGCACACTTGTACAGTTTTATGTGCAGACAATGCACAAGCTGTGTGAGACAAAGGTCCTTACTTCGGCCATGTTAGTTGTCTAATGAAAGAGAAGGGTTCACTCTCTGTGCAGAGAGTGTTCTCTAAGGCTGAGCCACTGCTCCTCTCTCTCACAGCAGCTCTGAAGGTGTTTAGCAACTCCCAGCATCAAGCACAAATTTAGAAAAATAAAGATTGATTCTGAAGTGGTGGAATCAATAAGAGCTTTCTCATACTCTCAAAAGTTGATACAGTATTTTAACTGCTTAGAAACAGCTGAATTAATATGGCTGCAAATTAGAGTCAACAAGCCTTGGCAGAATCAGTCCTTGGAAATTCTGTCTAAACAGAGGCTATCTTCAGCACGAGAATTTTATTTTCTTCTGTTCTAGATAATAATGTCTTATATTAAAAAACAAAGCACTTTACAAGTTAATTTAAAATATATTCAAAACTGTTGGTAGGTGTATAGAGATAAAAACAAAAAAGGGGTAGAATCATAGTTACTAAGGATTCTTAAAGAAGAAACCATCACTCCCCCACAGTCTTAATCTGCCCAAAGTTATATCAAGCCTGCCAGAGGATCTTCATTGTCAGTATATATATGGATCCATCATCAGTCAGTATTTATGACCGAGAAGTTACTTGTCTTGTAAAATTAAGCTCATGGAGTTGTGAACAATTAGAACAAGTCTCCAGTCCACTGGTAAAATGATGTAATGATTCACTTAAATCACAGCACACTATGACTTTTCATAAAAAAGCATGTACCAAGGACACGATTTTGTCCTGCAAAAATATTATTTGTTTTACATTGCAACACAGTAAACATTTCTGAACTTCTCATGGATCATTTCAAAGCAGGCATAAAGGTATGGTCTAATTTTCTGTTCCCTTTAACTTGTACACCTAAATCTTCCTCATCTCCTTAATGGTATGTATGTACTTCTGTTTAGAATTACAGCACTGGAATCAAGATTATTTTCCTTTCTAGTGTAGTATGTTGCTGCCAAGACTGAGTCATCTTAATCACATATTTTTTTTAAAGTGGCTAGCCCTTGATTTTTCAGATGAATAAATTAAGCTTTCTGCAACTCTGACCTGCTGTGGCCTCTTTTCAGCTTAAATGTTTCTTTCTGAGATCAAATAATGGTAATAGACAAATGCCTTGTTTATGAGCTCACATTTGTGTAAATCTGCAGCTTTGCACCTGAGTTTAATGAAGATATTCCAGGGCAAAATTGCATAAGTTTGTGAGTATCTCATGACTATAAACTGTGCTTTCTCTTTTGTGTTTTGTTTTGCTTTGTTTTGTTTTGTTTTGTTTTGTTTTGTTTTACTGCAGGCTTAAAATATATCTAACTGAGATGCACAGCATGTATAGTGCTCCACAAAAAAAAACCCCACAAGCAAACAAACAAACAAAAAACCAAAACAAAACACACAAAAAATCAAACAAACAAAACAAAAAAATCCCCAAAAAACCAACCAACCAACCAAAAAGAAACCATGAAAAGCATTCAAGAGGTAGTAAAATTATGTACTGGTCCAAGCACCTTTCAAGTGCCTTTATCCAGAGATGGTCAGAAAACATCTTGGTTATGGGGTGCATTACACAACCACTGTAGCAGCCAAGTACATTATGTTGCTTTTTAAGAAGCTACCATACTCTTTATTTAAATAAAACCTTACATGAGTTTTATTTTTCCTTCAGTAATAAACTTGTTCTTTATCTAGAAGCTTTTCACATCCATCTGCTTTACTTTCAATTTTTAAACAACCATATAATGGCAACTGGTTTTCAGATTACTTTTTACATTAACATTTAACTATATACCTCTTCATTTTCAAATCAGCTACTTTCCTAGGCCCGGATCATGTATTTATGTGCATTTAATCTTAAGCACACAATTAACAGCACTGTTACCCTGCAGGAATGAAGGTATGGTAACACCGTTCTCAATAGCTCTTCACTAGAGACCAGGCTTTCAAACAAGAAGTTCTTAAGGCTGGAAATGGCATTTTAAAGGATTTTATTCACATGTAGAAGAGCGGGGCTCCATTCTCTGAGTCATCTTAGCACTACTGAAAATGGAGAGGTAATGCACAGAGATACATGAAAAATCAGGCTAGATTTAACAAGTTATTTCAGTTTGGACCATGCATGGGTTTTTTTTGTTTATCTTGGTAAAGAATGAAAAGAGAGTAGCTCCAAAAATAGAGAAGTGTGCCCATGAGCAGCTTAGGACTTGGAGAAGCATCCAGAATGAGCATCAGTCTGTATTTGAGTACATGTCTAGATAGGCTTCGGTATCAATGCTTATTTGTTCCTGCACACATTCTGTGATTCCCCCACTTTACGGGCAACAGAACTATCTGATCCTCACCTGAAGATCTATGTGCAGTGGGCAGTGACATATCTACCCTTCAGGCAGAGGTTTTCCTGGAGATGATCCAAGCAGGCCTTATAGAGGCAACTGCAATTGCATCAGTGTGGGGTTCCATATAATCTGTCCCCATAAATAAATACTTAAGCAACAAGCTTGCACAGTGCTGCATGCACACTGATAAGGCTACACTGCTTGTTAATGCCCAAGTGGCACAATTTAACAGTACCTTGCAGGTGTTTGCAAAAATGAAGGTCATACATTCCTCTACGTGTGCAGGAAAGAAGTCAAGACAGACTGAACCACCTATCCCCCTGTAACATTAGAGGATGTTTTTGTTTGTTCTGATCGATTATTATTAATTGTTCTTTTTAAGTATTCTCTAACTTTCCCCACATAGAGCTGTCCAGATCAATATATCAGCAGTCCTGAAGTAAGATCTTATTTTATATTTTGCATTGGATCAATTTCTGTCTTGAAAATATTGATTTTTCTCATAATTTTAAAGTGAAAGTATTACAGGGTGTTCTGAGGGTAGTAGATACGAACAAGAGAGCTTCCAGTGGGGTTGTGTCCTTGATTCTTTTCACCCTCAGACAACACTCAGATATGGCAAGAAAGAGAACATGCAAATATGCGACTGTCTGTGTGATAATGGGATTCTGAATACCTAACAGCTGCATTGTCTTGTCTGGTGTGGCTTCTGTTTGTTTATTTGTTCTCTCGGTGAAGCCTTCTGCTTCTACAGAGACACTAGTTTTCAACAGAGCTGTAGGAGTATACTTCATTCTAACACATCTTTTCTCCCCTTGAAATCAGTTGAGAATGTCCAAAAGTGTTTAGTAACTCTGGGAACGCCTGACAGCCAGAAAGGCTCATCACAAAGGCTTACTTTCCTCAGGAAAATAGGCTAACAAACAAGCAAACAAACAAAACCAAAGCAAAACAAACAAACAAACAAACAAAAAACCCTGCACAAAAAAACCACAACACAAAATGGCAATAACAAAAAGAGAGGAATTTACAACTTGTTCTTTCTTCTGAAAAACTCTTCTGAACAAAAATTAGAGAAATCATTAGATCTTTCACTTAGACCTTTCACATAAAATATAAAGTGCAGACTTCTTTACACTCCATTTCAATTTAATGGAACACAGTTCCAACTGTGAGGCTTGAAGAATTTCCAGCAAGGGAAAAGTTCTAAAAAATCATTGGAAATGCCAACTACCTAATACTTACCATGTTTAATATTATTTATTATGTACATTTGTTCCAGTTGCTTGATTGCTCCAGCACCAGCTACCTATTGTCTGCTGCTGTGTTGTAAACACTCCATGAAATACAGAACTATAAACTATTATTGATCACACATTAGCACACTGCATAGAGCTTTCAAGCCTTTTTGGTCCTTAGAAATGTTGCTAGCTTTAAATATTAAAAAAAAGTGAAAAAAGCACTGTTGATGAAGCAAATCTATCACTCTTTCAAGCTACACAGCTCCAGTTCAGGCATGGCACTCTCCTCGTCCTTAGTTTTTCATGGCAGCCTCTGCTGATATTATGCTATCTCCCTTATAGACATACGCCAAGGAAGTTCCATAGGAAGAACCTACAGTTACAACTCTTTTTAAGAATCTGATCATCATGCATTTGAGACCTATGCAGACCTATTCTCTTGGCTACTTATGCTCCTGCCCATCTGCTTGCCACCTGGCAAGGTGCCTGCTCACAGATCAATGTGTCAGTTTCAATAAAGCAAAAATAACAATTAAAGAAGAAAAAAAAAACCAACACAAAACAAATGAACAAAACAAACAAAAACACACAAACAAAGAAGGCAAAAAAACCCAATCAAAACCCCAAACCAAACAAACAAAACCAAGACAAAACAAAATGACAACAAAAAATGCTTCCAGATGACAAAATACTGTATGTACTTGTGCTTCCAGAAGGAATGCCTCTTCAGTCACAGCAACACCATTATGTTTCTGTCACACAGTATCTAGTGACACTTGTGCCATAGTTCAGTGGTAGGAGAAAAGAAGACCATGGACTCACAACTGCCAGGATGACAGATTGCACATAGCAGTGGGAACCCGAGAAGTACTCTAAGGCAACATGTGGTGTCCAGACATGTCACAAAGCAGCACAACTGGGAGCTGTGACTGGCAAAAGCCTTCATCTCTGAAGTGAATCAATTGTAACTGAGATATTCTAAACTGACTCCTCTGACTCCATATTGAAACAATAATGTAAAATATTTTTTTTAACTTGTGTCTTTTAGGCAGGTGTTTTGGGCATTTTGTATTCATTCTTCACCTGGAAGCCTCATAGCAGCATGTTGATACTAAAATGCAGTAATTTCTGACTAGCTCAAATGTAGCATGGGATTTGAAAGGGAAGCTGAGTTAATTCCTGTTTGCATATGATCACGATAATAAGCATTCAGTGAGAAAGATTTTATCGTCACTCAGGAACAGTGAAACCCAGTGCTTTCACAGGACTTACAAAAGTTAGCATTCAGTAAGCAACTCCACAAAGAAAGTATAAAAAGAGGACTTGAGGTATTCCTTCTAGACAAGTTCACTCTAAGGAAAAGCTGTTTAATGCTTATTTACCTTATCCTCCCTGAATCTAGAGAGATCTGCTGGGAAACAAAAGCTTTTCCTGTAGTTCCTGGCACAGAACAGAGTTTTAAAGCTTGAAATAAATGTAATTTTTGCAAAATACTATCTCAAAATGCCATACCTGGTTGCCAGTTTAGAGGCAAACTTCCAGAGTAGCTGCATATATTCTAGTTCTTTAGCAGATTAGAGGGTTACTGCAACATTGTGTCATTGTCCTTACATGTAGGACATTAAATATCAGGTTTGAACATCTGCACTCACTCAAAACATTTTAATAACAAAATTGAGGCAGACCTCAATTTGTTTTGCTGAGAAGTCCTTTGCTGAGAAGTCTGAGTGAAACAGCAACTACATATTGGTAAGCAAAGACAACACTAAATAGCTATAAATAGGCGAACAAACAGTGAAATAGTGACATCTATGTTTGAAAACGTTTCAGGGTGCTCTGAAAGACTTCCAACTTCATGCCCACATCAAGTCATATGGAAGTTTTCAGTGCCTTCCACTGCAGAATCAGGACCTGCCAGAGGTCCGATCCACAAAGTAAGAGTGCACTACATTGACACAATGTAGCCCTTGGATTTGAAGCCTCTCTCTCTCTACTTTGCAAAGAAATAATTCAGCATTTCAGAATGGCCACCACAAAAAAACCCAGTCTGTTGGGCAAATTCCACTTACAGTGGTCAATAGCAAGGCTGCAACAGAAGTCTTAATACTTCCCTTTCCCAAGGTTTAGAACCGTGTTCACCCCACCAAGAAGACATAAATGCAAGGAGGTGGTGGAATTTGAGGGACCAGCCCCTCAGTTGGCTCAGCCTGGTATTAAATCAGTAACACACATCTGAATTGCAGCTGCGTATGTCCTCAGCAGAATGTTTGTCCTGAACACAAATATTTTCTATAAAATGCAGACATGTAACAAGTAGCTGTTTCAGTCTAGGTTAAATCCAGTAGCAGTAGAGTACAAGAGAACACTTGTATGCTATTTTGCTAGTGATTAAGGCTATGGAAATTTTCATATACATAGGTGAAAATTGCAACCCTATTTGTGATGCAGTATAGATGAATACCACAGTGTATAATTTATCATTTATAATTCATAGCTCATAACTGCTCTAGTGAATGGGAAAATACTGTAGATTAATACAGATGTTTTTTCTTATTGCAGCCTGAAAGGATGTTCTAGTGTGCAATTTCCTAATTAAAAAGGATGTGGAATGACAGAATGAAACAAAAGCTCTGATTATCTTAGCCTATGTGAGGCCAACACATTTTTCTACTGAAACTATAATGGTGAGGGTTAATGAGCAGTTAAACATGTAAAATAGTGTCAGCACTGTATTTCACAACCAGAAATAACATTATTTCTCAAGTATTGCATGGTCTCACAACTGAATATTGAATTATCTGAAACATATAGTGCTGCCATTTAAAATGGAAATGGCAATTTAAAATGGAAGATCTCCTGGGATTTTACATTCTACTCAGAAATAATATATTGCCCCAGAGAGCTGAGTCTGGAAGAGTGAAGAACTACTGAGAGTAAGTAAAGATCAGGTCTGGGAACACCTAGAGAACCTGGAAGTGCACAAGTCCATGCGACCTGATGAGACACATCCACAGGTCCTGAAGGATCTGGCAGCTGAAGTTGCTAGGCCACTAGCCATCATATTTGTGAAGTCATGGCAGTCTGAAGAAGTTACCACAGATTGGAAAAAGGGAATCATAACCCCCATATTTAAAAGTGGGAGCAAAGAAAACCCAGGGAACTACAGACCAGTAAGTCTCACCTCTGTACCAGGTACATTCCTCCTGGCATCTGCACTGAGGTACAATAAAGACAGCAAGGTGGTTGGTGACATCCACCATGACTTCACTAAGGGCAAATTTAGAGGCCTTCTGTGACACAGTTACAGCTCTGGTAGACAGGGGAAAAGCAACTGATCTCATCTATCTGCACCTGTGCAAGGCATCTGACACTGTTCCTACACGACATCTTTGTCTCTAAGATGGAGAGACATGGACTGGATGGATGGAGCATTCGGTGGATAAGGAGCTGGCTAGAAGGTCGCACCCAAAGAGTTGTGATCAATGGCTCCATGTCCAGCTGGAGACCAGTGGCAAATGGAGTTCCAAGGGGTCTGCTCTGGGCCAAGTGCCATGTAGCATCTTTGTCAGTGACATGGACAATGTCATTGAGTGCACCCTCAGCAAGTTTGCCAATGACACCAAGCTGTGTGGTGTGGTGGATTCACGTGAGGGAAGGGATGCCACCCACAGACACCTGAACAGGCTTTAGAAATGGGCCAGTGGAAACTGTATGAGGCTGAACAAGTCCAAGTGCAAGGTCCTGCATCTGGGTCGGGCCAGTCCCAGGCACAATTACGAGCTGGTTCCAGAGCATGTTGAGAGTAGCCCTATGGAGAAGGACTTGTGGGTGCTGATTGATGAGAAGCTCAACATGAGCTGGCAGTGAGCTCATGCAGCTCAGAAAGCCAACTGTATCCTAGGATGCATCATGAGGAGCATGGCCAGCAGATCAAGAGAGGTGATTCTGCCCCTCTACTCTGCTCCGAGACCCCACCTTGAATACTGAGTCTAGTTCTGGAACCCCCATCATAAGAAGGACATAGATCTGTTAGAACAAGTCCAGAGGAGAGCCACAAAGATGATCCAGGGGCTGGAGCAGCTCTGCTCCAGGGGAAGGATGAGGGAGATGGGACTGTTCAGCCTGAAGAAGAGAAGACTCCAGGAGACCTTAGAGCTGCCTTTCCATACCTAAAGGGAACCTACAGAAAGGCTGGAGAGGGACTTTTCATAAAAGTGTCCAGCAACAGGCCAGGGGAAAATGGTCTTAAACTGGATCTTTGGAAGTTCTTCAGTACAAGGGTGGTGAGACTCTGGGACAGGTTGCCCAGAGAAGCTGTGGATGCCCCCTCCATCGAGATGTTCAAGTCTGAGTTGGATGAGGCTTTGAGCAACCCTGCCTAGATGAGAGGCCCCCCTTCCCAGGTCAGGGAGGTTGGAGTAGATGCTCTCTAAGGTCCCTTCCAACCTAAGCCATTCTATGATTCTATGATATTGAACAGATCAAAGCATGTAAAAGATCAGTGGTCAACAAAGAATACTATTAAGGTGCATAGCAGCAGACAGGGAAGGAGAAAAAAGGAAGAAAAGTGCATGGAGTAAAATAAATTTCCAGTCCTGTGGACTATTTGCAGAAAGCCAAGGCAATTTCTCTGTCTTGTAGTTTTCTTCCAGCTGCCCTCTTTCCTGAGGGCTCAGTGTAAGCAGGTCACAAAATGCACAAATTTTTATGGCAGCTGCAGCTTGCACCTAGCTGCCTCTTTTCAAAGGATACCTCATTAATTGTTACTGATTTACTCCAGATTTCTAGGAAGCATCAGACCTACCATATAAGCACAAGAAAACTGCACAATATGCACAACTGCTTTTTCTGCTCAGGAGCTGAGAATTAGGGTTCACTGCTACCAATAGGAAAAACAACATCAGGACCGGGGACTTCTACCAGAGACATGAAATGTTAAAACACTATAGAAAGGGCAAGATGGAAAGCGTAAAGTGTAATTTTTAAACTTTTTTTTCAGGTGGCCATTTTTAAGTACTTTGCCCACTAGAAACTTTATGTTTATGTTCTGCACATCTCTATCATTCCATTTCACCTGCTTCTCAGTCACTCAGAGACACAGTAACTTACAACAAAAGTCATTTGTATATAAACAGCAGCTCTTAAAGTAATAAGCCAGCACCCTTTTCAGGGTGAGTACAGAGAGAATTGCAGCCTCTTAATCCTATACAAAACCAAAAGGCAGAACACTGGTGCAACACAGCTATGAGCTCCACTCTGCCAAAACTAGAGTAGCTGTGATTATAGCATACATTTTGCCAGGAAAACCCACTGGTAATCTGTGTAGCAAAATGCTCTCTCCTAATTACCTGGACAACAATAAACAACCCACCTTCTGTACAACAAATGTGGAATCTCTTCTACCATTTTCACTAAAAAGTGAACAACAGGGCAGAAACAAATAGGTTGCCCTAGACCTGCCTGTCCAAGGGATACTGCAAACAGAACAGACCCTGAAGAAAAGTCAGGATGTTGTAATCTTTCTCACTGTTGTCCTGCCCATTTCCACAGGGATAGAAGAAGAATCTTATTTCAAGAAAACAGAAAAAATGCAGTCAAGTAGAACATAGAAGCCATATTTCCAATGTACCCAGTGCCAAACAAATCCAGCCCACTCCTAGCTAGCATGCAAAGTGACATAAAAAGTCTGAACCTCTGTGAGAAGAAAACTGCTTTCATAAATCCTCCAGAAAACTACCACTACTGCATAGTTTTAGTTTAGAGAAGCAAATAGCTATTATGTTTACCCAGTGCCCACCTTTGCTGAGCTTCTCCACAACAAATAGTTAAAGCTGTAATAATACCTGCATGGATGAGGGGGAGCATGTTTATGCTAACTAGTGTTTTGAAAATAAAAGCTATTTCTTGGATGTGCAAGTATATCAGAAACTAGAGTTAACTTTTTTAAAGTGTAGTGCATGTACTATACACAGAACAAAAAAGTGCCAATTTACACACAAAACATCAGGGTGTGAAGTGAATCAGTCCTCTTATACAAAAATTCACAATCATTTTGTTTCACAATGGCTGCATTCTCACAAGCAGCAGCTGGGGCTGCTTCCTCTACCAGCCTCAGTAGAGCAGCCTCAGAGCAGCTAAGCAGTTCACACCAAGCTGCTGAAAAGGATTGTGGACACTCCACACCAAGGACTAATGTCATTTGCATGCACCAGTTTCAAATATTCTTCTTAACAGTAAATATAAATCTGCTACTCTGCAGATCTCTGCACTGAGCAATTGCCAAAGTGACTTTCTGTGGTTTCTTTCAATAAATGGAAGAATTATTTATATCTCCCTGTGGAAATATAGTAGCCCCAAAGTACATTTAAGGCTGTGATTTAGCACAGGCACCTGGATGCACACAGGTCCTCTGAGTCCTCTTTCAGCAGTGCTGAAAAACTGGTTTATAAACTTACTTGACTGAGCCTACCTTCGGTACATCTTGCACTTGTTTCAACCAGACTTCCAGTACTAGAATTACAACAAAAGAAAGATTGGGTTGGTGAATTCATATCAGAGGGGGAAAAAGACACTTGTTTAAAATCTTTTTTTCCCTCCTGGATAATCTAGTCAGTATATTGCCTTGTGCATAGTGAAACAAAAAAGGAAGGGGAAGCCTCCACGCTGAGGAAAGAAGTTACAAATGCAATCCACCAGATGAAGACTTGTGCTACATATTCGCTACAGAAATTTCTGAAAGAAGGAAGTAGCACACATTTAAAAGAATTCTTGAAGTACCAGTATATTATTGGGTTTTATAACTAAACATTGCCAGTTGTCCAGGGTACCAATAGAAGCTGAGGAGAACTTTGGAAGAACCTGCACAAGTCAGCTGAACAGGCAATACAATAGCAAACCAAATCAGTAACAACAAACAAAAACTACATTGGCAAATAAATATGATTGCTAGGAGTCCTAAAATGTTTTCAGTTGATACTATCAGTTCTGAAGGAAAGTAATATGTTACTGTATGCCAGTGGAGACCTTTATTCAATGAAGAGGTGCTTTTAAGAAAAGAAAGGTAAACACTGAAGTCAGTTAATGAATAGGAGTTAAGGAAAAAATAAATACACTACAGTGCTTCTGTAGAAACCAGTAGTGCAGACTCAGACAGACTTTTGTACACTATTACCAGGCATTCTGCCTTAAAACATGAGGGATTATTTCTCAACAAGCTCAGCTAAATATAGTAGGAATAATGAAAAAGAGAGTCTGAAAGATGAGAGTGCTTCTCTTCCATGGAAAACTGCTAAAGCTAGTTATAAAATGAAAAATAAAGAATGTTCAAACACTAAGAATTTGTTCATGCTGCCTTGTATTGCAAGAGTGTAGAACTGAGTAAGAGGTGAGAAGCTGAATATTAAACAAACTATATTTCTATTCAAACTGCAAATACCCTGCAAACTATGTTAAAAGAAGCCACTGAGACAAAGAGCTTAGCAAGACTTGGCCATTTCTTCGGCTCTCCAGGATATCTGGAGATAGTAATTGATGTTAACACCCTTTGAAAGATATAGCAAGGTTCATGCTTCTGGAGTTTAGTCAGCCTCTAACAGCCTCACCATCTATAGGTGAAAACTTCACATCTATCTGTTGCCGTCTTCATGCCCGTCCCCTGATTCAGCTGGTAATGACAAAAAGACACGGTACACTGCTGCAGTCAAGTGGTTCCTAGCAGAAACTTGGCGTTCTCGCCCTGGATGTGTTCGGCATTTCTGGCGTTACACTGACCTCTGGTGGGCTGCAGGAAAAAAAGTTGTAGAGACATGAAGTGGACAAAAAGCCAGAGAAGTTACACTCTGCAGCCTTGGTGGGAATTCAGCGAGGGCATGCAGGAAGCCTGACACTCCAAATCACTAGAGCAGGAGCACTGTCATACCAATGACTTGCTGCTTACAAAGCACATTGAAAATATTTCAGGTTCTACTCACAATGCTCCCTTGAGATACTTTCTTTATAAACTTGTGTTAGGACTTCCTATAACTTCACTAAAATATTCTGTACCCTGCAGTCCCTTATTCTATAGGAAGATAACAATTACAATAGGTGGTTCTGCAAGCTTTCTGTGCAACACACATCCCAAACCAAAGTGCCTATGTTAAACTCCATCCTTTCTTGGTTCCACTAGGGTCATACATAACTACTTTTTATTTTATTTTCTTCTATTGAACATTTTAATTGTGCCCGAAGCCAAATAATTTGTTTTGAGTCCTGATAGTTTCAATGACCCTGATAGTTCCAGTGTGGCATGCTGCCACAAACAGTGGCAGTGACAAAACTCATGAAGCAGTTAGGTGATTCTGGAAACAAGAACAAGAGGTCACAAGCCAGGAAAAGCAGGAACTGCCTTTCTTCTTGCTGAAGAAAGCACAACAAGGATATAGCCTTACAAGAAAGTGTTGGAACCTACTCAGGAAAACTAAGGACACACCCAGACAGTTGAACAAAATAACGTGTTTATTATGGATTCAGATTTTGACTGCTTACTGGTGTCCCAAGAAATCAATGACTACTGAAAGGCATGAGTGTGTGAGTCTGATCTCACTGATTCGCAGCTGCCTCAAAGGAGCAATTTTAAAATGAATAGCCCTGGCTTGGGTGGAGGACCCGGCTGGCCAGAGCTGAGCAGGGGGTGACACCTCGGTATGTGATAAGGCCTACTGGATGGAGACTGCTCCCCTTTTCTGAGGGATGTCCCCTTCAATGCTGGGACATCCCTCCAGGCACGACTAAGCCACCTTGATTGTACTTGCGAAGTACCTGGCTAAGGGGGCTGAAACAGAAGATAAATGGCACCTGGAAGAAGATAAGAACGGATGACTGGGTGGAGACTACTCCCCTTTCCTGAGGGCCAACCTTCAATGCTGGGATAGATTACTGCTGCTGTGCAGTACTTTCTAGAACTAAAGTCAATGCCATCAAAAGCCTAAACAAGTTCTTTCATTGCTAACTTGTCAGAAATATATTCAGGCCAAATCACAAAGATGATCAGAGGTCTGGAGCATCTCTCCTATGAAGACAGGCTGAGAAAATTTGGGGTTGTTCAGCCTAGAGAAGAGAAGGCTCAAGGAGACCTTATAGTGTCCTCCCAGTACCTGAATGGGGTCTGCAGAAAAGATGGGGAATTGTGGCAAAAGGACAAAGGGCAATGGTTTTAAACTGGAAGAGGGTAGATTTAGTCTAGACATTAGGAAAAAATTCTTCAATGAGGGTGGTGAGATGCTGGCTCAGGTTGCGCAGGAAGTTTTGAATGCCCCATCCCTTGAAGTATTCAAGGCCAGGCTGAAAGAGCTGTGATGGGAGATGTCCCTGCCCATGCAGAGGGGTTGGGACTAGATGATCTTTAAGGTCCCTTCCAATCAAAACCATTCCTATTCTGCGATTCTGTTGGAGCTCTTCCAAATTCCCAGGCAAGAATAAAAACTGTCACAAATAACAATTGTCTCAAACATTAAAGGTTCTTTATTTACTATCCTGTTTACTTATGTTATCAAAATTTGAGGTAGGTCAATTTGACTTAAAACTTCTGTCAGTTGTAACCGAGATGCAAATCAACACCTGACTTCCTGCATTAGCAACACAGAGAATGAGATCTCTGATTTACTAGCTTGACTGTGAGCAACAATCTGATTCATGTCTTCTGCAAGACCAACTACCTCTGGATTTTAAATATCACTTTACTTAAGGTGATGTCCTTTATGCATACATTAGGCTTCAGACAGCCATATTTATTAAGAAAACACAATTTTAAATGACAAGCCAAAGCTACTCAAAGGGAATCTACTTAAAATTAATGTTAGCACTATTTGTTAGTTTTGCTATAAACTTTTGCTATAAACAGAGCATTATGACCAAAAAAACTAATTTCTGTTAAAAAAAGTGAGCCTGAAGTACTGAGGGAAAAATGCTGCTGTCTTCCAAGGCTGCAGACTTCTCCAAAAGCTGTGAGTGGTGACATTTGCTTGCCACTTAGCCTTTTATTTCTCTTTTTTCCACAACTACCAAGGTTAAATAGAATCATGCCTCTTCTATAACACTGGCACATTTCGCAGCCTTTTAATCATCATCCTGTTAGCTAAGATGTCATACATTACGCTGTCCTGCAAAAGTGACTTTTCAGTCATTCCTTATGGACACCAGACACAACCACTCTCTCTGCTGTTCCCAGCTAAGGAGGAGGTAGAAGCAAGCAAACCACAGCAGCCCTAAGAAGCAGAGAAAGAAAGGCAGGTAAGAAAGCTGTACAGGTCTTAGCTACCTTTACAGCTGGTATTAGGCTCATTCTGCTTTTTCCCCAGACATGGTCCCAGCTAATTCCTGTGGTGCATGTAACTGCTCTGTTCCACCCTTTTGTCTTTCAAACATGGTTATGTACTGCCTCGACTTCCAGGGTCAACAAATATGGAAATTGTGCACTCAACAGCAAGCCTCTATATGCATTTCAAGTGCTAAATGTCCAGGGCTGTTTCAGAGCTGCCTCCCTGAACCGGGTTTGGTTACTTTGCACGTGCTCCTCCATCTGATAAGCAGGACACGACCGGTATGACCACAAATGAGTAGCAACACACAGGAGCAGGACATTTATGTTCTGTTGTCTCACGATGAATTTCATCCCCTTTCACGAGAGCTACTGCAAAACGCAGACACAGCACACTCAGAAGGGCCTGGAATGCGGCCGGTGAGCAGCAGCCTCATCTCCCACCATGCGACTCCTCCAGAGCGCTGCCCTGGAGGACACTGTCTCTGCAGCTGGAAAGCTTGGAGAAGGAGAGCTTCAGGCACAAGAGACATTTCCCCTGGTAGCACCACTGTATCACCAGGGGCAAGGCTCAGACAAGCCGTGCAAGTACTGCTGAAAGTCACCCGGCGTGCTCAGCTCGCTGGAGTCATTACGGCAGCACCCTTGCCGCAGCAGAACAGTTACACCGATAAATTTTTCACCGCGGACATTTCAGCACCCAAGCCCGCGGCAGAGGCGCTGCAGCGCAAAAGGAGGGCAACTAGGCCCAAAGGAGGGCAACCAGGCTGGTGAAGGGACTCCAGCACAGATCCTATGAGGAGAGGCTGAGGGAGCTGGGGCTGTTCAGCCTGGAGAAGAGGAGGCTCAGGGGAGACCTCATCACTCTCTACAACTCCCTGAAAGGAGGGTGTAGCCAGGGGGGGGTTGGTCTCTTTTCCCAGGCAGCTCTCAGCAAGACAAGAGGGCACGGTCTCAAGTTGTGCCAGGGGAGGTTTAGGTTGGACATTAGAAAGAATTTCTTTACTGAGAGGGTTGCATTGGAACAAATGAATCAAGCATTGGAATGGGCTGCCCTGGGAAGTGGTGGATTCTCCGTCCCTGGAGATATTTCAAAAGAGACTGGATGTGGCACTCAGTGCCACGGTCTGGTAACTGCAGCGGTAGTGGATCAAGGGTTGGACTTGATGATCTCTGAGGTCCCTTCCAACCCAGCCAATTCTATAAAAGTAAGCGAAGCCGCCGGCTCCCGCCTCAGGGAACCGAGCACACCGCCCACACCTCAGACCTGGATCCCACCCTCCACGGCGCGACGACTGGGAGCGCCATAGCAGTGCGCATGCGCCAGTGGTGGGGCCCCGCCCCCTTCCCTCGGGTGCTTCCATCGCCGTGTGCACGCAGGGGGGAGAGGGTTGTGTTTCCCCCCAGACGTCCCCGCTGCCAGTGGAGGTGGCTCACGGCGTGTGATGGTGTTCCCCCCCATCCCCAGAGCGCAGTGGTTCGGCCCTCTGGAGGCAGGCTGGGAGGGGCAGGGGCCGTTGGTCCCCTCGGCGGAGTGTGCCGGTGCTGTTGGGGGAGCTGCCGCGTGGCCGAGATGGGTGCGGCGGGGGTGAGGCGGGTTCGCCAGCAGTCCTACTGCCGGCCCGGGCCCAGGCCCAGGCACCGGGGTACCCCGGCAGTACCGAGCCGCACCGATCGCCTGACGGCGGCCGGACAGATCAAGGTGCGCGCCGAAGGGAGCGGGGCTGGGACCCGGCTGAGTGAGTTAACGGGAGGGGGTGGCGGCAGCGGCGGGCCTTGAGGCGCCCCCTGAGAGCCTCGCCTCGTGTTACCATCCCCGGGCCCCGTAGCAGGGCCTGGCTGGAGCTGGGGTAGCGCTTTAACACACGAATCACGTTTCCTTCCTCCTTGTCTCCGTCAAACAAAGCATTAAGTGAATCCGTGCGCCTTCGTCTTCTGGAATTCCTAGTTTTGAAGTTTACTATGTGTACTTAGTGCTCCTTGAGAGAGCTCTCTAAAGGCTCCCATTTTAGAAGACCGAGTTTTCTAGCTGGTTGGTGTTGAACTCTTGTGGGCAGTCTTGCCATGGGACTATCACTGCATAGTCTTAATACACCATATGCCTCGATTGAAAGACCACCTGTTTTAAATAGTTTTTCCAGAGTGTGGATGAGTTGGGCTTAAGGCGTGCTGATAGGGATGACTGGGGCTTTGGTTTTTTTCAAGACTGGTGGGCCTAGATATTGCTGCCTGTTCTTTGAAATCAGGCAACTATTTCAAGTATGTCTTGTGAAGCTCCTTGTTTTTATCGAGTATCTTAGTCCCTTTTAGATGAAGCTGTGTGCTCTCTTATTTTTCAGATGAAAGCAGTGGAAGTCTGTTGATGTCTGTAAGCAAGAACCAGCATGACCACAAGATTTCTCTACAGTGTGGTACGCTTGGCTTTTCTTATTAAATGCTTACTCTTTATCAAACTTTATTTATTTGAGAATTATAAGTGGTTGCCTGTTGATTGTTTAATTTTTTTCATGTGCTGTTTCCTTAATTTTGCAGAGATTGTAATTTCTAATACTCAAATTTTTGCCTTTGTGTTGCCCATTCGTTCCTGACCAGAATGAATGCGGTGTCAAGAAAGGCAAACAGGAACTCTTGCTCAGACTGTTAAAGGAGCTGATTATTTACTTTTCATCTCCCTGTCTTTGCAAGGACAAAACAAAAAAAATCTCTAAAATTTCTATGAATGAGCAGTTACATAGTAAATATTATGCTTCAGTTTTAAATGAAGAATCTGATGGTTCTTAAAGGCAAAAAAAAAAAAAATTATAATTGCCATCTTACAGTGTTCTAGTGTCTTTTGCTAGAAGTTCAGAACCTCACCGACAGCTGTGGGAAAAGACTGAGCATGAGATGGGAATACAGGAAAAAGTTACAAAGTATTGATTCCCCAGCTGCCCTGCAACTTTCTTATGAGGTGAGTGACAGTATTTCTTGTGCAGAGGTGTTCTTTGGCCTTGACTTTCAATGAAGCAGACTTTCTGTTGAAAAAGAAGTTTGGCAGAATGACTTTAGAGCAGAAATTAGAACTGAATCACTGAGAGTGAGATCAGCCTAATGACTGTTCTCATCAACAAAAGCAAAGTGTAAACCCTAAAGTAAAAGATTTGGTATGAGTGGATTATTAAAAGCAGTCTGTGGCTTCCAGTGTGCCCAACAGGAGCCTATACTTTTCCACGTTTGTATTTTGGGGGTGAAACTGTGAAACAGTCCAGAACACAAGGACTGAAAATTTTCGAAGACTGACAAAACATGAAAGCTCAGAGTCCTGTATGCGAAATGCTTTTTCCACTATAAAATCTTGGAAAAGTGGACACTATCCTAAAGTTAGTAGTGCAAGTCAACATGAAATTCAGTGGTACGAACAAAACGTCAGTGAAAACTACATGTATTATCAAAGATTTCTTCATTGCTGAGACTGTCTGTGGTCTGTGTAAGCTATGTACCCAGGGACACAACAAGTAATACAGGCCTTCAAAGCCAGCAACATCTGGGTCAGTATTGGAAATGTGAGGTAAGAATAATCCAGTACTGAGAAATCATTATGGCTACTTACCTGCATTTCAGGGCATATAAACCATACTAAGTAAACTATTAGCCTACTCTAAATTTATAGAAACTAAATCAAAGGTTGAATTCAGAGTGCAAGCTTAAGTTGCAGGTCACACTGAAGAAATGACTGGTTGTCTTGTAAATTAGAAAGGGTTGCAATGCTGCAACCCATGCTAGAAACTGCAGTTCCTGTTGAATAATTTGAGGAGTACTCAGGAAAATAAAAACCGATGGAGGCATTTTTTAGCAGCAGCAGCTGACTTTTATGACTTTAAACTTGCTGCACAAACACAGGGAAGTGATGAAGGAAAGATAGACTGAAGTAGAAGACCATTAAAAGATGTCCTGCTCACATATTTTGTGCAATTATCCCTCATTTAAACCTCATTTAAACCTTTTGCACAAAAAGAATGCAAATAACTTCTGCATATTTGTTTGTGTTCTTGTTTTTGTTGTTTCAAAACAACAAAACCTTCAGCTCTCCTAGAGACTTGGTGAAGTGGAGAGTGCTGCAGCACAGTGCTGCACAGTAATATTTCCAGGGAAGAACTATAAATATTGTTCAAGACTACTTGGAAGAGGTAAAAGTTATGGAGAAGTCTGGGGAAGAATTGAGGTAGCACTTGGCACCCGTTAATGAGTCCTTTGGGGTATTGAGAATTTTGAACGAAACAATGTTGTTGCTTTTTTATCACTGTGCTAGAAATCAACAGTACTGTACTAACTACTACAGAAAAGAAACATAGATTGTACAGTCGTCTGGTGTTTGCAGTAGTAGCTTTCAAAATGTGATCACAGCTGTGGTAAGGCAGATGAATTATTTGGCAGCAGCTCACAAGCTCTCAAGCCAAGCTGTGCAGACTGAGCCGAGTCAAGTTCTAAAGGAAGTTTGTGATCCAATAGTTGTCCATGCTGAAGACAGATACTCAGAAAGTGGCTTCCCAGAAACTACCATACTGGTTGATGTGGGGTTGGTATGCCATTTCCCAATGAGAAATTATACAAATAACTTTTTTGGAAAAATTAAATGGCTTAGTATTTTGCATTAACAAGTTCATACAGAAGTAAACTCAAGTGATGGAAGCTCCTCTACATCACTGTTCTTTTCTTTGCAGGAAAGAAGGTTACAAATCTTCAGTGAAGTGACAAAATTGCTTTGAATTTGTCACAATACCCTAAAAATTGTAGAAACAGAAAGTTTCATGCATTCAAATGTGTAAATTAGTTTGAGCAATATGAAAAACACAGAGGCACGTAATGCTTTACCTGTTTCATCAATGGAAAATGAAGCAGTGAATTCCATCCAAGACCTCCAGCACTGTAAGCACAGGTGGTTTTGCAAGGCTGGAAAATAAGATGGGCACTCTGTTCTTATCAACCTGTCAGACACTGGAAGATACATGCATGTGTAACCCACTATGAGCATTGTATCTAATAACAGAGCTGCTACTTGTTTTTCAACATAAAATTATTAAATATTTCCATTATTGTCCTGCTGTTCTCTTGAACTGTCCTATAATGCACAGATGTGTGCGTGAATTACTAGTAGAAAACTTTCTTTTGATTCCTACCAGCTAGAAGGTGTTAGTACTGCCATGAACTTGTACCCAGGATGTGAAATCTTGCTTAAATGAGTAAGGGGCCTCTTGCAGATAGGCTTTTCAAAAAATACATTTGCAGATTATAGCTTTTGACTTTATCCACAGGGATGAGGGTAAAGCTGATCTTGTAACTTTGTACCAGTCTGGGCAATGTAGAGAATGTTGCTGGAAACAGCTGTATGCTACATGTGTCAAGTCTCACCCTGTGTTTACTTTTTTCTAGGAAGAATTGTTGCAGCCAGCCTGAGACCAGTGGCAGTCTATGCAAGATTACTCAATAAGAAACAAACAAACACAAAAAGATAGAATACTAAGCCTGAATGTAATAATACTGTGCTTTTATCCATATGTGGACAGTCTCTTGTAATTTTTGTGTAGAAAAATAATAAAGATTTATGAAAATCTTGTAAGCCTGGGTTTTAAAATAAGAAGAAACTGAAAAACTGCAAGCTTGGTTTATTACCTTGATAATCTGCATAGCATGGTACTTCATCTAACTTAATGTAATAGGAAATATAGGGATAACAACTGGAATTCCTGCTTGTTATTTTTCAGGAAACTTTACAATAAATTATTTTATCTGAAGATCGAATGCTGAAATTCTGTGTCTTGCAATGTGTTGGTTTTTCAGTACTGAATGTAAGCAAATATATGCTTAGACTTGGCATTAATAAAGTTTTTGTTTGTCCAGAGAGAAGGAGTGTTAGACAGGAGTAATTTATTTTTAGTGATCCTAACATGCTTTGGATGCACTTGAAAGCTTAAAGTTTCTGTTAGGGATTATATTCCCTATAGATACCATCTGTTCAGGGGTTTTGCTCATGGGTCTTTGTTCTTGAAATGCAAGACTGGCAGGAGTAGCTTTAAATATTTTTTTTTTAAAAGAAAATTTGAGAGTAGCAGCTAATGCCAAGTTGTCAAAAATGTTAATTCCCTTCCAGCAAGAAAAACTAGGATCTTCAGTGTGTAATGCCTGTGGAACAAAGAAAAAAATGAGAGAAATGGTAGGTGTAGGGGCACCGTTTACTAAAATAGTAATGCTGGTAAACATTACGTTTGTTAAGCTGCCTTTGAGTTTTTACGAGTGCCTACCTGGCCTGTACCTCTGAGGGGAAAAAAACCCCAAAGAATAACCATGCTCAGTTACCTGCTTCTAGTGCTCTGTGGAGGGCTCTCAGTATTAAATGCTGCAAACTAGAACTCAAGAGGTGTGCACACAGAAAATGGTCTTGTTCCAGGTTCTTTACAGTTACATGCACTGTATCTGGGTTGACTACGGCTACCTTTATTAAATTAAAAATGTGTGTATCATTGGGTGATATGTGGGGGCATTCTTGAATGTACATATTTTCCCTTCTACATGTGTAGTAAATGTAGTGCTAGTATTTTATGAAGAACATCAAGTACATTCTGATACCCTCATTGAGGAAATAACTGCGTATTCATCGCTGCTTTTGGGATTTTACTAGAACAAGTAAAGTGTGTCATTTAAGTTGTTACCAGCTGGGACAGCAGTGGTTTTCTTCACTGCTGTATTGGGGTCTGGCTAATATGGACTTACTTTTCCCCATAGCAAAGTGCTTTGTACTAGGAACTAGAAAGGTGTTGAGAGCACACCAGTGTTCTGTCTGCTGCATCAAGGTTGTGTCTCCAACATTCCACCCTTACCCAAGGGGCAAGATATATGGTGTATATCTTATATGGTATGGGATATATGATATATGGTATAGGATATAGCCAGGACATCTGACCCAAACTGACCAAAGGAATACGTCACACCATATGACATCTGCTCAGCAATAACTAGGGAAAAGGATGAGAGGTGAGGAGGGGCAGGCGTTTGTTACTCTTTGTCTTTTGGAGCAGCCACTGTGCATACTCAAGCCCTTCTACCCAGGCTAAACCTCATCTGCTGATGGGAAGTTGAGAATAAATCTTGTTTTCCTTTGCTTCCATGTGCACCTTAAAGCGCCTTCATTTGTACCTGTGAGATCTTTTTCCATCGTACTGTCTCTTCCACCCTTGTGCTACTGAAAGGGGGAATGACAGCAGATTGGTGGGCACCTGGCATCCAGCCAAGGTCAGCCCACAACTATCAAGGAGATAAGTACAGGAGAGAAATAAAGAAGCACATCAAGGAAACAAGAACATCTGACACACCAGCTCTGTATCTGTATGTTTAGTTTGACAGTATATGTAGTCTGCTATTGCTTTCTGAATATTTTTAGGTAAGAAAGGAAACTAATATGAATATGCACTGGAAGTATAAAATTTAGTCTGACAACTTTCTGCTTCTAAATACTTAATCCAGAGAAGCAGTATCCTCAAGTGGATTTTAATTGGTACTACACCTGTTTTTACCAGATGGTGTGCTCAAATGAATCTGTGTTTCTGAAGGCTTTGCTCCTTTGTGCAATGTAAATAAGACACACAGGCAACCATGGAATGCCCTAAAATTCACGTTTTAATTGACTTTTAAATAATCTGGACATAAGTATTGACACAGCCATCTATCAAACTCAATTTAAAATAAAACACACAGTTGCTTCATGAATACTCAATGTACACAGAACATATGCATCACATTGATGTTATGTTTATGTTACATGTTATATATTTTATGTTGTTTTCTATCAACTTTCTAGGGAGCTGTGAAATAACAGGCTTTCCAGAAAGAAAATGTGCTATCTCTTCAGCTCAACATGCACCTGTGTAAAGGTGATTGATTTGGCAACTTAAATGGTAGTTTGTTGTGGTTTTTTTTTTCCTACCAACATCTTCAATAGAATGAGCTCAATCAGAATACAGGTTACAAGATTAGGGATATTGGTTAGAAATGCAGTGTAGAAAACAGCAGGTCAGGTCTAGCTGCTAATGAAAGAACCCAGCTAACAAGCAAGCGGACCAATATGGGATACACAAAAATGCTTTTGTAGTGTGATTAGCAAGCCCTCTTTATTGTATAAAATAAATTCTTTGCAAAGAGGTATATATAGCTATGTTGTAGGTGTTGCTACTGAGTAAGTGAAAGAATCCCATAACTTACCTGTTCTTAGCACTTGCAGAAGTCTCAGAAGAGGTAAATGCAGAGGCACAAAGTTAGAATTGTTGGCCTGAGATGAATTCAGCAGACTATAAGCAGAATGAGGGTAAGAATGTCTCAAATACCAGTCCTTTGTCCATGTGAGGACAGGTGTGTACAGGATCCAATCCTGGGGTAAACTTTCCCTGACAGAGTTGACTGTCTCTTGCATAACTCATCAGGACATCCAAAGATTTTGGACTGACACCCAAACTCTAGATCTAGGAAATGTAACTACCTCTAGGCGGTGAAAGCCCCGAGAGAGCACAGAAGGCTAGCAACAGCAGGAAGGGCAAGGTGTAGCTCAGAGCTCTAAGAAGTCAGCCACTTACACACAGTGTAGGGTTGGTTTAGGGTGTGCTTTCAGCGATCGATCACTTGTAGGTAGCACACGAAAGATCACAAGAAAACATGCTTTTCCTCACGTGACTGAGGAAAATCTTGAAGCAAAAGGAGGCTCATAGATATTCTGCAATAAGTTTCTTTTTCTGTACATTTAGCTGACAATGACATCCTTGACCAAGTTTTGTCTTTTTCTAGCACTGACACAATGTGTAATGTTAATGTGTTAAGCTTAGTCTTTGCTTTGTGGTCACAAAACCACTGTATGTGCTCCAGACTGACCTTACATTTATTCATACCTACTTTTCACAGTCTCATTGGAGAGAAAACCACTGACTCAAATCGTGGACTCTTTCTGTAAATTTCTTATTTAAATTCAAAAAAGTTGGCTTGATTACAAAACACCTCTCCTGTGACTTGACAATTGAAACCTATCACTACTAGACTAGTCAAAAGCCTGTTTTGAAATAGTGGGATAGTAAAATATCACACACTTGGCTTATGGTATCCAGCAATAATTCAAAAAAGCCCACAGGCAGATGACAACATACAGGAAAGCATGAGATCGGATGTAAACCTTATAGTTAATTTTCTTCTCAATCAGTATTTGAGGATTGACAAGAGATGGACACTATGCACACCACACATCCTCCTAAACTAGTAAATATGTTCTATTTGTCTGTGCCTGAGTCTGAGAATGCAGACTAAAGGCAATGATTTAGTAAGCAACAAGCTGCATGCAAGTGCATAACGCTCTACCTTGGAACACCCTGAAGAAGT
Source organism: Heliangelus exortis (assembly GCF_036169615.1). Classification (NCBI taxonomy): domain Eukaryota; kingdom Metazoa; phylum Chordata; class Aves; order Apodiformes; family Trochilidae; genus Heliangelus; species Heliangelus exortis. The sequence continues at coordinate 26,248,985 of NC_092454.1, read as the reverse complement.
AAGGAGTGGCTTTCATTGCAAACACTGTAACCAGTTCTTGTGTGGTCTGTCATATTTCAGTAGTCTTCCAAAAGACTGTGATGCTGTGGACAAATCCGTATCACCACATTCTTTGCCATAGTGATGGGTTATTTTGTGTTTGTGTTTGTGTTTTTTTAATTATTTTTACTTTTAGTTGGTTTGTGTTTCTTAACTGGTACATATGAGAATACTACACAAAGTCACAGATCCTAAAGGATCACTTTAAATTGGAGCAATGACAATGAAACCATTTAACAAATTTACAAACCACTTTGAGCAAATACTTCAAGCAAAGCCCAACAAAGTCCCAGGAAGAATCCACAGTAGATTCAGGAAATGCTGAAGAACCTCTATGAAACAAAATTTTTACTACAGAGGTATTGTAAGCTCTTTACTTCCCTTCACTTTGTATACAGAGATTGAAGCAGAGTTGTCCAAAATTAGTGATGAAGGAAAAATATTTATGAAGTGAAACTGCCTTCCCTGGCACAGTGCAGCATATCCCAGCCTTCAGATCAATCTATAGTGTGAAAGGAACATACAAACTGTGCTAACCCTGGTGGTTAGTAGCATCCACTTTTCACCTCAGATCATGAACATGAGACAGAAAAAAAAAAAAAAAAAAAAAAATGTATCATAAAAGATTTCAGTTCTCAGTTTTTAGTTTTTGTTAGTTAAAATATGTATTAGCGATCCGATGTCTCTTGTGATGCATAAGTTAGGTGTCTTATACTCGCTTCAGTTCTCAAACAATATTACTTTTCTGAGAGTGCTGAAGACCCCTGCTGTGTTGTTGGTGGGGGTGGGAGACACAGGATCGCTGCATGTCACTGAAGGCAGTGGGGGACTGAGTTTAAGGAGGGTCGATGTAAAAAGGCACATGAGTTGCTACAGTCATGTTCAATGCTGTTTGACAAATTCAGTATTTAGTTTGCAGATTACACTTACCAAAATTTACTTTAACAAAACAAAAAATTTTTGTAAGCTTCTTAATTTAGCAATACCTGAAGGCTTGTCTGTGTGCTGACTGTGGACAAAGGGGGGCAGAGGAATAACTTTCAGCAATTTGTATAAAGTGACAGGAGAAGAGCTAGGCATCACTTCAGATATGTACTAAAAGACAGTCCACTCAATGTGCCTCTCATTTATACTATTCCTACTGTGACAATAGAAAAAAAAATGCAATTATCATACCTGAAATACTGCCTTGTCATTTTATCATAGTAGAAATGGCTCAGAGAAAAGTGTCAGAAGGTACAAACCAATTGTTTCACTTGAAAAGAGATTAAGGCAGAGTTTACTAATCTAATTTAAAAAAACAATTTAAAGGCTATTTATTTGCTAGCCATCTTAAATCCTACTTTACAAGTTTCATTTAACCAGTACCTAAGTGCCTTGCTAAGCAGTCCTAATATGGTGGATCAGTACATAATCTTCTTTTTTTTTCCCAGTGTGTTTTACTATAAGGTGATAGATGTATTTCTAAGGTATGGAATGTTCAGTCCCTTTACATAAGAAGGAATTCAATATTGAGAGCATTTAAAATTGCCAAGGGAAAGTACACCTGTATAACTTTTGGAATTCTGTCCTACAGGGTGTTGTTACCCAGTTTTGAGCTAAAAACAGGTTGAGTCAACATTTGTATTAACAACATGAGCATTTGTTGCTGTGCTAGGCTAAAATAAACCTTGTGAGAGCTATTAGTCCTTATGTCTCAGGACACAAGTTGATCCCCATATTAATTGTGAAGATAATTCTCCCCATCCCACACTGTATTGCACAATTGGCCAAAAACATGACTATTTTGCTTCTCTTGAAGCATCTGGTCCTGACCATGTCAGTTAACAGTCATTTTTTGGAAAAAGGCTATTCAGTTACAGACCAGACCATAAAGCCTGTTTTGCTGCAGCGATTTTTTTTCGTTCATTTTTTGGAAATGTAACTGCTGATCATTCCGTTTTCCTACGACTTTTCTTTTGGTTGTCTTATCAGGCAGCTTCTCCTGGATGAGTCACAGAGTGCACTGCAATGGTGTTGGTGATAAAAGCATTGCTTGGCCTTTTCAGCAAGCAGGCTGTGCTTCTGAATGTCCCAAAGAAATTGCTACCACGTTGACTTTCATTCCTTTCCTTGCACACACACACACACAGACACATACAGATTCTCATTTTCTAGACAATAAAATCCATTCACCATCTTCAGCTACAGCTGAAGTCAAGTCTCCACCTTGAAGCGTGACACCTGTACAGTTTTTATGATCTTAGAGGTGGGTTTTCCATAGGCATTGTTAGTGGGTAGCTGAGATGTTTCTTCTATTAGGCTATCTTTAGATCCATTCTGTCTCTGAAGGGAACAAATAAAAACATTGTTGAAAAGATATAGCAGAATTTAAGCACTGTATTTACTGTACCAAATGTCACTTATTTGATCAAACAGAACTTTCTCCCCCTCATGCCTGCTCTCTCCCCTGCCAGATACTGACTGTCTGTGCTGTTTGGATTTATAATATTACAAAATATAACTATTCAGCAAGTGCCACAACTAGTTATTTGATATTTAGCAAAACACTGCAAGACAGCCTCACAAGGAATTAGCAGCCACTGCTGTGAGGGGATCTTGGGCAGAGAGAAAAGAGGTATTTTTTTGCACACTGAACATGGTAACATAAATTCCTTCCAGGGCATTAATTTAAGCCATATTGTATCGAATAAGAACAGAAATGATACAATGTGAATTTTGAACTGGATTCAATCCCACAAAATACATATTTCTACAGAGCACTTAAATGTGTTTAGCCTTAAGTATATCAAGACCCCTTCACTGCTGGAACAAAATAATCAAGGATAGCTCATTTTTTGAGCTATTGTATTCAATAATTCCTATCAAAGAACTTAATTCCTATCAAAGAACAGGTTATGTGTTGGCTAGCTTTGAAGTGAAAAATATCTCTTTATTGTTTTAAAATTGTTCAACTTCAGTTATTCTAACTGCTTATAAGATAAAACATGACATATTTGCTGATTATATTCTGTGCAGTTTCCACACTGCATGACAGTATTGGCATGGGGTTTTGGTATACCCGCATGCCAGATTAGCAGATATGATGACTGGTGTGGGAAGTTAGGTATCTGGGATTCTCTCTTCCATGTTTTGGTTTTCCTTTTGTGTTCTTGTACAACAGACCTGAGGATGTTTTTTTAGTACAATTTTCTTCTCACATTTTGCCCTTAATAAAACTATTTAATCTGAGAGGTATTGTACCATAATGTAAGAGGAAAGCCAGTTGTTACGTTTAAAGACAAGTTACGTATCATTCATTATAGCCTTTTTAGATTTCAGTAACATTAAAAAAATAAAGCAGGTAGATAAAAAAAAGAAAACAAACAAAACAAAACAAAACCAAAAAATAAACCAAAAAAATCCCCCCCCCCCCAAAAAAAAAAAAAAAAAACAGAAAAAAATAAAAACAAAGCAATGCTTCAAAAGGACAAGCAACAAAACTCCAGGAAACTTTCTAAGAAGAGCCAAGTAAATGATAGTAGATTGTGATTACAACTGCAACCCAAACACACTTCCACATTTTATGAAATTGTGAAAGTTGATTCTCCTCCTGTGGACAACAGGATTTCATCTTAAGGAAACATTAGACTCAAATTGGGAAGGAGTCCTCCAGTAGCAGAAGCAGGTGTTCACAGGGGCATATGCTACAGAACTACATATATTTAGAAATACAAACATAATGTAAATATAAGCAAACATGTGAAATTTCAAGTCACACTTCTGCTGAAAAAAATCTCAGCCACCTTAATTTTCACTGAGGAAACTGAAGATCTAATTTGCATAAAGCACTAGACCCTCCTTTCTCCCTCAAAAAAAAAAAAACAAAAAAAACAAAAAAAACAAAAAAAACCAATTGTAAAGAATGCACAATTACTAACCTGCTGAGTCAATTGGATACTGGGACCTTTCACATCTGAGGATCGTGTAACAGGCAGTGGAGGCACCAGATCAGTTTTTGCACTGGAATTACAGTGTTACAAAACTGATATTACTATACAAAGTAAACTGTAACTGTGCAGAGGAAGAATAGTGAAACTGATTCAGACAGCTACATAGGTCTAAAAGGCACAATCCAAAATACTTATCCCCACCTTCAGACATCTAAAAGCTATCATGCTGATCTTCAATAATCAGTTGGCACATTCCAATCAGGGAATAGGACATTCCATCCCTTCTCAAGGGGCCTGACTCCTCCTGATCACCAGGAGTCTCCCAGCTTCATATGAAATGGGTCTCACTTCTAATAATTGGTGTGCCAGCCATCTGCAATTGGCCTTCCAAGTGGGTGATACCACCAGGAAGAGTGCTGCTGATATTTAAGGCCTTAATAAAGGGGACAACAGGGCTGTCACTTTTCCATTCGTAAGTACATTCTTTACACATCAGTCTTCTAGGAAGGATTCATCATTGCTGGAAAGGGTTGTACTACAGGTCCCATGAAACAAATTACAGAGTTAATACAGATGACATCTTAACTCTGTTAATGATGAGGGTATCTGGAAAGCAATTCGTGAGGTCTCATCCCTTATTCAACTCTGTGACCTACCACTGAAGAGCAATACCTTTGGATTTTTCCATTTTTCCCCCTTCCAAGCAAGCCTCTGTGGTCCAGAATAGATCAGAAAAGTTTTCGTACTTTTAATCATTTTGCTCTGAAGACCTACTATACAGAGGGTTGCCTGAATCCTGTGCCCGCAACCAGCCACATTTATGCCACTTCTATTCTGTCATCTCTGAACAACTTTTGGGCCACAGTAACCCAGTCCATTGCTAATAATGACTTTCACATACTTCACTTCAGAGAGGACTGATCTTTCACCATCAGAGCACTGGGACCGCCGGTACTGACGGTAGCTTCGAGGCGAGTGTGAATGTCTAATGCGGATCGGGTCGCCTTGAGTCCTAAGAGACACAGAATTCACATCAATAAGTTAGTAAATCAGATCTTTGGCACAAAAACCATAAATTTAACTGCAGACTGAGAAATGCTTCCATTTTTTAAATTAAGTGTAACAGATTTTTTTTTTGCAGTGATTGAAATGAAAAGGCTGATAGTTTTCTTAAGAGAAAGAAACCTTCCTACTTGGAATTCAATGCTTTAAAAATGCAAAGGTCACAAACTGCCATGCCCATATTTGAGAATGAAACAATTGAGTAAAGAATGCATTAATATATGCAGCTTTACCATCAATCTTTTCTATTTATTGGTGCTGTGGAAACACATTGTAATGCAAACCAGGATCCCGCTTCTGCCACACACAGCTGCTTGTACTGACACATGGCATCCCAAATGGGCAATTACCACAGTGAAGTGGAAGTCAATTCTTAAGAAATAACTATGCCCTGGCAGTTGCCCATGAAAAGCAAGGGAAGGGGCTAAACAAGTCAAACAGTGCCTTAGATGATCAGAATAAAATTTTAAAAGGAACCAGAAGTTTAGGAAATAAATGGATTTGCTTGTCTGCATCCAACTGTCTCTGATTCTATAGTGCATAACATAAAACTGACTGATGGATGGCACAGGGATGCATACAGAACATACAGGTGTCCAGCAGGTTCACAAGTGCATGGAAGAGACTGAGAGAGATGAAGAAGATTCTCCTCATATTTTGGAAAGAGAAAAATACTAAATTTTAAAATTATGAAGTATCCTCATGCAGCCAATTCTAGATGAGCACTCGGAGCTGATAAAAGCTTAGACATGATGTGTAAATTCACTCCTATTTCACTATGATGGAGTTCACAGTAAAATAAGAAAAGTAGCCTTTTATATTCCCAAAGAAAAATCCTGACATAAACTCACTCTATTTTAGTGTATGGAATTTCTTTCAATTGCTCCTCAGACAGGCCAGATGGATCCACAAGCTCCTTCCTAGAAAGGATTAGGCAAAGTAAAAAATGTTACAGTAGCTACCAATGACAAAAATGTCCTCATTTTTATTATATAGTCTGAAAAGATTTACTGAACCAAGCTATTGTCAGCCTTGAAGCCATCTTAACATCAAGAAAATAACCACAAACCTATGAAGAAATGTGTCTAACTTCACTTTGACTGCTTCAATGGCATGTCACATCCTGCTTCACCTTCCTCTCACCTCCCTGCATATATGTTCTTGCTTCAAAATACATATAAACCTTGTTTCTACTGGACATTGAATATGCTTTGGAATAGCGACCTTCCTAACTCGCAGTTCTGTAGCAGATGTGATCTCAACCTAGAAGAGTCAGTATTACAAAAAAAGGACATTTTGGAAGCCACAAAGGAATAAATCTCTAAAATGCTGTATTCTTCATTCATAATTCATCTACATACAGTGGTCATCTGTATTCAGTGCATTCAGTGATCTGCAGTATCTTTTACACACAGACAGTCATTAACACCAGCATAATTTATTGTGGCACATAACTAAATCAGAAAGTAATGCTTTATACCCACAGAGGAGGGAGTGTGAATAAACTATTCAAGAGGCAAGCCAAGCAGTCACTCTGACCTCAAAAGGACTATACTTACTGAATATGTTTCCACAGTTCTTCTTTAGCTTGCACATCTGGGCTTCTCCTATATTTACCAACAAAGACAAGAAAGGTAGAATTGTGAAAAACATTGTCCGATGTGTGTCTCTTCAAAAAACTTTAACAGCACAGACCCTGCACAGAAATTACAGTAAATGTAATCCACAAGTGACTTCATTTTGAGGTTTGTTATCTCAGAAAATGTATTAAGCTTCATCACTTTACTTTCATCACTTTACAGCTGAACAGTAATGTCTTGAACTACAGGATTCCAGTCTGCTAACCTTCATCTAGAGGATACATAAAATATAAACAGCAGAATTTTCCAAGCCAAATCAGTGATCAGCTATTGCTATTCCTTATCCATCTGAGGACAATATGTTTTGAAATAAGACTTTTGTAAAAGGCCCTCAGAAATGTCCTACCGCCCACAGAGTCCTTTGTGAGCAGGTGAAGGGACAGGCCACGCCAGACTGACACCCCAGTAATCCCCAGCCATTCACAGTAAGCACCAGTAAAGAGGACCCATCACAACTGCAATCACAGTTCAGCCTCTCTCTTTCTGTTAATTTCCAAGAAGGGTTTCTGTTTACTTAATTTGCTCCTGTAATGTCCAGGACAAAAAAAAAAAAAAAAAAAAAAAAAAAAAAAAAAATAGAATTTAAAAAAATCAAACCAGCAACAACACACAGACACACACATACAAATATTTTAGCAGGTATTTCATTCACAAAGAAAGAATTTAGACCAATTATAATTTCCCTGCTGCAGCCATAGAGATGTAGTAAAGTAAGCTTGAATGGCATGCCTGACATTTTCCACTGAATTACAGAAGGTATTGTCTCCAAACTGGATCCTGCTTATTTTTAATTTTCTTACCCTATTTTATTGGTGCAAAGTCACTCCTGTTACTAAAGCTGGTGAATTTGGAATTCATCAAAACCCGTGAGGAGTAATTAGATTAAATGCATATTTTATACTGTGGCAGGGACTGTATTTGCATGAAGAGATCAGATAACTTGTCACTGGGATTATATAAACCCAGTGTTGACAGCTAGACTGTTCCACACCAACTAAAATGTGAGGGATGCAACTTTTAAACAGATTCAGTAGGCACTAATGCTCCTACTGACGTTTCTAAAAGATTGTCTTATACACTTTGCTTTTTTGCTTAAACAAAAGGGACACTTGTTTTGGAGAGATATAATTCAAGTTTAAATGAAGATCAAGAAGGACAGCAGAATTCTGTATTGTAGTATTTGTTAAATCACCTCTCCCTTGCCCAGTGACAGAGTAGTATCAGAAATAATTCCAGACTAATTCCCTAGCATCAGAAGTTCCTTTTTTTTTTTTTTTTTTTTTTTTCCTGTTATTTCATTGTTCCTGTGTTTGGCTCATTCTAGAGTTGAGTCTTGGAACAATGTTCATGGACATCTATATTGCACTAAATATTTTACAGTTGATGTAAAGGCACACGACTTGGGGATGGTAATGCTTGGGGTGTTTGGGCTTTTTTAGATTTTATAGCTGCAGAAGTACCCAGAGATGTTAAGCTTATTGGTTTATAAGCAACCAAGTGAAGCCAAAGGGTGAGAAACAACCTTTTATTTGTGATTCCCTAGTGGGACTAATACAAACTATCCATAACCTCAGGCTCCAAGGTGGTGACTGCTTTCCAGGCAGCATGATGCAGCCACCCCAGGCAACTTCCATCCTTGACAGACTGCTCTGTTTTTTGTTCTGAATGTCCAGGTCCTTCTGATAGCTACAGCTATAAGTGGCTTGCAGTTGGGATTTTTCTCAGCATTTAGAGATTTTTGTGGTTTAGTGTGTGTTTCTTGTAATGCATTTAGTTTGCTCTGATTTTCACTTCTCCTATGTCTCCCTTCTCCTTTCTTGAATTTAGTTCCCCCCTGAAGTCGGTGCATCCTGTTTTAACTCTCTGATGCAGTAGGGAGTGATGCAGTGGCATTTAACAGCCTGTTTTCACCCCTCAGTTTTGAATTGATTTCTCCTTCTGTGCAGCCCCCTGTGCACAAAAAAGCAGCTGCATTCACCCTGGGGATGGGAAGATAGGCATCCTCTTCTTTCTAAGGCTGAATGATCTGGCAGTGGGGAATGCAAAAGCTCCCTGAAGAAAGCCAGCTTCTTCAAGAAGGCTTTGTAATGCTTACAAGCCCCAGTTTGCCTGAGGAAGAGAAGCCTCAAGGTCACTCCCAAACCCAGGATCTCCATAAAGCAGGGTATTGTGCACACCCCTGATCCATCTGATCAGCTCACAGCTTTTACTTATTCATGAAATACAACAGTTGGAGATGTGGCCTCTCCTACAGTAAGAAATATTAATTTGTGGGGAGTGTGGAAACTGAGTCACCAAATAAGAAGTTATCTTCATTTCTCCATTTTCTAGGAACTGTGCACCCTGTTTTCTGTGGCCAAATCCAGGCATTTAATTCTGTGGTGTCTGCCATTCACCTTCCTTCCACCCCTACAACTACACTAATAAGAAGTCACTGCTGTAAAATGCAGTTTAGCAATATGACATCTCATGGGGAAAAAAAAGAAGAAAAAAAAGAAAGGACAAACACAGTGGCTCCTCAGACCAAACTGTTTTTATGAATTCCCATCCTGGCATTAATTATTTTTCATCTGTTTAAGAAGTGTTACCTTACTGGGATAACCTCACAACATTTATTCAAATAATTCTGCACAAAAGAATATCCAGAAATATGATACAAATGAAGTAGCTTAATAAAGGCTTTTTCCTTCTAAAGTCTATTCCTGCTTCCTTTGAAGGCAAAATGAAGAAAAGCTTACACAAAGAAAGGTCTTTATAAGGTGAAATGTAGATATTGGATACACCGCACAGGAAATTCATGTTTGTATAGTTCTTATCAGCCAAAAACAAAGTAATCCTTCTGTTAAATCTTTTAAGCCAGATCACAATCCCTCTTCCACTTTGTTTCATTTTTTTATTGTGAATTGTTTTAGAGCTCACAGTTTTCACACATCATGTGTATCTGTATCAATAGCTTCAGCACAATTTGTATGCTAATCAGATTCTCTAATGCACAAGAAACCTAATAGGGATTCCCAGTAAATCATGAGTCTCTGAGATTGTTTTTGTTTAGTTTTATTTCATTTTCACAAGCTCATACAATTCTACACATTAATAAGGTCTGCATTATTTTTTGGGTCTCTACCACCCCTTATTAATGTTTTAGTTTGAGTCACAAATGTTAAATTTAAATGGCCACGGAATTTTAATGGCCATTTTTCTTAATTAAAAAAAGCCCTTTGGCTACACAGATGTTTTACATGAACTCTTGAAAATAAACCCTGTAGAACTAGCATTGGGAGCTTGCTTTAGTTGCTGATTCCTTTAGGAGAAGAAAAGGTCAAATTCTTGTCAAATATTTTTATTCCTGACACTAAAGAAACACCATCCTAGCACCATCAGTGATTAATATTACTCATTATCAGACAAATGAAATGCACTGCACCAAGCACAGTAACAATCTTTCAGCCTTTACTTCATGCTTCCAAAGTGAACCCCTCGTTAAACTGACTGCAATAAGGAACTTAATGTGAAAGTTAAGTTCTTATCTGTACTACTAAAATGAAGCTTTTGCAGCAACTGCTAAATGCACAAATTTAAATGACCATATGAGCAGATCTAAAAACAAAAGCAGCCATCCCCTGTGCCCTGGGGAATCCTCTTTCCCTTCCTTCTTGACCCACATCCACTCATGTATGCAAACAGCTGAACCAAACTAAAATAAATTCTCTTATAACCTACTGCAGCTTAACAGCTAAATTCCCTTTGCTTAATTTTTTTAAGCCCTTCGAAAGGAATTTCCATTTTACTTTTTTTAGTTCTTACATGTATATTTTCAGGACCTCTCCCATACTCTGGAGGTTTGAGCTTATTTTGTTGTTTGCATTTTGGTTTTTGAAATTAAAGAGTGCAACAAAAAGAAAAAATACATTCATTACTTACATGATAGGGAAAGAATTAGAAGCCATCAAAACTCTTCATGATTCAAGAAAAAAGCCTAAAAGTTGGCTGTAAATTTAATCTAACCATTATTAACTGAGTACTCTTCCAACTTTAGAGTACTTTCTGCACATTGTAAGAGAATGTAATTCAAAGCTAATGGCTATATTTTTCAGATTCCATACAAGTGAGTTTTAATTTTCCTGATATTTTTGTAATATATCATTGTATAATTACACCTAATAGCATTTGACCTTTGCACGGCTGAAAGTGAGCAAGCCTGTGCAAAGCCAGTTACAATAGAAATTCTAACATTCAGAATTTTAATACTAAATTGTATTTATCATAAAAGAACAAAACCTTTGCAGCATGAAGCTGGAGTCAGAAACAATTTTTAGCAACACACCCAACTACAAACAGAACTCAAGTTGATTTTAACACTGAAAACTCCAGTGCATATTACAGTTTCCATTTAATGAAATAACTGTTCAATGCATTGTACAGTTTTTCTTGGTAAGTCTTAATATGATGGGTAAAAAAAAAAAAAAAAAAATATCAACAGGAAGTAGTTAGCTAAGTGTGCTGTTAGCATCAGGGCTGGCAACCCATCCGTGCTAGCCATGCAACAAGGTTGGAGATAGTTTCCAACACTGCTCTTCTTGCCTTTTCTCCCAGTGCCTCACAGTGGCTCTCCTGCACTCTTCAGCACCCCGGGACCTGCCCTGGGCTCGCCCTGCCTGCCATGCACACTGATGCTGGCACTGCTTTGGGTGGTTTGGATTGGTTGCTTGGGTGTCAGATTAGGCTGGACACAAACATGGTACAAAGCAGCATGTCTATACCCCAGAAACATTCCATTAGAAATAAAACATGAATTAAGAGAAACCAGCATTTTCATTAATTTGAGAAAATTCATTTTGGAAGCTGATAATTTCACCATGTCAAAACTGGCTGTCAGCAGGAACAGAACTGCCTGGCAGCATGGAAATCCTGACATCAAAGTGCAATAAATCACTGACTGCTGCTTGCCAGTGGTAATTTGACATGGAGACATCAGCAGCTAGTCTCATCTGGAAGAAAACCACAGACACATAACTAAACAAGCGTGCATATGTTTCACAAAAATGTCTGCACCTATCACACAAAACCTGAATATTTTCAGAGCATGGCAGTGCAGAAGGGAAGTCACTGTCCTCATTACAGAACTAAAGCTCAGTGAGCCACAAAACCACCCAGGACTTCACCCAAATTCATGGTGATCAGCTCTGTTACAAAGCCCTTCATGTGATTCTTGTGCCTTAAAATTCAAATCACTAAACAAAGGGAATTTGACCACAAAGACAAATCTGCTAATGTGAGAACACGCCATATGAAAGTCTCTGTTCCTTAGCACCCAAAAGCCACCCCCACATTGGATATACTCCTCCCATTTTTTGCATGCTACAACAGACTTGATTTTCATGTCAAAGAGGTTACATACGATCTAGATCTGTGCCTGGATCTCCGGTAGTTTGGATCTGCCTGGTTTTTCTCCTTTTGTCTCCGTAGCACAGCTTCCCACTGAGGAGCTGAGTCAACCATGTCATTCTCTTGCCGTAATCTGCAAAAAAAGTACTGAAAGTTTAGTATGAAGTCTCTGATGCATATTCCACTCCACATCATTTACAGAAGCTGTAGCCCTCCAATCATGATATAGAACTCTACAATTGAAACTATTTCAAATAGTTTTTTGCAACACGCACATTCCTAGGATCCAGGCAAAATCCCTCAGGGATGCCCCTGGTGAGTTCCTGCTCAGAGGAAGCAATTCCTTCAGCCTGACCTGCCACAAAGCCCAGGATGCCCACAGATCTTCCTGGTTGCCCCAAACACATAACCCTGACATTGCACTGCTGTGGCTTCAGCTGTTGTCTCTGCTTGTAGTCTTCTGAGTGACATGATATGTCTTTTATGCCTTCTTGAGTTTTGTTTGGTTTTGCTATTGTTGTTTTGGTTCTTGTATTTTTTTAATCCACAAATCTATTATTGGAATGTAGTGCAGATTAAAGCAGCTGTCAAAATCTTATGAATTCAGCCCATTTGTTAGCAGGCTGAAGTAACTCCACAACAACACAACCAGCCAGGCAAACCAATGTGCCAGCACTGGGCTATTCAAAGCTCTACAGATATTTCATGGTTTGGGGGGTTGCAGATATGACTGATTTGATGAAGTGCTAAGGTGGAGCAAATGGATATACTTGGTCACAGCAGTGAATTTAAAATTCAGCAGATTTCAAAACAGCCCTGGAGACATCAGTCCAAGAGTAAGTTCTTTGATAGGATGGTATGACCAGTATATTGAAGAAGCCAGAGGAGCTTAACAAAACCAGAAAGACTGAGAGGTAAAACAAGCAAACAAGCCAACACGGATATAGGGATGTGACTGATAGGAAATGCAAAGTATGCTGTTGTTGCTCTTCACTACAGATATACCCTTCATCAGAGTTTTGAATTGTATCAGGCCAAACTGGATACACAGGCTGCTGCTTTTCCATTCATCAGGTCTTCTCTCACATGGGTAATGAGTTTTGAGCTCAATCCCCAGCTACTGTAAATCACCACAACCCTACCAAATGGTACCGAGCATCTGGAGAAGAAGTCAACATCAGGCTTTGAATTCTAAGCAAGTCTTTTAAAACCTGTAATCTGGTGACATGGATTAACATAAACTTCTGTCTAAGGACTTAGTGAAAGAATTTACACAGCATTTTATTCCAAATAATCCAATTTGTGGAGACAGCAATCATCCCACATGGTATAAACACAGTCAACTACATCGCACATATGGCAGTCCCTTGCACAAAAAGAAGACACATGGCTGTCTGACCCACACATGGGTGGTGTGTCCACCCGCTGGTCAGTACCTCAACCCACCTCTCCTAAACAACTATTAACAGATCAAGTAGCTAGCTGCAGTTTAAGGGAGGCATTCAGATGCTTGCCATAAAACAGTAAGAACTAATCATTCTTGTCAGGAAGCCCACATAACACAACACAGCAGACCACAAAGTCTCTGGTCTCAGACAGAGCACATGAGATCCTGCATCTCTGTATTTGAAATCACACTTCCATACTGACCATGAAGGAAATATCACTAAGGGTGAAAACACATCATTTCTGCTCTGGTCCACTCAACTGTAGAGTAGCATCTACCAATGCATGGCAAGCATGATCCTCAGCAATGCAGTTATTTATCCCCAGATATTTCTTATTTCTACTTTGCCTCCTTTCTGCTGCTCCTTATAGGATATGAACAGTGTGCTACAAGAAAAAAGGCAGGAGACATTGGGCACAGGCTGAAACACAGGAGGTTCCCTCTGAACACCAGGAAACACTTTTTAACTCTGCAGGTCACTGAACACAGGCACAGGTTACCTAGAAAGGTGGTGGAGTCTCCCTTGTTGGAGATGCTTGAAAACAGTCTGGGAACCCATCTGTAGCTGACATGCTTAAGCACAGGGATTGGACAGATGACCTCAAGAGGTTCCTGTCAGCCTCAACCATTTGGTCTTCCATAATTCTAATAAGATGGATCTCCTAAGTGTATTCAAGTAGAAGACTATGCTCCAGCACATATTGTCTACAACAATTTCAGCTACAACATTAAGAAAAGTAAGTATGTTTCTTCTGTGGCTGAAATATGCCCATCATAGGTTCTTCCTTGATTTTGTATGAACACCTGCTTGGGATAAAGCATTCATATGATGGAGCAAAACCTCAAAGACTGATTAAGATGAAGTAAAGATTTTCTCCCTAATCTTTTTTTAGTGTTGCAACCTCAGAAGTTCTCACCTGTATCTCTGTTTTTCTCTGCTAATTTGTTTTCATCTGATAAACAGTTCACAGTAATCTCTGCTTGTGTGAACAAAATGTTCTGTTCTTCTGTGATCAGAAACAGATTCTTTCAGGCAATATGAAAGAAAAATTCTGTCATTTTATTCCAATAAAACAATACATGTTTGTTTGTGCCAGGGACTTGGGAATTAAATTAGTAATTATGTATGAAAGAGGTAAAACTTGAGTAACAGCAGTTGCAAGACTCATTATATTGTCTCATTTAACCCTGTTAGGGCTGGCTCAACTCTGCTAAAGAAAAAGATATTCAGTGGCTGTGCCTTTTCAGCTTATTATATTCCCGCTGTGGCTGCTAACAAAACACAGAAAATCATTACAACTGGTGATTTTCTGCACCTGAGGACCAGGAACAAATCTCAGACCTCTAGCTCATTTACTACTTGTTTACTAGTGTAACTCACTAAAAGTAGTGATTTCTTATCTGGTTTGATTTCAGGTGCCCACCTAAGAGATCCTGCAATGTTAATTTTTTTAAAGTATCTTACATTCTGAAAAATGGAAAAACATAAAAACAATCCACACAAACAGATCTTCTTCTTTTTAATTTTAAGTGGTTTTCCACGGAGTGCAGAAAAGGTGGGAAAGGCCCTTTTATTCTACAGAAAATGGTAAGTAGTACTAATCCTTCTTACAAATTGGATTTTATGTTACAAGAAGGTCTTAGAAACATTCATATGGTCAGTCTTTAAGTTCTTTCACCTGCTTGTGGTGCTCCCTGAGCAAGAAGTTTCACAGGAAGAATAAATAACCTAACAAGAGCGTTCTAAGAGCAAAAGATAAAAAATACCATTTACCTAGTGATCACTGAAACTGTACTCAGCATTTCATTCAAACTTTGGAGCTCACCCGGAGAACGAATCTTCCAGGTTATTGCACCCAGGTTATTGTTAACTAAATATCTCACAAGACCATTCTAATTTATGTGAACTCTCATGTCTCAGATAGGTTTTATACAAGCCCATTCAAATGTCACAATGATTTTTTTGCATCTCTTTAAATACTGCAAGTTATGCTTAAAATATTATTATACTGAGCATTTATGCAGCATTAACTACCCTATAATAATTCCTAAGAGCTTTCAAAAATCTGGAAGTGGTTTATTACTAATAGTACTGCATATCCAACAAGAAAAAATATAACAGTTTGTACAGACGTCTTCTTAGAAAATCTAAGCCATTCCTCTACTGCCCGGAGACATTTATCTTATGCTCTGTTTATGCAATATGAAGTAATTCTACGTGCTTTTAAAAATACTTTTTCATAAATAACCATAAAATGGTGTTATCTCAAGTGCAGCATAAAAGTTGAATTTTTAAAAGATTTTTTTACCTACAATTAATCAGTTGTTATGCTTTTTCATGAGCAACAAGAAAAACAGAATATAAAACCAGAACTTGCCAGCACCAGTTGATGCTGTAAATACCTTATCATCACCAATATTGACTTTATTTGCATTAATACAACAAATATTTTGTAAATGTGACCCATATTTGAATTTCATTAATGAGTTCCTCCCAAGGTACAGAAGGGTATGCATTCATTGCATACACTGATGGTGTATATGTTTTTTATAATTATCTCTCTTATTAAAAAAGGACATCAATCTGCCTCAGGAGGACTGTATTCCTATAACATGTAAGTGTCATTCTTACTAGGTCTGTCTCAGAAAAGTCCACCTTCATTCGTTCGTGTTCCATGTGTCTATATCTAAAATATATAAAGGTTACCTGTTCCTCTTTTTCCGATGTTCTCTGTTGGAATTTTCTGATTCACTGCCACTGCTGGTGTTACAGCGAGACCGTGATCTGGAGAGAAGAAAAGCAACATCTCAAGAATAATTATCTACTATCAGAATTATCAGAAGTGCTGAAGTCCTAAACAAGGAATGAACAACACTATAAAGAGCATGAAAATCAAAATTAAAATACTATAGAGGCCTTGTCTATGCCTGAAAAGTGTACTATTTGTTTCTCATTAATTGATTGGGAATACCTCCTTCAAAAGCCGTACAGCCTGCATGCAGTGTTAGCTGAGTGCTCTTTTGCTTTCGAATCACTGCTCTACATTTTTATTTTCTTTTATCTCTCAGCATTCTTTGTGTGTACACCACAGTGACATGTTTCTTCAAGCTGTGAAATGTTTTATCTTTAAACTGCATGCATTATGGCTCTTCTTCTTGGTTACTGTGGAACGCCCAACAGAAACAGCACAGTAATTCTGATTTTGCAGGCAAAACCAAATGCTCATCAGATCTGTCTTTTTCAATTCACTTCAACTTCCATCTGGCTTCTTGTAAGTTCATATAATTTTTCAACTGTCATGCAGCATGAAGAAACACCACAGACATTATGACTCTATTGATCTTCATAAATACAGACAGGTTGAAGTGCACACATTGGCAGGTGTTTCAGCACCACTTTGAGATGATACAATGCACAATTACAAAGATGGTGTGTCACGTTTGGAAAATGAAATAAAGCAGCAACTTCTGTATCACCTCGGACTGCAAGGCTTCAAATGGTTAGGTGATATTAGCAAGGACAGGTAACCTGGGATGATTACAAGGAAATTATTTGTGAAACAAGAAATCAGATTAGAAAACACAAAGCCCTGATGGAGTTAAATCTGGCCAGGGACATTAGAGATAAATTAGAGAAAAGGATTCAGATAAATGACAGAGAAAGATATAAAATGAGATAGAATGGGGGGGGACACTTTGGAGGGATACAGGTGACCTGGTTACTGAGGATACTGAGAAGGCTGAAGTACTCAAAAAATTCTCTGCTTCAGTCTTCACTGGTAAACACTTAAGCCACACCACCCAAGTCAAAGAAGGCAATGGCTGGGTCTGGAAGAGTGAAGAACTACTGAGAGTAAGTAAAGATCAGGTCTGGGAACACCTAGAGAACCTGGAAGTGCACAAGTCCATGCGACCTGATGAGACACATCCACAGGTCCTGAAGGATCTGGCAGCTGAAGTTGCTAGGCCACTAGCCATCATATTTGTGAAGTCATGGCAGTCTGAAGAAGTTACCACAGATTGGAAAAAGGGAATCATAACCCCCATATTTAAAAATGGGAGCAAAGAAAACCCAGGGAACTACAGACCAGTAAGTCTCACCTCTGTACCAGGTACATTCCTCCTGGCATCTGCACTGAGGTACAATAAAGACAGCAAGGTGGTTGGTGACATCCACCATGACTTCACTAAGGGCAAATTTAGAGGCCTTCTGTGACACAGTTACAGCTCTGGTAGACAGGGGAAAAGCAACTGATCTCATCTATCTGCACCTGTACAAGGCATCTGACACTGTTCCTACATGACATCTTTGTCTCTAAGATGGAGAGACATGGACTGGATGGATGGAGCATTCGGTGGATAAGGAGCTGGCTAGAAGGTCGCACCCAAAGAGTTGTGATCAATGGCTCCACGTCCAGCTGCCCTACAACTGCAGGAAACCTTACATGCCCCAAAAGATGGCTTTCGCCCCCCTTCCTGAAATCTTATCAGATGTTTAATAAATATTCCACTTTTCTTGAATCTCAGTATTGCTAGATCATTTGAGCAATACTGTTCTTTCATATTTGAGGTTATTGAAGTCTGTTCCCCTACATTTCCCAGCACCAGTATTTTCTTCCTCTGATTCAAGAAATTTACCTTGTAAGGTACCCAAGGCCGCAAAAATCACACGGTGGCAGAAGTGCACGATAAGACATACTATTTCCTCAGATTCAAGAAAAGCCTTTTTCTTGTTTTTAAGGAAAGGAAATGTGTCAATGGTTGACACACTAGAAGGCTGTGCTGCCATTTATCAAGACCTAGAAAGGCTGCGTGGCAAGTGTAGAGTCTTACATCTGGGGAAAACCACTCCAGGTATGTCCCAGTGGATAAAAGGATGACCAAGAGCCAACAATGTGCCCTTGTGGCCAAGAATCTAATGCATTAGAAGGGGTGTGGCCAGTAGTTCAAGAGATCTCCCTCTACTCTGCCCTGGAGAGGCCACATCTGGAATATTGTGTCCGGTTCCCCTCAGTTCCAGTAGGACAGGGAACTGCTTGAAAAAGTCCAGTGCAGAGCAGCCAAGATGATGAAGGGAATGGAACATCTCCCTTATGAGGAAAGGCTGAGGGAGCTGGGGCTGACTGAGGGGTGACCTCATTAATACATACAGATATGTAAAGGCCGAGTGTCAGGAGGATGGAGCCAGCCTCTTCTTCTCAGTGATGACCAATTCTAGGACTGGGGATAATGGATGCAAGCTGGACCACAGGAGGTTCCGCATAAATATAAGAAAAAGCTTTTTCACTGCAAGAGTGACAGAACTCTGGAACAGGCTGCCCAGTGAGGTTGTGGCATCTGACATTCAAAACCCACCTGGACACACTCCTGTGTGACCTGCTTTAGATGATCCTGCCCTAGCAGGTGGTTGGACTCAATTATCTCTCAAGGTCTCTTCCAACCCTGAACATTCTGTGATTCTGTGTGAAATCTGATCCACCTTTTGGATATTGAGCATCAAATTACATTGTGTTCCCTATCAGAAAAGCACTTTTGAGGTTACAGAAGGACTGCTCAGCTGTCAGATAAGTGGCAGATGCTCATACTGGCTGTCAGAATATTATCTTTCACTACTAAATATCAGCTTTTACTGAACGGAACTGAATAAAATATCAAAAATTGAAATAAAGGTGGTTTCCTAAGTCAGGTCCAAGAACACATGAGGTCATCCTGATCTTTACAATTATAAAGCACCTTTCATTCTTTTTTCTTGTGTTTTCTTGGTCATGCAATGTATTTGGGTATATATATATATATATATATTTGGTATTTTTGTAGATGGTATAACTATATGGTCTGACACAAGGAGCAAAAATGAAGGCACGGTCAGTTTGTCAAGACAACAAATACAGACCAAGAGGTGGCTTAGGGGTAAGGTGAATTGCAGGATTTGGTATTTCAGAGAAACAGATGACAGAGAAGGGTCATGTTCTAGTGCAGTCCTTTTCTGATTAAAAAGAAAAGAGAATAGCCAAACAGTGAGGAAGTGTAAAAGGTCTATTCCACAATACAATGATCAACTTGTACACTTGTAATGCAATACAGCAGGTGCAGTCTTTGGGAAGAGGTCCCTTCTGAGCATTAGGGTTTTGCTCCTGAGATGCCTAACTAAAATCTCTTGGGTTTATGTTCTGGGCATCTACCACAGGACAACCATCAACAGCATGTAATTGTAACATATTTCTGAGAAATTATCTCTTGTTTTACAATAGGTACAATATATGTGAGCACTCTTTCTGACTTCCTGTGATTGTACCTGAGATGTCTGTATCTCTGCCAGAGCTCCTTCCCTGTGCTGCAGCAGTGAGTCACACCCTGGGAATGCCCACTCCCCTTTGCAAGCTTCAAGAGACTCTGACACTGAAATTTACTGCAGTTACTTTTTCCCAGCCACCAAGGCAGGAGCACAGGAAGGAAGAAAAGCACAGCATAGTCATGGCAGACAGATGTGGCACTAGAGAACTCCAGAAGCAAAAATCTGTCAAAAACTGAAGCTGCTGAAGGATACAACGAAGTTCACACCAGCTTTTACTTGGAAATGTGACAATTAGTTAAGACTGCACAGGGAAAGAAATAATGTGCAAGAGTAAAGTGAGAAAACTGTAGGAAGTCTCTAACCTCTCGGGTTTTTTTGACAATTAATTTCCAATTATAGTGCACTTGCTTTCAAAACAGATTAATTAGAAGTGGACTGAGAGGATGGAGAACCCAAAGCAAAATCTGCATATGCAAAATTCAAAATCTAAATATTCCATAATTGACTCTCAAGTGGCAGGCAAGCCTTTATTAAACATCCACAACCCACAGTGTAATAACAATATGCAAGGCAGTGTGTAGGAATCTGTGCTGTGATGAGGCTATGTTACAGTGTTTTAGGAAAGGTAATACAGGACATAAAAGATTAAATGTTCAGTACATAAGCCTTTTAAACATTTAACAAGATGGAGAAAGAAAGGGATAGGGGATAAAGGGAACTAGAATATGATCAATACCTTCACTATCATTTAATGGCTGCTAGGGACTGCATATTTACCTTCTCCTTTGCTTTAAATCTGAATCTTCACCACTGTTTTGATTTTTCCTGTGACATTAAGGAAGTTTTAATGAAATGTCACCTTATACAAATACACAAAAGTTCCCACTGAAAAACAAATAAAAACAAACAAGAAATCCCCAAAAACAAACAAAAAAAAACCCAAACCAACCCAACCAAAAGAAAAGCCAAACAACAAAAATAACCCCTACATCAAACATAAAGACCAACAAACTTTACAAAGGTTCTTTTTCTTTTCCAGCATGATTTAAGGCAGAAAAAAACAGGGCACGGTTTTGTATTAAACTTCGCAGGTTAGCTCTACAATAAGTTGTGCAGTCATGATCTCATTCAGGCTCTCATTGCAAACCTCAGTCTTGCAAGGTTAAGCACAGTGGGCTGGCCCTTAGATTTTCCTACTGTTTCCAGCTTAGCAAAGCCTAATCTTTTCCTCTTAATTCCAGTAATGACTGCATAAACAACATGACTATTGTTATTAAAAAGCTGAAAAAGGAAAGTGAATCAATAAAATCAAGATTCAGGAAGAAATAATTAGGTAAGAATCTACCTGCTATTGTCAGTCTTCACCATCTCACACGTAAGATAAGACTTTTAAAAACATTTTGCTGGTCTTCTGGCCCAAGAGAAAACCTGATATTGGCATGATGACCTGTCTACCAAGTACATCAGCCAAATGCAAATCCCAGATAAACACTAATTATGTCAAAAAATCTTCTACTGCATAGTGCCCTGTAATTTCCTTGGTACAAGATAGTTTTGCACTACACTTCTCTATTCCTTTGTTTTCACAGAGCCCAACAAGTTCTTCTGGCAATGAGGCTACTAATGAATCAGAAAACCCACTCAGGAAATACATTGACATTAACACTTACAAGGGCTCTACCCAGCAGGGTAAATCAACATAACTCTATTGACCTAGAGAGAGCTGCACAAATTCACTTTAACTCCTGCGTTGGGTCACTAACCATACACCACAAAGGAGTTTTTTCACTCCTGTTTTAGGCAGTTAATGGCAGATAAAAGGTCTGCAGCAGTTCAGAAACCTGACACTCCAACAACAACTTCACAACGAACTAGACTTCCTTGAAGAGATAGCTGCAAACCCTTTGCAAACCCTGGCTTTGGAAGCCAAACAGGTAATCACTTCAGACATGTCAGAAGGAGATGCAGCTCTCAAGCAGTAGCTAATAAGGCAGTTCTGGAAGACTTTGGTGTTGAATATGGCCCAGTAGCTATGCTTGCCTATACTTTGAAATAGACCACAGCACCAGGCTACCTCAGCAATGAAAGCCACTCCTCAGCAGGACACACTATACCAGATAAGATGAGGTCTCTCAAAACTATAATTTCAGAACTGTCCCTGTAATTGGTATTTTGAACATACTCCTGGAATCACAGCAGAAAATCTCCATCTATCTCATTTTATTTTCCTAAATTACTCAATTCAGCACATCCTCATTAAAAGCACATTAACTATCTCACAGTTCTGTTTTTACTAGTATTATGTCTAATGAAAATTCATAGGATTGCTGAAGACAAATCTATGGCTCATTCATTTAATCTTTGTTGCACTTAAAGCAAAGCAATATACTTAAAATACTGCTCTGTATTAGAAGCTCACTGTCAAGCAAGAAAGATACATCAATCATATCCTTCACCAAGGAGAAATATCTGCAGCCACTGTAAGGAACTGCACATGCCAATAATGCAACTCCTCACATTTTTAATGTCTTTTTCCCAATTTTCAGAAATGCACAAGCAAAAAGCCTGATCAAAGTTTCCTTTCCAAAAGCATATCTGGTATTCATATTCAGGTTTGGGTTTTTTTTTTTGACTAACAACCGGGCCAGGATCCATTTGTGTCTCCAAGAGTCTTTACTGAACACATACCACTCAGAACCTCAAGCTTTCTCCTGTGACTCACTAACAGTAATTAACCCAGGGTCTTACCTCCTCCGGACTGGCTGCCCAGGCTCATTCTCACTGCCCCCTGATGGCCTTCGCCGAGGGTTAGGAAACTTTGGTGATTTGTTGCGGTCACTGGGAGAGTTATACAGCCCACTAGGGTTAAAAACGAAGAGCAAATAGACAGCTTTGAAACTTCCAAGCCATTTAGGACAGATGAGATTCAGTCCACAAAAATGAAAGGGCTCCTCACACACTTGTACACATATTCAGCTATACATGTACCTGTGTGTGTAATGTAAATACAGATGTTATTTCCATCAATAAATATTTTACACTAAACATCGAAAGTGCCAGAGAGAGACCTCCCAGCAGTGCCAAGCCAACAGCCCTAAGCTTACAAAATGTAGAAACGAGTATATACTTTTTTTACTTTTACCATAATAAAATTTCTGCACTTCTGTAAGAGTTATCCAGCCCAAATGCAGCTCTATTCTTTCTGTTCTCCATGGATGGAAACAGTGCTCTCACCATGACACACATCTTCACCACAGAGCTAATGCTTGGGACTATGAAACTACCTTGGTTCTTTTTTCTCTCCTGTTCATCCAAGCAACCCTCTGCCAATGATGCAGAGGTGTTGTAAAGGTTCAGGTTATTTACTTAAGCCTTGATGGGGCCCAGTGAGTTGGGTTGTAACTGAACTAGATGCAGGCTATTAAATGCCTGGAAAATCCATACAAGATTCCTACAGATATGTACAGGAGTACATATCACTCTAAGGTTGTCCACTGATAACATTCCACAATTTATTGAAGGAAAGATGCTGAACACAACCACATATCTTTAATATTACTTAGGCACTTTCACAACACCTATGTGGTAAACATGATATTTTCACCGAATTCCAGTTTAGCTATTTCTTTCTCCTTTCCTAAAACACTCTGGACTTTAGATCAGATACATTCTTCCTCACCTACTCCTGTAGACTGCTGCTTACTATGTGCTTCACCATTGAAAATTTGCCACAGTTCATTTCAATTACAATTATTATTAGAAGCTGTGAAAGCCTCGGTGCAGCATGCAGTCTACCTATGCGTCTGAAACTGCATAGCCCTTTTAAATAGTTGAACTTGCAAAAATGTAATCCTACCTGTCTTTGAGGGATCTAACTTCCTGTTACCCTGAGAGCAATTTTAACACTGGAGATACAACATGACAAGCTTGCACCACTTCCTCTTTAAAAGTCACAAATAAACATCTATCCTAGCAGCAGAATATTTATACACTGCCTTGTCCTTACTTTGAAAACACGGAGTAAAACCAAAAGATACATCACGTATAGATCTGAATCATGATAAAAAAACATGACAGTTCTGGATTACACTTAATGTGCCGCCTAGTTCAGTGTCCGGTTCCAACAGTGGTCATAAACCACTACCTACAGGAAGCAAAAACTTTATGTATGTGTGGTATCTTCCCAGTGCTTTCTCAGTCTCATGCTATTCCCAGTCCAGAGGACTAAGTGAGAGAGCTGCTCTACTTCTGTCTTCAGAAGCCCTGGGGGATTTCTCCTCCGTGACTCACCCAGCTTCTCTCTGGAATCCACTAACTTTTATTATCCCTTGTAGAGGAGAACCACAGGTATCCTACTCATTGAGTCACCACTTTTCTCAATGCTTTTAAACCACCCCCAATATCTTCATCTGAAGCTGCACCCTTCTGAAGCTGGAAAAATACAATTTTGACCTCTTTCTCCTCTCTCTGTACAACTCATTCTAGACCACATTCTGTGAAATTATCTCTTTTCCAGACTGAAGGAAGTGTTCTGCCTGGCCTCTACAGTTGCTCATTGTACAGATTTCCTGCACAGCCATTCACATCTTTGATTACCCTTGCTGGCCCTCTCGAAGCCTTTTCCTTTCCCTGAGATAAGGACTTCAGAACTGCACTCACAGTTCATGGAGCAAACGTGATCCACAGATTCATGTAATGGCATAATGCTGTTCTCTCACTTTTCTGATAATTACTAATTGTATTTTTGACTCCTACATAGTTGCTGTTTTCATTAAGTTATCCACCATAACTCCACAGCACCTCATTTTGACTCATCACTCAAACTCCGGGTGACTTTCTGCCACTCTTCACAGACAACTTCCACTCTCACTATCCAAAACAATTTTGTACCATCAACAAACTTTATCGCTCTTTTGCCAGGTCTTTGATAAATATACTCAATAGCAGAGGTCTGTGAAGAGATGGAAAAAGGTACTAGTTGGTGGAAAGCTACTAGTGACTCTCACCCACTGACCACTTCCTCCTATACCTATTTTCCTAATTTTTAACAGATTATTTATCCATGACAGGAGCTATCTGCTTCTATTAAATACAAGTTTATTGTGATCCCATTGACAAATTAATATATAATATCAGCATCCTTCAATCTATTGCCATGGCATGATACCTACCAATACATAAGACATCATGCCTCGCCTTACCTCTGTGGGCCATTTTCCTCCCACGGTGCACCTGTTTTACTTCTTTGGGTTTCTGGACTGTTTTCATTTTTCATCTTTCTAAAGCTAAATAAAAGTACAGACATATATATTTGAAACCCATTGTGTACATGTTCTCTCCCCTTGACCACTTAAAAAATAATCTTAAAAGACATAGTCATTACAACTACACTGGCATACACCTACTTGCCTGCTGTGTGGAACAGGGCAAATTGCTGCTACATTGAAGAATCTCTGCTACAAAGAGAGATTGGAAGGAAGAAAACAAAACAAAACAAACAAACAAAACCCAAACCTGAATATCAGTTCTAGAAGCTCATAATTATGGCAGCACTGAGTCAGAAAAAAAGGTCAGTCTTGTATCAGAAAAAAAAGAGAACAGATGCTTAGGCAAAAAGTCTAACAATAGGGCAAATATACAATATGCTCTTGAAGCACATTGTATATGCACATATTCCACAATATGAAGTTAACAGATCATTGGATGAGAGGCTTATATTTTACATAGCTTTTAATGGAACTTTCTTTCATGTGTTTACTTAAACACCTCTTGGACTTTTTTTTAATTTCTGGCATAAGTAGAGTGGTATCAGTATGTTCCCGTACTTAATCATGGCACAAACAATTATTTAATTTTGTTTTAAAAATTCCACCAGGTTCAAATCCTCCATCCTGTGTTCCTTGCTAGTTCTGTCCTTATAGAAAAAAAAAAATCCATATAAATGACTGTTCCCTCATCATAAACTCCACCTCATATATTTTTAATACATTTTAACAACTGTCTCATCTTTTTTCTAAGCGAAGAATAACAGACTACTTAATCTCTCCCAGGATAAGAATCACCACATACCTCTAATTATCCTTATCATATTTCCCTACCATTTTTCCAGGTCTAGAGTACCTTCTTTAAGATGGGACCAACAAAGGCAGTAGTAATAACTATTCAAAACATGACAGACTACAGGTTCATAGAACAGTATATTATTTTCATTCCTTCCCCAGTAACGCCTTATGTTTTCTTTTTACGAAGCACTAGGCATATATTTAACAGCGTGAAAGATCTGTTTTCACTGACTTCTGCAAGTTAAGGTACCAGCAGAGTCAAGATGGTCACCTGGCTTAAGACACGTATCACTCTAACTGGTCTCCCATCATACCTGCAGGAGACGGAGGGGAAACAGCAGGATGCTCCAATTATTCCTTTATTTCTACCATTCTCACAGTGTCAGGTTTTATAACCTCCAACCTGTTAATGCTCTTAAGACAGAGTACTCAGTGCCATTTCAAAAAGAAGATGGTTAAAGCATGCTTTTGCATTCATCTTCTCACTAATGTAGTCATTAGCCATGCTGTTTCTGCATTGTATCTTTCCAAACTGCAACTTTATCAGGCACAAAAAAAAAAAAAGTTCACAGATACTTGCAGAGAGGAGGACATAAACAAGAGTTCTTTGCCCAGAGCAGGAAGTGACAGGCTTGACTTCATGAAGAAATTGTGGCTACTTAACTCACTAATCCACTTTTAACCTCAGCCATCAGATCACTGAGTTAATAATTTAATTCTCACGCAGGGAACAAAATGCAAAGCTACAGTTAGTCAGCAGGAAAAGAAATTAAATTTTACTTTCTCAGGTAAATAATTTTCTTAATACTGCATTCATTAATTATTGACTCATATACAATCTATTCCCAGGCTTAAAAATACGCATTTGCTAAGTCACTAAGCAAGTAACTCAGGTAAATCAGTTTCAGTCTGGTATTGCAAAAAGCAGTTGGGTTTGCACAGCATAAACTACAGAATAACACTGTGTTTGAAGTTCAGCTTAAAAAAAAATTTGAAAACAGTGTTCTTAAATCTTAAAAGAAAAGAGAGGACAAAATGGGGAGCTGAATTTACTGCATTGGATTCTAAGGTATCATTCATTCAGAGCACATGCTTCACAGCTAGAGAGCTAGAGCATGTCAGTTCTTCAGATACTAGCATTATCTCCATGAGTGCAGCTGCAAAAGAGACTTAGCTCAAAGTACTTGAAAAGGTCCAGATCTGAATTTCATGTGAGAAGACTGTTGGGCTTTTTGCAGTTTACCTTGACTTTATATCACTTAACACAGAAGTGACCAACAACATGTATCAACTCAGCTTGTAACAGCTGCTGAAAGAGGCTTTGCAACCATCAGTGACAATTAATGCAAGAAATTCATAGGTTAGAATAAACAACCAAATTGTTAATGCTTCACAAAGTCTGTGTGCTGCCTGTCATGTGTACTAAGCCTGGCAGATGTGGAAGGTGTTTTATATGTGCTCTCTGTGAGACACACAGAGAAAACCAAATCAATTTCTGACTAGAAAGCATGAAAGATAAACAAAACAAGATAGACACGCTTTTAAAACTCTGACTCAGTGAGAATGTGCCTGTGAATTGGTCTTAAACTGTCAAAGTAAGAAACTAAACTCAGAAATCTAAAAAATCATGCACAGCATTTGGAATACAAGGTGTAATGAACATATCCCTTCCCAACACAATTATCTATGGAATAAAGATACTTCTTGCTTTTCACATTTTTCCTAGAAAAATCAGATAATGTCAGAATGGTTGGGGTTAGCAGAAACCTTGAGAGGTCATCTGGTCCTAACCTCTGTTCAAGCAGGGCCACATAGAGCCAGATGCCAATGTTCTGTCACCCTCATGGTAGAAAAGTGGTACCTGATGTTCAGAGGGAACCTCCCATGTTTCAATTTGTGGCCACTGTATCTGAGCCTGTCACTCAGAGACACTGAAAAAAGCCTGGCTCCATCTTCTTTGCACCTTCCTTGTAGGTATTTATATGCATTTGTATTGGTTTTTGCTCAACAGCCTAGCTCCAGCATAACCAAGTAGGAAAACCATAAAGCTTGATTTAACCCATGATCAGCATTATTTTCTAAGAGCTAGAATATTAGATTCAGTTTCCCTCAAACGGAGGAAAAAATTAAACTCAGCTCTTCTTTTGAGGGCCAGCTGCTCTAAATATTAAACACTAGCCACCAAGTACTACAGTAAATTTTTTAGGCTCTTCTTCAGAGGTCAGTCCAGATACCTCATCTGTGAAGCTCACAGGTTCAATGGAGAAACAAGGCCAGAGTTACTGAGCCCCCCAAAAAACCTACCAAGCTTAGTTGGCATTCAGAGTAAGACATTCAGGCAACTAAGCAAAAAAGTTAGGTGCTATGGTTTTGACATTGTTTTGTAGGATCACTCTTTGTTGATTCAGGCATCCAAATTCCACCTAAAATTAAAGGGTAGACATATAAATCCCTTTCTGAATCTAAGCTTTACCTTTTCCCTTCAAATGTGCTTAACAACCCAAGATGTGCCACTAGAGGACTGATAATTGAGCACAGCAGACCATGGTAATCCAGAGGAGCCTTATGGCAACTCACTGCTCCTAAGCATCAGGCACAAATGCTCACGGGTTTTGTTCTGGGTTTAATGATGTAACAAGTAATGGACTGAAACATCAACAGCACTGCTGGAAGAGAGGCCAAGCCCAGCTCTTTCCTGACCACAGATTCCAAGCAGAGTTTGCCCTGTGCAGAGGCAGAAGACCCATGCCCTGAGGGCTGCCAGCCAACCCACAGCTCCCAGGATACAGATACACAGGACTTCATACGACTATGCTGGCCAGTGCCCCTTGGGTCATTATCTGCTTTTTCATACTTAAAACTGAGACTGTTTGCCTTCCCGTTAATTTGACCCTCTCTGTGGGTTTCTAAACTCTGTGTCAACTGGAACCCCAGTTCCAGATTCATCAGAAGATCAGTGTTTGTTAGAATTAATTACTAGGCAACACTATGACCTCTGTCAAAGATCAGACGGTCCTGAACTTAAGGGTGAGATAAACTAATACAAACGATTGCTAAATGTGCTTCTCTATCCAACGCAGAGCACAATCGCATAAAAACTGGAAGGGAACTGCTGGTCTACATACCTTTTCACAGGGGAAGGTGCAATAATTTTGGTAGTTCCTTCATTTTCCCCACTTGTAATCTGGCTCATGTTCTTAGATCCTGGGAAAAAAAAATTAAAAATAATATAAAACCACAAACAAGCCACAAACACAACAGTCCTGCAGCATATGTTTCTACACCTTTTCAGCATATCCCCTACTGAACATAGTGCAGTATGAGAGATGAAATGTACAAGACTTCCAGTGAATGCTCTACTTGCTAACGGTGTGTAAATCAGCTCACCTTCCGCAGCTGACTTATGCTGTGCAGGAAGTCTCAAAGAGCATTAGTAGCCTTTCCTTAAGCAACTCAGATGAGCCCTTTCTGCATTTGACCTTGCCATTTTTTAGGATACAGTTTACTCTTTTCCCTGATTAGTTTTTCAGGCTAATGCCCGGTTGGGTAAGGGAGCAGTCTGGGTCCTGGCTTGTACAATATTTCTTCCTTCAAGATAATTTCTGTTGCTTATGCAAGCATTAGCACTAGGAAGAATTTGGACTATTTTGAAGAAGAAAATGCAGAATGGGCACAGATTCACAGACAGAAAAGACAGTAAAGTTTTGGCATTCTGAATGAATTCTCGATTCTATACAACAAGAGACAACCAATTCTCTAGACTTTCTGAAGCACTGTACATCTTCCCACACAATTATTTTCTGTTTTCATCAGTAAAGAATAGCTACACTGCCACTATGATCTGCTCGGTAAGAAGACAGAATTATTGAGCAAAAACTTTATCGAATTAATGTGGATGAACAACTTATCAGAAAAAGAATCACCAATCTTCATTAAGGCCATAAAAGGCTTCTTCCTCTGACCTCTAAAATGAGAAGTAAAAGCTTACAGTAAAAAATCACGAATAAATAAACCTTATAACAGCACATAAGGAGGGTACTGGAAGTGAAATTAAAATGGAGTAAGTAAAAGTGTTAAACTACAAGGATATCTCAGGGTTTCTGACCACATTTTTTTGCATGCCAGTATGTTTAGCCTGACTTTCCTAGTATGTTAGATATAATAACTCATTGTGATAACTTGGCCCTGAGAAGTATTCAAATCAGCAAAGATCTGACTTATTCAAAGAAAAAAAATCAGTACTTCATATATTACTATGTAATTGAGGTAGCTTCCAGTTAAGCCCCTCTTATTACTCAGAACTTGATGGAACAATAAGAACTCATGCTCCAGAAGATGACACAGCTATGAAACAACTACCAGAAAAAGATCCAAGGGTCAAGTGCCACCGAAGCAATAGCCACCTCTAGGACTAGCAATAACCTTACTACTGTGCTGACACTGCTTTCTCTGGGTGTCAGTCGGGTTATGAGATGCAGAGTCAGTCCACTCGGGTGCAGAAAGTCTGTGACACCATTGCAAGTCCTTCAGCTGCTCACATGAAGGCTGGTGCTGCAGAACCTACAAGGGGCAGCTCACCTTTTGGAGCAGACAGTACTACCAAACCTTTAAAAAAAGGAGCTCCTTCTCACTAATGTGTTCCCTGGCAACTGCTCTATTATTTTAACAAATACATATAGTTGAAGGAACACCAAAGAAAAGACAGCATGTTAATGACTATCACACAGAGGCAGAATCTATGTAGAAATGCAAACCAGGTTCCTGCTGAGACAAGAGTATATATTAGCCATGTTTGCCTCCACTGCTGCCCATCATGAGGACCTTTGCTTTGGTTTTTTTAGAAAAGGCTCTTGCTGTACAATTCTTCTGTACAAGTAAGTAGCTTAATTAGGAGCTTTCTGTCCACACTTACAGAAGCTGTAATAATTGTATTTAAATATGCTCCTCATTATGTATTTTTCACCAACTTCAGTTATGCACATACTTATGCACATACTTCAGTTACATTTTATAGTGACCTCGACACTGCGTACATTTTTAATAACTATTACATTTTCAAAAATAACTCAAATGTCCAGACCTCAGGACCCTGGTCAGCTAATTAGCTTGTTGTTGTGCCTGTTTCTTCTCTACTAAAGACATTTCACTGACATTATCTAAAAGAAATGCTTGTATTTAAATTTCCTAATTAGAGCAGAAGATTGTGTGATCAAAAGGAAAGCATTCAGTAAGAGTTCATGCCTTGCTCTGTATCCTACTGAGAGCCTACAAAAATGAATTCAATATGTCTACACTGGCACACCCTACTCTCTGATAATGTTTATTTTCCAAAATAATTTCCAAACCTGTAGCCCCTAGGGTTTGTGAATTTCACACCACATGCATGAAATGCAGAAGTGGTCACATACATCCTTTTACAAAAGCTAGGATCTAAAATATACTTTAAAATTAAAGCTCAAAGTAAATTAATACGAGATAAAATTACCCCAAGTCTCATTTTCTAAAATTTAGCTTTCAAATCCATTCTCACAACTTCCTGGGAACAGATTCGTGACTTTGAATGCATCAGACAAATAATTCTAGCTTCCATGACTGAGGATAGTGAAGCATGGTAATGATAGCTGCCTGTGCTAATATGCCAGTTAGCCAGGGATTGTGGCTGACTGTGGTTATTTAAGGACTATTGTAATACAGACAGTACTGTAATTTTAATAGCTACACCGAATTCACTAACTGGCTTTTAAATCAGAATGGCAGCACTTACTTTATCCTAGTTTATACAAGTACCCAGTGTGCAGGGATGGGACAAATCAAGTCCTCAGCTACTAAACAACAAGATATCCTAAGCAATGTGCTTTCCACCGCTGAATAAACTCAGACCCACAGCAACAGGTCTGGTCACATCAATGTTTGCCCAGAGAGAATGTTCCTGAGGAGCTCTTCATGTTCAGCATTCAGTCAAAAGAACAATGAGTGCTTTCACACAACATTCTGTTGCGAAAGGTGAATGTTATCAGTCTTGCCCTACGAAGTTAAGGCAGAGTAATGAGAGATCCTGTTCCATGTTTGAGTTTATGATTTGTAACCAGAACAAAATGCAACTGTAATTCTCTCTCAGCCAAAAATAAATATAGAGAATAATCGAATAAAATATGCTTTGATCACATAGCCATTGAAGATTTCTGTCCTGATTTTCCCCCTAGCCCCAGAACAACCAAGATACAAAATAAATTAAGCAAGTGACAAACGGGAGGTTTCTGCATTTTAAACCACCGTGATCTGGGTTTTAGGATTATAATCTGCCATACTAAAGCCAAACTCTCCGCACTGTCCATCCTACCAGAGAAATCAGGCAGCATATAAGAAAGCTATTTTCTCTCTGTTCACAGGCTCACCTCCTGCCACCACTCTCTTAAAGCACAAATCTTTTCACCAAGAACATAATTTTCCATCATCATTAAAGCACCTACTTGAACTCTTAACCCAGAATTCACCAAGTGTCTGCAGTCCTAATGATTTTTGTGTACTTTAATGGACCAATGAGACAAAGAAACTTTACTAGCCATTCAGCTCTGGAAAAGATAGCTAACCTTTCTGTCACCTTCAAGTGACAGAAAAAAAACCAAAAAACCAAACCAAAACATACTATATAATTACTTGTAACATCAAAATAGCTATACAAAAAGAAGAATCAGGGGAAAAGATTTTAATGACTTGAAAGAGGCTGGAGGTTTTACCACTTCACACACACCTCTACAATGGAGACAATGAAGACTGCACATGCTACAGCCCTGCACTGATAGCTACTGATTCACCTAATGGCCCCCAAAACCACTGTTGTGGCTGGTCCCATTACTGACACCAAGAGAAAAAAAACAAACCAAAACCAGAATGGTTACTTGAAGTGGCTGCAGAAAGGATGTCCTCCCTACACTTTGCAATCTTCAGAAAAGGAAAACAAAGTAAAGAATCACCTGTGGGAAAATCCTGAATTCAGACAAGATGGAAGGAAGTTATTGGATAAGAACTACATGTAAGTTTTTATTGGGTTCTGGGTTTTGAGCAAATAA
Organism: Heliangelus exortis; assembly: GCF_036169615.1. Classification (NCBI taxonomy): domain Eukaryota; kingdom Metazoa; phylum Chordata; class Aves; order Apodiformes; family Trochilidae; genus Heliangelus; species Heliangelus exortis. The sequence continues at coordinate 26,216,053 of NC_092454.1, read as the reverse complement.
AAGGAACTCTGCTTTTCATTCCAAAAAGTTAAATTGTAAGCCATGTCCAGATGGATCCTAGTTTAAGTGGCATTCTTCAGAAAACATCTTAAGAAATATCTAACATGTGCAAACTAAAACTATGCTGTTTAAAATGTTGAACTGGCATAATCTCACTACACAAAATATTTATTTATAGAAGAAATGTCAGATAATTTTCTTACACAATTCAGTCAGGGAAAGGTGTAAGCACTGCTTTTTACAACTCTGGTAAAAATCATTTCCAGGATAAAATTATTTTTTTAGTTAAAACCTACATTGGTTTGATATTTTTAGCAAGTGATGCTTAAAATACGTCAAACTTGATTTATTGTGTGAAATGGACTTTCATATATTCAATAACCAGTTTAGGTGAAAAGGGGTGTATTTATCCTACTGATATGCAGTAGACTGTCACATGGGGCAACACCAGCAGAGAACAGAAGCCATCTTCCTGCTCTACTTGTCAGACCACATCTGGAGTAGGGTGTTCAGTTTTGGTCCCTGCTGCACAAAAAGGATGCAGATGGGGTGGAAAGGGTCCAGAGAAGAGCCACAAGGATGATCAGAGGACTAGAGCACCTGCCTTACAAGAAGAGGCTGAGAAAACTGGATCTGTTCAGCCTTGAGAAGAGAAGGTTTAAGGGAGACTTTATTAATGTTCCAGTACCTAAAGGGCAGATACAGAGAAGATGGAGACTCCCTATTTACAAGGAGTCACATGGACAAGACAAGGGGCAATGGACACAAATTGCTCCTGGGGAAATTCAGATTGGACACAAGAGAAAAATTTTTACTATGAGGACAGTCAGATATTGGAATGGTGTCCCAGGGGAAGTGGTAGATTCTGCCATTTTGGAAAGTTTTAACTCTCAGCTAGATGTGTGCTGAGACATCTCATATGAACAATAATATTAGATGGGTGGGATCAGGTGATCTTTGAGGTCCTTTCCAACCTGACATTCTGATTCTATGGTGTTGTGCACATGTAGGAGAAGTAGCATTAGTCTGCCTTTAGCATCTGAAGTCCCATTTAAATGGAGAAAGAGTATTAGATGTTTATAATTGTGAATACCCAAACACAAAATTAAAAATGGAGTAAAAATTGTGCTCATTTATAGAGAAAGATGGACTTTTAAGGGGCATAGGTCTTTTAGCCCATATTGTAAGTGGGAAACAAAACAAATTCATGTAACTTAAAAATCATATGTGGTAATACACCTGTCCCAGTGGAAATCGACTGCACACTTGGAAATCATGAGAAACCAAGCTGAATGAAAAGCAAAGCAACACAGAGGGGTGATACAGATTGCACACATACATGTGAGGAAGATGGTGAAAAAGCAGCCTTTTCATTTTAAAGTCAAAGTCTTTAAATCCACCAAAACAACAAACTTGATTTTTCCAGAGAATTCTACATCCCAGAGGCCACAGGAAGGTTTTTCCTTTTCCTCACATTTCCAGCAAAAGAGACCAAGAAAGAGACCAAGAAGGACAACACACACACCCTTGCAACAGTATTGACTGACCTTCCTACCTGTGCTATTAATTTTTACGTTAACTTCCCTTTAATTTTACATTAGAACTACAAACAGGGGTTTATCAGGCTTGATCCATGCCATCTCTTTTACTTTGTCCTACAAAGCTGGAGTTTTTTGATACTGTTAAAGTTGGGTATAAAAACTGACCTAAGGCAAAAGAAAAAATTTGTTCTGAGAGATCTTTGAAAACACTGCAGCAGTTCTGAGGCGCCTCTTGAAGACAAAATGAATTAAAGACCAAAGAAGACATCTCTCCACAGGCCCAGTGGAGAAGGACTTACCTGTCTGTTGTGTTCTTTTGGGATAAGTTTTGCTGCGACTTCTTTCAATGCACTGGTCAGGCCTTGGGAGCTGCACAGAAGGGTCTCTGGTCATTTGCAAAGATGTCCTGCCACTTGAAAATACAAGAAAATAATTGGAAAATTGGAAAAATTATCAAGGAAACAGAGGTTCTTCAGGCTGAAAAAAAAAATGCATGGGGTGTGGGCAGCATGTTTTGTTAGCTATTCACTTCTCATAAGAGAATACATGGGCTCATGTGCATTAGGATACAACTGGAAACCATAAAGGCAGTAAAATCTACAGTAAAGAGAAGCTGGGTCATGCCAGGTAATGTGATAACCCAAGTGATCTGGGTTACTATGAAATAAATTGGAGAAGATGGAATGGAGAAGAGAGATGCTGGAATGTCTTCAGCTACTTCAGCCCAAGCTAAGAACTGGCATAGCCATTTCTTCATCAGTAACACCTTCCATATGTACAAGATCTTACATCCAAGATCTGTCCAACAGAAAGCTGATGATTAATGCTGGTTGACTGAGGACAAGCGTAATACACTTGTATTATAAAAGTAGGCTGTACACACTGAAGTTATTACCTACCACAGATAGTAACTCCTACCCAGGAGCTGATGGAGAAATTGGGGTTTATGGTTTCCTTTTTAAAGAAAACTCTTTCTGAGAGCAGTGACGACAAACTGCCTAAATAATGATTGTCAGCCTTCGTCTTTATGATCCATGTCTTTCTTCAGTGATGGTGGAAATACAGTGGAACGAGAGATATACAGGCAAGCCAAAAATAATGCTAAACAAACCAGGAATATTTGCAGGCCATAGAAAAATAAAACTTCTAGAATTTTCCATTATAGTGATTGGGCTTTTCACCCAGCAGCTTCAAAATAACTAAAAAAGACCAAAAAATATATTCTTATCCTCACTTGAAAGGGGCCTGGTTCTAAGATGTGGCTTTGATTTGCTGCTTTCCACCCTTTCTTTCAGAGTCACCGAATATGCAACTCTACAATTCTAAAAAGCAAACCATAAATATTCAGGTCAAAATTGCTCAGCCAGAGCAATTGGACAGAATTGGATTTAACACACTGCCAAAACAAGTGCCTTACTCACTGGACAAAGACCCTGTCATTTCAACAGAAATAAACCCTCTAAATCTCAATAGAACTTGATTAAAACTAGTGGGTTTCTGCCATCTTACAGTTTTAACTACATCCTGTATTCTGCTAGTCCTTTGTGGCACAGCAGCTAGAGGATCTTATACACCCTCTCCCTGCCACATCTTCCACTGTATCGTACTATCAATTGCCCTTTATGTCACACTGTCTGCTTGATTAACTCAGAATAAAAGTAATGCTCCCTATCCGCCCTTAGTCTGAAGTTTACTGCATCTTTTAAGGCTTGCAGCCTTGAATTTTTCCCAGCTATTCCAGTCAGAAAAGATACCCCCATGTCCTTCAGATCTGCCCTCATTTTTATTCTTATATCAACATCCCTGCACCAGCAGTACTGCCGCTGGATGAGACATGGCCATTTAGATCGAGAGCCCACACCACAGTACAGTGGCAGCTGTAAAGAAGATCACAACAGTTACAGATGTTATACACTTCCTTGCACCAGCTCTTTGCTAATTCCCAGAGGAAAGGCAGAAGCAAACATGCCTCCTAGTTTTCGTATTGCCCAGTTGTCAGGGAAAACCCTTTAGGACACAAACATAATTTCAGGACTTACAAGAAGATTTTGACTTAAGCCTTGCCAAGGCTGCTCTCACTTTCACTGAGAGCTACTGTAGGCCTTAGCTAACCCTGGGAATCTGGAGAATGAGAAGTAACTCACGTTTGTACCAAAACAGCCAAAATCCCAAGGGGACTCTGGTACTGGCCCTAATTCATGCTTTGTCAGCAGAACTGCTCTGAGTCATAGTCTGGGTGGTGTTTTTCTTTCCTTGGAAGTAAAGAGGAGAAAAGGGAGAACAAAGGAGAAATTAACTGAATTTTAAACAATGAAATAAATTCACCTGTACCGATGCTTATAACCTATGGATCCAAACTTGCTGAATTTCCTTGACAGGGAATTTGATTCGTTCTCTGGTACTCTATATAGTTTGAAAAATAAAGCAACAAATTTAATTATATACATAGGTCTCAATCAGAGTCCCCCTCCCAAGAAAAGTAAAGAGAAATACAAACTTTAAGTCAAAAAAATTAATTATTCAGCTACTTCCTCTTCATCCCTACCTCCAGGAAGACTGTTACGGGGTTGACAGAATCACAAAGCTATTATGCCCTCCTCTTTTGATTACACACCTCTGTATTTCAGGGTCATCTGTAAACTGCTGGCATCAGCAACCTTTAACTTAAAATTTCACAGGAGCTGGCAAAAACATCATGCCACTGTAATGAGGTTGCAAGAGTGATTCTGTAATGAGGTTGCAAGAGTGATTCTGAGCTTATTCATTTACAGCAATTCAAAAGCAGCCAGCCCAAGGATCTCATCAATCACTTCCCAGCTAGAAACCCTTGCACATTTTTGTTAATATATTTGCAACAGTAAAAGAAAGTGGTTTCAGATGTAACACTGGGAGCATTTTATACACTTCAATAAATTATAAAATATTTTGAAAATTCAATTAATCTCTCTCTGAAAAACAAAATTTTTGTGCATTGTAGGAAATAGAAATGTCTGAAATCAAAAGGCCCCTCTCAAGTCAATGCTACTACAGAAAATTTGGCAGTTAAATAGGTAAAAATATAAATGGTACCTTAAATCCTGCCATATATATTTGGCAGGATAACAGAACAGGATAAGTTGTGCTAAAGCACACTTTATGCCACTGAAATACTGTTTTGAAAAAAATTCTAAGACAAAAGAACTACCCTATTTTAAAGTTATTCTTTCACATAATTGTAAGAAAAGGGAAGGCATCAGCTTTTAAAAAGCATTCCATAGCCAAGAGCAAAAATGTGTTTCTACGCAGCAAGCCTTTCACCTCTCTGTAGGTATAACAAGGTTCTCACTCAATAAAGTCTCTTTCCCATTAGTAATGAAACTTCAACTTCTGCATCACTCACCTGAAAAAAGTATGATGTTCTACACAGCACTTCCAGAGATGTTTGCATGTGATCTTGTTACGTGCTTCAAAAAAGAAGGAAGTTTCATTGCACTGAAAGCAAAATAAATTAATATCATTATGACAGATTCTGCAGTGAAGTGAATTTTCATTTCCTGAACATAAGACCCAGCAATCTCATGCTAATGCACATAAGAGATCAGTATGAAGAAAAGCAGGTTCTATAATTCCGTAGAATTCTTCATATAAAAGAGGTTTGCTTTTCAGTTTCTCATTACCTGAAGATAAATATTTAAAGAATCAATTCCTTAGATACAGAAAAACAAAAGAGAAAGGAGATGATTGAAACACTTCTTTCATTCTTGTTCATAGATATCGACCCTTTTCCTATTTAAAAGCACAAAGTTTTTTCCAAATAGCATGTGTCTGATATGTTCTGAAACTGTAACTCAGATTTCAAGAAGTATATTCCTGCAGCTCTGTTTAATAGTATACAAAAAGAATAAGAGCAAGAAAAGAAGTGATTAACTACAACACTGAGAGAAAATGCATTAAATATAGAGAACTAATGAAAAACTGTAAATAGGAAAGGTAAGAGGAAGGTAAGATTTCAAAAGCAAAATCAGCTAAACTGAGAATTGTTCAGAGGACCAGGGAAAAGGTCAGTGGTAAAAGCTGTAAGACCAACCAAAAAATCTCTTAATAAAGGCAACAAAAACCCATAAATTGGAGACATACACGTAAGCTTCTTTTCTCTCATTAATTACTTTAGTCTGTTTAATGGCTGGCTGAAACAGTCCTATGGAATCCCCATGGAATTAAAATATTTCTTTAGTTTTCTCTCAAAAGCACGTTTTCAGTTTCTCTTTAGGGTATCACATCAAGAGAGAGGACTGCAGTAAGATATACAGCTACTGAGAATGCGAAAACTAGGATTTATCTGAGATTGCTATACATAGCATGAAATTATCATATAGTAGGCTTGTCCCGTAACTATCTTCCTACAATTCCTTAAATTACTGTTTCAGGCTTGATAGGGATCAAGCCTTATCTCTCTGCAGGATTTACAAGAGTTTTAACTTTATAAACAGTAAACTGACAATTTAAAACTAAATCTCTTCTAAAACATAAAACACCGACATCCTTGGTAACTGAGGGTGAAAAAGAAAAAAGCTTGCTAGAGAATCTAGAACATCATCAAACAGAAAAATCTATTTACACCAGAATTTTTAAGAGTAACCACATTGCTCTTGCTCCTCCAACACACAGAAACTAGACCCCACCCACTGAATGGTGATACTGCCTTTTTAAAATTTTTTAAGTTTTAAGGAAGACCTATTGAAGGGTATTTCTCACTTTCTTATTTTACATGTAACTTAAACGTAGCTTCAGATTTTATGATTCAATTCACATACAATTTCTAGATCAGCTTGTCACCTGATGTGATCTCATATACAACGAAACAACTATAGTCCCCAGCAAACTTTTAAAGAATATCAGGTCTTTGGTATTGCAAACTTCATGCAATATGATGAGTTAATTTAACTCCTGTTAGGAAAGAAATTAATGACTCACTTTTAACATACAGGATCTTGCTCCTTTGTCTACTCCTAAATTTTACTTTTAAGCAAGGAATCTTCTGCTGCACCTATTTAATTTCATAATACCAGAGGAATTTGTAGACTGGGGGAAGGGACTACCAAAGAGAAGCCAGGGTTATTTGGGGCGATTTTTAAACAGCAAATTTTTAAAATAAGGTATTTATCATATCTCCTTATGATCCCAATACAAATGTCACCAGAATTCAGGAAAAGATTTGCAACAGGGAGAAGTTGCTATGTTCATTTTATCTCCTTTTTTAAGTTTAAGAATTATTCCATATACAGAAGCAACTGTAATGAATGAGAATCAGTGTGACTAAAATCACAGAAATCACAGAACTGGAAAGGATGGTATAGCTACATTGACTGAAAGGTCTGACCAGCAAACACTACTAATTCCATCATCTGAAGGCATTATTTTCTAAGGTGGAAAAAAGTTCATCTCAGTTGGTAAGGAAAAAAAAATTGATGATTAATTATATGCTGAAACATCTCTATTTAGTATGCAGCATTAGAAGGCACCTAGGAAAAAACAGTTTTGCCTCAAAGATCCAATTTATCAATATGCTACAGAAGTCAGATCTGGAAAATGAAACAAGGGGGTGGACCAACAAACTTTCTGTTGGTATACCAGGGTTTATATATTTGAATCTGAAGGAAAGCAGATGTATGGAAACTATTGCCTCAGGATGGATGCTCTTAATAAATCAAATAGCACAGTTAAATTTCACTAAAGATAGAAATAAAGCCTAAAACATTGTTCTCCAAGGTCTTTCACCAACATAAGTCCATAGTTCTTTTACCATTTTTCAGCTTTTTGCAAAGGATTCAGTAACACTATGACAAGGATTCCGTAACACTATGACAAAGTCCATCATGACACTCCATAAAGCACACCTAGGTTCAGGACTTCCTCCATCTATTTATTAAGAATATTTAAGGCTTGAAATTGTGATTACCCTCACAATTTAAAAATGCATCTATAAAAATTAAACCAGTTCTGAAGGAAGTAATACCTTCCACGATTAATCTCAGTCCCATAAGGGAAAGAATTGATACATACAGGAAAACAAGGATGAACTTACCTTTTAAAACCACGAACATTGGTTTTCAATAAAGACAACATTTTTTAGCATCCTGAGTAGTTATAATTTCTTACAGGCAGTAAGAATTAACAGAGTTTTCCCCCAGTTATTCTCATATGTTTGCATGAAAATAAACAAAGACCTTTTGTATTTTCACTAGTGATTTATAGGAAGTAACAATTCTAAATTCACTCAGTGTTTCTTGGTGCCTTACAAGCTACTCCCTGACACTCATCTTGTTTCTTTCAGACTGCCCAGTGTACTAAGCCTGAGCTGTCATAAACCATGAAGGCTCATTGCTTCCAGAGCAGTCCTGGTCACCTGCATACTGAAGATCTCCAGTGTCTTTTAAACTAGCTTTGGTGCTTGGTCTCTTCCTTCAGAAATCCAGCTGTGATCAACAGACAAGCAGAGAAAGACTTATTTTTGCACAGATCACATCTGTGACTCACACTAGTGAGGGAGGGGACATGACCACATGGCCAGAGACTGCAAAAGGACAGGCATAACCCCTGCAGCAGCATCCAGCTGAGCTGCTTGACTACCTTTTCCAAATCCTGAAAAAGGCAAGACACTAGAAAACTCTGCAAACAAAAATAAAATTTTCCTCTCCTTTTAAATTCAGTCTACAAAACGTGGTAAAGCTCATACTGCCATAGCATTACCACCATTTTTACCCTCAGCAGGAGAGGTAGAGGAGCAGAGATGCAGACAGCTTGACTAGATTACAAGCTGCTTGTAAGCACATAGGCACTCAAACACGTAGCCACAGCCCTTAACTGTTTTGTGCTGCCTCTCAAAGTATCCAGGAGACTGATCTGTCAGGCCCTTAGAGATCTTTACTAAGTATTTTTTAATTGGTACAGTGCCCCACCATAACCCCTGCCACTTAACTGGAAAACAGAAAGCGTGTTAGTAAGGCCTTCAAAGGAGACAGCTCAGAGGAGTCTTTTCTCTGCCTAACCACAAAATGCCTCTGGAACTGGTACAGCTGACATACTTGTCCAGGAGAGCCCACCCTGCCCATGGCAAACAGCTCCCAGCTTGCTCTGCCATGGCAGCCTAACTATGCAGCCTTCAACATCTGAGCTGCTTGGTGCCCAGAGAGATCAGTGCCAAGGCAGGGGAAGCTGAGGTCTACCTGGAAGAGGAGACACACTTAAAGTCACATCTCCTCCCTCTGAGGATCAGAAGTTTCCCTGGTTAGTGAAGTTCGTAGATTACTCAACACATAAGAGAGACACAGTCTGTGAATTTACGCCTGTGCTGTGGAGCACTGCACCTGTCCACAGACCAAAAATGTTTTGAAACCCTATGATTCAGAACAGATTTTAGCTGTTCTAATTTGTGACAAGACATAAATTGGTTCCCAGTGATCCAGGCTCATAAAATTAAGAAGAAAAACCCAAACCAACAGTGGGAACCCTTCCAGCACACACCCAATCTTCCTAGTTTCACTAGATGTTAATAGACCATAAGGACGATTCTACCCCATCACAGACCAGACCACATGTACATGTCACACATGTACATGCAGGTATATTCAACAGAAATATTAACACTAGCTCTGAAGCTACTGCTTCCCAACATTGCTCTCTGACAGGTCAGGCACAAACCTGAATACTGTAAATTGCTAACTCCAATAGGAAATACTCTATCTGTATATATTTACATAATGCATACCAATCATAGCATATGTAACAGCCAAGGGTTACACAAGGTCAATCTTTGAGAACAGCATACAAGTCAGGAATTAAATTAATAATGCTATGACATTGTCCATAAAGCATGCAAAGAATGAAACAACCATACCTCAGCCTCGTATTATATCAATTTTAAAAATAAATAAATAAACAGGTTAAATAAGAACTTAAAAAAAAAAAAAAAAAAAAAAGAAAAAAAAAAAAAAAGAAAAAGGCTGACAGTTAACACCCTAGTGGCAAACCTAGTTCTCCTTCAAAAATGGTCAGATCTTACTGAAGGCTTTGCTATCAAGCCTTCAATAGATACTGCAGTCTCTCTCAGATGTCTCAGAAAGTGGTTATGAAAAACAAAGAAAATACTTAACCAACCAAAACAAGCCAAATTTTTTCTCTAGGATACATAAATATTACTGTGATTGCTCATGTCCACCTTCCAATACCACTCAGTCTTAAGTGGGTGCAAACACAAATGATTCAAAAGTAATTTGTAATTCTTAATCCATAATATAGACCAAAATGCTACTTTTGTCTAAAATTTAAATCTAAGCAAAACTGGACTTCAGAATAGGAGGAACATTTCACCAAAACCTGTCCAATCTTCCAAAGAAATTACAAGGGGAATGAATCAAATTAAAAGGTCCTGCCCAGAAATTTCTAACTGTAGATGGAATATAGAGTGTGAAAGGAAAAGAAGGGGTATAGATGAACCACCTTCTTAATGTAATCACTTTCCAGACTTTTGGCACTTGTAAAAAGGAGATTTAAAAGACAAAGCATGATTCCAGGGTTTCCTGATACTTTTTAAAAGAACACCCAATTCTTGTATTTAGACAAGTTTCAGCCACCAGAATGGGGAGCATTACACACTTTGGAATTGTCCTAAAGTTCCTTCAACATGAATCAATGGTTAGTATTGCTCCTGAAAACAGTCTTTACCAAGTTCACCTAATGAATTCAGCTGAGCTGGGCCTCTTCATTTGGCTAAGCAAGACTGCAGAAGAAGGCATGTCTTGAAAATGTGCAAATCATTTTTACTGCACAGTTTCTTGGGGGGTTTTTCTAACTTGAGAGATCACAAATTTCAAAATCCCCCAAAACAAATATTCCAGACTTCCAAAAAGAGCCTTCTCTTAAAAAGAAAAATAAAAAAAATGAAGGCAAGTGTTTTACACACTTGGCACTTCCTGGTTTGGTAAAACAGAAACATGAAATGTAACAGAAGCTTTGCATAAACTCTGCAAAGGGGTGAAATCACTCACTGGCGTGTTCAGACAAAGTGCAACCAAAGTAAAAGGTGGTGTTACAGAAAACAGTGTAGGGTTGCAGGAACAGCACAGAAGTACTTGATACCTACAGGCAAAAAAGCTCCACATCTTCCACTTCTGCATATTATTATATTTGTGTTCCCAGCCTACACAATCTATTAAAGTATGTTTCTCTGTACTGTGCTTCATGTCCTTAGTTGAGAGAGAGAAACTGCACGTTCCTCACATGAAGAAACCACAGGAGGTGGGCTGTGCCCCCCTTGGTTTCCTACTTTCACAAAGTGCATTCATCATGATTACAGAAATCAGAAATCCCAGTGTTAGGGGTTGGAACAGACCCCTAACAGATCAAGAGATCATTGAGTCCAACCCCCTGCCAGGGCAGGATCACCTAGTGTAGGTCACACAGGAACACATCAAGGTGGGTTTTGAATGTTTCCAGAGAAGGAGACTCTACAACCTCACTGGGCAGCCTGTGCCAGTATTCTCTCAGCCTCATATTGAAAAAGCTTTGATTAGGCCCCATTTTGTTGCATAAGGGGGAGTGTGGGGGGGCCTCTGGCAGCCACTTGTATTGCTGGATAATTTCCAGCAAGGCTGCTCAACAGATATCTATGCTACAAGGAATTGTGGACAGGCATCAGTAGGATCTCTTTGTTTTCTTGAGAGAAATTACAGGAAAATACACTTTTTTCATCTTCAGAAATTTTTTGAGACTCTCATGTTCAGGCAGCCCTTCTGAGCAGTTCACAGAGGGGAAAGGCACCTAATCTCATACTGATAATGGGAGGTTTCAAAGAGCAACTGACACGTTTCTTTGTCAGACTACACAGAATGGGGTCCACTCAGGGAACAATGTAATACTGATTAACACCACTAAAAATGAGCTTCTGTCAGCTGGATCAAGTCATTAGTCTCATGTGTCAGGTTAAGTCATGGAAGGCCAAATCTTTGCTTATGAAGGAACAACAGCAGTAGCCTTGGGGAGAAAACATGTAACATAAGCAAAGTAGTGCAAGATATAAACAAAATATAGAGGGTCATGCTTGCAAACAATAGGTACAGGTATGCAGAGAAAATATAAAGAAGTTAAATGTACAGGAAATATTCTCATGTCAGTGATATGATCAGGTTCAATCGTTACACTACAAAAGAGGAGAGGTGAAACACATTAATACATTATAACACAGTAGAGCATATCTCCTACTCAGTAAATAATCAACTGTATGAAAAGTGAAACATTGTAAATAAAAAACTCATCTCCATAAATATTGCTGACACAGGCACCCCACAATGTATTTTTTAGGCCTGTGATAGGGACCTGTACATTTAGACTGCCACATAAACCATTTGTCAAGGAAATCAGGATGTCTACTTTAACCCCATTTAGTGGGAAGCACATATTCAAATTCTTTTGATAAGTTTGGAAAAAAGTCCCAGACAAATTTATTGAAAGGGAAGAAAAATAATATACCACAAATAGTCCCATGCAGGGGAAGAGTAATACTTCAGCAGTATTAAAAGCACCAACAGCTTCCTCTTGATGAGCAGGTGAACCTGTGGATGGTACCCATTACAGTGAATAAAAGCAGCTGGTGTGTAGAAACACAAACCAAAATCCAGCCTGCACAGGTTTTCCATACATTATGGAAAACCCAGTTCACACAAAGCACTCAGTATATTCAGAAATAATCTGGTCTTCTTATCACAGGACATTAGCTTCTTCACAATATGCCATAAAGCTCCATCTAAGACACAAGAATGCCTCCATTATTTCGTCTCTTCCTGAGTCTTTTCTGGCATTCTTTCTAACTAACTGGAAACAGTAGCATGTAACATGTTCGAGACTTGGTATACCACATCTGAGACAAGAAAAGTATTATTTCCCTGGGATGTAAAATGATATCCCAGGAGGCAAGAGGAAGTAAAAACGTCACATTTACTCTCCTACCATACACTGCAAATTCATGTCCCACATGGAAGGACAAATGATAGCATTTATTCCCAAAAACAGAGGAAATAAAATAAATTTGTGAATTGAAGTTTTCAGAGTATTTGAAGACACAGTCACATAAACTCACTGACAAGCTTCCCCTCCTCTAGGTGCAAAACAGCATAAATTGTTCTGATGGCTTTCAACTAGAGACTAAGGATACTGTTTACTTATGCCAATACATAATTCTGTTTAAAGTAAAACCTCCAGAATGCTTAAAAAAAGAGCAGAGGAAGATTTTTCTGTATATCTCTTTGGCCTTTCCATATCTTGTTAGGATATGAAGCACTGTAGAAACACCTCAAATGAGTGTTAGTTGCAAGGGAGATTTTAATGGTGGTACACACCCTTGTACTTTCAAAAAGTACCTGTTGAGACTTGAAATTACCAAGTGATTTCTAAGTGTTTGCCTTATGATCACAATTGTAAAAATTCACCAGCTATCAACATTCACAGCCTGAACTTAATCACATTCACCAAAGCTTTCAGGTTTTTTGCTCAGCAGTTCCACATGGTTCAAACAGAAATTATACATATCTGGCATCAAAAGAAACTATAGCATTACTTCAATGCAATTCACTCTGTGTCAAAATTGGACTTGTTTATACTTGACCAGGCACTCATCTTTCACATGAATCACTGAGAAAAGTTTTCCTAACCCTCTCCCAGCCTTCAAACAATTCTCCAGTTGCAACAAAGACTCCATGAGAAATAAACTTCCCATTGATTACCACACCAAATGGAAACAAACCAAGTGGGGTAACAAAAGCAAAGCTTGCCAACTCATCTGCAGAGGCACAAGAAATGCTGTCCATAACAAAACCAAGACTGCCAGCCAGGGGTACCCTTACTTTTCCCAGAATGTACCAAAAGTACCAAATGCGCTCATGGAAAAATCATGGACGAGACTAGAAACCACTACATAGATGAATGAAGATACATTGATAATAAGTAAAGGGGAATACTACCAGCAGGTTAATACTTCTTCAAAACTACAAACTTTCAGTCCAGGTATGCTAAAAGACCTAAAAAGTACTTTCAAAAAAGTAAACTCAGCAAGCTAAGCTTCTAACTCAACCAGATAACAAAAACAATAGACTGACTGCAACTATATATTCTACCACACTTCCTACCACATCCTCAACATTCTCCTCCTCTTTCAGCTGTTTCACATGCCTCATAGTTAATTAATATCTTTCTCATTATTCCACTGACTCTATATTAAAACCTGTTTTCTTGCTAGCAACCTGCTGTCCTTGCTTCTCTGGAACCAAAGTTGTTTTCTCTCAAATGGTCTCACAGCACAGTGAAGCTCAACTCAGACAAATAAGTTTCAAGCTATATTGTGTGGCTAGTTCTGTTTCCAAGCTTCAGAATTACTTGTGCCTATCAGCTTTCTCATTTTTCCTCCATCCACATTTTGATTAGCTTTAGCTTCCCCAGCCGATTCAGCCTAGCACCATAAACAAGGCACTACAGAAGCAATCCACTCAAATTTACAGAGCATGGTATTAAATGATAAATATTGTTAAAAAGTTCTTATTTCAGCACTGCTCTCATAAGATTGTCTCCCTTTGCCAGCACAGCATGGACAGGAATATATCAGAAACATACTGATTTTGAGGATATAGTGATTTTATTGCAGTAGCTAACCAAGAAGGGTATTTATGTTAATTTCACTTTGATGGTTTCTTGCAGTGAATTTCAAGAAAATAAATCAGAATTGGATGTACAAACAGCATTTCCCACTTCATTAGGCCTGAGAATATTTTTTTTTTTCCTTCAGGCTTAAATAAAAACTTACATCTTTTCCCAGAACTCTAAGTTCAAACTGTGTTTCCTTGAAGTGAACTTTTGTAATTCTAGGCCTGTAATAACAGAAAAAAAAGACAGACAGAACTTCATGAGTCTTTAAATTAATGAATATTAGAATGTAGTTTTATATATGTGCATACAAATAAAAAAAAACCAAAAACAAAAACAAAAAAACCCTCATAGATTTTTTTTTATTTTTCAGGTATGCACCAGATATTAACAGAAATTTAGTAGTATTTAAACATTTCAGCATAATCATAGAATTGTCAGGGTTGGAAGGGACAATAAATATCATCTAGTTCCATCTCCCCCGCATGGGCAGGGACACCCAGCACTAGATCAGATTGGTCAAGTTTCCATCCAGCCTGGCCTTGAATACTTCCACAGACAAGGCATCCATAACATCCCTACACAACCTCTTGCAAAGTGTCTCACCACCGTTATAGTAAAGATTTTGCTCCTAACGTCTAACCTAAATCTCCCGTCTTCAAGTGTTAAACCATTTCCCCCTTTCCTCTCATTACACACCCATGCAAAAATTTCTACCCCAGTTTTCTTGTGGGCCCCCTTGAGGTATTTGCTACCATATAAGTATGGTATTAAATGAACTATTTTTTATCAATACTTTGATTAACAGAGAATGAAAAATCTGTATAATCCAGGCAAACATTAGGAATAACAAGTATAGTTTTTTATTATAATTATTGATACAGTTAACCTTTCACATACAGTTAACCTATCACAGATCCCAGATCTGCATATAATAGCACTGTTACTGTTTTAACACAGAGAGTACGTGTAAATTATACATACCAGAAATATTTTCCTACTTGTTTTTTATTCTTGTAGACAACAACTCCTATGGGTGTTAATCCTATAAAATATTCAGATTTGTTTTCTCCCTAGAAAAAAAAAAAAAAAAAGCATGTTATTAATACACATGTAAATTGATGTACAGCAGTAATAAGCTGTAGTGAGGAAGTAAACCTGGTGACTGAGATGAATGCACTGTTTCACTCTGAAAATAAAACAGTACTTGATCTACTGACAAAACTCCTGTATAAAAAGTTGCAGGCATAGAAGCAAGGAGGCAAGAACAAATGGCCATTAAGGGTAACAATGGGAGACTCCACATTCCTTTCTTTTAAAGAATTACTTCCAGCTATTTGACAAATGGCCAGAATTGAGGAACTAAACTCTTGATTCACCCATGAATGCAACAGACATAACTTTGAGCTGAAGGTAAACAGTGATTTTCTGACTTATTCTACTATAATACCACCTCATGTCTTCTCCCTCTAAAACAGTATTACCTGTGTACTGCTATCAAGTGAATTAGCTCCTTTGAAAGATTCTGAGGGGTTTTTGTTTGATTTTCTTTCTTTCAGAATGGGTAGCGACACGCAAGGCACAGTCAAATCCATTACCTCTTCCAAAGGAAACCATTTCTGAGGTCAGCATCTAAATCACAAACTGCATTGGGAGAGAACAGGGTGAAAAACCCTGGCGACAAGTGGCAGAAGGCCCCTGCCTCCCCAGTGCCACAGAACTGTTCTGGTGGGAAAAGACCTTTAAGGTCACCTTAACCTAACTCTACTGATTTTGGTGCTAAACTACATTCCTAAGCACCACATCCACATGTCTCAAACACCTCAAGGGATGATGATTCAACCAGCTCCCTGGGCAGCCTGTTCCATTGTTCAATAACTCTTTCAGTGAAGAAGTTTCTTCTAATACCCAATCTAAACCTCCCCTTTCACAACTTGAGGCTAGTTACAGTCAGTAACCAAAATCAGATGAACCCTACACTGGATCTCATTGTGCAGCTAAAGCAAAAAAAAATTCCAGGCTCTGCTAATTTAAAGCAATTCTGCTGGATCATGTTGAATCTTGTTCCAGTAACTCCAAGTTTTCTGTTGGTGGGAGGGGTTCAGAGCATGGGATGAATACAACTAATCCACAGGATCCATTAAAAATACCTGATATTGCAGGGTACAAAATTTTCTGCATGAAAAACATACTTAATCTTTTGGAAGTATCTTGATTTCTTTACTTTCTCTCAAGTAATTTTACAAAGTACTGAGATCCAACTCAGAGAACTATCTACATTACAACTCCCCATCTGAACTTCTAATTTTCTTGTAATCAAAAAATAAAGATAGAATGTTGCAACTAGGAGCACATAGCCTCCAAGTGATGCTTGGATCCATCCCAACATACATGCTGTTTTAAAAAAGAAATAGAGAGTTTTGTTCAGACATTATAGATAACTTGTAATACTGCATGACACAGCAGGAGAAAAGCTGGAAATGAACCCTGCATCTTTAGAAAAACCTTCACATTGAAAATTGAAAAAAAAAGACATATTGCTGCTATTCCACCCTAGTTTTTGCAATGGTATTGAAAAGGTTTCAGGACACACTTGCTGTTATTCACATAAGAATAATGTGTCAAACACACTAGGTTATAACCCTCTCTCATCTTTCCTGAAACTTGCATTAATTCTTATTATACAGCCTATACAGCCTTTCCTCTGAAGACCATTAGGCATCTGTATGTATGAATGACTAAATCCTGAACCAAAGTCTGTAAACGTGTCTTCCTTTGCATTTCTTAAATACAGTGCTTCTTTCAAGTTATTTTGTGGCAACTAAACTATATAAATGCTCTCACCCACATTAGTACAAGAGATTTTTTTCCCATTGTTCTCATGTTTAAAATATTTAAACAATACTTACATAAACAGGATGGAGATCCACTCCATACATTTCCAGGGATTTGGCCACCTCTAAGTAGTTCGCTTCTGCTTCAGCAGGAACTTGACCCCTGTAAACAAAATTCTGAATTTTGCACTTCCTGTCAACACATTAAAATAGATCTTATCGACAAATACAATTTGTGGGACAGCTATGCAATCCTTCCTAGCATTTGTTAAGCCTGTCATTTCAGCAGTATCTTTCAGCACTTCTGCTTGCTGCAAGTGAGACTGAACAGTAGGTATAAACTGCTAATAAGATCCTACAGTAAGATAAATGGTATTCTATATACAAAGTATGTGTGCTACAATGGCTAATCTTTTCTGTGTGGTCAGAAACACAGTTCAGACAACCATTTTAGTTTTGAATATGCAAAATAATTTATTTTCCAGCAACTACATAATTATTAATGAAGCAGGAACAGAGCGATTGACTGGGGTACTGTTTCTCCATAGCAGTGCTAAAGCTACAAAGTATTTCTTTAAGTGGGCTTCATTACTTCAGACAAACTATTCCTGTCCTCATAAACTCTTGCCTACAGGAATTCACACCAGTTGGTAATACCCTGGTCTGCTTCTGCAAAAACAAAATTTGTAGTTTGTGTCAAGAGATTCCCAGTTTCAAATATCCAGCTTGCCCTCCCATCTGTAGGTATCAGTTATCAATGTTAAAAAAACATTGGCTGCCTGCTAGTAGGACAAAACAGGGGAAAACTGGTGGAGAAAAAATCTGTCAACTAAGTGAAATTACTAAATAAATTCAAAGCCTTCTTAGGCTTTGAACTCAGCAGAGTTATCCTCACTTTATTTTTTCTTCCATTAAAAAATAACTGCCATTAAATAGAAGAGCAAGACACTACTGCAAGCCTGAAACAGCCAAAGCTGCTTTTCATCTTCAGTCCTTTTTAATACTTCTGTGAAACAGTCTATCGGACTGTTACTGAGAAAGTTCAACACATCATGAGAAAACATCAGCTCAGATAGATGCACATCCTCCTTCACTCTGTAATTGTTCTCTTGGGGAAATAATTCACTATATTTGCTAATTTGCAAATTCAAGGTGTGAAGAAGAGTTCAACATCTTGCTTCAAGACCTGGAAAAGTACTGCAACATGCACATTCTCACTTCTTATCTATCAATTCTTTCCAGAAGCTACCTTCCAAGTTTTCCCAACTTTGTGTTGTGCCTGAAAAGGTAAAAAACATATCCAACATTAAACAGCATTGCAAGCATGAAGGCACTAATATAAGTATTTAAAATGTCTTCTTTGTATCTTGAAGCAGATATCCACATAGCACAACTGTGATTCAGGAGTTAGACTTTCTTTTCAAGGGCTCCAGGAAAAACAGCAGTCCTGAAGCTTCCAAGAGAAATCCACTTCATCGAGAGCTGGATTTCTCAACAGATCTGTGACTCATCTCTATATCCTGAATAAGCAGAACTCTGGATATTCAGTGTTTCCATGCTGTCACATCTGACATATCTGTTACCCACTTATGCTACAAAAATTTACTCCAGAGTTGTATTTTTTAAAAAATCTTGCCAGTAGATCTCAGAAATCTAAAAAAAAATGTTCAGTTAGTGTTCCCTTACTGACTATACTTAGCAAAATGCTGATGTGCTTACACCACTCTTCTCACCCGTCTCTGGAAGTACAACTACTCTCTCAAATATCAAATAAATATGTGAACATGTGTAATTATTTTCACAATAATATATAATTTATTAGAAGTGTACTTACAAAAATTTTAAAGAAAGTTAACATGTGAGCTGGAGCTTCTGAAGGAAGCATATAGAAGCCATATGTAGAAGTCCTCCCAAATGCAGATGGAGAAGACAGAATGTGAAGGGGAGAGGTGAATATCAGGGACTGAAACAATTCCCACCATTATTAAGGATATGGGTTTAATTTTTACTGAATATGAAAGCACAAACTGTCCTCAGCATGATAAAACCTGGCAACAGAGTCCAAAACTAAAAAAGTCTTTTCAGTTGGTAACAACAGAGCAGGTAATGTAATAACCTTGCAGCTAACATACACTACTCATTTAGATGTACACAGAGCACTTCATGACACTGAATGCCCTAAATAGCAACGAAAGCTACTTTCAAAGCTAAATATCAGGGGCATTTTAGATTTCATACAATCATCATAGAGTCACAGAATGTTTTGGGTTGGAAGAGACCTTAAAAATCACTTAGTTCCAAGCCCCCTGCCATGGGCAGCAACACCTCCCACTGGACCAGGCTGCTCAAAGCTCCATCCAACCTGGCCTTGAACACCTCCAGGTATAAGGCATCCACAGCCTGTGCCAGTGTCTCACCACCCTCACAGTAAAGAATTTCTTCCTCGTGTCTAACCTAAATCTACCCTCTTCCAGTTTAAAACTATTACCCCTCATCCTATTAATACAAGCCTCACAAAAAGTCCCTTCCCAGCTTTCCTGTAGGCCCCTTTTAGTTACTGGAAGGCCACTATGAGGTGTCCCCAGAGCCTTCTCCAGGCTGTACAACCCCAACTCTCTCAGCCTGCCTTTCCAGGAGACGTGCTCCAGCCCTCTGATCATCTTTGTGGCCTTCCTCAGGACTCGTTCTAAAACCTCCACGTCCTTCCTGTGTTTGGGGCTCCAGAACTGGACACAGCACTCCAGGTGGGGTCTCACAAGAGTCTCTTGACATGCTGGCCATGCTTCTTTTGATACAGCCCAGGGTATGGTTGTCTTTCTGGGCAGCAAACACACGTTGACAGCTCATGTTGAGCTTCTCATCAACCAACACTCCTAAGTCCTTTTCTTCAGAGCTGCTCTCAATCCACTTGCTACCCAGCCTCTATTTGTGCTTGGGATTGCCCAACCCAAGCACATGACCTTGCACTTGGTCTTGTTGAACTTCACAATGTTGGCATTGTCTCCTCTCTCAAGACTGTCAAGGACCCTGTGGATGGTCCCCCTTCCCTCCAGCATGTTGTTTCCCTGTGTCCCACTGACAGCCTGTAATACCAATTCAAAGTACATCAACAGCTGATTTGCCAAGTATCAATTAGTCCCAGATCTGCTGCAGTGTGGATAGGGAAACATGAGAGGGGCAATACAAGCCACCCTCCCATTTTCACTGAGAGATCATATCCTTCCTAAACACCACAAGTGTCTGCTTCCTCACTTGCAAGCCCTGAAGCCACTGCCTGCTCATCCAGATGTACAACACAGGTCATTTCTCCCTGCTATCTGACCTTGGGATTGTCATCCTGGTTAGTAGACAGGAAAATATAGACTTGAAGCAGACAGGAACCCCTGACTTACCTTACCTTCACTGACTTAAAAACTTGCTCAAAAAACTGCATCCTCAATGAATCCCTGAATACCTACTGAGTCATGTAAAAAAACTGAGAGACAACCTGCAACAAACCAAAAATAGTTTATCTAGATACAACTTGCAGAAGTGAGGTTCATGTGATGCAACAAATCTCTTGCAAAAAAACGCAATTTGATGCTGGACTGCAGAAAGGATGAAGAATTTCTTCCAAATCATATTTGCAAAGTTGTCCCAAAAATGTCTCTAGTAGGTGAGATAATGGGGAATATGCTCTCAGCCATCCTAGCTCTAAACTTCTCAACTTTATAGACCACTGTCACCCATTGCAATCAGTTGGCAATGCTGATGATAGTTACACTGAACTATCAAACCTTAGTTTCAACTCTCTTTTGTGATGGTCTTAAATCCCTGGCACCTAAATGAAACCAAGCAGCAAAACAATATCAGAGCTCAGACAAGTAAGTATATAGAAACACAAGAGACCATGTTAAGACCATTATAAATTATCTTCATAAGCAATGCTCCCCCCAGCTTATGAATTTCATCTTCAGATTTTAAGCTTTACAGTGAAAATGAGTCTTCAGGAAATCTTGGAATCATAGAATGGCAAGGGTTGGAAAAGACCAACCTGGGACACCTTCCACTTGGCCAGGTTGCTCAAAGCCCCATCCAATCTGGCCTTGAACACTTCCAGGAAAGAGGCCACTACAGCTTCCTCAGGCAATCTGTTCCAATGTCTCACCACCCTCATAGTAAAGAATTTTTTCCTAATGTCTTCCTCCTCCCCTCTTCAAGTCTGAAACTATTTTCCCGTGTCCTCTTATTACACACCTGTGTAAAAAAGCCCTGCCCCAGATTTCTTGTAGGCCCCCTCCAGGTATTGGAAGGTTGCTATATGGTCACCTCACAGCCTCTTCTTCTCCAGGACGAACAACCCCAACTTCCTCAGCCTGTCTTGGTAGGGTGCTTCAACCCTCTGATGATTTTTGTGGCTCTCCTCTGGACACATTCAAGGAGCTCTATGTCCTTTTTATGCTGGGGACTCCAGAACTGGACACAGAGCAGACTAGAGGGGGAGAATCACCTCCCTTGACTTCCTTATCTGTGCTTCTTTTCGTGCAGCCCAGGACATGGTTTGGCTTTCTGGGCTGCAAGCACACATTGGCAGCTAATATTACCTTCTGGTCCACCATCACCTCCTCAGGGCTGTTGTCAATCCTCTCTTCTCCCAACTAATATTCATTCATGGGACCAGCTTTCCTAGGCTCTCTTCCCACACAGAGCTTTGTCCCATGCTACACTACGAAGCACACCTTTGAAGAGACTAAAGTCTGACCTTTTAAAATCAAATGCCATCAGTTTTGCACTTTTCTCACTGTCCTAAGGATCTTGAACTCTACAGTGTTCATGGTCACTGCAAACGAGTCTTAATAAGTTTTACATAGCTCACCAGCCCATCTCTGTTGATGAGAACAAGGTCTAGCAAAGCTCCTTTTCTGGTTGGTTTTCAACCTCCAAATGGTTCCTCTACCATTTGGAGGAGAAAGCTGTCATCACTGCACTCTGGGAATTTTCTGGAATATTGGTGCTTTGCTGTGTTGTCCCTCCAGTGCTGGGGTGACTGAAGTCCCCCATGAGGACCATGAGACCTATCTGTCTAAAGAGCGCCTCATCCACTTGGTCATCCTGGTTGGGTGGACCACAGCAGACTCCAACTATGCTATCACTTGCCCCTCACTTTGCTTTAATCCTAACCCATAGGGTCTGTCAGCTTCTCATCCATCCCCAGGCAGAGTTCATGGAGGGTGACAACCCCTCTTCATATGCCTTTCCTGTCCTTCCTAAATAGTTCATACCCAGCCATCCCCACACTCCAATCATGGGAGCTGGGAGCCATCCCACCATATCTTGGTGATACCAATAACATCATAGCTCTTCATGCATGTAGACATGTGCAACTCCTCTGGTTTATTCCCCATGCTTCATACATTGGTATAGAGGCATTTGGGATGTGCCCAAATTGTAGTCTTACTGGCAGATATGATTAATCTGATTTGCTACAGTAATGACTACAGAAACTTTATAGAGGGGAATAAAGGAGGCTTGATATTGGTAGTCTGGTAAACAGAAATTTATCTTGAGTTTCATTTCTCAAGCACAGTCTGTATGATGTTGACCCCAACAAGCTCTCTGTGACTCATTTCCCATCTCTGGAACAGAAAAAACAATACTTCTTTGCTTCATGAAAGGACCTGCAGGGTTGATGCATTTTTATGTAATCCATCAATTACTATAAGGCAGCCAGGCAACTACACAGAAATAATTACTGAACAGACTCTCTACAAGGCACATATAACACTAACATGCAAAAATACAGGCAAGAAATTACTTAACCTTTACCCAGATTGTGCTTCATTACAGCAAGAGAATCAAGAAATTTAGATCTACCTACAAGATGGCTAGCCCTGATAATTTCTACATTACTTTGATAAAGGCCATGATGAACATGCTTATATAATTTTTTTCTGCTCTCATCTTAATAAATGGTTATATTGCAGCTAGCTCAGATTTGTTAGAACAAGCTTCTTTACAACTACCAGGAAGATGAACTTGGAGATAAGCAAGTAAATGTTTATTTTGGCTTTATGCAAGGTTGAACTTCTGGCATTTGTTTTATTTTCAAAACCAATGTCAGGTTCTGCATTTTTGAAGGCACCGTGGTCTAGTATTTGAAATAGCAAGTTTGGAAGCCAAAGCTCTCTGACTTGCAGTGCTTTCAAACAGTGAGTTGTGGTTAAGCCACTAAAACCAAGAGTACTTCAGTCTAAAATCTCTCAGAAAGTACTTCATGCTTAGAAGGCCATAACTGGGATATAAAGGGGCTCTGAATTGTCTGTTGACAAGTAATCAAGGGAAGGCATTGTATCCACAAATTGCAGTCTGACAGAAAATAAACTGACTCCCAAAGCAACATCTTGGGATCCACCATCAGGCAGAGATTATCCAGAATGTCAATGAGAGCAACATGTGTTCTGTGTCTAAGGTGATTATTATTCCAATGACTAGAAGATGGACAATTGAAGTTTTGCATTCCCTGTTATAAAAACTAATCTGTTTTTTCCAACTTACAAAGTTTAAATTGGGATTGCATTAATCATCTGTTGACACACGTTTCAGATCTCTGCAGTCCCCTTTGTTTTGTCTGCAGTATTCTTTTCCTGCAATCTCTTCTGTAGGCAGCAGGTGCCAGGACTTGCCGGGTGATGGGCCCGGACGGTGCTCGCCCCGCCTGTGCCCAGTTGGGGCTGGCCCAGGGGCGCATGCCCGGGTTCGGCAGGGTGTGGTTCCTGAGCAGGTTCCAGAGAGCAGGTGGATTGAAGTTAGTTCACTGATACTGACCCGAACCAGCACTAGCTCAATTGACTCTGTTCGCGAACCGAGCTCGCGCCCACGGTGAGATTCGTCTCACGCAACATCTTCAATAGTTGTCCCTGCTAAGTACTGTAAATCCAGCTTATTGCTGCCTTCTCAGCTCCCTCTCAGACATAAGAAATGTTATCAGGTACAGTTTTAATGCCTATAGATCACTGAACTTCTGTAGAGACTTGTTCAGATTAAATCAAAATTATTCCAAGGTCTGCCAGAAACCACTGGCATACAAACTGCTCTCCTGGTACCTTCTGCAATGTGAGCTGTGCTCACAAAGATCCATGCAGGTTGCTAAAAGCACTCCTTCCCTACCCCAGCTAAGAATCTGGCAAGAAAATAGAGAATTTATTGTATCAAACACTGTACATCATTAGATTAAAAGTGGTTTTGTCCTAACAGTTCATTTGAATCCACAGGACAACATGAAGAAAAGAAATGTTGTTACCCTCAGTAGATAGAGGCATGGGCATAATACGAAATTCGCCATAAATTATGCAGGAAATCAGTCCTGGAACAGGAAACATGAACCCACAAATTTTTATTTCATTCTTTTTAACTACAAAACTGATGCAACTGAAGCATAATTAAAACTGCTGGTTCTGAAACACTCATGCCTACCTCTGTCACACATGGTATTTCCAGCAATTGTCCCACTCAGTTCCCAAATTGCCCAATAGCATAAAATGTTTTCTGTTTCTGGGAACTATAAGTGGATGCCCTTTGTTTCTTCTTTGGGTCTAGAGCCTCTGCATTGCATTCTGCTGCCATCCTCACCTACCAAGCATCTCTGAGTCTGATGGTACCTGCTAAGTTCAAAAAAGTATGGAATTCTTACATGAGAGTTTTGTGTATCCGTTCTATGGCATCCTCCAGCTCTTCCTTCTGGTCTGGTACAAAGCGGTACTCCGAGACGTAACCTGCAGTGTGCTTATATGGGTCATAGTCCCCCAGTTCAGCTAGAGGACACAAGAAGAATAGAAAGGTCACTTTTTCCAGCACTTTATGTTAATCAAAAAGTAGGTTATATTATCCACCTTTTGGTGCCAAGCCAGTTCTTTCCAACTGCTTGCCAATTTATTATGCAGTCAGTTGAAAAACCCAAAACCAGTACAGAAATGTTTATATTAGGGAACATAAAACCTATTTTTAAAAAAAATCCGTCATTTTAAAAGAAAAATTGAAGATTCTAAGACCTAGAGGTTTTTTAACAGGAAATCTACCACTTCTACAAAGCTAGATATAGTCTTGTCCAAGCCAACAAAGCTGAAATTTCATTACATGTATTACTTGGCAGCTTATGCAACAAGTGTAGAAGAAAAGTCTAGATTTTGGAATATCTGTGCCCTCATAATAATCTATAATATTGACAGATCTGAGCCATATTCTTGCTGGAACTTCTAATATAAATCTGAGTGTGGGAATATAGATGGAGACAAATACTCTGAGGAACCTGAAGGTACACCCTTCTATGGGCAAGCATCATTTCTTGTGAGAAAACACAAGAATTCATTTTTCAACAAAATGCCAATATGTTTTTTGAACATTAAATTCACTTCCAA
Organism: Heliangelus exortis; assembly: GCF_036169615.1. NCBI lineage: Eukaryota > Metazoa > Chordata > Aves > Apodiformes > Trochilidae > Heliangelus > Heliangelus exortis. The sequence goes on along the minus strand of NC_092454.1, from coordinate 26,190,616 downwards.
AATCAAAATAACCTTTAAAAAAGAATTTTTGTAAAGAAAAGAACATAGTGAATAGCCAGTATGATTTCCTTTAAAACAACCTTAATTTACATACATTAGTCATATTAGTTTACATGTTGCAATGCAATTATAAAATAAACATGCGCCTTGGGCAGAACTCTCTTCTACTGATCTTAACCATAATTGCATCTATTTGATAAACTCTGTTAAAGTTAATATTTCAACTTTTTAATAAGCCTGAGTAAAAACTGTGTATACTAGGCTTCTCTTGAGAAAAGCTTCACAAAAGGTTTCTTATACAGTGTCCACGTAGCCAAAGGAAGGCTTCAAGAGCCAAGAAGAAAAGGCTCATCTAATACCCCAGGTTTCCTTCCAGAATTAAAAATGTTTGTAGAACAAGACCATAGTCTGTTCTGTAGAGATATTTAGTACTCTGTCTACAAAACCTTTGTAAAAAAAATACAGGTCTTGGCCATGACAGGAATAAGAACAGGAATGACTACAAGAGCAACAACTCCAGCACTCCCAAAAAGAAAATCTGTATATTCTGAAATACTGTGCCACGTGTACTGACTTTTCCATGATCATGAGTCTCTGACCACAAAAGAAGGAGAACAAATCATGTGCTAAGGACAGGATATGCCTGGAGACCAAAGATCACACCCGGACACAAGCTCAATGGTGAAAGCAGGACCCATGGAGCAGAACATGGGAGGAGGACTCTGGGAGAGCACGTTGTCCTTGGTCCCCTGGATCTCAGGAGCTTCTAGCTCAACTGGGAAAAGACACCACTGATATTATAGAAACTGAGTTCTCAGCTGTTACCAAATTCCCACAAACACACATCACCCCAGTTTGGAAAAGACAAAAGCACAGTCTAGCACATCACTCTTGAATAGGCTATTGACCTCAGTGCTGATGTTTTGGGCTTTTATCTTCAGTATTTAACACAGACTTTTTCAGGTTTCTTTATAAATTTTGAAGAACTGCTGCCCCTAAACAAAAGGACAAAGCTTTTTACAGAGTAAATGGGAATGTTTGCTTGCTGCTGCCACAGCTAATTTTAACTCACAGCACGTAATTTTTGCCATGCTCTCTCATGTGAGCTTTCTCATTGTTTTCCAATGCAATATAGGAGATCAGAACCACAGGAACAGGACTTTATATCAAAACAATATCTCCCCATACCTTACAAAATGGCCAAGGGACAGGAATTTATTCTTCCTACTAAATACTCATAATACAATTAAGATGTTACAACCATTACATATTTTCCTGCTTCATATTTGCAGTATTTTTTTCAGGGAATTCATATGAGCCAGTAGAGTGAAATGTGTCCTGCAAACAGTTCAGAGTATGCCATGTCACATTTCTTAGACAGCAATGTGGGGTTAAAAATAACTGTAAAAAAAAATCAAAACTGCACAAAATTTTAGCATTCCAGAAACACATTTAACATATCATGAAATTCTGTACCGTGCCCATTCTCATTTCATACACAAGTTATTCTACCTTGTTGTGCTTAACTAGAAATTACAGAAGACTATTTTTAATGTGTTAAATGTTGTTGAATCACACTTGGAACACCAATAAGATAAATAACTTTCTCTTAACACATATCATTCATGATAAATCTAATTTTAACACAGAGCTAATTACAGATACAGGTTCCAGTATGCCTTATCGTAAGATTTTTGCTTACCAACTCTGTCTGAATACAGACCTTGAGCTGTAAAGTGAAAGGAGTAACTAATTGTCAGACAGATTCATACAATCATAGAAAGTTTGGAGTTGGAAAGGACCTCAAAAGATCATTGAGTCCAACCCCTCTGCCAGAGCAGGCTCACCCACAGGAGTTCACACAGGAACTCATCCAGGTGGGTTTTGAAAGTCTCCAGGGAAGGAGACTCCACAATCTCCCTGGGCAGCCTGTGCCAGTGCTCTGCCACCATCACAGTGGAAAAATGGAAATGCCTATGTTTATAAAAGTTGCTCCTTGCCCTATTGTTAGTCACCCCTAAGAAAATCTTGACTCTGTCCTCCTGGCACTCACCCCATACATATATATAAATATTAATGAGGTGACCCCTCATTCTCCTCTCCTGCAAGCTGAACAGACCCTGCTCCCTCAGCCTTTCCTCATAAGGGAGATAACCTTCATCAGATTGGTGGCTCTGTGCTGGACTCACTCAAGCAGTTCCCTGTCCTTCTGGAACAGAGGGGCCCAGAACTGGACACAATATTCTAGATGCGGCCTCACCAGGGCAGAGTAGAGGGGGAGGAGACCCTCTCTCAACCTACTAACCACCCCTTTTCTAATGTACCCCAGGATGCCATTGGCCTTCTTGGCCACAAGGACACATTGTTGGCTCATGGTCATCCTTCCATCCACCAGCACCCCCAGGTCCTTTTCCTCTATGCTGCTCTCCAACAGCTCAGTCCCAAACATATACTGGTACCTGGGGTTGCTCTTTCCCAGATGTAAGACTTTACACTTGCCCTTGTTGTAATTCATTAGATTTTTCCCTGCCCAACTCTCCAGCCTGTCCAGGTCCCTCTAAATGGCAGCACAGCCTTCTGGGGGGTCAGCCACTCCTCCCAGTTTTGTGTCATCAGCAAACTTGCTCATAGTACACTCTATGCCCTCATCCAGGTCACCAGCAAATATACTGAATAGTACTGGTCGCAGTACTGACCCTTGAGGGACTCCACTAGAAACAAATTTCCAAGCAGACTCCGTCCCACTCCATACAAGTTGTGGGACACAGTGTCAAATGCCTTTCTGAAATCAAGATAAACTCTGTCTACTGCTATTCCATCATCCACCCACCTGGTTATATCCTCATAGAAGGCTATCAGGTTGGTCAGATATGACTTCCCCTTAGTAAAGCCATGTTGACTGCTCCTGATAAGCCTCTTGTCCTTGATGTGCCTGGAGACTGCATCAAGAACGAGTTGTTCCATCACCTTTCCAGGGATGGAGGTGAGGCTGACTGGTCTGTAGTTACCTGGGTCCTCTTTCTTGCCTTTTTTGAATACTGGAGTGACATTTGCTTTCCTCCAGTCCTCAGGCACCTCTCCTGTTCCCAACAGCTTACCAAAGGTGATGGAGAGTGGCCAAGCAGTGACATCCACCAGCTCCTTCAGCACCCGTGGGTGCATCACATCAGGACCCATGGGTTTATGGATGTCCAGACTCATTAACTGATCTTTAACCCAGCCCTCATCAACCAAGGCAAACTCATCCTTTGCCCTGACTTCCTCAGCGGCCTTAGGGATCTGGGGCTCCTGAGGACATCCTCCAGCAGTGTACACAGAGGCAAAGATGATGTTCAGCAATTCTGACTTCTTTGTGTCCTCTGTCACCAGGACACCCACCTCATTCAGCAGTGCCTACACTTTAGCTCTCCTAGTTGCCTCTCTGCATTCTTGGAAAACAGTTTTATATTCCTCCCAACTGGCCAGCCCTTCCTTCCACAATCTATAGGTTCTCTTCTTCCATTGGAGTTTACCCAGCAGTTCCCTTTTCAACCACACTGATGTCCCAGTTCCCTTTCTGATTTCCTTCCCATTGGGATGCACCAGTCTTGAGCTCAGAAGAAGTGGTCCCTGAATATGAACCATCTTGGTCCCCTTTACCTTCGAGTACCCTGTCCCATAGGATTTTCCCCAGCAGTTGTTTAAAGAGGATAAAGTTGGTCTTTCTGAAGTTCAGGGTTGTGATTCTACTTGGAATCCTGTTTCTACCACAGAAGACCCTGAACTCCATGACCTCATGGTCACTGTATCTAAGGCTGCCCTCAACCTTCACTGCTTCAACCAGACCCTCCTTGTTGGTTAGGGCAATATCTAGCAATGCTCCACTCCTAGTTGGCTCCTCCACCAATTGCATCAAGAAGTTATCATCAATGCACTGGAGGAATCTCCTGGAATGTGAATGGCTGCTGAGTGAGTGTTCCAGAAAATATCTGGGGAGTTAAAATCCCACATAAGAACCAGAACCTGTGATCACAAGACTGCTACCAGCTGCCTGCTGATCAGGTGGCCTGTAATAGACACCCACCACAGTGTCCCCCTCATTAGCCTCCCCCTTAATTCTAACCCACAAGCTCTCAGCTTGCTCCTCATCTACCCCTGGACAGAACTTAATACATCCAAGTTGCTCCCTGATGTAAAGAGCAGCTCCCCACCTCTCCTTGCTGCCCTGTCTTTCCTACAAAGGACAAACCACCCATGACCACATTCCAGCCATGTGAGCTGTCCCACCATGTCTCTGGAACTGCCACCAGATCCCAGCCTCTTGACCTCACACAGATCTCCAACTCCTCCTGTTTGTTCCCCATGCTGTGTGCATCTGTGCACAGGCATTTCAGGTTGTGGGCTGAGCCTGCTGACCCCACCCCAGGGGAATGGGGGTCTTTCTGCTCTTCATTCAGACTGGTACATTGCAGCAATGATGCAAACCCACCTACAGCCCCTTTATTACTGACCCCCACCTCAAGTGGGATGGCAGGGAGAAGGCCATCCCTAGGCTCATCCTCAGGGAGCCTGGCTTTATTCGCCTCCCCTTTTGAGTCTAGTTTAAAGCCCTCTCAATGACTAACTCCTGAGAGAATATCCTTCTCCTGCACTCAGATAGATGTACCCCATTTTTTACTAGCAGGCTTAGTGATGTATATATTGATCCATATCAAAGAACCCAAAGCCCTGCCATTGACACCAGCCCCTAAGCCATGAATTAACCTGTTGGATCTTCCTGCTAGTTTCCTCATTGATCTCTGTCATTAGAGGGATGGAGTAGAACACAACTTGTGTGCCTGAGCCCTTAAACTAGTTGTTCCAGGGCCCTGAAATCTCTCATGATGGCTTTGTCGTTCTTCATATCAATTCATCACTATCCACCTGGAAGACCAAAAGCGGGTAGTAATCAGAAGGCCATAAACAGAAGATAGCTCCTTTCTAAATGATTGCTCATTCAATTCAAATATGCAGGATATAACATCAACTCCTCACAAGCTAACTACTGATGGGTGAATGCAGATTAATGACACATAGAACTAAAATTCTTCACTTCAGAAACACTTCACTTCAAAACACATCTTCCCTTCAAGCACAAGCACATTCATATTGACATAATGTAATTTATTTGACAGATTTTGTTGGCTGGAGGTTACCAGTAGCCCATCAAATGTGTAAACCTCCTGATGATAGTTTTGCTATACTCTGTATGCAATCCAGAGTAGTCAGAAAGTATGAAATACGTGGTAGTGTATTCCTCAGCAAGGCAAGGATTGTTTGGCTGTATTCAGACTGATATTTCATTTTCTTCTTCACATTAACTTCAATATTGCTTTTATATTACCACCTCAAAATAGTCACCTATTTGCAGTTCTTTAGCTGAAATCAGTCATATTAGTTTTGCTCTCTTTTGAAATTAATGCATAAAGTGTTAGTGAAATCTTCAGTCACCACTAAAATCTATCATAATGCAGGATTAAGTGAAATAAGCTACCAGTTGGCCAGAAGAACTCACACTGAATTATATATGCTCCCAGCTGTGCTGCAGTGTTGAACGGACAAGGCAAACGGCCCTGTAAAACATCTTGCTTGACCTGCAAGAAAAACTGATACCTAAAACAGAGAGAGAAAATAAAGTTATTATTTCAATATTGAGTCTGATGTTCCAAGTAATGTTTAATCATCTCCCAGTTCACTGAAGACATACCACATACCATAACTATATGACAGAGAAAAACTGTATTCCTCTGAATGACTTTTCCCCTAATAACTTTGAAGTAACAACTAAGATTGATTTAGTGAAAGAACCTAGATAGGGATGCACTCGGCAGTTTTTTGCTTATATTGAGCAGATGCAATTGCTTTTCATCCTAAAAATGGAATATCTCTCTTTGGATTACTTTTTTTGTTGTTTTTTTTTTTTTTTGAACAGTCAGGAAGTCAGGAAGAGTGCTAAGAAACAGAAAAATCTATCCAGAGCCAGAGTTTAACCTGATCAGTGGATAAAGGTAAGGGATAACTGGGTATTGGATAGTTTTTTACTCAAAGGTTTCCTCTACAGAAACCAACCAACCAACCAACCAACCAAAAAAAACAACAAAAAACCAACCAAACAAACAACCCCCCCCCCAAAAAAAAAGCAGAGCAGCATGCAGATTTGATGGTCTCTGTACCCCCACGAAAAAGATGGACAGGCGTATTGCTAACTCTGTCATAGCACAGGGTACTCTCCATCTTGAGGCAGGGATATCAAGAGTTATAATGCAATTTTCAAGTCCTAACTGCCTCTACACTTTATGAGGAACATATTTAGATGACTTCTAGTGAAACAACATGCACAGAACAGATGGAAAAGTAAAGACAAGAAAAAAAGCCACCATAAAAAGGATCTGTTTGCTTTAGCAGTTCCCCGTACTGATTTAGAGGAAATCTTTTAGATGCTGTTTAGATTTTTTCTGGTTTTAGTACAGCAGATTTATGCAGTGTTTCACATCATCCCAGGCAAATTTCTGGCACTTCATAGAGAAGTACTTCATACAGTACTCAGATGGCAATTTTTAAAAGAAAAAACTGGTTATCCATACAAGCATATAACTTTTTCATTATTCACTAATTCAACTTTATCTATGTAAAGCTATTCAGCTATATTGCAAATAATTTTTCTCTGCTAGTACAAGTTACTTATGAAAGTACCTTGTGATAATATGTAAATTCAAAGTGCATCTGCACTGATTTCAGGGAACTTCACAAGCTGCAGATTGTATGACAGCTAAGCCACAAATCATTTAAGATCCAATTGAATTTACTAGACTTCATCAGTTCCTTAAGCCTCTGAATAAGGATGCCTGTGTCCTTCTGGTTAATGATCACCCAGAATTTCTCCTGTGAGAGAAACAATACTAGGAAAATCCATCCGTTTTAAAAAATGGCTAGTAAATATAGCTTTAAAGGAACAAGGTCCCTTGAAGGAATTAGGGACTGGTTAAGAATGTTTTTTGGAATGTCTTTAGGCAACACAAAGCACATACAGGCAGCGTTTCCTCACTCTATGCAAAACCTTGGTATAGTTTCTAGCTTATGCATGCCACTTCTACCTAGACAAGTCTTCTCTATGTGAACTGTGATAATGACAAAGATGATTTTAGATCCTCTTGAAGTATACAGCATCTTCTTTTAAAATGCGTTTCTGATATGTACCCATCTTTCAGTTAACACTTTGCCATCTCTGCAGTGCAAAGCTTCATACCAGATGATGCTACAAATGTCTTTTCCATGTAGGGATATCCATATCTCTTCATTCTCATAGTGTACTATCAAAATAAAGCAGGATAGGAAACTGCAAATAAAACACACCTCCCTGCAAAGAACAGGGCTCTGACGAGCCAACTGTTAAGTGCTTAACTGACTCCTATAAAGTGAACAAACTCAATTCCCACAGAAGCTGTTAAGCTCCTCACAAAATCATGCCTTTTGTCCAAACTTGTAGCTAAAACATTCTCATCTTTTGTGCTGTCAAGTTTATCATGCATATGTGATAGTGCCTGAGTGTTAATTTACTCTAAAAAACACATCCAGCAAATGTTAGTATGAATCACAGCTTTTTCCCACAAGCCAGACAGATTTTTCCTGTGAAGCAATTACATATTTGACAGGTTTTCATTTTTTTTTTTGCCAATAGTAATCATATGACACCACAGATAATCAGCACTTAATAACAGCAGTGTACACTCACATATCCATTAGAGTAACAAACATATGTTCCAAAGCAACATGTCACTTAGCACAAAACACTTAACATATCATTGGAATTACACACTTACACTGAAAATTACCATAATAAAGAAAAATAGGTCCTTTATCCCTTCCTAAGCAAAAGAAAGTTGTTAGGTTTTTTTTAAAAGGTATACCACCCTTCCAAGGTTTAAGACCCTAAAATAATAAATGCTCAGAAATGTTGAGGGCATTTGACTACTATTTCCTTGAAGATGAGTGCATTGGTTTCTTATACCCTCCCTCTACACCTTCTAACTTGCAAATTTTGCACAAGCTAACACTGGGTAGACATGGAAGAGAGGCTTACTAATTATACCAAAATGTTTCTCACCTAGATTCACACACCTAATCAGCAGTGCAAATCACTGCTTGACCTTATCACAAGGCAAAGAGAATCACTTTCAAAAATTTATCCCTTGCCATTTCCCAGACAGATCTCCACCCTGCCTCCCGGGTATGAATTACAACAGGTTTGGTGGCTGACGCTCCCTTCCCAGAGCCATCTGTCTTGTTCTCTGAGCAGAGCTGAAAGTCTTTCTGGAAGAGTATGTGAAAACCGCACCAAGCTTTCATGGCACAGTGGCACCCCACCACAGCCAGCTTACTCTCTTTCACTTGGAAAATCACAGTGTTTATTGTTTTTACCAGGGCAGTCTCAATCATGTTATCTTGGAGATTTCTGCTCCTGACGTGCCAGTATGGAAACTAAAGAATTCTCTCCTTCAGGTTCAAGAACAATATTCTGGCTGAGTTCAAACAACTGCCACCTTTCATTAAGGAGAATTTAAAACTCTGCATACATGCTAATTAATTCTCATGTGTCATACTCCTAGGACATCAAAAGAAATATTTTGGCATTTATAAATGCAAGCCGGCACAACAATTTTGTCCACCTACCTATCCAAATTCTCAAATTTCATTTTGAACATAAAGATAATTGTGTGATACTTTTCATAAATAAAGAAAACAGAAACCCTGTGCATTGCAGTTCAGGCAAGCACATGTGTGCATCTGTGTGATTGTGTGCATATGCTCATGTGTGTGCATCCTCGTACTTTGTAGGGGCCAAGCTTAGCAAAAAGAATCAAAAGCATGCAACTCTTCAATTTCCTTCACATATTTTTAGAAAGATAAAAATAAACCCTCTGGAATTTAAGCTATGGTCAATAAAGAAGAAAATTCCCTGTATTTATATTTGATATTCAAGTAAACTCTAAACTTGGTTATAGAGCAATATAAATGCAGATGTAACAATGAATTCCTTCCCACACAAATGCAAATCCAGTCCCTTTGGATTCTGATGCGCCAGAGAGCACCTGCCAAATAGTTGTCCATACTGACAACTGGGACATTAGTTAGAATTCTCCTACACATCAATATTCTAGCACAAACACTCAGAAACCCAGCCACACTACAACAGCCTGAGCCTTGGTATAGTACATTACTACCATTAAATCAAGAAACTATATTCCTATTTTAAATCAAGAAACAATATTCCTATTTAATACTGTACCTTGTTATTTCTTCTTTAAGTTTACATGGATCTTCTGCATAGAATTTAATGCCAAAATACAGAGTGTATGGTGGTCCAGCTGAGGGAAAAAATATTTGATGCAAAAGTTAGTTGTTTTGAACTGCTAATCATTATTAACTGTTACTAGTTAACAACGAAGGAGCTACTAAGAAGCCTAATTAAATATTTTACGGAACATGGAAGTTTCTGAAAAAAATCTTGCATCTGCATGGCAAGTCCATACACAAGATTCATAACAAGAGAGAGAAAAAGATATTGTTATTATTTTCCTAGTATTGTGTTTATTTATTCACAGCTTTTCTGGCTATTTGAAGATTTTACTTATTTTGAAGATTTAACTCTAGACTTTATTGCTAACTTACTATTTCTCCATTTTTTTTTCACTGCTTGATTTTAATCTTTAGAAAACTTTTTCCACTGAAACTTTAAAAAACTAACTGTACATGAAGTGTGATTCCCTGTCATCATAATACGGAATATTAATCCCTTCCATAATTTCAATTATCTTATGGACCAACTTTAATTATTTGCCACTTTAATTAAAAAAATATTTGGAAAAGCTTCTGTAATTCACCTTTTAAAAACTTTATTGTTCAAAAAGATTCAGTCAACTCAGAGCAAAAATTCCCACAGCTACATTTGTTCCATGCATGCTCCAAATGCTTAAGTAAAATAATATTTTCATTATGTTTAATTATAACAAAAAGAACAGGCCTTGTGTCTGTGATATCTGAAGGATAACAGTAACAGCAGACATTCTGTTATCAGTAAGAGGCATTACTTTTACTTTCAGAAGCAAAAAGGAATCTAAGTTGACTATTGTATGGTATAGTACAGTATGAGATGGGTAAATTAAGAATACTCCCATTTATTATCCTAAAAGAGAATATAAGCACAAAGAAATATTTGCACAATGATTACACAAATTATTGGAAAATTCTGGTATGCTCCATCTCTGCGTGATATTTGGATACAGCTATGAACAACAGTTAAACTTGTTCAAGAACTATCAATCTGTTGTGACTAGAACATAAATATTGTAGAGGCTGTATACATGTAAACATTGCCTCTGTTACTTCACCTTCAGATACTTTCTTTAACCTCCAATTAGATACATACTGTTTATCAATTCTTTATGTTCAGCAAGGGTCTTTGCAGGATCCAGCCAGTACTGTGAGACAGAGAATTATGGAAATTAGTCACTAAACAAGGAAAATCAGTGCAGAACAATTGCAATTCTGTATTTATTGATACTTATTAGTAGACTGACACACTTGAGTCTGCTAACGGCTACCTCCTGCCTGATTCTGATCAGAGAAACACACCAGCTTCTGTGTTCCTATGCAAGTCTAACGTTGCATATCTTCTCTGGGGGTAGGAGTCTCCCCAAGAGGAAATCTTTTGGGTAAAAGCCATCACATTTCAGTCTTGTGACAAGCTGGCTCTGCAGAAGTACCATACTAGGTAGTTGTCGGTGTCTACCTGGTCAGCTATAGGTAGTATATGGATGTGCAACCTTGTTATTTTCTTTCTGGGAGATTGACCTAAGCAGGGTAACTCTAACCTACAAGGAAAGACTGGAGAGTCTTCCCATGTTTTTTGAAAACAAAAAACTGAAGGGGGGAATAGGTGTAACAGCACTTTTCCAGCACCTCAGAAACTGCACAAAAAACAAGTGTCTGAGTTTCCTTCGTGTCCACCAAGAACAAAGAAATCAGATTAACAGTAAGGAAGAAAAAATTAGTTTCAGTTTTCAGAAAGGCATTCTAGTAGTAGGGGCAGAGGACAACTGGAAATTGGCACCAATTTAGAGAGGGCACAGACTCTTCACTGGACTGCTTACAGGACTAGTTGCACAAATGTGTCAGAGATGGTCGAGGTATGCCACAACGGGATGAAATGCCCAATGTTTTTTCATACCATCTGATCAACAGACAGGCCCCAGTATAACTTCTCATCAATTACTCTGCCCTGACTTAATAAAACTTATAATAAAACTTATCCTGGTGTTACTACTGACCACAGATCACCTGTATACTTCACACTATGGCCACACAGGTCACCAGTGCCCTGGTCTTGTAATCCCTACAGCTAATTTTTTCTTCCTTAGCTTAACATTTCCATGATTCAGTTTTGGAAGAAGGTGCAGAGGCAGCTGCCAAGATGATTATTGTCTTCCTTTTCTTCAGTCCTCTTCTGTCATACACAAATTTTTTTGATAAGCTGAGATTGGCACTCCTTCTTAAAACACAAAACAAAAAGGCTGCAGAACACAGCTGCTAAAATGAACAAATTAAAGCAAACTGAATCTACCCCCTTGGTAGCCACATCTTTTTTACATGAACAGCTACAGAGACCAATGACCAAAGACTCTTCTTACTTGCCCCCCTGAACTAAACATACAGAGAATAAGAATATAATAATTCATAAAAAAATCTCCTCTTGTCCAGAAAACATCATTAATTTGACAAAATGTGAAAATAACTACTTCCATCAGCTGCTGACCCACCTGCAATAGAAACAACTGTATGCCTTTTTCTTGGCCATTACAATTCCAAATCCTGAAATGCTTATTTATTAGAAAATTTCCTAAGTTTCTAAGGAAAAAAATCATGTATATGCATCAGTATATACATCTATATATATATAAGTATCAAATATACCTATATATTTACCTAGCTATTCAAATATTAACCCTCTTAACCTGAACAGAAGTTGGGAAGGAGAGAAAAACTTATCATACTTGTTCAAACATTCTATTAGAATTCCTAACCAGAAATATAGCACAACAGGCTAACAAAGAGATTTTACAGTCAACAGGCAGCAAAAAAGGCAAAATTACTTCGCAGTACACATTTGGCTAAGTGATACAGTCATATGGTGGTCTGACCTCTTCTCAAACTGCAGTATGAACAACACACTGTCAAGTTAACTTGCTTACCATTAACAGATTTGTGTTTCACTAAGAAAGATCAAAACTGTCCTGTTTCAAAAATGAGAGCAAAATCTATCAGGAAATAATTCCTTCATTAAGGACTCCTGAACTGAAACTTTCTTCAAGGCATATTGCCTTGTAGTCCTCTTCGCAGTTTACCTTTCCATGCATAGGTAGTTCAATTATTTGTAAAAAAAATAACAGCAATCAATGGATCTTCATTCATTCATAATTCCAAGATGAGTACAGAACAGTTAGATTTCTGATTGCTTCTACACCCTGAACTCCGTCACCCATGTGATTCAATTAAAGACCATACAGACACCTGTAGACAACACAACCAAAACAGAGCTGCATTGGAACTTGTAATCCTCACTAGGCTGTATTTGGCTGACAAGCAAAATTGTATTTTTTCTATGGTCTTCTGAAGGTAATTTCTGTGCTTGTGGGAGTCAGGCAAACTTAGAAGGAAAACTGCTAGTTCAGATTTAAGGCGAATCTGAAGAGAGGAGAGGGAACAAATCTGGTTATTTGTATCACTAAACACTAATCCTCTCCTTCCCCCAAACTGAGCTACCAGGAGGAACTGTACTCCCACCCCTCACCCTTGTAAAAGACACAGCTGCTAATGAAAATAAGTGTCAGCTGGTATGAGGAAAGACACACTTCTGAGGTTACTATCATATGCCTTGAGACCTGCATGCTGCATAAGTGAAGTTAAACACTTCAGCTAAGACTAGGTTACTCCTGGGACAGAGGGTGGGGGGGAAGAGAAAAGAATTTCATCTGCCTTCTCCAGTAAATATTTAGCATTGTGGCAATGCCACAAACTCATGCCTAAAATCACTATGCAGCTATTTATTACTTCAAAGACTGCCAAAATTTTCATGAAGAATGCGAGGGGTGAGTGGAGTACAGGGAGATTCCTATGCTTTATTTTTAAGCCCTAGGTAAATGGAAGTACATGGATAATGAAAAACATTTTTCAAATCAATGTTAGACAATAAAGATGAGAATATTTACAAAACCGTGAACACTGAGGCAACAGAGCCTTCTGGGCACACATACATAGTAATGTGTACTAGATACCTGTTAAATGTTTGCCTATACATATAAATAGTATCGGGTATAGTTACAGTTTTGAGTTCACATGTTAAAGCACCAAGAGAAATGGAACAAAAAGGCAGAGTGTCCTATTAATCCATCGCACTTGTACAGCAGGTGCTGACAACAAACCCTGCATTCTTGAATGTCAAAGCAGCTTCAACATGCAGCCTCACTCTTTTTTATCTGCTTGGCAGCCTGCAAGCCACTTCTCAGTGATTTCCAACCTGCATCTCAACTGCACAGACAGCAAGAGGCTGATAATACTTATAAACAGCTCTCTGCAACAGCAAACGGGTGGAGGGCCCACTACATACCCATCCAGCTCCAGGGTATGAATTATGTCAATCTGAAAGGAGAATTCAATGGGTACAGAAGAAAACAGAAAAAATTAATGATTTTTAAATAGTCCCGATCGATGCAACTATTTAGTTACTAAAGTGATGCCTACAACATCATACAGTATCAGTTTAAATTTTTTATTTACTAAGACTGATTATAAATGTACAAGGTTATTAAAGAAAGTAATTTCCTTTTATTTTTTATGTAGAAATTAGAACAACATATCTAAGACTCTACCGTCCTTTGTATTTTTACAAATCTGACTCCCATATGAGCCAGATGTGTAACTAGTATGCACCCAAGCACTATGCACTATTTAATATTTAGCCCTTTAAAATTACTACAAACATTTTTTCTACAAATCTGGAATACTCATTCTTTGTATCTGCATAGGGTTAAACCTGGGTCAAATTCCATAAGCTGTTTGGAACAAAATATTAACTAGGTTGAAATGTTTGCTATGCTATCAATCAATAAAGTAGCTGGTGGAGTAAAATCTATCAAATTCAAACTAAAACCTGGGCTGTTGTAATCAGATTCTTCCAAAGCTGTACTCATTATGCCACACAATCCAGTTTTTGCTAACCTTTCCAACAGGAAAAACCTCGGCTTTCAAAAGAAAACCCAGTATTTTCAATTATAACCTGAAATTATCATTATTTTTTTCACAGTCTAAGAAAACACTAACAATTATAATTATGTTGTCACTTTTTTTCTGCAAATATTCAGTGCAAAGAATCTAAATCTGTCCAGCCCAAGACATCCTCATTATACAACAAATGTTTAAACCATATTGCAATTCCTATATATAAATATGTATTTAATACTTCTGGGTTTTCTTTATTAGAATCTGCAGTTATATTAATTGTATTTAGTGTTACATCACCAGTGTAATTTGTTGATCCTGCAACATTCTGAAAGGTTGTTCTTTCTGACCTTAGCTCACCTGTTGTAAAACAAAACCCAACCTCACTGCCCAGGCTTTTTTAGTCTACTGAAATTTTTATTTTAAAAGTCCAGCTTCTAATAAATATTATCAGTGCCTTTTCCCTCCACTGGCTATGCCATCTATTTTAACAAGTATAAAAATTATTTTTCTTTCTATATAATTTAGTATGCCATGCTTGTGGGCAAATGTAAAATCCATACATAAAAAAAACAAGCTAAGCACGGTTCTTTTTTTTTAAGAATTTGAGATCAAAATAGGTTGTCAGCTGGGGATAAACCACAACAACACTGCATTAAAATATGACAGCAATTCCCCAAAGAACAGACATTTTTGACTGTAAACAAATATATTTGTTAAAATCATGCCCTTTCTAAATTTAGGTTACATACATCCTGTTCAAGCTGTAACCCTATGCAATTTGGAATGGTAGCATGACAGAGTGAGCATGCTGCAGTTTCTTTATTGATCAGGCTGGATGGATCAAGAAACAACTATCCAATATATTAGTTTGCAAAGCAGGGATATGCAATTGATGGCACAGGCTTCTGTGCTCAACTGTGCCACAGAAGACCTGGTCTTTCACTGCAGCACTGTAGAAAGTTCAGCTTCACAAGAAAACAACTGCGTCTCCCCTCTGTCTCCATGTGCTCTCTGGGCTATTTAGCTGTGAAATATGTTCCCATGGGCTGCCTCCTACCTGCTGTGCTGTCAGGTCTGTATGCTCAAAACAGAGCTTCTTCATAGCATCTGCACCACGGCGTGCACAGATGGTACAGAGAAAAAGTGATGCTCTTCACATGTTAGCTCCAGAGCAGTTCACACACGTTTGCACAGCACTGCAACTGAACTAAGGAAATTATCTTGGCTGTGATGCTGAATTAACATGGTGATAGTGATTCTGTATTTGTATTTCTCCCCTTATAGCCTTAGGAGTATCAGTGTGCTGTACTTTGTGAACATAATAGCTCAGGTTAGCATTATATCAGATAAGAAAAGAAGGATATTTGTGTCACAAGCTGCTGTACAATACAGACATCCTTCCTGCAGTTACACCTTGAGCAGATTTAGCATGAGCGTTTGGTTAAGGATGGTGAGGGTAAAGCCTGACCAGTGTGAAATTGTCAAATGCAGCCAGATTTCTGGAAGAAAGAAGAAATGTTTTTATGTCACCAGACCTCTAAAATGCTTTTGACTGTCTATTTTCTGTAATAAGGAAGTATCTTTTTTTTTTTTTTTTTCTTTGTAAGAGAAGCTCTAATAGCTTTTGTGATCTGGCAAGGAAATGCCTTTGGGCTTCACAAGTAACCTTCCCCTAATCAAATTCTGCTCAGCTTTTCCTGAAATATTATGCATTAAGATTGCCATTCTCTCTTCTCTGTGGGCCTGAAGAAAATATGTGCCTCCAGCCAGAACAGTAATTAGTGTGACTATCCTCAGGCACACTCAAGATGCTCCAAAGGCTGTAGTAGGGAGGAGCACCCAAGAGCTGCAGCACAGTGGGAACAAGAAGTGAGAGGGGCAGAGGACCTGCATGGCCCTCGCATCAGTGGCTTCCCTGGCATTTACCATGGCTCCTCATCTACTAAAGGACAGATACATCACTGTGCCAGTGGTTTCCCCAAACACTAAAGCCATGAGAGACTAAACAGTTTCCTAAGCCATCTTTAGCTTCTGCAACACAGATTCTGGTGATTACGTCTCACCTGAAAACATCAGATGAGGCACAACATCCCACATTTGTGTCAGATGAAGCAGAAGACAAAATGCCCCATCAATCAGAACCCAGCTGACCATCCACATTTAGAAGCATCAATTCAGGTCTCAGCTCAGCCTACCTAAGAGTGTCCACAGTCTCTGCAGCAATGCAAAAGGCTCAGGATAAGGCCTGATTATGAAGCACAGAGATTCAGTGGAAAGCAAAGAAAACTGGTCTTTCTTTTAAAGTATTATTTCCACCAAAAAAGTATTCAAGCACTGTTAAAAAGCATGATGTACTTTGCCAACCCAAGCACCTAGAGGTTAGGAAGCATCACTGACAACCTGCAGCATTTGTTCAACCCATCTGTCCATTCAGGTGTAGTTTTATATTACAGGATCTTTAATTTTCAAATGTTACATTATTACAAAACACTTTTTATTTTTCCTTGAGTCCTGTCTTGCTCAGAGCACAAGATAGATGTAACCTATTGTCAGCTTTTAGTTTTCCAGAGCTTGGTTTTGCAAGTTAAATGCTGTCCTTTTGCCATGGAGAATTTGGAGGAACCTGGAATGTTAAGTGAAATTTGTGTAACATAACCAAATTACTACCCTAGAGAGAGTGTCATCCAATTCATGCTTTACCTTAAACTTCCCAGTCTTCCCAGTGCCATCCAGTTCTGTCAGTCTGCTACATCCAGCTAGTCTCTCCCACATGCTAATGTTGTTAACTTTTCAGGAAGAGAACATTTAATGTTATGCATTCATACACTACATAGCACAGTGAAACCTTGTTCACTGATTAGAGCTCTACTGCTACTACTAAAATAATTATGATACCACCCACATAAGAGGTAGCACACCAACACAGCACTTAAAAGACCACCTGGAAGTGCTGAGGCATGCAAAAGCAATGGAAAAATATCAAGTTCTTCAAATCCTTAATAAAAAAAACCCACACATTTCTTTTGTGACTAGGTTGCTTTCGTTAAATTACAGTTTAGTTCACCCTCCTTTATTACTCAGTTAAATAGATACAGTGTGACAAAAAAACCTGACGGACCAAATAATAAAGTCATTTCCACAGCAAACAAGCAGTGCATTAATAGGTGGTCAAACCTCCAAACATGTTTCTCTGCCTGAGACTAACTCAGGATCATGGTTTTAAAACTAATTAGCAAGGTAACCTTTTCCTCCTTCCCTGAGGAAGTCTGCTGCAAACAATCCAAAACACAATTCAAAATTCAAATCTAAGCTTCTTGCCAGCTGTTATAGGACTAATTTCCAATATAGGACAGTTTTAGCCATGTTAAGTGTGCAACTGAATATATGTTCACTGTTAAAGTACAAGGTGTTTTTTGTTACAGGGAAGCTTTTCCTTTATACAGGACATTTTTCAGAGCTTACAAGATTTCACTAAAAATATCAAGCTAGCAACATTGTCATAAAACACATAAGATGAAACACGGTAGCACCAGTTTACTCATTTACAAGATTTCTAAGTAAAATAGCATCAACTTTTAATTACCCATACATGGGCAACCAAAGGAACAGGCTTTTTCACCATATTTTGCTACAGCACAGCCCAGGTGCAAAGCCTGCATCACAAACTCGGTTGTTCAGTCGCTGTGGCAGCATCTGCATGGCAGGGCAGGTGCACCCTGTAACACGGCCCCTGCTGTGGTCTCTGGCTGTGTCTCCTGGCTGCTTCCAAGCAGCATGTCAGGACAGAGCTGATGGGTGAACTGCACTCCCACTCACCTGGGATTTCCCTGCAAAGAACACCCACAGGCAGGGCACACAGAGAGCATTCTCTGTGTGAGAACACAAGGGATGCCAGTGCAGGAGGCAGAGAAGCCACAGGTTGGCAGACCACCATGCACGGAGCTCCGTAAGTGGGCTAGCACAAAATGTGTCCCACAACATGACCAGTGTTGCTGCAAGAGCAGGCAAAAAAAGGAAGTGGGATGAATGCCTTCCTAATCCATGGGAAAATTAAGAAGCTCAGTGGGTTCCTGACCTTGGCTGGCCAGAGAACAAAGACGAAGCCGAACATTAAATTTACACCGTTGGAGCATCATGTGACAGAAAAAGGCACAAAGGCTGCATTTGTATTTGGAGAAGCTGGGTTACTAGCATTATGGCCTACAGCTCATGCACACTACCATAATACAAAATGCACTGCTATACAATCAAATCATAGAATCACAGAATCATAGAACCATAAAATGGTTTGGGACCTTTAAGATCATGTAGTTCCAACCTCCCTGGCATGGTCAGGGATACCTCCCACTGGACCAGGTTGCTCCAAGGCCCATCCAACCTGGCCTTGAACACTTCCAGGGTGGGGGCAGCCTCAACTTCTCTGGACAACCTGTGCCCGTGTCTCACCACCTTCACAGTGAAGGATTTCTTTAGTTTGAAACTGTTACCTCATCATATCACTATATGCCCTTACATAAAGTCCCTCCACAGCTTTCCTACGGGCCCCCTCCAGGTACTGGAAGACCATTACAAAGTCTCCCTGGAGACTTCTCCACACTGAATAAGGCAACTTGCTCAGCCTGTAATCATAGCAGAGGTGCTCCAGCCTTCTGAGCATCTTTGTGGCTCTTCTCCAGACTCGTTCCAACAGCTTCATCTCCTTCCTGTTTTGGGGCCCCCAGAACTGGACACAGTACTCCAGGTGGGGTCTCACAAACAAGAGAGGAGCAGAGGGGGAGAGTCACCTCCCTTGACCTGCTGGCCATGCTGCTTTTGATGCAGCCCAGGATACAGTGGCTTTCTGAGGTGACTGAGATAGCCTGGCTTTCTGGGCTTAACAATATTCTCAAGTATTAAATGGGATGTAGCTTTCATTAAGGAGATTGAGATGTATGTATGAATAAGGGATAATCTCCTAATGACCAAAATTCCAATTTTCTTAATTCTGAAGATTTAATAATGTTGAGTAATTTGCTCTTGCTGTCAAACTGAATTTCTTTCTGATTTCCAGATGGCTCAGTCCAACCCATTTTTACACTTAGACACATGAAAGAGGAGTGTGTTAAACACAAAGTAAGAAGCAAGTCCTCATAAGCACAAGATGTCAGCATTCAGAAAATGAAAAGAAATGCCTCAAGATTTCTCATTGGTTAGGATCAAAAATACTGGTTTTAACCGTCTACCCTTAGTTGATAGATGAATCTGACTTTCATCTCCATGGAGTGAAACCTGGTTAGATGCTTATCAAGGAACTAAATTTAAAAATGTATAGATTATTACACAGAAACAAAGATATACTGAGGAGAGAAGTGCGTGACTCTCAGTCTGTTCTGACTTCAGTCTCTGCATGTTCAGCTTCTGCTAAACAGAAGAAACTGGCAAACAGTTAGCCAATTCAATAATTTATTATTTTAGGTGACACATGATAGGTCACAGTCTTGTGTAGGACTCTCAGCACACTACAATGACTTTAAATTAATGATTGCTTGACTTAATTTAACAAAAAGCCAGGCATTATTCCCTTTATAAAATCAAAATATGTGAAGATCACCCTGTGAATACATTGCTGGTCCTACCTGCTGACCATCCTCTGCTTCTCACCCCTGCAGCAAAACCTTCACAGGCCATTTAGGGTGGACACTCACTCCAGACGGCAATGCCCCAAGACAGAGGCTGCTTTGGCTGAAATATCTCCACCTGCTTTCGATTTTCTTGCCTATTTAGGATGGTAATGGTGAGCCTCTGTCAAGAAGGCTGGTGAGACCACCAGCTCAAGGATGCAGGGATGGTTTAGGTGGAGTGAAAACATCATTGCCCACACCATGACTGCTGCCAGTGAACACGCAGACACTTAGACCAACTCTGAAACCAATACACTGAAACAGGCCAAGTGAAGCCAGAGAGCATAGTGCACCAAGAACTGGCTTCATGGCACAGTGTAAAAAGGGGAAAACTATTAATCCTATTATATCACAACTTTGTACTACTTATACTTTCTTCATTTAGTCTTCAACAATACTTAGCATTTATTTCTGTACCTATCTAGGTTAGTAATGGTTATTCCTTGACTTCAATGCACAAACAAATTCTTACTGGAATCCTGAGTCAGGAAATTACAGAAGTTAGTGAAAATCTGGCAATGTAACACTCGACAGGCAAATAGCACAAACAGGGCAAATCCTACATATGGAAAATCCAATTTGCCGTGTCTTTTACTCACTGTTTGATGACTTCGGTCACAGTAGCGTAGTCCAAAGTAATCTATCTCCACGAGGTTTAAGTGACGAAATACGTAGCCCAGGACAACGGACCCTTTCGTTGACTTCTGTGGGAAAGAATTTACAGAGCCTTTTCACAAAGATGCTTTGCCTTTGTCAGCTATGTGCAGTGGCATTCATGCATTCAGTTAGCTTTGTCTAAAGGGGAAAAAAAAAAAAAAAAAAAAAAAAAAAAGGAAGGCAGATCCCAGTGTCTTTAACAAAAATTTCAGCTTTACAGAAGAAAATATTTTGTCCTTCTACGTGTTTGATCAATTGTTCTTTAACTGCTATTAGGCAGTTGACGGGTCAGTAGTTACAAAATACAGAACAAACCAAAAAGTGCTCAAGGATACTCGAATAAACGTGATGCTGGAGAACCTAGCATTTTTCTAGAAAATTTCTGTTCTCTGATAAAAATCTTAATCCCCATGACATACTTTAATTCTAAAATCATACTCCTTCCAGCATAGGGCTGTCACTCAAACCATGTCAATAAAGATCCAGATGCAAAACTTTACCACTGAGATTTAAATTATCCATCATTAGCTACTCTGAAGGTTAGGTTTTTTTAGTTTTCTCTTAAAATATTTCTGATAGTAGAAGTGAGAGCAATCCAACACCCTGAATTGAAGTACTTCTGTTGTTTTCTTGAACAATACTTCATTAAGGGTCTACTTCAGAGTTTGCAAAAAATGGTGGGAACAATATTGCAAACATTGCACTGTTCAGAATGCATTACAAAAAGTTCACTTCCACCTGAATGCCTCTTATTTGTCAGTTCATCTGACAGACAACAACAAACAAACTAGGAAGATTGGGAATAAGTACACAGAATGATCCACCCTCAAACTCAATGAGAGCCTTTGACTATTATAGTCCTAAATTCCACAAGAAAATATGGACTTAACTTGTAATTAGGTTTTAGTTGACTGCTTCATATTGCGTAAACTGTTTGACTGTAGTAAAATCACTACAGAGAGAAGAAACAGAAAGAGGAAGCTATCAGATATTTTTTGTGTTATTTTACTTTTTAGACTACTAGCAAATAATTTCAAAATTAAAATTGCAAATAATATTGATTTAAAATAATTTAATCTAGCTTTGCTGTTGAAGTAACACTAACAGTGACAGTGATGATGCATCCGTTTATTTCAGCTTGTGGATTTGGTCAGGATTTGTGTCTAGTCATATAGGGCAGAGTCAACACAACAATTTCTCATAGCCATTCACACACTAAGTGAGTAAAGTTTTTTAACTGCTTTTGATTTTTATTGCTATGCTGAGAAAACATAAATGCCTCTTCATTTATTCTCTTGACACACTCTGTTGAAACTTCCACTGTTGCAGAAACAACTGGTCCAGTAGTGGGGAAATGCTGAGTAAAACCATTCAACTGGCAATGGCTGGGGATTCTCCACCCCTGCATCACTCAGCACCTCAGTTATGCTCAGCACTTCAGTTATCCTCAGCCAAAACATAGTCTGTGCAGTGGTCTCCACAGCCCTCCTGGCCAACCCCTTTCCCATCCTTCAGCAATGCCTGCATGTGCATACAACAGTGCCTTCCCAAGGGAATTGCCAGGATGAGGATCAGGTATTCCCACAACTCTCTAACCTCACCTTCCTTGAGCTTGAATTTTCCCAGCACTGAGGAGCAGGTAAGACACTGACCCTTCCTGAAACCACTGCAACCACATCTTCCATTAAGTTCTCATTTTAAGCCACATGATTTCAAGGTTTCATTCAAGCAAACTGCCTCCTCCAAGTGGAGTTAAGAAAGCGAGGTTTTTTCTGGTTAATCCCTAGATGGCTACTTCTCAGTCCTGTAATGCGTTTTTACTGCATTTGAATAAAGTTTTGCAAACTAAGAAAAGCCATCTAATTTCTCCTAAATTACAGCAAAATTTAGCAAAACTGCAAACTGTAACTATCAAGATGTTAACAATACTACATTCATTTCACATGGCATTGCAAAAGTTACATAATCTGCCTTGCATTAAGCTCAGACTTGCTAGAGACTTGCATTCTTAGAGGTAAACCCAAGTATACTTGAAAATACCATAAGCAAGGCTTTCAAGAGAGAACAAAGAATTGTTCAAATGAGTCATAACATCTTACTTTACATGTTAGTACTGTGGATTCATAAACCAGAAAGGCAAGTTTCTACTGGCTAAAGAAAACAACAGCCAGAACATTCAGGAAAGATCTGATATAATTGTTGGGCTTTCTTAAACCACAATCTTTAATCAAAAGAAATTGTTCTTTTAAAAATTATACATGTAACACTATATTCTAACATATTGATATCACTGTGTATTTAGTCACCAGAAAATAAATCTGTCTTCCACACTACTCATTGCTTTTCAGCTACAGTGAGGTTATTCTAGTTGAATATTTTGAATTTTCTCGTTTGTCTTTTATAAAGCACTGAAAGGCCAATCAGATCCATGATCAGTGTTAACTGAATTTGAAGACAAAGCAAGTTGTGCAGAACTGTCTGCCTGAGTAGGAGGCTACTCTGTCTCTTGAACGAAAAGTGTCGGTCATGAATCCTCTTTTTATTTAAAACAGAAAAAAAAAAAACCCACATCACCTCTTTTAGTCCAAGCACCCATCAGGAAACCTTTCTCCTGAAAGTAACTCGACCTACAGACTCTATCTCTTACAACCTCATAAACTCTCAGGATAAAGCAGATGAATTCATGAGCCTTTACCCCGAAAAATTCCAAAAGAAAAACCCCAGAAGAGATACCAGTGCAGTTTTCCATCACCTTCTGTGTACAAAACCAGCAAGGCATAAGGCTCTAAAATCAAAGTTCTTGGTGGTCTTTATCAGCACAGAGCATGCACCCCTGTTCCCCAAGGCAGTTGAGCAGTCAGACCTCAATTTGCACACTGCATGTTCAAGCAGAGAAGACTCTTTCAATTAGCAATGTTAAATGTTTACAAATATTACCTGGGTAAAATGACTTGACCTTAATTTGTAGAATGCATGTCTGAACGGAGAAGAATTTACATTTTTGTTATTTTATATGTGCAGACATCCCAAACACAATCACGTAACAGAAGTAAATACTTTCAGAAACTCAGGATTTAACACAATGCAAACATAATACCACCAGCTGCCCTAAGTATACATCATACAAACATACCATCCAAAACTGTAGTAACCCATCTCTCCCTCTCTCCTCATCTTTCACAGACAGCAAGCATGCCAGCCTTTCTTCAGAGGGCTTTTTTTTCTGAGAACTTCACACGAACTCAGGGACACACACACACTGACCTACCCATCTCTGTTCCCAAGATCTCAGCACAGCACATGGTTCTGGATGTAACCTGCTTCATTGACTTCTAAGTGCTGTATGTTAAGGTGCCCATAGACTCAATTCATTTTTCCTTAAGGTCAACCTAAAGCATTCCACTTAGAAAATGGTATTGTAGAGAAAGACCCAAAGGGGCATCTTATTTTTATGGTTTTCCAGTTAGTGTATCTGTCCTGATACATAAAAAATAGCTGTAAAAGTCCACATAGTGACTAACTCTTTAATAGAGGGAAGACCCTTGTAGTAGGGCCTCTAGCTAGTTAAACCTTTCTGCCTTGTAATTACTGCCTGGAGTGCAGTTTGAGGCTTTTTCACACATTTGTGCTGGTCTGCTTGACTTTGAGAAAAGATACATAGAGGAAAAAAGTTTAACATAAATATTTTACAAAATGTTTGGCTTATGAGAAACTACATCAGTTCTGTGGGCTCCTTTTCTGGGGTAGATACTAGCAAATACATTTACTTGGTACAGTAAAGCAATTTGTACAGGCACATGAATCATAAATGTTCTGAGCAGGAATGACCTGTGAAGACAACAATGGGCAACTAGCTCAAGGAAATAACTAATAAAAAGACACCTAATTTTGAAAATGTAATTTAAAACTTAAAAATGCTTTAAGACTCTCATCAGACACGAATGATATTTTGTATAAGGGCAGCAACTATTTCTGTGTTAAAGGATTCCAGCCACAACAATTTTATTTTAAAATCTGTTAACTAACTTATCCCCTAATGTTAACACTATCCAGTTCATTAACACTGACATTTATGATACTACAGATGAGTTACCAATAATAATGCATTTCAACTTTTTACAGAAAAGAGCTCTTCTGAAGAACTGAATAACAATGAACATTCGTATTATTCTCTTGCACTCTGAACAATTCCTGCATCAAAGAAAGAATCCATTATAATAATAATAACATCATTCAAAAATTCAGCATAAAACCTTTGGAATAGTGAAGATGCTGGGTTACTACTATTTTTCAACTTTTTAGAAAATACCCATGCACATACACAGCTGTATGACCTGTTGTACTTCTGGCAGGCAGGGGCTCTGTGCATCCTGATTAGGGATGCTCCAGAAATAGACCACAAGCACCTGGTGAGGCTGAAGACGAGTGCATGCAAATTTATAATACAGGCACTTTGCATTCACTCTCACAAATTGGAATAATTCTTCATTAATATGGAAGACACGTCCCATGGACCCTGCAAAGGCTCTGAGACTGGCAGAGGCCCTTGTCCCTCTGAAGCTGCGAGCAGCTCCGTGGTTGAGCAGAGCTCCCACGGGTGAGCAGGAAAGGAAGAGAGGGGGACAAATAAGGAAAAAAAAAAGTATCCCTCTCTATTAAACAAGCCTTTCAGATCAGACATATCTTTGACTCTTCTACATCTTTTTCTCTGCTATAAGTGTACCCCAGTGAGGGAGCCCTGCTGAGACATTTCCAAAGGCAGCTCAGGAGGCCTGTAAACCAGAGGTGTCCCCCAGAGGTGGTGCAAGTCAGAATAAAGAGGCTATAAGCTTTCCTCAGCAGAAAACGACCAAAGCCCACCACCTCTATGCATGCAGGGTTTGGAGACAGAGTGGTTTTGTGCTCTGTCTTTTGGGGAAGACTCACCGAGTGCCACATTGCTGTTCCTGGGTGGGCAGAGTGATCCCCCCACTCTGCCTGCTCTAGTAGAGTGGCAGAGTAGCCTGCAGGGCAGCTGCATGTTGAGCTCCCTCTCCCCACCCTGCCAGGCATCCCAGGGCTGGGACCTGATATCTCATCCTCCACCCTGCTCACCCGTGGGAGCTCTGCTCAACCACGGGGCTGCTCGCAGCTTCAGAGGGACAAGGGCCTCCGCCAGTCTCAGAGCCTTTGCTGGGTCCACGGGATGTGTCTTTCATATTAATGGAGAATTATTCCAATTTGTGAGAGTGCGTGTGAAGTGTGTGCCTTCTAAATTTGCGTGCACTTGTCTTCAGCCTCACCGGGTGCTTGTGGTCTATTTCTGGAGCACCCCTAATCACGACGCACAGAGCCCCTGCCTGCCAATAATAAAACATCATCGTATTTTCACTTGCTGCTCTCCTACAGCCTAGTCAATCCATTTCTTTCCACCCATGAATTTAAAAACTGATACTTTTGGTTCTGAATTCAATGGGATCTGCACAACAATCAATCAACACAACTTTTTAATATATTAACTTGTAGTTATATATGAGAGTGCTTATTTTCAGTTTAAGATTTACCTGTGTTGGAACACATTTTCAGTGAAACATACTGTCCTTTAACAGTGTAATGATGATTTGCCACGTCCCCAAAAAGCTTATCTAAAATATTGCATCATTTTTATTAAAATATTTAATTTCCAGTTTGGTTGAGTTTTACTTCTTATTTTAGCTGACACTAGAAAATTTCTTATTCCTGCAATCTTGGCAGAAGGCAAAATTTGCTATCCTAAAAATATGTACATTCCTTTTCTGTAAAGCTTTGATAACTCAGTTGGCACTTTGCTTCCCATAAAACTTATTTGATTCTCCTGGAAACTTAATTCTCATTAAAATTTCTCATGATAATCATATCTAAGGTTGAAAAAAATTGTAACACTTTTTTTTTTTTTTTTTTTAAGACATTCCTCAAGAGAAAGCAATGGAAGATATACTTCAAGTATTTTTCTTCTAAGACTACTTCTGTAAATATGCTTATTAGCTAACCTCACACACAGTAAAAAAAGTCAGCATATTTGCACCAGGAGAGGAGTACATTATCCATTCGCAGGCTGTAATGGCTGGTAATGGGGAACTTTATACACCTTCATTCTCTCATTCCCCTTCTAGAATTTCTGGCTGTCTTGAAGAGCTACTCTCCAGTGCTATGCACTGCATGGGGTCATATTACCATTTTACTGGTTCTGGGCTACATTCAGCTTTAACAGCCTTGACTGAAGAAAATAAAAAAGCCTTTCCATGGGAAAGGAAGGACTCCAACAGACCCGCGGCAGCAGAGGGTGATTAAAAGGACTTATCTGTCACGGCTTTCAGCTGCTCGTCGTCACCCTCTTACCAGTGCTGCCTGCCCCCACTCACCCCCATGCTTACAGCGAGCATGCCTCATTCAGCTGTCAATCAATTCCTGAATCATTCAGCCGTCAATCAGTTCCTTAATCACAGCAGAATTCAACCTTGCCTTTTCAGATAATACAGAATCTGAGCCATATGGTTTTTTTGAGGAATGATACCCTTGCTCATAAACAAACACATAAGGCAAGTGGAACATCCAAATAATGGCACAAAAAATTAAAATTTAAGGCATTAGAGACACTTGCGAACTGCTAATTCACCCTCTTGCATTTATGTACTGTGCCAGTGTTATTACCACCAATTGTTCCCTCCCACCCAAATCACACAGGACTATTGTCATTTTCTCCTTGGCATCTTTCCTCATTCCTAGCTGCCAGTCCTGCAGATCCTTAATTATATCTACCTACCACATCAGGTTCTCTGTTATGTTTTGGATTTTTTTCCTGTTTTCACTAAGCACTTACAGTTCTTTGTCCTTTGCTACCATCTCTTTCTTTCCAGATACCACTCTCCATGCTTATGTTCCCTTGTCACCTACATTGCAACTTCCCTCAGCCTGTCATCCACACTGGTTCCTGCATATACCTTTAACTCCCTGTGCACTGAACCACAGGCCCTTCCTCCCCCCTCTACTCTGACCTTTTGCTTATCTACTTCTTCACTCCATTTCATCAGTATAGCCCTTATCCTCACACAAAACAAGCCAGGAAATTTCTCTGCAGTGCTGGGTTGCAGGCCAGGTAATGCAGAAACACAAATTAACACCTCCAGATGAAAGAAAACTGTTTCCAGCTCTGCCCAAACTCAAGCACCAGAAACACCAATTACACAGATGATGCAGTGGCCGCAGGGAACTCACAGGGTTACATTTTGAGGAAATCTTTCCTCGGTGAAATATTTCAGCATCACAAATGGGATTTTTGTGGGCATATATTTTAAAGAATAGGGACCAACACATCTCTGGCACGGTGACCATGCTAGTAGTGATTATCTCCTTCAACAGCTTCTCAGGCAAAATTTGTCTGGGTTTCTTTTTCTTTGACAGCTAATTTTTTTCCTTGCTTCACTGTTCTTAATATCCAAAGTGCTTTGAATGGGTCTTTGTGAATGAGCAAAGAGTTAAGAACTTGATGACTGGCAACCCTACAGATAAGCAACTTCAGTAGTGGAAAAAACCCTCTCCCTAGCACCTTCCATTCAGAAGGATCCCACAAGCCTTTGAAATCAAATTTATATCTGTTTCCTCAGAGATTTTATTAAGTAGTCAGTACTATTCTGAACTAGTTCTTGGGCACGGAGCAGTAGTGAGAACGCAGCTTTCTTCTTCTGAAAAAGTAATGCACGAAATATCCTCTGTGTTTTTATGGGAAACTGTGGCATATTTTATCCGCTTGTTTTTAGTTTTGTTTTGTTTTGTTTTGTTTTTCTTCCCTGTGACCTCCATTCCTTCCCCTTTTAGTAATCTAACCTTTCAAGTGGTAACTTGATGTTAATCCAAATGAATCAGATGAGGACAGGTTTTTTTCCCTGCTTATTCACACTTTGTTCCCTAAAATGGTTAGTGTAATTTGAAGTGTCTTTACACGTTATGGAAAAACTGCATTTATGTAAGAATACAATTTTCATGTTCACGTACACGGAGCAGTAGGTCACTGCTCAACCAGTCAACATTCAGTAGCTACAAGACCAGCAATACTAATTCTGTGTTCAAAGTTTACAGCACGTAGCATTTCAGACAGCATTCTGAAAAATCTTCTTATTTTGTATGCACTGTGTATCTGCAAAGATAATCCAGAATATTTTTCTAAAATCGTATGTATGACATATCATTATTAATTTGTAGTCACCAATAAAAATAAAATTACTACAGTCTTTTATTTATAATAAATGTTTATAATATAGAGGTTGTTGGGGAAAGATGTTTTTAAATAAGGATACGAACCAAAGGAACTGCTATACCTTGGCTTTGAAACTTATTCCTAGAGCAGATGTTTTTCTTTGTTATGGAACATAAAAGAAACTGAGCACCTTATCCATTGTATAATCTGCTATGTATTTTATAAACATATGTGAGAGAATATACATTGACATATATAGTGGCTGTCTACTTGTACTAACAAAAATGTTCCAAATACTGAAAAAACAAAAATAAAACAAAAACCTTACTTAATCAGCACTTCTGTAATACATCTCCATGTAGAGAAATATAAAGAGATTGTATTCCTGTGCTGTATTTGACTAATTTCTTCACACCCAGTTTACAGGCAGCTAGGTGATAAACACTGTAGAACTAGACCCTTCTTTTTCTACAACTAGTACAAAACTAACAAATGTGTTAAGAAAAGTAGTCACAGAAAGGTGTTAACACCCCAATGATCATAGTCTAAATATTGAGACTAATGAAAAACACATCTTTGCAACATCTTCAATATCAGACTCAAGAGGTTAATTAATAAAAAGCCTCAGGCATGACATCCTTTGCTAGTGAGGGTGGGTATCTGCTGTCCTCTGTGAGTCTGCTCACACATTTCACGCAGGAAGGAAAACACTTTTAAAAACAGTTTTCTGAATACAGACATGAAAACACAAACTTATTTCACATTAAAAAATTTGATCACTACAAGATGACAAAAAAGCACTTAGATGACAAAAAAACACTTAGAACCTACAAGTGATGTGAAAGTCATTCCGATTTTTCACTCAGAGGGAATTTTGATAGAGTGAAAACTTGATACACAAAACAGTATGAATTTTATTACTGAATTCTGAGTCAGAGAATTGTAGATTAGTTTAGATATAGGATTTCAAGCCCTAAGCTTGAAGCCTCCATGTAAGGCCAAGAGCTGCTCTCAGTGGAGTTAAATGTCAGGAGATTATCACCTTTGTTCAGATCCAAGCAATAAGCAGCTCCCGGCTCCCTCCCAGGAATCTAACTGAATAAAAACTGCTTATTGCAATAAAACCAGAATACACTATGAAACTCAAGACTGATGGTAAATCATTACTGTATTGTCATGAGTATCCATCAGAGTACCTACAGTTCTCTTGCAGCTCTACCCTGCCACACTAGATAAACCTCAAATTACCATCCTTTGAAGTTAATTAATTTAAAGTGCTGGATGTGCCCAGCGCACTTCTTTCACAGCAGGCAAATCCTAATATGTTCTGCAGAGCAGACCATTATGTTTCAGATAGAAAATCACAACTTTGATTTTCAGCTTGCTTGAAATGTACCTGTTATATCAATTTTTTAAAACCAAATTATTCATCTCTATTCTGTGTTGAATTCAAGATTTTGGCAGCATTAGTTTTGTTTACATTAAATATAGCTTGCTGTGTGACTTGGACATGATGCTTTTCACACTGAAATCCAAGGAAATAAAAAAAAAGAGTAGGAGGCTCACATCCTTCAGTTTTGATCTGATTGGTTGGGGATAAAATGTGGGTTTCTAAGACTAAAATTAACAGCATATTCTGCACATCTGAATAAAGTAATAGGCTCTAGGTTCCCCCTTGCATTTTAGTTGAGGAATTATTTCTGTAAGTTTTTAAGGCATGCCATTTCTTGTCGACCTCAACCATGACTCTACTTATACTTTGGCAATGGGGAAGTAGATGTGATTATGACTAGGTAGTGCTTCTTAAAGCACTGTTTTGAAGTCAGTGACACTGATATTCCAGAGCAAAACATTACTAAGCACCTTCTTATAAAATAAAGGGTTTTCATTTTTGCATAATTGTTTTCTGGTGATACAAACTCTTACTCATAAAAATTCCATGCAGACAACAAGCACAATCAGGACTGTTACATGAGACAACACCCAAATTCAGAACTTTAGAATACATATAGGTATATATTAGTGTATACCTAAAATTAGTTTAAAATAACTGTTTTGTTTTGTTTTGTTTCAGTTTGGTTTGGTTTAAATGGAAGAGACTGCTTTACTATTTAAACCAACTCCCAAAACAGTGGTGATTTCCATTCCGTCCAGAGCGAGATCTGAAATTTCATCCCATGTAGCTAATAAAAATAGAACAAATAATAAGACTACCAGCAGACTGTCTTCCCACTGAAAGGTGAAGTTCTACAAGTCAAAACCTCCCAGGTAGGTTTCAGTAGAATTTTTCCACCACAGAAGTCTAAACCATTCTATTTCCTAAGAGGTGTTTGCCCAGTATCCACCTACACCACAGTAAAGATTCATCCCAGCACAATTTCTCTGCTCCCAAGGCATGAAGATGCCTTAGCCACAAAAAAAGAATAAAGACACTCATTTATCTGCACTGTAAACTCTACCTTACGATTATGATTTATGCAAATACTCACAAAACAAACATCCTTAAGGACAGTCTCATTCAACTTGCCCATTGTAATGAATCCAGACTCTGTTCACCCAAACACTGGAGGGGCCACACACTGCCTTCCTGTGCTGGAGAGATGATGGACACCAGCCTAAACAACTGCTCCTACTCTGCTGAGCAGCTCTTGGGAGAGCAATTCACCTGGTTTCACTCAAATTAACCAGGCTAGCACAGATCTCTCAGCTAAACTGAACAAACCTAATGGTTTTGACTTAGCAAAGCTTGATAATATCTGTGTCAGAAACCACCAATGAATTTTCAGCTATAGGTATCTAATCAGTACTAAAATTAAAAAAGTACCCCACACCACATGAATTACACTGGGGCAGTGAGCAGCTATCTTAGTCACAGCACAGGTCTCCAAGGCACTTGGTATAGCCAGTTATGCAAAAACTCATTAAATTTTAACAGAAAGGTGGCCAACTCATAGACGTAGCTACACTCCTAAAAAAAAAAGACATATCTAGCTTGGGCCTGGGAAGAATACAGCAGTGATGTGCATGTCATTAATCCAGTAATTAATCAAGAGCTCATTACTTAATGCTAGTGTCTGTGACACTTTTAAGACCAAGCCTAGGCCTGCTGCCATGTAACACCCCACAAATGGCTCTCTTTTGTGGTTGAGGGGACACTATACCAGCATCTTCCCATGTCCCAATATAATTTTTAAAAAACAAAATAAACACAAAACCCCCCAAACCTCATTGATAAATTCCTGACCACCAAAGTTAACTAAAAATATGGAAAACATGCAAGTTGGACACCGAAGGTTTGCCTTGTCATAGGCATGCTCAGACATTCTCCAGAATGAAGTTTTCACTTTTTAACTTTTGAACTGTTTCCATCTATGTGCTTTAGAGTTGTCTAAAGGCTTTTATAAACTTAGCTATTACCTGGCTGCCACTGCTTCCCATGAAAGCAAAACTTCATCTTGAAGAAAGGCAGCACTGACACCATGTTTTGAAGACATTAAAAAAGCCTTAAATAAGCTGCTGACATTTCCTCAAGAAGTGGAATTGATAGTTTTGGGGATGTCACATTTTGGCACAGAAGAGGCACAATATGTTAATCAAGCGAAGACAACAGAAAGCAAGTAAAATTGTAGAAAGCATCACCTCCACTTGCACAGCAACACTGGAAAGTGTCCATCCAAGCAGCTGTGCTCAGAAACCAAGGTACACATTTTGCTCAGTTCAGGGTTGCTGGTTTTAACAACTTCACATTTTTGAAGCAGAAACATCACTTGATTCTAATGTCTTGATAAAAAAAGAGAAGTCACCTGTCACCCTGTTCAGAGTTGAAATGACCCAAAGAGCAGCAGAGATTTCAGCTCAGGCAGGACAACAATAAAGACAACACTGGAGGTGCAGGGGGCAGTTTCTCATCACTATATACCTGAGATAATGCTTTAATGTTTGTTTTCCACCTTTTCTTCCTATCATCATGCAGTACCAAGAGCCCAGTAGTTAAAATAGGTTAATTACCAAAATGACACTAAGGAAGTCTACATTTCAAATATACCCCAGTGAACTTGCATTCATTGTGCAATTGCTTCTTTTAGGCCAGAAGAAAAAAAATTATACTCTTGGTCATTAATTTCAAGTTAATTTCAAGTTCTTTCGCTAAGGATCATAAGTGCATTGCAGCAGATTAACTGAACAATGGCAAAAGAAAAATCCCCATCTGTTTGATTTTATAACTGAACAAAGCCCCTAGAAAGTCAAAACAAAAAAAGTCTAGTGTTTTCAGATTATACCAATTAGAATAGCTTTAGTTAGCTCCACAGGGCAATTCACAACACCTGAAAAGACCCATGTTCCAACAGCTGTTACAAAGCAGTTGGTTGTACTGTTCCAGGTGATAACTCTAAGGGAAAGACTTGAATAAGCTGTTGAAAAGTCAAAAACATTCCTGGTATCCCAAACAGCACAGTACTGGAAGTCTTGCTGTGTTCTTCTATACCTTATTTGTTCCTAGATCTGTCATAAAAGAGAAAATGTATGCAACTCCACTGTCAAAATCAAGCGGCATTACTAGGCTTCAAAATATTTCAAAATTTGACAAAACTGCTGGTAATATACTGCTGGTAATATAGCCATTTTGACAGCAGACAATGAATTTGTTGTGGCCTAATGATACACTCACTACCCAAACAAGATATTACTCAAAAAAAAAACCTGTATTTCACAGAAGCACTTAATGAGGTAACATTTACCAAATTAAGCACTAATCTAAGATCTTATGCACTTAGACTGGAAAGTCTAACATTTCTGTTTTACAGAAAAGCCTGTTTTACTCCAAAATCCTTCCAGTAATTTATTTGAGAATCAGATATATAACAAGCAGAAAAAATATCAACCAGAGCAGATTGCCACTAGAAGTATGAAGAAAACAGATATTTCCCTCCAAGTCATTTTATAGATACTATAATACCAATATTTGCCTGCCTTCATAAGCCACACCTGAAACAGCTAAGACTGGTTGCAGTCAGTCTGGCATATTCACACCTTTACCATTCTGGGAGAGTTCTAGGCTTATTAGGATCAGAAGTTACATGTCAAAGGTCTTGAAAATTGATTATCATAATAACCTAGATAGAGTTAAAAGACAGCTTTTTTGCATATAATGCTTGGGAAGGCATGAAAAAATTCATCTGTATTCCTTGCTCTGTACTGGCTGCCTGAGATATATTGCTTTGATTAAGCCTTCTCTTTGTAAAATTGTGTTGCGAGTCTGGCCTCTCCACCGTATTAAACTTTGAATAATTTTTGAAGAAAATAATTATTAAAGCCACACAGGTAAACAGGATGCAAGTAGACACTTTTGCTGGTTGTAGGCTGCTCTGATATACTAAGAACCACCTTTAATTTCTGAGGAGTGGTTTTCAAGAACAGAAAACAGTATGTCTCACCAGTTTGAGTTGCATTAAAATATCTGGTTTGGTATCACTTGGGACATTATTAATTAAATTGGATAAAGTATAATTCAGTAAAGGAACTATGAAACAGACGGACTGTCTAAAGAACAATAATAAAGAAGAATAAGCAGATTCTTAATTTTTTAAAGGAACATTACTAAAATAAGTTCCCTACAGTTTAAGGTGGAACATACATCACCTAGCATTTTTTGCATTTCTGCAGTTAATACAAATGCTGGCCTAATATTAGGAAGATGAAAGAAAGAGAATAGACACACCTTGCAGAAATAAAAAACTACCTGGACAACAGGATCCATAAAAGTTAAATTCAACCAGACAAAAGCATTCTATGATATGTTTTTACAGACCAAAACTGTACAGCTGGAACTGTTACAGCTGAAACATCACTAAGCAGAAACAAATGGGTACAGAGGACAATGGTGTTTTAATCAAATATAGAACCACTAGCACTTGTCATGACCACCCCAGGTTAGCAGTTTACACGATAGCCTGATGCATCTTCAGTGAAGGTGGAATTCACCAGCTTTCTGATATTTGGCTGAAGGGCAGAGTGCTGTAACGTTCTGGTACCTCAGCCACGCCGATTGCCACAGCAATGGGAACTCAGCACACCTGAATTTTCCACTCAAATTGAACCTTCTTTTATATTACACTAGTGTTAAGGTAAAACCCAGGAAAGTCTGCAGTCCTACAGTCATGAATTAAACAAAGATTCCTTGCAGGTCAGATTCAAAAAGAACCGACAGTAAGTTCACCCAAGTCCTGTACTAAGATCAACATGGGCTGGAGCTCTGCAGATGGTCACAAAGCTGGTTAGGGGGCTGAAGCCTATGAGCATACAAGTGTCTAGAGAACTTGTTGGTCTACTTTGCAAAGAAGTAAAAGGAGGATGTAGAAGCTCTAAGAAATAACAGAGCCAGATTGTTTTTAAAGATGCACAGTAAGAAGAGGAAATGGTCACAAGATGCAGTGAGGGAAATTCCTCAGTGGAGAGTAAATGCAGGAACAGCTTTATGGACCACAGGTCATGGAGATTCTGACATCAGAGACAGAGCTCATCTGGGAAAGGTCCTGAGCAATCTGCTCTAACTTGGAAGACAGCTAAAGTAGATGACCTCCAGAGGTTACTTCCAGCTTCATAGAATGTCAGGTTGAAAGGAGCCTCAAGGATCATTTGGTCCAACCCTTCCAATATTTTTGCTTATATGATATGTCTCAGTACCCTGTCAAGCTGAGACTTAAAACTTTCCATAGTGGGGGAGTCCACCCTGGGAGACCATTCAAATGTCTTACTGCCCTCATAGTGAAAATTTTTGCTCTTGTATTTGAATGGAATCTCCCCAGGAGCAACTTGTGCCCATTGCCCCTTGTCTTGTCCGTGTGACTCCTTGTAAATAGGGAGTCTCCATCTTCTTTGTGGCTGCTACCATGCAACAGCCATACATTAAAAAGTCTGCAAAAGTGGGTAGTGCTGCATAACTGTACTTGCATTTGGCTGAAAGTAAACTTGAACATGAATTCCTGTAAATAGCAATTCAGGGTAAGGATATTATTATCCGTGTTTTTAAAAGATACTGTAAGAAAGCTCTTCCTCACACAGAAAATAGTAAAAGATATTCTGATATCACTATAAAAAGCACAAAAAACCCTCATTGGAAAGTGGCTAGCAAAATCCTTTTAGTCCCAACAGAGCCTCTACAGGAATTTAGCCAACAGAGATGATCAATACTTTTTTTACTGAAATCTGTAAAAACAGTACACTTGCTGTTCCAAGACAATAAAACAAATGCTACTCACTTTAACTTTTAAAACATATTTGTAAGGTATAAATACACAAAATGAGGAATATTTTATTAAAGTAGGATAGCTTTTAATTAAATCACAGTGTACACACTAAAAAAAGACTACCTCCTCCAAAATATCTTGGGTTCATTTTTATATTGCTTATGTTTATATAAAAAGGAAAGTAGGAGTTAAAAAAAGTTATCCAAAGCTTTTAGATATTAACTACAACTCTTCACTACAGTGAAATATTTTAGTGTTAACCAGACAGTCTGCTTAACTTTAAAAGCAAACACACCAGAAGATAGGTTATACATAAAGTCAATCATACCATTAATCTGTTTACCTTCAGCACAGTTTCTAGAAATGTTACCTCTGAGGAGCTTCTAAAAAGAATAGTTAGAAAACTCTAGGCCAGGAACACTTGTAATAAGATCCTTTAAATAATTATTAACAGAAGTCTCTTAGTTCAAGCAGCTTAATTTCAGTAAATTACTGTGCTGCTAGCAAGTCCACTTTGAAACAATGGCACAAGCATCCCAGTGACCCACATGCAAGCCATTATAAGCAGAGTATGATCCGATAGCTTAGCATTAATTATAAGATAGGTAATCAACTTTGCAATTCTTACATTTACTTTTGGCTTTCATGCTTTTAATCAACCAACTTAGCTACACATATTACTA
Organism: Heliangelus exortis; assembly: GCF_036169615.1. Classification (NCBI taxonomy): domain Eukaryota; kingdom Metazoa; phylum Chordata; class Aves; order Apodiformes; family Trochilidae; genus Heliangelus; species Heliangelus exortis. Next base: position 26,153,862 of record NC_092454.1, on the reverse strand, counting down.
TGAAGTATTACTGTTGAAAAGAGAAAACTGTTTTGACAGCTTAAACAGGGCTAACTATAATAATTTCTATTGTAAGAGAACAATGCTTTGACTTTCCTCTGGGAAAGGCAATGCAACAATGAATTTGCTTACACTTACTAACTTGATGAGGAAAGCAAACCAGTCCAACAGAAACTGAAATCAATCTTTCACTCTTCAGTAATTACTGCTCATAAACTAGCAAAAACTAAAAAAAAAAAAAAAAAACAGCAGATATGTCAGAATTTAGCACTGAACTGTAGCTGTTAATGGTGTATTTCCTGCCACCGATGACACAGAGCCAAGTTTGCTGTTTTGGAAACGTTCTGTTGATACAGAAAAACATCTCTCTTAGATGTAACTTCTGTTAAAAGACACGGACGTTTTTCTTACATAGAGATTTATAGCTCAAATATTTCACAGCCTAACCTGTGGATAGATTGGTTCTTCTTAAACCTAAGCTTATTCTTCCTCCCCCAATTACATATGAAAGTGAGCAAGAGCATCTTAAAAATACTAAGCTGAATACTTATGTTGTTTTTTCCTAAAGAAGAAATAAGAGCCTTGTGCCTGCAAAACTCAGGTAGATAATACAGCATCCTCAAACTTTAAAAGGAATATCCAAAACAGCCCTTGAGAGTCATTTGATTCATTTCAAATTTGTTAAGCTGAAATTTGTTAAACCTGATTGTTCTAAAGGCAGGACATATTTCTTAGTTGTAACATGAAAGGTAATTTTAAAGTCCTGTATCAGATAATAATGTGCTAGATATTATCAGAACTGTGTGAGTTTAACACTTGAAAGTTTCTTTCAAGCCAGTATACTCCTTAAAGCTTTATACTTAAGTGGCTTTCATGGAACATTTCTAATACATCCTAATTTACTACTTTATATAGGAAAATGTAAGAAAACATCCTGACCTACTGTAATTTCATGACCTCAAACATCAAGCTAATCTCACAGGGTGGAATACTATTTCATAACCTCTGCTGTATAGGCAGCTAGCTAGGTGATGCCTTCATCAGGTTACACCTATACAAAAGAGCAACTAATTAGCATGTAAGACACTTCACAAGAAAACATATTTATATTTATCTAAATGGTCCTTTGTTTTCTTATCTTTATAAAGCTGTGAAAAGAAAAATAATTTAACACAAATTTTCAACGCAAATCTGTGGAACTGCATCCCCAGGCACTGTTTTGGAATGGAGTATTTTGATAATTGGACCCCATACAGATATGCCAGCAAATCTTAATATAAAGCTGTTGCATTAGGCATTGGTCCAATTTCTCTCTAATAAAGGAGAACTGAAGCAGGTCTCAATCCACAAATTATGATGTGGATGAGGATGTCATCTGTTAGGTGAAGTCACACCACTTTCCATGAGCAGGTTGCACAAAAGGAACACATTTCAAACCTGAGAATTTATTTCAAAATGTTTCAAATGACGCAGTTTAAGAACACAGAAATCTAGCATTGACAAGGTTTATCAACACCATTGGCTCCTTCATGCATCTGGTAACACACCTAACTATTCAGATGCTATTGTCTTCTTCAGAGGTCCCAAATTCTTTAAAATCCAGCTCACAGGATCTATGAGACAGACACATCTCAGAGACCTCTCAGGATGTACAAGTCCTCCATGTCCCTCACACAGATTGTGTGATACTGACAGGCTCAGAGCTACCTTGAGGATGATGAATATGCAGTAAACCTGTTGCAAGCTTGAGAAGGACATGGCCAGCCACCAGTGCTTCTCAGCTGCCTCTGGAATGAGAAGCTGTGGAGCTGTCAACAACTGTGATGCCAGCATCTCAGCAGAGGAGCACTTTACCAGCAGGGAAAGAGCAATTCTCGTGATTAGCATGTAAAATTTGGCAAGTTTGACGTTAGCCAGTGCTTGCATCACCCATCCTGAAGGGCGGGTGAATCAGTCCTAGGCCATTTTATCTTTTTGAAATAAAATTACACAACAGGAGGCTCCAGGACCCAGCTAACATGTATACCAATAACAAATTTTCTGCTTCTTTGAGAAAAGCTAAATGTTAAGTAAACCCCAGTGCAGGTTTATTCCTAATTTGCTGCCCTTTAACCAGCAAAATAATACTAAAAGAATAAAAAAAATCTTGACTGTGTATGGAACCAAACCCACAATACCAGGTCTCATTTTGCTAGCTCACTCTCTAGGAGTGCATTTGAAAATACAGTCTCCATTTTGAGATACATGTGTTAACAGTTTAAGATGACTAAAAAAAAAAAAGGAAAATTAATTGCTCTGCAGAGCATGAAACATGTGAGTTTCACTAGTGAATGTATTGCAAACCACATGGGAAGACATGGAGATGTCTTCATGCCTGCTATCTCTATCCATACAGCAATAATGAAAATAGTCTTTTGCAATATAAATTATTAGTAACAATTCAGTAGCAGAACAGTCTTAACATATGCACTTGATTTTTTTTGTTTGTTTGTTTTTGGGTTTTTTGGGTTTTTTTACTTAAAATTTGATTGTACTAGGAAGTAGCTTCAACAGAAGACAGTAAGGGGTACACTACTGAATGAGTGACTTCATTGTTCCTGAGATGCAATAACGCTGAGTGTGCATGCTTCTATGGCAGAGGATGCTCAAATGGGTAAAAGATGTCTACAAAAATTTACATTAAGTATTAAGAAGAAAAGTTAACAGTTACTATAATAAACATGTCAAGCAACCTAACAGATGATATGGTGATTCTAAATCTAAAACCTTATATTCTCTTTATAGCCTTTTACAAGTTTAGCACAAATTACCAAGGAGGCCAGTACTGGCCATATATTTACATCTTAACCTACTAATGCAGAGAGAATGGTTTCTGGGTCAGGACTGCTAACAGGACATCATCTTAAAAGGAGTAACTACTTATTGTAGTTACTGATCACAGCTTCAGTGAAGGATGTGTGGCTGTCTACAAACACATCATAAGCACAAATAATCCAAAGATTAGAAACGTGATCCACCCATTCATCTTTCCAGTTTCTTCAGAGCATTGCCAAATGCATTCATCTACCTAACCAGTTGCCAGCACCAGTAATAATAAACCTCCTGACTTCTTGTTCTGCTAATGGACATCAACTACACTGAGCTGCAAAACACTCTTTGTTAGAAGGCATCTCCCAGGTTACATTTTCTATCAGTGGATATCACACTCCATACATACCAAGATAAATGGCTTTCACCATGCATTAGGTATTGTTCCCCTTCATACATTTTTTACTAGTCCAAGGTGCTCACCCTTTTTCCTTACCCACATCCCTGCATCCTCTCCCACCTCTACTCTACTGACATCAGAATCCAGCAGACTCTCCTGAACTCTCTGTTCCTACCCAGTGCCATGCTGAGACACTGCTACATTCATCTTAGAAATGTTCACATTAAGCCTTACTTGATCATGGTAGAGGAATATGTGGGTATCAAATGAGGTTTTTTGAGTGTGAGTACATTGAAGAATGAGAGAACTGGAAAGGGGTAAAGGAAGGGGAGGAATAATGGATATACACGTGTTATATCAAGCATATAATTAGCGAGACCTCAAAAATTCTGTTTTCTTCCAGATCAAGCTCCACTTTAACCACATGACCATAGACAGCCTATATCACTATCTAATGCCTCTTTCCCTGGGGCAACTGAAGAGCTCATGTCCAGCCAAAGTCTCCAAAATCCTCCTGAATGGCAAAGCTAAGTATCCAGAGGCACATAACCATGAAAGTGAAAGAAATTCTGTCGCTTGTAGGGGAAATGGAGGCAATCCTGAAACTAAAGACTTCAGAGGTGGGAGGATTTAATTTACTTTTCCTGTCCAGAAGGGGTGAAAAAGCACTACTGGATGAGAAAACTACTTCCCAAAAACAAAACATAGGCTTTGGTCGTGCTCAGATTTTCTTACTACATCAGGCAGCAGCAGAAACTACAGAAACTTCTGTGAGTTTCCTTCTGAGAGAGGTTAAGCTAAATTATACATTAAACATGTACCACCCATTAAGCTTTTGTCATAGCTATATTACATAATATCATACAAAGAATATGGATAATTACTCAGTAAATACATCAGGTCACTTCATCATATTTTCCATTTCCAAGAGATGATTTCCAATCAGTAATCTTTAGGACTAGTCTTTAGGATTTATTCACAGAAAAGTACTTTTTATAGCAGGAAGGCAGTACTGCATTCAAGTGTCAGTGGATAAAAGGTGCTCTCAAATGAGCAGGAACATTGTGAAAGGTCTGGAAAAATTACTTCTATACTCCAATGCAATTGCTATGTCAGTAGATATCCTGAAGCTCTGGGCTTCATTATATGAAAAGTAAAATAATCAAACAAAAATTACAGCAGCTCAGGAAAACACTAATTTAATTTCAGGCATAAAAGAATAATCTGATGTATTTTGTTCGAAATAAGATGAATGCCAATTTTCAATCACTTAGGTTTCTGGGGGTTCTTTTACCAGACAGGCTGTTAATGTCATATCTGCAGACTTATGAAACTACATAAGCCAGCAAAATTGAGCCAAAGGATGGGTAGTCTTCTGTAATGATTGCTCCAAATTTTAAGCTGCATTGAAATTAGCACTTAGAGCAGAAAAAAATCCTTTTTCTTCCACAGTGATGGGATTTTTTTGCTTTGGCTTGACAAAATCCATCCAAATAAGCACTATTTTTGACTTATGGATGCTGCTTTTTGAGGAGTGTAAAGAATTACTAAATTCTTTAGATGAAATAAACAGAATCCACATCTGAGCAGGTCTTTTCAGACTTCACCCTGTCAGAATTCTGTATCTGTATTTCACTCATTTATCTCTGTAGTACCAGACACCACAAATTCCATGTTCACTTGTCTTCAAAGGCAGACATAGAGTGCTTTGAGCTTCTGGTGTCACACTTTTGACTTACATATGGAAGACAAACATGTGACTTAACTTGTCATGACTGATTTGATCTACCCCCAAAATAAATAATGGATACTTAAAAGCCACCTTTTGGTTCCCCTTCTCAATAAGAAGTGAACAATCAGGAGAACGGATTCTGGTTTTTAAAAATGTAGAAACTAATTGTACAAATACTAATTGGATTTATTAAAGGGGGTGGCTTTGTTAATTGCCATCAGCTCTAAGCACCTTCCAAACAATTCTGACCACTGCTGTGCAACATTAAGATTTTAAGCTGTACTGAAAGCTGTGCAATCTGTTTTCTTAAAGTTAGTTTTTTTATTTGTGCTACATAACTGCAAGAACATAGCAGCTGGAAGGATGGGTGTCCCTGAAGCTGCAGTGAGGAAGGAGAAAGCCACAGATGCATTAGTTGGAGGCAGACCAGAAAAAGCAGAGGGAGAAATAGCACAGCTCCTTCTTTCTTCCCATTGCAAGCACCATGCAGTGTGTAAAGTAATAAGTACTTCATTCAGTTCTGCCTTTTCCAGCCTAACCAATATGTCAGCACAAATATCTGCCTTGAGGAAGAAACACATAATCTTTCCATGTCCCCTGTGTGTGTCCCATCCTCCTACTCTGATGCTCCTATGAGACTCCAGTTGAGACATTGTTGGGTCTGCAGAACCATCATCTGTTCACAAACAACACGATGAGAAGGACCACGTATAACAAGTGCATGCAAGCAACCAAGGACACAGAAACAAAAAATCCAATAAAAATAGGGCACAAGAAAAGAGGTAAGAATTGAGCAGAATAAAATAAGAACCAAGCACCAATGAAACTGCACTGCACAAGGAAAAGTACAAAAAAAGCACCTGTGAGGCATCAATTTATTGTGCTGTTTATCCATAACTGGTTTTATGAACATATTTTTTACTTCCCTATGGATGTTGTGTTGAAGCTTAATTACAAAACAAGCTTAATTACAAAACACTCCCTTTCTGGTGAAGGATAGAAGAGACAGCCTGGATTGACTTTACAGTCTCATCATACTACTCACCACCTAAGAGGCAAAAATTCCATGTCTTCTCCAGCCCCTAACTTCTCCATGGCTTGCTACTTTTACATAGGTAAAAGGATAATGTGGTTTAATATTTCACAAAGAGAATGCAGGACACCGTAATTTGTGAGAAATCACCTAGAAACTGAGGCCTTTTTGCAGTCTCTGTTTGCCCAAGCAGGGCCAAAGCTAAAATATTAATTGCTCTGCCAGTAAACCACTGATGTTTTGGTAACACATGCATAACCTACAAAATTCTCTGAACAGATGTGCTGTTGAGATTTGTTGTTTATCACATTTAAAACTGGCCAAGATGATGTTCGTTTGTGACACCTGACTTTATCAACCCAAGACTGGCACCCTGCAGTCATGTCAAGACAGGTTACTTCCACAGCAATGCTCCACAAAACCTGTCAGGAAACAGGAACTCTTATACTGCTATTTTATTCACAAGCCCTTGAACTACATAAAAGCCAGGTAACAGCTATAAACTCAATTCTGAACATCATATTAACAGAAACTTTTGAGAATACTCAGATCATATCCAAAGGCTTCCCACTCTGGCCCCACTTCTACTCAGAAAGTACCACGGCACACAAACAATGCACAAAATCACACCTGGACTACTCCAGCAATGCACTGCAAACATCATTCAGAAAACCAAAAATAAATTAGCTTTTTGCTTCCAAGGAGATTTCATAGTCCCTGCTATTGTGAAGGTTTTGCTACTGGGACAAGAAATTCTGTCTTCACTGATCTGATTTCCCTGATACCTTTTTTTTCCGTGTCATAGGCATAAAGACCTGGAAATGCATCTTAACTTCAATGCTACACAGCTAGAGTTCCCTCCAGCATCCAATGCAAGCAATGAGAATAGACTGAATAATGACTGACTAATTTTAAAACTGTCAGGTGATGAACAGGAAAAGAAAGGCTACAAAGAAAAACATTGGAGTTGAAAAAATCCTAGATGAATAAAAGATAATTTTTTTTTTTTAATCCCTACATATAACATATACAAATAACTTAAACAGATGCATAATCAATAGAATTCTACAAAACTATATAAGGCAATAAATATAGCACTAACACTTGAAAACCACACCTGAAAATCTCTGCCTTGCATATTCTGAAAAAAGATACTGGGAAATGTGAAACAATACACTATTTTTTAAGATTCAAATGGCTAGAAATATGTATTCATGCAGTCATATAATATATTAAATCATCTTATTTCTGTAAATACCAATTTTACTTGTTAAATTAGTTTCTTGACAAAGATGGTTAACAAAAAGTAATTTTATTATATGCATGTGTGCACAATTGTGTCTCAAATTAAAAGAGTTAACTAACTCTAGTTCTGCTAAAATAACATTTATGTAATACAAACAGAGTGTTTTAAATTTCTTCTGATAAAATTACTCACGAATCATTTTTTTTCCAGGCACACATCAAGGTTATGAAAAGTCTTTTTCAACAAAGGAGAAAGTGACAGAAGCCCAAAACCTCAGCTTTTTGTAATCAGTGGAAAAATTTCCACTAACAAAACAATTGTGCCTCTAAACTACATCACTGACTATATGAGGAAAAATTGCAAAGAGCTATTCACAAGCACACTATCATGCACACTGCAGAGAAGTGGGAAATAAAACCACAAGTTGAGGAGGGGATGGGGCATGGGGAGGATTGGGTACTCACTTGGTTGTCACAGCTCTGAGTGCCACATTTAACTGAGCTATGTACATAAAGGTACAATTGCAGTTCTTCAGATTTATAACATCCTAGTCAGTGAAGATAACTGATATCACACATTACATGGACAACACGTCTGTAACTTTCAGCCCGTCATCGACTGACACATTAAAATACTGAGCACCCTCTGTTGCTTTACATGAATTTCAAAAATCCTTTTCCAGAGTGTTAGGAATTGCACAGGAGCTACTGCAGTTCAGCACACTCGTCTCCTGAAAAAGATCTCTGACCTTTCAGTTATGTTTTTAGACAGAGATTTGTAAGTATATGTTGTATACTTCTTTATATAGAATAGATATGTTGTACACACACACACACACACACACACACACACACACACACACACACATATATTAGTGCTCCACTTGTTTATCCACCAAGAACTGCTAACACAGTTGTCTTGGGAATAACACTATCAATAATTAGTGCTGGACTTGCAGGATATTAATTCCGCAAAATGAGGAAAAAAAGACAACAATATAACATAACTGAACTGCCACCACTAAGCCTAAGCTTATTTACAAACTGTGAGCACTTCACAGTGACTCCCCTTGAAACTCCCCACCAAGCAAACCACTGAACTTGCCAGATCAAAGGAAGCAATATTGAAGAAACAGGGTCACACAATTCAACAGTTTTATGCATGACAGTATAATGTTTGGAGTTTGTTTTGCACGAAAGGTCAGTCCTTTCATAGACTCTGAAAATTCATGTTTTATAATTATTATTTTTTTTGCCAAATACAGCAGTCAAGCACAGAGCTTCAATAACCATCATAATTTCCCCATTTTGACATTTACTTTTAATACATAACAAATTTACTGACAAAACATAAAGTTCTGGGGAAAGAATGAAAAATAACTTTGTGAACAAGCTGACATTACAGTATAAAATTTACTATCAAAATTATTATATATGGGCTTGATGAGTGTAATTACTAAAATTTGGGGGATTATGGACTTTTTCCCCCATGGTTTTACTATCACACAAAGGCAGGAAAAGGTTTTAGAAGGCATTATACACTATGTAATTTTTAAAATTCAGTTTCAGAGTAACGTTTTCAGCAGCTACTCAGTAAAGCCAAACCATTTACAATAGTCTTCAGGCAACTTGCATATCCAGACACTCAAAAATGCAGAAAACTCATTTTCACAACCAATATTTACTCAGTTTCAGATTTCCAGTTGTACATCTTAAATTACTATAGTTTACTATACTCTTAAACCACCCTGGTTTCTAGAAAGCAGAGAGATAATGGATTTTTTTTTTTACCACTAATTAATCTGATGAATTGTAAAGGGAAACTTTCTTGCTGACAACTGGCTACTTCAACATGAAGTTGAAGTAAAAGAAAAAGGATAAAATTGGAAAAAGAATAAATCATACTTTGGTCAGCTCTGCTGACAACATTATGGCAGACTAATATTACACATTTTAAGATGTATCTTCAAGAACAATGAGCCTAGTGAGAAGACTGCAGAGAACATTTTCCCCTGTGTTAAAAACCAGCTTTCTTGTAACTAGTACATTGGAGCAGTATTTATTTTTTGTAAGCTGTTTCAATGACATCCCAATTCCTAATATATTACAAGTGTGCTTGCATAAATTCTACCATCAGCAAATATGGAAGTCAATACTGGGCCTAGGTAAAAACCATGATGTTTAATAAACATAAAAACAGAAAGACAACATCAGAAAGACTACTGGTGGTAGTATATTATTTATAAAATCATGAAATCATCAGTGGAGGTGAACTTTTTTTTGGGGGGGGGAGGTTGTTAAATAAATGACAGCTCTAGAAAAACCATAGACAAGAAATCAATTCCTACACTTCAGCACATTTTTAATAATGACTATCAAAACAAGGCCTTATATAAAGGAATGAGGGAAGAAGGGTAGATTTAACAGCCTTTATTAAAGTATTTTTGATCCAGAGTAGTGGGGAAAAAAGCTTACATGTTCAATGAAGTATGGCCTGACTTTACTGTATAACACTGTATTCTGTAATTATTTATTGCATTTACTGTTCATATGCCCTCAGTTTAGTGAAATAGCATAATAAAACTTTTTACAGCAAGTTGGACAATAAGCTCATGTTTTGGTAAATTAACTAAGGCAACTAACTTTTCTTTGGAATATTCCTCCTTTGCTAGTGCAATTAATGGTTTTGCAAAGACTTCAGAGACAAAATATTAGCAGCTCTGACTTACAAACTACACTTAAAGAAGGAATGTAAGTACAGAAGGCCCCTGACAAAACACATTGACTTCAGTGCAGAAGTTGTAATGCTTATCTTTAAAATTACAGGGCTTTGGATAGTAGCATTTAAACTTATCATCATGGAGACATGGGAGTATTTGAAGCAGGTCAGCAGACATTTGATCCTTCTCTGCTCCCAAAACAGGTCCAAGCAGAAACTCTCAGTAAGTTCCCCTCTGGGGGCTCCCTGCTTTGGGGTGACCTGGATGGCTGCAATGCAATGAAGGAGATCCAGATCCACACGCTCCGGCCAAAAGTGTCTTCTCAAGACAGGGAAAGGAAGTGTCTGGGATAAGCCTTGTTCTAACCATAGCCAGGTGGCGTAAGACTCCTTGGCAATCACAGCCAACTATAGTAAATTAAAGCAGACCTCAGGCTACCTTAGATAGGGCTGGGCCAAGTCCAGAGAGGAGAAACATGCAGCTGTAATTAGGTTAAAGTTCCAGGAACATACATTAAATGAAAAATATTCTTTCTCTTAAGTTGGCCTAGCATTAATTACAAATGTCTTTGTAGAACACCTCCTATCCCTCCCATCTCTGCAGCCGTAGATACAGATAATAGCAAGTTTAAGTGGGAAGAAGCATAAATGAAAGGGATTATTACCTCTGCCTTGACATTTTTATTTCTACCACACTCAGGATTTTTGCATCTTTAGGATACAAGGGGCAAGATGACAAAAGTTCAACTGCAATGCCAGTGCTGAGAATGAAAGTACTCCTCCTCCACAAGAGATCAGGTAGGTAACTCAAAACAGGCTGTCCCTGAAGGCAAGCATCTCAGCAAACCAAGAGCTATATCACAAACACAAACTGTTATTCATAAGTTCTACAGAATTTCTGTAAAAGTGAACCCAAACTGGAATAACACTGGTAAATATTGGTACAATGCCCTTTTTCTGCTTCTGTAATTAAGCTGTCTGGATAGAAGCTGGCAAGAGAGGTAGTTAGTACTACTTACAGATTCAGCCTAATGTTACACTGTCAGACCAACATGACCAGAGGTCTCCCCTAAGTCCCCACTTGGTCTGTTCAGCCTGGAGAAGGGAGCCTGAGGGGACACATTGCAGCTCACCGCTTCCTCACCAGGGAAGGAGGAGGAGCAGGCACTGACCTCTTCTCTCTGGTGACCAACAATAGGACCCAAGAGAATGGTAGGAAGATGTGCTGGGGGAAGTTTAGGTTAGATATTAGGAATAAGTTTTTCACCCAAAGGGAGGATGAGCAGTGGACCAGGCTCCCTGGGGAAGTGGTCACAGCTCCAAGCCTGCCTGAGTTGAAGGAGTTTGGATGATGCTCTCGGGCACATGAGTGACCAGCTGTGATCCTGGGGGTGCCCCACACAGGGACAGGAGTTGAACTTGAGGGTCCTGATGAGTTCCTTCCAATTAGGTTGATCCTATGTTTCTATGACCAGAAGGACACTGGACAACTTTTGAAATACAAAAGATGAGAATGCTGTAATAATCAAACCTCAAGCATTTGAGTCCTTCAGAGCCTGAGACCAACTTGCAAGTAGCTTTGCCTGTGGAAGGCATGAGATTGCTTTAACTTCCTGAAAGCAGAACACTCTCCTAGAAACCTCTTCTAAAAAGTTTTATAAAGTCTTTCCAAAATGGTGAAGTTTAGCTTTGGGATGTGAATTTATATGATGTTTCAAAAATGGGAAGGGACACTGGATGCAACAGTATCACGGAGATGCCAAAAATCAGATGCACGAAACTAAGCCAACAGACTTAAAATTTAAGTCTCCAGTGAGAAATAAATCTGTCTATGGCTCCAGGCATTTTTTTTTAAGGGGAGAGGGGCCAGGAAATTGTCAGAGATGGTAACAAGGTTTGTTTGCACATTTTTTATTCTGTTTCTGTTTTGTGGGTTTCTTTTAAGTCAACCCCTGTCCTTTGAGGTTAAATAAAACCCAGATCTTTGTCTGAACACATTTCCAGTCTCAAAGGTCCACTCAGATCTTCTAAAAAAGAACTGTATGAGAACTTTTATCTGGTAGAAGGACTTATAACTGGTACAGTTTATTTTAATTAAAATATAAAGCTATTTCACACTACAGTGATTATTTTGCCTGACATTACTTGCCCCTTTTCCTCTACTACCATCATTGTCATTTACAGAGATGAGACTCAAAGACTGCCAATATATTGTAATTCCCTGTGGTGGGATCTGCAAAACAAACAAAAAAACCAAACAAAATCTACCTGGTACCTAACTCCCCAAACATGAAGTCAAAAATTATATTTTTTTCTGTTTTGTTTCATTAAGAGATATATAATTTCCCCCTTTGCAAAGACACTTTGTCCAGAATATCCCAAGGGAGAATAAGAACTGCACTCCTCTCATTTACACACAGTCTCAAGGCTTGGGACAGCAGACCAACCTTCATTCAGTCTTCTCATCATCTTCAGAAGAATATCTCCTACTGCATCTCCTATCCAGAAGGTTCTGTCTGGTTCAGTTGAAAACTGTCTTGGAATGGGCAATGTTCTCCCAAGCTCCAGGAGCAGCCAACATGAAGTACAGAGATGACGATACACATTCAGAAATTGAGTTGTGGTCTGGAGCAAGGGAGGGAGAAGCTGCTACAGCTTTTGTAGAGTCACAAGGTTAAGTCCTTTCTACGTGGAGACTCCGAAAGCACAGCACAACAATAACCCTTAGAGGCAGCAGCCTAAGGAACACGGCTGCTCCACCTCTCAAATAAAGAGTATGCATATAGCAACATAAAAATATATGTTGTTTAAAATGTCCTGACAACATTTTTTAATTTCCTGCACACAGTAAGAAAGAGAATCTATGACTGATGAAATTGCAGCTCAAAGTTTTTTATTTCTGTATTGTTGACAGTGCAAAGAGGCCTTCTACTTGCTGGAAGGCCTCTGTCTTCTCTCACACTTACCAAACTAGGAAAAAAAAATTAAAGAAGGTGTGGAGGGACTAAGAAGGCTGTTTAGATTAATTTAATTCTTTTTCCCTATCATCCAGGAAGAAAGTAATACGAAATAACAGGAAGAATTATTCAGGAAACACAAAAGGGAAGTGTCAGTGAGGACACTCTGCAGAACCAAATGTGAAGTTTCCTAAGGGTATACAGAAACATTGGGCAGGGGAGAAAAAATAAACCAGTCCTGGTACACAGATATGAGATGATGGTGGAAGACATCTGCATCTAACCTCCCCTATCTTGGGTTCCCTGAATGTCTGACCCTGCCCAAAGTCAAAGCTTCCAGCATTTCCTATCATCAAGTCTCCAAACATGCTATTAAAAAAAACATGTTTAAAAAGGTTAAGGAACAAATATACTCAATGAAAAGACCCACTGAAGTTAGGAAAAAATGAAAATAGGTTAACTGAAAAAAAAAAAGTGATGCTGTCTAGATGTCAGAAAAAGCTTTCTAAGCAGAAGAGTAACAAAGGACTGCAGGTGAGTGCCCGGGATACTCCTAAAGGAGTTGAGAAAACAGACCAAAAGAACCTGTAAAAAATTAATCACATATTTGTGATTATCTTCTCATGTTACGTAATGCACTATAAATTGACTATATATCCTATTCACCTAATTCCCTTCTAGCCCTATAGAAGAAATCCTAGCCATTGAGAAATTATGACTTTATTTCCAAGAAAAAAAACAAACCAAATAATCACAACACAGTAATTCTGAGCTTCCTCACAGAAATATGCAGGCTTACTGGTTTTAGGTGTCAGCAGGGTTCATGCTTTTGAGTTCTTCTTTGCAACCACAACAACAGAAAGTTGAAATTATTTTAAATTAGAGCAATAAAGAAATTCCAAGAATTTGCATTGATGAAAACACCAAAGAGAAATCCACTACATGATTCAGATGGCAGCATTACAGATTTGAAGCCTTCCAGAGAAATCAAATACCCCTGAAGATACCTATGTAAGCTGAACTACCTATGTAAGCTGCACAACATGTGCAGGCTCTTAGCCAGCAGCAAATGAAAGGTAATGCAACTAAATCCTCTTACTCCAATCTAAACTGAACTGAATTACTAAATATTTGGTATTCATGGATATGGATAGCTAGCACAGCTGAACACTTACCAGCTATGATGCCAAAGAAACTTCTAAGAATCACCTGAGCACAGGAATACTGCACACACCTGCCTGAATTGTAGAACTTTCGGCTTCATATCACTATATAAATGAATCTATGACAATCAAACCTTCCTTTTGAAATACAGTTTTAATAATTTCCTATGTAAGAACTACACTATTTCTTAGAGGCAAACATTTCTTTGTGTCAGCAGCAGCTGTTCCTTAAACTGTTAAATCCCCATTTAATTAACCAGGATTTTTTGTTTATTAAAAGTACAGACTCAACAGCATAAAATCTTGTATCTTCTGTCCCTAGCATTGAGCAGGAAAATACCAAATCATTATTCTAAGATGCAGCTTCCTAAATTCAGCTCACAAGTCTAGCTCTCATACACTCATCATCATAAACGCACCTCAGTGTAAGTGATACTGTTGTACTGATATTTACACTGTAACTGGTAATTCAGGCCTTGAGACAGCTTTTCAGAGTTATCCGGGTGCCAAGCAGGATCGTTAGACAAGACTTCTGAAAGACTCTTTTTTCTGCTCTAATTCTGAGCATACATGGAGATATACATGTTTGACGGTACTTTAACCTTCTCCAACATATTCCCTTTCTCACAAGTGAACAGCCTACATAACAGCAGTACTGTCATAATGTCAAACAGACTATGAGGGCATTGTATCATTTTTTTTTCCCCATCAAAGCACATCCAGTTAGTCAGAAAGGCAATTCTTGAATGCAGAGAAAATCTTGAGGTTTGGGTGTTTGCTGGGATGAGTTGATCAAACAAATTTGATAGATCATGGGATTCTATGTTTTGATAATGTCAGTACTTTCTGTGGAATTACCTGTTGGGTCTTTGGCAGACAAGCTACCTTAGTTGGTTTGTGTTAGAAATGCTGAAATTTTTCACTTGCCGAGAAACCTTCTTCAGCTCACATTGCTCCTGTAACCACAATGCATCTCCCTCCCAGCCTGCCCCAGGCAAGGGCAGTTGAGCTGTTAATGCACCCTATTACCTTTCATACTCAAGGAAAGGTTAAGCTAGGTAAATACAAAATTATTTGTATTGGTATGAAATGTTTCCAATGCTGGCTTACCTCTCTGTATTTTTTTATGATGATAACAGAACACTCTTAACTAAAATTGTGAGAACCATGCAAGAACAGGATGCACACCAGTCCAGAACTACCCTTAATAAGCAATTGCTATTTGAGGTAGATGCCTGGTGCAACTTAGTCACAACAGACTTCTGAAGATTTACCCTACCAGATCAAGAACCCTAGACTAATCAGCTGTTCTACTGCCTAGAAGCAATATTCTTGAACTAACAACTCAGACTCTTTCCTCCTTCATACCACCCTCTCCCCTTCCACACTTGACAATTTGCTCACTAGTGTATTGCTGCAGACCCCAGCTGCAATCTCTCTGGTGCTGGGCCAGCTTTTATATTGGCTGTTTGCAGAGGGCTCTGATGTTTTATGGGTGGGCTACCACAACTAAAACCACATAACACTATACAAAAACCCCAGCACCGACTTTGTGCAGAAGGAAACAGCTGTACACTTGAAAAATAAGCTAAGTCCATACAAATTGTGAAAGTTGGAGCACAAACTAATAGAGTTTAATTAAACATTCAGTCCCTTCTTCCAGATTGAAAACAGCTGCTGATCCTGACAGAGTACAAGGCTTTCTTCCTGTATGTTTGAAACAATCACTACTGCAATTTCCTTTAAATCATTCTTCTGGTTCCCGTCTCCTGCTTCAAACATAAAAGAACTGAGAAGAATCATACTTTCCCCCTGCATTATGATTTTGGTTTTGCCTTTTTGTAAGTCTGTACTGAATAGAAAAAGCCTGTATCAGGCTGGTCAGGTTTCCTGCTCCCCTGTAGCTGTTTCTAAATGACTTGGAAATGCAAGCACATTTGTATGCACAGTAAACTTCACAGCAAACACCTGCTTCTTAAAGGCACTGTGCACTCTGCAAGCTCCTGTAATTTACTGCTTGAGTACATTCTTTTACTTCATTTTTTGTACACTCAGAAATTTGTGTTCTAAATGCAATTACAGCACTTTCCTACAGTTCAAGTGATTTGTCTTACCCTGTATTCCTTCTGTGTGCAAGAAACAGACTGTGAATCAATGCAAGCCTGAGACACTAGATAATAAGCAGAAGCCTATCTGATGTTCTTTTTCTTACAGATAATACTATACTATACTGTACTAATAATATCATACACTGTTATAGTACCAAGTCCATCTCCTCTATGTGGCAACATATGAAAAAAATGCATTTTAAGATGAAAAACCTTTATCCACTGTAGGCAAAGAAACTCCACTAATTTCAGAATTACATCAATTGGTGTATTATGTACAAACACACACACAGAGTACAATCAGCTAGAGCTGATCAAGGAGAAAAGTACAGCATACATTTTTATAACTTCAAAAGACAGATGAAAGCAGTAATGAACACTGGCTTGTGTTTTTGTGACTTTTCAAGTGTATGTTTAAAGTTCAGTAGAACTGCCATATAAAAATCTAGTGATTTTGAATCATCATCATCAAGAGAAGGTACATGGTAGGACTAAATAATACTGAAGAAAATTTCACTTACCCTTTTGATTTTGCAGTTTCTTTGTCTGCAATATTTGCTTAAGAAAACTTACATATTAAAAATGATCAGGAAAATAAAAATGTCGTGGGCTCAGACAGACTATACAACAGGAAAAAATCACAAACTCTGTACCAAATGATTAAAAAAGCTCACTTTTACTCACTTCCAGTGAACTCAGTGAAGGTGATTTAAATCCCTCCTAGGTAATTCTCTCTCTCAGCAAAGTACAATATCAAGTCAGAAGCATGATTTCTTGCAGGACTTCTGGAATTTCTGCATACTATGGTAAAATTTTTGAACTCTTACAAAAACACAAGCAAGACAAATCACTGCAAACAAGGATTTACAACCAAATAAGAGAAGTACCAGGGAGCTTCTTTGAACATCTCATAGATTTCTGTACTCAAACTTCTTAATTTCACCAAGACCCCTCCAATATCCAGACACACAGGCACAAAATGCCAAATAATAACCCTATTATTTTTCTGACCATCCACGCTAACTTTTTTTTCACCTCTTCACAAAGCAGCAGTCATCATGAACAAACATGATTTGTGTTGCAGCTGGTCTTTAAAGAAAGACTTCAAGAGACAGTTTATGAAACCTGCTTCCATAGAAGAATTTTTTCAGGAAAATGTGAAAAGAGGAAAAATAGATCTAGGATAATGAATAAAGATTCAGCCATAAAAGCAACAAACATAGCTTTCATGCTCTGAACAATCAGACTCAAGATCTGAATGCTGATGAAAGGCCAAGGATGACTAAGGAAAAGTTTAACTTTTATTAAAAAGGTAGAAAGTTTATACTCTTCTTTTATGTGGACAACATCTAACATCTTTGTAAAAGATCTAATTATTTTCATCATTATTTCCAGCACCATCGTTTATTAATTGAGCCTGCGCACAGAAAAATTTGGTCTTCTCTTGATGTTGGTGCCAAAGGACACCAAAACACATATTATCTTCATTGGAATTCAAACTGGATCCACAATTTCAACTATTCCAAAATCAGAGAAAAGGTTTGATAACTCATTGTTGCTTTTGTAAGACAAAAGAAATGTTATTACCAAACTGCAGCCTGAGGAAGAGAATTTGCTTTTATAGGAACAGCCCTGGGACACTGGATGACCAGCTGAAGAAAGCAGATGGCCAAGGGCATCTTCTTAGTAGTAAATCTCATCCATATCTACCTGGAGCACTGGCAGAGCAGAGAATACACCTCATGTTTTTTGAGAAAGACAGCTTGTAGAGCCGATTTTTAAGGCACTGTAGTTTGTCAAGCCTTAACACAGGATAATAGACTACTCAAAATAATCCAGAATAAATGTGGTACCTTTGAAAGACACTAAAAGCTTTTCTTTCCAAGTATGATCACACAGCTTTAAAGCTTGCTATGTTCCATGTGATTAATTAACACACTGAAGTGAGAAATTAATTTCCGTGCCAAATTAAATGTCATACACAAAGAGAAAAAGCATATGGGTGTATGTTTTGGAGCATCTAGGTCCTGCTGAGGTACTTTTAGAGAGAAAACAAAACAACAAAAAAACAAAACACAGAGGGAGGAATACGGCAGATCAATCTGACATCATCACTTCAAAACAGATCAAAATATTTGTTCTTTTGAACTTAAGGGCATTATTCCATCCTGAAATATTATTTAAAAACACCTTCAAGCCCACTTCCTCCTCTCCTGCCCAGAGCAGCCAATGCAAATGAAACCTAAAAAGCTGGGGACAAGTCAGGACATTTGCACACCTCTTCAAAAGGTTCTACTGCAATGTCTTGTGGCTTCCTCCCCTTCTTTCACAGAGGAAACAGCGATACAAAAAAAGGGTTTTTTGCAATTGTAACCATGCTGTCAGTTTGCGTATCTGCTTCATTTGCCTAGGGCATTCTTTTCTTGATCCCACTACTGAACTTAGGCTACCTTTCTCCCATGACCCATTCTAAAATGTCTTAATTTCCTCTGCAGGGAGATCCAGGCAGTTGTCAGCATCATGTGCCTCAACACAAACAGCTTGGTTTTGTTCAAGCCAGCCTTCAACATTACCCACCAATGCAGGCAACTTCAAAGCACCCCAGTACATATTGTTCACCCCTTACAGTCATGCTCTGACAATACCTGAATTACGACAGTCTAAGACTCAGCTTGCTTTTATTCTGGCATATTGAACAAACAAGCCAACCGTGCAGACAGAAGATATCTCTCAGCATTAAGCAGGCTTTGAAGAAGGCCCAATGGGGGCTGCATGCAGTACAGATGTGGCCAGCTGCACCATTTAGCCCAGGATGCAACAGGCTGCTTGCACTCCCTCCTGTTATCCTCCCAGGTAGTACAGACAGAGACACAGAAAATCACAGGAAAAGAGAATCTGACAGTTCCTCAGCATGAACAAAATCTGAAAAAGCAGTAGCAGTCATGGCTTTTCAGTCCCATTTGTTTCTGACTCACAGCTTCCTTTCCCTTTCAACAGCCCTGATGAGAAGATTACACTACTTTATAAACAACAGCCATCTTCTGCTCCACAGGCAAACACATAACACCAACACAAAACAGAATTAGAGTACAGGGGCAAGGCCTAATGCAGTATTAGTCTGTGTCTGGTGTTGGACAACACCAGTTAGTTCTGTGGACAGCTTAAGATGTCCCCAGTAGGGACATGTGGAGAGTCCACATTCATATTCCGTGTCATGCCAGTATTCAGAGATAAATTCTTCTCAGAAGGGATATCTAAACATTTGCATAAAGTTGTAAGTCAGTGCTGAACTCACCCTCACTACTCAAAGTGTCCTTCCTAATTTTTAATTCTGAATAGTTAGTTTCACCAGTTTCCTGTGGTACTTACATGGCATTTTAAAAATAACTAACTAAATAAAAAGTGTATTTTCCCTTATGGTTCTGGATGTAGCTCCATCTAAAGACAACTCCTCTTCAGGTATTCTGAGGGGAAAAAGAACTAAAGCCCACTACATTCCTCCTAGAATCCATTAATTCACCAAAGAGGAGAGAAGTTTGTCACAAAATTTTAGATTGTGACAATAAGAATCTGAATGAAATAAATAAACCAAAATCAGAACTGTATGTTTTCCTTTCCTCATCTAGTTTATTTTAAAAATTAATAGTGAACTAGATCTTCAGTATTTTATAGATAATAAGTTGGCATTACTATGGATAGGAAATGCTTTTGGTAACAGTACAATTAATCAATTCTCAGACGTATATGAGAACTTCCAGCCATTTTCTGCCCTCCAAATATTTATTGTACAATGGAGATATCAAAGATCTTCCTTTTCCATTACCAAAAGGCATTTTGTGTCATACAGTCAAAGAATTTATCCACCAGTGCATTCAATTCTGGTTTTCTTGAGAACACAGGGAAGATAGTAAAACACTGAGTCATTTCTTATCAAACTGGGCCACTCAACCACATACCAATTTTACCCACATATCCAAAACTTTAAGAACTACCAGAAGAGAGAGTGTCTTCTTTTCTGGCTTACAGAGAGCTATTTGTAACTCTGCAAAGTTTAAAAGTTAAATACTGGCAAACAAATAAGTACATGAATGATACAAAATATAACCCACTTTTTATTCACATTCATAGATATCCATGGCCGCTTGTATGCGTTTCCCTCATGTTACACCAAGACAAAATTTAAAAACTACCAAGGACAATGAGAAAGAAGATTTTATTTAAAAGGACTCCTTACAAACCTCTAAGACTTATACCAAGCTTTAACATAACACCCCTGATGCTACAGGTTAACGATGCATTCAACTCTCTAAAGAATTCAGTAAAGAATAATAAAAAAGTATTTTAAACTTTAGTTGTTACTTTTAATAAATATGATTTGTACTATCAGTCCCAAGAAACTTGTGAGATTCCTTTTTTTTCCATCTCTGGAAAGGTTCTCCTATAATTACATTTCACAAAAGGTCTCCTTCCTTGTCATCACAGCATTTCTTTTCCTCTGTCACTGATATTCCCAATTGTTTCTCTTTCTCTTGATTTCTAATCATCCCAAAACTACTAGTTTTCTTTTCCTTTCCTCAGATGAAGAATTCAAATCCACTGGCTGTGTGATTACTTCCTTACTGTGTGATTGCCTGTGTTCTCTTACATCACAGTGGACCATCCTGACTCATTTTCTTTCAGGTATGCACCTGCCTTACAGAGCACACTAAGACTTCAGTAAGCACAGTCTACTTTTGAGCACTGGGACAAAAGGCAAACCAAGGTATGACATGTTTATGGAGATACAGAAATTTTAGCTTTACAAACATCAATATTTATGGCCACAGCCAAGCAATACAGCCTTCTGCAGGAGATAAGAAAGCACATTTCCCACTTGGCAAAACTGGCAGGTTCCCCTCTTACACTGCAGAAAAAAAAAACCCAAAGGACAGAGCTCTCATTTTTCAGTGTTTCCATTGGTTTTCCATGTCTAAATAATAGCATGAGTTGACCCCAAGCATGTCCCTTTGACCTTAGTGTTCAACCATCCCCAACACAGGATGGAGAGGAAGAAGTGGGAACAAAAGCACAACCAACACTGGAAACACAGTCTTCATTTTAAACTATGCAATACAATTGGTTTGCAGCAAGCATGAGATCTAAACAAAAAAAGCAGTATCTAAAATGTGTACTAAAAGTGCAGTCTGCAAAATTCAGATATTGAAATACAGTAATTCAATTGCTAATTTTTTTATAAAATGCACCTAGTTTACCTGCTGTCCCATTACAGAAATCGAATATTCTGGAGGAAAATAAGTTTAAATGAAAAAAAATACTGACAAGAATGAGGAAAGGAGAATGCATCCTTCTACCAATAGTACGGATATTAGTAATGATTCAACACAAACAATGCAGAAATTCTCATTTTCTCATATGTGATCAATACCATCCTGGCAATAGATATTCCACAGTGTGAAGTGACATAAAATTATAGCTTCTTAATGAAATTCTCTTTCTGAAGCACCTTTCAAGTTCTCTTCAAGAGAGTCTCTTCAAGAGTTTCCTTCATACCACCTGGTAATTTTCATCAATTTTCATTCTTGAGGCAAGGAGTTGCAATTCTGAAGCTGAATTTTAGTTTAGAACTTAAATAAACTAAAATGAGTAAGTTATAAAACAGATAACATTTCACTATACCAAAAACTTTAATATGAGAAATGCTCAATTTAAGTTACAGAAAATCCAAAAGCATTTAATAAAAAGGTCACCTCACAGAGCTTAAATTTGCCCTGGTTATACTAAGAGATTATTGCTCATTGAAACCAGGAAAACAGACCCCTCTGACAATATTATTGCTCAAACCTCAGGCTACCTAAGAGGTAACTTCATTTAAAAGTTAATGGATTTCCTTCTTGCTGTCATGCTGGTTTCATTAATTCAGTTAAGTGCACCTACAGAAAATAAAGTGTCTCAGTGTTCATTTATTTTATGGTATTCCCTGGGGTATTCAAAATTGCTGGTCTCATCTGTAGAGATGCTGGTGAAATTAGTAATGTATTTTAAATATGTGACAGGATTTTGAGATGTAGATAGGAGGAAGGTGAGCCCTTTTGTTCCTTTCATTCTTTTTAAACTAAAATTGTGCACTATTTCAGTCCATTTTTAGAGGCTGAAATAGTTAGAGGCTCCACATGCACCATCTTGCACTCAGCGTGCAATCAGATGACTTCCTTATACCCAAAAAGAATTTCAAGAAAAGAACAGCACCTCTCCAGTATGGAAGTGCTATGGAATATCATTAATATGAAATGCTATGGAACTAGTATGGAAGTGCTACGGAATATCGTTTTTGGTTTGGCTTTTTTTGGTTTTGTTTTGTTGTGTTGGGGGGGTTTTTTGATTGGTTTTGGTGGGTTTTGTGGTTGTTTTGGTTTTTGTTGTTGTTGTTGTTGCTTTTGTTACAAACAGTGCTTAAATATATCCACAATGATGAAAAAAAGTACTTATTTACACTTGGAGCTTGAAACTATGTTTTGTTTCCCTGCTACCGTATAATATATGCACACATAACAGAAAAAGAGTAGCTTTATAAAGAGAAGGAATTACAAGGCTGCCAACAAGACTTGGAATGGTATCAGTTTTTCTAAAAAACTGTTTTTGGTATTCAAAAAAAAAAAAAAATTATTTCAAGACTATGTCCTTTTAACCAATTGATTTTTTATTAATTATTCTTTCCAAAGCAATATTCTTAATATCTAGAAGAATCTGTCTGGAAAGTATCTATTACTCAATACCAAACAGGGCAAAGGGAAGAATGCCATTTCATATACTTGAGCTTCTGTATTACAGTTCATTAATGACTCTAGGTGGTAAGTAAACTACCATAGGTGGAAAGTAACTACAATCTGCCATTAAAAAGATTTTTATAATTTCTGAATTCTTGGACCTGAATGATTACAAGATTTTCTCGCAGAAAGATGCTTTCCCTTTTAAAATATATATAAAACAGCAGAAATGACTAACATATATTCTATATTATCACAGCAAATTAAATTTTGAAGGCATGAAGTTTGGACCATTTTGAACTGCTCAGCTTAAAATTAAAATTTAAGAAAAAAACAAACCAAAACAAACCAAACAAAAAAACAACCAACCAAATAACTAGCTTCACTGGGGAAAGAAAGAAGAATGCCAGAATACTCCGAAGATTTCTAACCCATTTCTATATATCATAATTAATCATACTGTGAAACAGTTCCCAAATTTCTGAACAACAGGTATCATATTCTGATTAAGTCACTCATGTGTTTTTTTTCAATTAAGTCACTTTAAGCAACTCCTAACCTCAGTCACTCACTACTTCAGGTATTTTTGTGTGTGTAGTTTTTTTGTTTATTTTTTAAACCTACACTGAGATGCTGATGGTTGCATTTTGATAGTCAGATGTCATTTTGTCAAATTCTCAGCAAATTCTCATGAAGAAAAATCTATTTGTCTATTTCCTGGAAAAAAACTTTCTTTGTAGATAGTACTTTAAACAGAGATTCGACCTGTAAGTCGAATAGCTTACAAACCATGAAATGCACCTCTCTTCGTAGGACCACATATGGAAAGCCAAACAGCCTTGCATTTCACAGAAGTACTAACACCTTGACGTACCATGTAAGTGATTTGGTGGTGAGAATATTGTACTACCTAAAAAGTAATGATAGAGAACATATACTGTAAATGGAGTCTTCCAAGAAGACTTAAGTGTATCTATCTTATTAAAGATTTCTCTTACAATGAAGCTTTGTTGTTGGTCCATCACACATGTCAAATTAAATAGGACTTAGCGCAAAAGTAGTGCTTGGAGATAAATTTCAAGGAAGACTTCAAAAGTGCAATGACCAGGTGGCTGAAGACTAATTAGAGAGCTTGTTCACTGGAGAAGTAGCTAATATTTTTTTTGAGAACTTTATTCCAACCAAAGAGATATGAACATAAAATGGAGATGATTCAGAATATTTTTAACCTATTCAGGAGGAAAAAAAACATTTGCCTTAAATAATGTCTTCAAGAAAAATAAGTAAAAGAATATTTGAATTCCTGTTACATACACATCACAGGATGACTGTTCTCTCTGAAACAGCTAATCACAAACAGGCTCTACAGCAGTATTTTCTAAGGGCCCACAGAGGTTTCCTTGACCTCCAATAACAAGTCTGTGCCACAAGGCAAACCAATTCCCTTTTGCAAGGACAATTAGTCCAGTTAGTACAGAGTCAAAATATGCCCACAGCCCTTCAGTTGGGTACTATGTCAAAACACTGTTGACGTGTTTTGTGATACCACCAAAACCTTATACCTACTTAAAAGGTAGTACTGTACCATAAAAATGTCAACATTATTGCTTACTCTATGTGAAGATGAGTCAAAGTAACAGTCCTGAAAAACTTATTATCTTTTAGTTAACAGCTGATTATTACCATTTTCGTAGCAAAAGTTTGTTAAAAGCCCATTTCTAAATCGGCATCTTGAACATCCCTTTTAGTGGAAAAACTGCCCCAGTCTGAGATTTTATACCTTGACTAGATACATTGTATCAGAACCACTTCTAATCCAAGATTGCTTAGACTAAAACTGATATAGCTTTATTATTTCAAAGGATGTAGTCCCAAAATATCTCTCACAGTTAATGTACTATAGACAAACATAAAAACTGAGATAATTAGATACTTGGTGCCTATTAGCAGCCTGCTGTACCCGAAGGCTGGAGAGCCAGCTCTCACATTTTCACACAACAGTGTTCTGACTTTAAACCACAAAGACATGTAGGGAGAACAAGACAGCACTGGTAACAGTGAGAAAACAGAAACAAATTTTGAGAAGCAAAAGTCAGTTTGAGCACCTACTAGTGAAAGATCATAACAAATCCCTTCAGACAGCATGACCCACAGCAGACTGATCAGCTGCTCACAGCCTAGATGGCTGGGAACTTTATTCCTGGCTCTGATGCTGACCTGTTGCATGACCTTGGAAAAGTGACTTGACCTCTTTGCACCTCGGTTTCCCTACTAGGAACCAGCAAAAAAGTCAGTCCTTTCCTTTACCTAACAAGCTCTTTGTAATCCACAGAGAAGAGACAAGTACCTCTAAATGGCACTCAGAGTCTTAGTCTTGTGCCAACTCTGCTCTTAGCTGTAGTCTGAAGTACAATTTAACCTTCAATGTAATATAAAAATTTCGTCAATAAAAAAGGTAATTTAAAAACATTATATTTTGCTGCATATAGCTGCTGTCAAACACAGCAGCCTATAAATAACTACCATGCAAACTAGGCAATGCATGTTCAAAACTCTACAACACTTCAGAAAGAAGTATCTGCTTTATGTCTTTATTTCAGATTCATGGAAGAAAAAAAATTGCCTAAGACTGCAGCAGTCAGAGAGCTAAGTCTTTCACCCCTCCAAGCAAATAGGACTAAATCCTTTAATATCAAGGGAATACATAGATAGCAAATAGCCAATAAGTTCTGCTTTTTACTTCTACCAGACATGCATTGTCTTGGGGGAAAAGAAGGGAACAAAGCTGCTTGTATAACCACTTAAAGCCTCTGCTCTTGCAATAGTTCAAGATTTGTGAAACAGTACTAAAAACATTTCCTGGGAAGCTGTGAACAAAATTGAAAGTGTGAAGATTTAAGAAAGATCACATCCAGCATCTGAAGTTCTAAGAAAATCTTCGTTTTGAAACAAAATATGTAAGAACACTTACAATCTATACAAAAGCTGCAATTCTACAAAAATAAGTATGAGACTCTGCATTTTCAGAGGTGCACATGCTAATAAAAGAACTTAAAGTGTAAAATGACAGAATATGATAAATTTTAAGTTCTCTTTTACTAAGAAATAATCATATAACTTCAGTGGAAACCTGTAGAATAAAACCCGCATAAATGGTCCCTGAGCAGCTTAAAATGGAATAACCAGGACCTGGTGGAAATACCCAGTTCTGCCCTCGTCCAGCTGTGGAGCGGATCAGGGTACTGATCCAGCTGCAGACTAACACAATAAAAGTGGTTACCCTTCAGCTGGACATGTGCTCTTCTTCTCACACAGCTGCACAAACACTTCTGCCAGTACAAAGACAAGGGTGACCATGACAGTGGAAACCATTGACTAGGGGAGAGCTAAACAGTTCCTCTCCTTAGGTTTTCAAAGGCTTAGGTTTTCAAAGGCTAATAGAGCTACAGTACTGGGTGTGGTTCCACATTACACAAATTTCATGTTAAAACCAAAAACCAAAAGCCATAAACCAAAAAACAAAGAAACAGGCTGCTACAAAAAGGGAGATTCTCATTTGCTTGAAGTTTCCTCCTGTGTAATGTCAGATTTTACCCTAAAATGTTAGGAAACTACAACTTTACTGTCAGATCTGCACACTGTTACAACCACCTCAATGACTGCTTAATGGTTAGATTCAAGACAGAGAAGAAGCAGGTAGAAAGGGTGAAACATTTAGCATCATACCAGATTCAGGCGATAGTAAGAATGGCAGAAAACCACACCTTCATCTTAAACTAGATGATTCCCAAAACTGCAAGCCATGCAAGACATTTCCCATGGCACAAACCCATCAGGGTTTGGACTCGTGAAGCTAACTGTAGAACTGGTTTTTAGAGATTATTCTTTTAATATTCTACTGCACATTTACTGGCAACAAAAGCACATATGCACGCATAGGATGTATGCCCCCATCAGCACATACAAAGGTAAGTTTTTCAGAGGTGTCTAAACTTATACTTCAAAGACCCTACGTAGGCACTGCTTTCCAGCATCACAGTGATACGCTCTCTCCTCTGAGCTAACTTTGGATTTAGTAACCTATATGCAAAGAGTTGATTCAGGACAGCCTGACAGTCCTCAATACATGTAGAGATGGTAGCGCTACAGATTATAGTTAAAATTATATTGTTAAAATCTAGACTCTTTCGGCTTTCCCTGCCCCAGCTGTTTCACCAAAATCTAGTCATTCAAGCTGAAACATAGAGGCATGGAGATTTTTATTCTTTGGATGCCTTAGGTAAGGCATATCTGCCCTTTTCAAGAATAAATTTTAGAAGAACTGATTACTTTTCCTTTTTATCTGATCCAACACCACAACAACATTCTTACGTTTCTAATCAATTCAAGTCATCGGCTTCTTGAACAAGGGCTTGAAGTACCTGAGAGATGCCATTTGCTGCCATCAGGCTTAACCCAACAGGACCAAGTTAAAGACCTTTAGAAATACCTCAGTTTTCCCATGCTCTGTCAGGGCTCATCAGCGTTTGGCAGACGGCTACTTTGAACAGTTCACCCGCCCCGAGCAGCCTGCAGCAGCGCAAGAGCTTTTCCCACCGACTAGGCTACTGGGCAGAGGGCTGCGAGACGAGGCTTAACCTTCGTCCCTCCTCTCAGGAGCTGCTGCCCTGCAGGCCCGGGCGGCGGGGGAGGCGGCGGCCTTTCCCCCGGAGAGCCGAGCAGCTCCGGGCGGGGACGGCAGGGAGCAGCGGCCCGCGGCAGAGGGAGAAAGAGGGGAGTGACTCAACACGGGCGCGCAACAGCCCGTGCACATAGCTGCCTTTTCCTTTCTTTTTTTTTTTTTTTTTTTTTTTTTTTTTCCCTCCTTTTCTGTAGCATGTACAGAAAAATACTTGTGCCAAGTCTCCCGAATGGTCGGCACCTGCTCGCTTAAATAACTATCTCAAAGTAAAGTCTTCAGAGCCACGTCTACCCCACCGGCACGCGTCTTCCTGATTCATCTGTCCCTTGCACGACTGCAACGAAAATTATAAAATTAATTTTCCGCCTCCCGCGGGATCTCGAAAGCCCTTTTTCCTACCGCCTCTCTCTTCCCGGCTGCCGAAGCGCAGTGTGGAGGCAGACGCCACCGGGCAGCCTCAGCTCACAGCGCGGCTGCCCGGCCCCGGCGGCTCTCCCTCTCCGCATCCCGCAGTTCCACCGGCCGCACTTACCTTGATGCCCTGCTGCTGGGTGGTCAGGGTCAGCTTAGACTCGTCCAGGAGCAAAACTTCGCAGTAAAATTCCTCCGGGACCGCGCAGAAACAACCCATGCCTGC
This sequence comes from Heliangelus exortis, assembly GCF_036169615.1. Lineage (NCBI taxonomy): Eukaryota > Metazoa > Chordata > Aves > Apodiformes > Trochilidae > Heliangelus > Heliangelus exortis. The sequence continues at coordinate 26,125,615 of NC_092454.1, read as the reverse complement.
TGCGATGGCCGGGGACAGGGTGGGGAGTCGGGAAGAGTCCCGAGCGGCGGCGGAGAGGGGCTGAGGCGCAGCTGGGGATGGGCTGCGTCCGGCTCCGCGCACCGCGGCAGCGCCTGGAGACCCAGAGGCTGCTAGGGAGCAGCACCCGGCCCCACGGGGCGGCCCTCCGCCGTCGCCATCCCGCGGAAGAGCCCGGACGGCGGTGCCTGGCGCTCCCTGTGGGAACGGGGGAGGAAAAAGACCTTTTAGGAAAGAGCCCAGGGCGCAGCCTTCGCCCACGGCTGGCTGTCACGGCAGCTCCCCCGCCGCTGCCGCCCTGGGGAGGTACCGAAACGCCCACCCGCCCCGTCCCCCGCCCCGTCCGCGCACGTTTCCGCGCCTCCTCTTTCTCTTTGTGTAGAGGAGCAGGCGGCGGAGGATCCCTCTTCGCCTCCACGACCCGAGGAGAAGTTCCCGCCGGCGACCCCCCGCGGAACCCGCTAGCGGAGGAAGGCGGTGACAGTGCCCGGTGGGCGCGGGCCCGCATCCCCCTAACTGCCTGCGGCCACGCAACGGGGGCAGCGGCAGCCGCTCTTCTTGTCCTTCGGTGGGGGCGGAGGGATGGGGGCAGCGCTGCCGGGCGCCGGGAGCGACCCAGCCGCCGGGCAGCCGCCAGCTTCCGCCCACCGCCCGCCCCGCAGGATTACCCCAGAGCGGACGTCGCCGGACCGGGGCGGCTTCGGGAAGGAGGCCGGCAGCCGGCACCTGCCAGGACAAAGAGCCGCCTCCGCCCGTGGGCTGGCTGCTCCACGCCCGCCCGGGACCGGAACCGGCGCAGCCCGCGGCACCGCGCCGCACCTCACAGTAGCCCGCAGGCTTCCCAAGTCCGGTGCCGGACCCTCGCTGCCCTCTGCCGGGGTTCGGCTCTGCCGGTTGTCAGCGGTGGAGCGAGGTCCACGGTCCCAGCCCGCCCCTGCGCGTTTCCCCACCGGCTCCTGCCACCCCTGCCCTCCCGGCAGCCGAGCCCGCACGCCTCGGCAGCACTGCCCCTGCTGGGCCGACAGCTTGCCTGGGGCTGAGGTCCTGTTGCCCCCCCGGGCCGGCGGTGGGGAGGGATTGGGCTGACTGCAGCCGTCGGGTCGGGGAGCGAGGCTTGTGCGGTGCTTCGCACAGAAAGCCTTCAGCAAACACCGGTGAGGGATCTAGAAGAGGTTGCCTCTTAGGCACACCGTTAAAAACTGAGCTTCCTATAGAAAAAATTTGATCTTAAAACTACAGCCCTGTAGTGCTTAAAAAATAAATTAAGAAAAGGTAGGACATAAAAGAAGTTGTGATTGCCTTTGCAGTTGCTGTTTATAGTTTCTGGAGCACACACCAGTCCAACTTTTTAATTGTTGCACACATATATGATTCTTCCCCTCGGGCAGGAAGTTAAGCCCTGGTCCCACAAGTGGCCATGCATTTGTTTAAGTTTGCATGCATGAGTCTTCCTAATGAACAACATACAAAGTTTACATCTGCAGTTTTAAGAATATGCATAAATGTTTTTCTTGTGATCGTTAACTTGCTCATGCTCCTGCATAAGAGAAGGAGATTTCTTACCTGACAAACCTTACCAGGGATGTAGGCAAATGATAAAGAATAATACCTCTGCTTTTAAACTCCTGCCCTAGATAAAACCTTGCTACTCCCAGGAAACACCACTTCCATTTTCATGTTTGGTTCATGTAATGTTTGAACTTGGGCAGTGGGATGTCGGGATCTCTGTCCATCCTGTAGCTGTGAAAACTCTGTTCCATGAGCAAGGTGAAGATCAGGAATAAATTATTATAAATGTTCATAAAAACACATCCTTTTGAACAATTCTTGAAGTGCTGAAAAAACAAAAAAATTCAAGTTTCTAATCTTGTTTGTTAGGTAGTACGTACTTGGTGACAATGAGATCTAGATAACGTAAGAAATTTAAATAAATTTATTCCTGGTTTTCTAAACACATTTTTCAAACACCAGTCTTGAATCAGTCTGACAGTGGACATTTTTCTGCAGAACATATGGTTCCTTTTTCCTTTTGTTTAGTCTATTTAGATCCATATATCACGGACATCATGACATAAATTACCCCCTAAGTCAGTTAAAATAATTATATATTCATAAATCACTGATTAATCCCATGAGAGGGAAGGCTCAGTGAACTCACAACCAGTCAAAAAACCTTTAATTATAATTTTTAGATAGCTCGTATAGCTGCATGACAACCCCAGAGCTGAGCAGTTTAAATCAAGTCTAGTCGTGGTTATAAGCAGTCCAGTTTATAAGCAGTCCCATGTCTTCTGTTCCTAAAGATCTGTTTCACGCTAAGACACGTTACCTGGTTGGTTCACAGGGAATATGTAAGACATATACACTGATGTATTTGGAGCACAGAGCCATTAACATGTCTCCTATCCAGCTACTGCCAATAGGTAGCAACTGATTCAGCAGCAGTACCAGAAATCACCGTATGATGTCAAAACCTGGGTGTGGTTCCTCGACTGAAGAAGTCAGAAAAGTAGCCAAGAGAGCCAAGAGAGGGGAAGAGGATCAGTATGAGCCCTGAGGAGCTCAGGAAAGCAAAGCAACTGTTATTTATAGGGGCAAAAAGGTAGGGCCCAAGCTTTGCTCAGAGCTGCATAATACATGAGACCAATGCCTCAGTATTTCACATATCAGGCCAGCTTGCTACTATATCAGGCCAGCTTGCTACTTATGAGAAACATGATATTCATCTGCTTTCCAAATTCATTAGGAAACTTATCTGCTTTTTACTTCTGTCTACAAAAAAAATCATAGGTCAAGCACCACAAAGGGAAAATCGCTGACATAAGGTCTCATCGCATGAACACTTATGGACATGCTAACTCTGGCATGTAAGTACAGGACCAGGGCATAAAGGCATTTTTTTCTATTGCCTGTCTGAGGCACACAGTGCAATTTGCTGCAGCCATGTCATCCAGCCATGTCATCCAGCTATGATCCAGTACACCTTCATTAGAATGATAATTTTTAGCTGCAAATAGGTGTTTTCAATGAGGTTATATAAACAAAACACTGAGGACCACAAGAACATCTATATGTGAAGGGATCTACATCCATGTACTGGCATATCAGCACTGAGATTAACCACCCAAAGGAAGCAGGTTAGCATATCTCATTTCTCACTAGCTTTTACAGGTTTGCACACAAATGTTTCCTGCCAGTAGCTGAGCATATAGTAAGAGGCATAATGACCTATTTTAGCCATTATCACAGTCTCTTACCTATCACTGCTATTTACAAGTCTGTAGAGGTGCCAGTCCTATATTTTATCCATGTCAGCTTCCAGAGGATGAGTGAAAAGTTAAAGCAAGTCACAGAGCAATCTGTTCATCTTCCTTCTCAAATAAAGACATGTCTCCTGGACTCAGCTTCTTGCTTACACAGTGAGCAGAGAAAAGTACTGAGAACTAGTGCAAGAAGTTTAAAATTAAAACAGAAAGTAACAGCACATTACACTCTGGGATGAATGTACAACCCTGAATGCATCTTCCATTTAAAAAAAAAATTCCTAGCAAGAGTACTGTTCAATAGTTATTGTCCAATAGGATCTGGGATGTTTACAGGAAAAAAGTGCAGCAGCACTGCACTGCACTGGTTCAACATTTGCTCACCTGCTCATACATCACTGCCCCCAGATGTCTGCAGTCCATCCAAGAAGTACTTCTGATGTTCAACATGCCATTAGGAGCTATTGCTACGTACATGCCTTCCACCAAAAAAAGAGGAACAAAGCAATGGACCAAACGCCAATGAAAAAAAGAAGCATTTCTGCATAGCATTTTACAGCTTTCAGAGGCTGAAGTTTGACTGTGTTAGGAGTGTGGAGGAGTTCACATTTCTTACTTCACTAACTAAATTTTTACTTAAATCACACTCATGGGTGCTATTATTTAATGATTTCTCTGAACTCTGTATTACTACTACATATCACACATGTATGCATCCACTGCGCAGTGTCAGTCCATGGTCAAAAGCATTGTAAAAATAAATTTACTCACATATGTATGAGCTATGTATTTCCTCCAAAGCATAGTAGGTTATATTATACTTCTAGATATACTATGTTATGCTATGCTGTACTATACTGTGCTATACTGTACTATACTATACTATACTATACTATACTATACTATACTATACTGTACTATACTATACTATGTTGTACACAATACACTTATAAAGACCTTTAAGTAAGATATGCCACTGTTCAGACCTATAACATAGTAATAACAGAAGAAAAAAAAGAAAAACCATGAAAGCAAATTTTAAACATTTTAAAGTACACTTTAACAGCTGATTCCACTGCAATAACCATCTTGAGGATGTTTGAACTGACATGACACTGAGTAAAAATCCATTCTTCTCTTTGCCTAAAAAGACAACAGAAAATTGCAGCACTGCAAATACATACTTAATACTTAAGAAAACCACACTCATCTCTCAATTTCTGATTTTTTAATAAAGAAAACATGACATTAAATGTGCTTCTTCCACCCAAAAATATAAAAGAATTCTTTCAGGATATTTATTATAAATTTTAAAGCCAAAATTAGAAGCAGCAAAATCTGTATTCTTCTATCAAAGCAAGAAAAAAATCTGTCTTTAGCTGATGTTTATTGAACATAAATTTGTGTGTGATGTGGTTTTTCAAAGCGTTTGTCAAGATTATGACAAGTTATCCCTATCCAAAGAAGAACCAGATGATCCTGTTTTATTTTGCTTAAGCTCAGGCTCCTTTGCAGAACTTAAATCTATTTAAATAGTAAAGATAATTGGGTTGTAAGATGTAACAATCTGTCTTACCAAGAGAAAAAAAAAAAAACATTCTCTCCAGAACTTTAAATCATGCTCTGACGATTGGTACCTTGTAACAGCAGAAAAACAGATGCTGTGAAGATCCATGAACATTTAGAAGGTGAGCTTCCTGTGGAGAAAAGGATATCTTTTTCAAAGAATACTACCTAATGGGTACACTGTCACCTTTTTTAGTAAACCACGACTGACTACACTCATTCTCAAGCACAGAAGGGAGATTACTCTCAAACTTTCCTATCACTTTAGTGGAGCTCCGTAAGTATATCTTTGGAGTAAGATGGGGAAATTATGTGCTAAAACCTTCAACTCCAGGGAGCTGCTGCTATGCCTGTTCCAGGGAACTAGGTATATTCTGATATTGTTGTAAAAGGGCAGGGTTTTTTAGTACACTTAGTGAGCATCTTTAACCTCAAAGTTAGGCTGTCATGCCAGCTGGCAAATAACAAGGGACTCGGGTAATCAGTCAGTCTGCTGTTGTTTGAGCTCCATGCTGTTCAAACACAACAGAAACCATGTTTATCTGAAGCTAACATCTCTTCTTTTCCTCTCCTCCACCTTCTGAATGCAAGTTTTAGGGGGCATCATTGCCAAGAGATCCTCAGTTCTGTTTCCTAGAGGGTCATTAGACCTCTACCTGCCACAGAAATAAACCCAGGGCATTCTAAAACTAAGCAATGACTTACTCAAGACAAACAGGCTGAGAGGATTCTCCCAGTCAGAACTTCGAGTCAGTTCAGGAAGGCAACGAGTCAATACCTAATTAAAGTGACACAGATACCAATTAGGATGAACATTTTAACAGGGGCTGTCTCCCACCCATAGAAGAAAGTGTTAATGTAGACAAGCCACCAGTAGGAAGCTCTGCTAGAGGAAACTCCTTACTGCTGTTCCCAAGTTCATTACATTCATCACTGTGAATCTTAATTTTAAGTAAGGACCAAATCTTTTTGACAGGTATTAGATCTTTATTATGTTTGTCATCTGATCTCTGGGTATTACAGACACATTCACAATTGAGATCTTCAATGCGAATGAGATCTTAAATACATCTTCTAAATTAAAGCTGTCATACTCATGCACCTAACTGGATTTTTTACGTTGTTTGTACTAAGTTTATACAAAGGATTGCTGTTCCTGGAAAAGCAGTCCTCTTTCACTGTCACTTGAATGCAGAAAGTGCAGTCATTGTCTGGAGAGCATCACCTGTTATGAGCTATGATGAGATGGGATCGTTATGAAATGCTGTAGGTAATCAGAATAAGTAGGTCTTTTCTTCAGTGACTACACTTACCTGTGTTGATTTCATAAGCAAAAGAAGTTCAGCAGCTCCCTACAACTGATCAAGGAAATAACCAGCTCTTCATATATCTTGCAGACTCAAATACTTGATAAGTGAAAAGACAGACTGAAGCATGTTGCACAGCATGTTCATGACTTCCTTTCAAGTTTCCTTCATATAGTTGGGATACAGAAAAGATTCCCTCAAGCTTCTACACCAGTCACTGAATATGAATGATGCTGAGCCTGCAGAAAGATTGCTCAAAGTAAGGCTGGACCACTAAATTGCCTTTTTCTGTTTATCACAAGGGGCTATGGGGACCATTTCTTGCTTCAGAGTTCAGGAACTCAGCCTGATAAAGTTTATTTTCTGTAATCATTAAGTCATGCTGAACAACAGGAACATCTGGAAAGTTTGCCCCTTTTCTGAGAGTTCTCTTGTAATTGTGGTTACACCTGACTGACCCGTTTGTGTGTGCATCACTTGACAGCCTTTGATTGTTTCCTTAAAACATAAAAAAAAAAAATAAATGAGAACTACACGGGACAGGAAGACTCTTAACAAACAAAAGAAATGAAAGAACTCAGCTCTGCCCCTAAACTTAAGAAACTAGAGGTAAATAAGAGAGTGATAGACTTTTTAAGGCCCTCGCACTGCTTTATTTCTTAGTGTCATAGTGTAAGTCCAACATGACCCCTAAGCAACAGCAATACTTATTGTTCCTCATCATTCTGTATAGCAAACAACCTACCTTCTTGCCAGCTCACATTTAAGTTTAGATTGCTTCCTCATGCTAACATTCAGCTGGCTGAAAAGAATCTAGAGGAGGAGAGAACAGAATAAAAGGAGAGGGCAAGAGAAAGGGAAGGAGGAGAAGCAAACTTCTCTGTAGTTGGAATGACAAGAACTGCAAAGTACACCATAAAGAAGTGGAAGCTAGGAAAGCAAAAGAAACAATGAGAGGCACAAAAAAGTAGAGAGAAACAAAAGCAACAGAAGTGGGGAAAATGCACATAAACGGAAAACCAGAAAGTGTAGTTAAATGCTCTAAGCAGGAGATGTTTCTGTAGGAGTTGGGCGTACCAAACAGGGAGAGACAGGATCAGACTGTGTCCTGAAAATGTAAACACCTTGGTTGGAACCAAGGGGCAAATGCTGCTTGCACCGCTCTTGCCTCCAATGCAACATTTTGCCTTGAAGGCAGCTGGAGTGCTGTCTAAGCACCCTGTCTGCTCCTCCCCATTCTATGCTCCCACAGCCTTCCTGTGCTCCTCAGTCTCAAGCTGCCCTCCTCGCCTGGCTTCTTACTTTGCTACATGATGTAACACAATTTTTAGATACCTGGGTCTGGTGCTTCAGGCAGGGAGCTAGTGATGTGTCTCACTGTATCTCCTTCTAACTACTTGTTAAACATGTAGTTAGCAATTGAAGTCTTTTTGCGTTTCAAGGCTTTTTTACCCTTTCCTTTCCTTTTTCCTTTTTCCTTTCCTTTTTCCTTTCCTTTTTCCTTTCCTTTCCTTTCCTTTTTCCTTTCCTTTCCTTTCCTTTCCTTTCCTTTCCTTTCCTTTCCTTTCCTTTCCTTTCCTTTCCTTTCCTTTCCTTTCCTTTCCTTTCCTTTCCTTTCCTTTCCTTTCCTTTCCTTTTTCCTTTCCTTTCCTTTTTTCCTTTCCTTTCCTTTCCTTTCCTTTCCTTTCCTTTCCTTTCCTTTCCTTTCCTTTCCTTTCCTTTCCTTTCCTTTCCTTTCCTTTCCTTTCCTTTCCTTTCCTTTCCTTTCCTTTCCTTTCCTTTCCTTTCCTTTCCTTTCCTTTCCTTTCCTTTCCTTTCCTTTCCTTTCCTTTTTTTTTTCTCAGCTAAATGTAAAAAATGAAGCAATTGCCAATGAAGCAAAATATGTTTCTGTAGCTTGAAAATAAAAATTGATTTTGTCACAGTCTTGAAGAACAATGCACCCTACATTAGAAGATGGTAGATGACCCTGAATATCCTAGAGTACCCTTCTATGCATAGCATGCTATATATATTACAAACAAAATTATTACAGCATGGATATTCATATATTTTCTAGGCCACAAAAGTAGGAGTGCTCCTTAGCTAACACAACATATAAAGTGTGTTACTATTCTAATATATGCATGTTTTCAAACCTACCACATTACAGAGTAGTACAGATTGCCAGGGATAGATACAGCAGCGCTCCACAAATGTAAGAGTTCTGTACACAGCATCTGTGAAGAAAAGATTAATAAGATTAAGCCATTCCTTCCCTATTAATACTTCTACAGAAAAGTTTGTTCCTTTCTACTTGATAGTTTTCCATATTCATAATACCAAGTTCACTGATAAAGTTTCCATTGCTGCTAGCACTGAATTATTACAATGTATTCTTGATTTACTTGTGCATGCATTTCATATCATGTTCATGATGCCTTGATACTGTCTGGATTTCTAGCATTTTACTTCATTGCCAGAACAGCATACCACGCATACCATTTTGGCTGTTTACTTACACATTAAAGTATGTTAACCCAACAGATGCTTATAGTCAAGTTCTACACCACTACTTATATATTTATTGTTACTTACTTGCATGGCCTACAATGCTACAAAGGTTACTAATTATCTATTTGCTTCTGCCTATACCATAAAAAAATTAATTGATAATTTTAAACTAAGTAGAAGTTTTTTATTTGTACCTCTCTTTATTGAGATGTAAGGAAGACCAAGAAGGCAGTATTGACTGCATACCAATCATTACCCATGCTTTAGGTGATTTTGTAAAAGATGTAAGGTGTGGCAGGTGGTTGAAACAATTTTGACTTTTTCAGAATTATAACTGGGCTTTCTGAAGTGCATCAGCATGAAGTTTCAGAACTATGATCTCATTTCAGGAACAAATTTAAGAAGTTCATCAGATTCTTGTTCCTTTCTGTGTGACCCTGGTATGGGTGAATCCAAGTTTAGATCACTGCTGAGAAGAACTTGTACTGGGTTCAGGTGCCCAGGTGCTGGCAGGGGGGTTGCAGCAGTGGCATCAGTGGGAAGAGGATGGATCTGCCCCACACACAGACAGTTCCAGGCAGCTCCAACAGAACCACTGCAGGCCACAACTGAGCCCCTCAGCCAAGATTACGGTGACTCCATAATAACATATCTTAAAAAGGAATAAAATGGTGCACAGAAAATCTGAGGAACAGCCCTGCACACACCAAGGTCAGAGAGGAAATGGAGGGAAGAGAAGCTGCAGTTTCTGAAGCCCAAGGAGAAGACCATGGAGAACAGGTTGAACCTCTGCCAACAAGAGTGAAGACAGTCAGCAGAGAAAAAGTTGTATATGATTTATACACAATAATTATTTTTGCCCTAGGTGTCTGGAGATTATCTTCTATGACATTAAACTACAGAGTTTGGGTAGGATATGTGAACTGACTTAGCACAGCCAACCACAAAGCAGCATGTTTAAGAACTTTGCCAATGCAAAACCACTTTGGAGTAAGGACATGCCTGTCTTTCTCATAGATTTCATCCTTCTGCAAATGCAGCTCATAGCCATCTATTTTTCTCTGACATAGACCCAAATTCTCAGTTATACCTCTTTTTCCTTAAGAATTGAGAATTTTTTTTTTTTTTTTTTTTTTTTTTTTTTTCTCCTGGCAATGACATTGGTTTGATAGGACCATGAGAAGAGTAAAGCCCACAGCAAGGTCCTGCATGCTCCCAGCTGACAGCGAAACAGCCGTAAAACTGTGGCTCCTGTCTATTTATTTACAAATTATTCATTTAAAGACAGACTTCAGATAACTACTTTGTACTAAAGTATCAGGATTGTGATCTTCACACAATAAATCACACACTCCTGGTTTATTATGTTGCTGCTCCTATTTGCAGAAGAATGGGCCATAGTGCTCATGCTGTACCTCCACAATGAAAGCCAAAGTCTCATTTCTGGGCATGACAATGATAATGTGTTTTTCTATGCTTTTGTTTCCAGATACACAAAATTATGGGTGCTTAAAATTAACAAAACACAGAAAGAATGCCACAGAAAGAAACACTACTGGGTTATCAAGAAGCTATGCCACCAAAAATCTATCGTACAAATATTCATGAAAATCCACAGTAATAAAACGTTTTGTAAGAAACTTTTAAACACCTTGAAAGAAATAAAAAAATTGCGTTAAAGTCAGAGGTGCAGAAGAAGACTGAACACTAATTGCCAGTAAACTGTATTAGTAATTCTTGAAACAGATTTCATGAAAATAGCTTTCTAACAGTTTTTGTAGCATGCCTAATGAAGCCTTCTGACACTTCCTATCTTGATCCCAGTTCTCATGTATTATTCAGCTGTACCACTATATCAAAATAGTAATGCTACCACACTTTATTAGAAAAGAAAATAATGAGGAATTATGTATTTTCCTCTTTTTCCATGAAAACTGGAATATGTCTCCAAATAAATACACAAGCTGGTATTCCATGCCTAGACTTATCAGACATCTTGGGGGAGCTTGGGGATTGGTGGTGGGTGGTGTTACCTATTAAATTACAAGACCAAATCTATTAAGTTTCCATGCACACTCAGCTCAATGAATTCTATTCAGTTCTTGCTGACAACCTTTGCAAGCAAAACATGTCATAGGAGTGATGCCTGTGACTACTGGTGCTGTTTGTTTTGTGGTAGGCAAAGAGGCATTGCTTTGAAGTGATTAATACTGGTCATTTTAGCCAGACATCAGGTTGAAGTCAAGATGACCTGTAACAGATGAGTTACTTGCCAAAATCAACTGACAAGGAGCCCATATTTCCCCCCCCTTACCATTCCAATTAAAGGCACATTACTAAGAAAAAAATCTGATTTAGAAAGAGACTTTTCTTTGCTTGTGTTAACACCACATTGTGTTACTGAAAATATGATTTTTTTCTAGACTAGTTTCCCTGTAACTTTTTCTGTCTTTAAATGTGCTCCCAACTAATCTCAATCACTAACGCAAGATGGAAAGTTTTATCTAATTTCAGTCATTCTGTTCTGCTACCACAAACAAGTCTAATGCTTTCAAGTTCCAACAAAAAGGGAAGAAGAACAAACTTTCAAAATTAAGTCAAATATCACACAGTCCTAGAAAGACAGAAGAATTGGTGTTGGTACAGTCCTGATCATCTGATGCAATCCCCTGCCCCAGCACAGGTGTGTAGAGATCACAAACATGAACTCATAGGATTCCATGATACACAAGGACATGGAGGCTTTTATCCTCTAAATTTCTCTACTTTCTTACAGGTTACCCAAATGTATATTTTTAAAAAATATATTGTTAGTACAGTATCAAACAGTAGTATGGCAGCAGCTAATACTAACAGCAAATCAATTGTATGGCAACAACCAATAACAGCAACAACAAAGTAGGTATATACTATTGCAGGTTACTACAAACAACATTCGTGAAGCAACCTATCAACAAAATAGCAGCAGATATAATTATGATAGATGACTTACATGTATATATAATAATGATATCAGGTGGATTAGGAAGATTTTGGATTTTGCCCAAACCATCCCTAAGGGGAGGACAAAGCAATCCCAGAGGGAGGTGGGAGGACGAACCAAACTCACCCCAAAACTGGGCCTGAAGGAAGACGGATAAAATAAACAGGCAGAGTTCTACTTCGAAGATGATCTGTTTCACAGAGTCTGTTGTCAAACAGATACCCCCAGTGAGAGTCTAAGACCTCATAGACAGTTTGTGATAGATTCACACCTCTTTAACAAAGGAAAAGTACATGCAGCACTGGAAGTTCTCAGAGAGAAAGGCTCCTAGATAACAGTTAAGTCACTTCTATGTCATAGACGGTATGACATAAATACCGTATGTTTTTATGACATTTAAATAGTCATTTATTTGATATTTATATCATAGGACATCACCACTTCAAGTAGGTAATAGACATGGTTAATCCCAGCTTTTCTCATTACACAGATGGTAGATGATACTGTTTTCTTCTGTTTCAGGTCAATTTTGTTTTCCCAAATAGTTTCCACTTTTTCAGATAATATGTTGCTGTTAGAGTTTCTTTGGATTTTTGTGCTTATTGATGGCACTGCAGGATGTCTCTGGTTTGTAGGTACTCTAGCTATACTTCAAAGAGGCCAACTGCACTTTTCAATGATGTTTCTGGTTTCAAAACCTAGTTTCCAGCCTGGTAGATATTTTCTTTTGTTCACTAATTTTTCCCTTCTTACATCGCCAGCCTATGGGTGCTTGTATCAGATCCCCCTGAGCCTTTTCCAGGCTGAACAGTTGCAGCTCTCTCAGCCTTTCCTCATAGCAGAGATGCTCCAGTCCTTTCATCATCTTGATGACCCTGCACTATGTTGTCAACAGTGGCTCAACAAATAAAGGTGAGCAACCCTGATATAGGTCTAATTTGTCCAGTTGGTTTATGTGTTACACGTGAATTTATGTGGTATGTATGAATTTGTATGATATACTGGAAATAAGGTAGCATTTTTCAACAGGATTGCAAGGTTTGGATCTATTAGAATCTGTAAGATTCTCCACCCTTACTGTAATCTCTGACTTTGGTCTGATAAGATTTGGTAGATGACAAGAAATAGCATTTAATTTCAGAGGACAGAAAAGTCCTTCCAAAGATATTCACAGAATCACTTTTGGGAGGTGCTGTTTACTCTCTTAAGGGACAAGATGCCTTGCAGCTGGATCTAAATAGACTGGGGAATTGGGCACTCAGCACTGGCATGAATTAAAAAGTCCAAATACCAGCTTCTGCACCTCTGATCCAGTAGCACTGGATAAAAGTACACGCAGGGAAACAGCATCTGAAACACAGCCCTGCAGAGAGGGATCCAAGGGTGCTGGTTGGGAGCAGGCTTAACGGGAGCCAGCAGTGTTCCCTGACAGCCACAGTGGCAAATACCATCCTGGGGTGAGTTAAAACACATCACAACCAGGTGGCCCACAGAGGGGATTATCCCAAAGTTTTCAGTGCTGGTGCAGCTTCACCTTGAGTGCTCTGCAGGTCTGGGCTCCATTATTTAAGAAGACTGTGGAGGTTCTTGAATGTATCAAAAGCAGGGTAACAGATCTGGTGGAAGAGCTGGAGGGCATTTCCTGTGAGGACAAGATGAGGTGTTTGGGTTTGTATGTTTTGGGTTTGTCTAGGAGGCTGGGGGGTGACAGTATTGCTCTACAGCTTCCAGAGGACGGGGACCAGATAGGGAGGTGCTGAACTCTTCTCCCTGGGATCCTGTGACAGGGTGCATGGGGATGATTCACAACTCTGTCAGACATTAGGAAACATTTCTATACTGAAATAGTGATCAAACACCAGGACAGGCTTCCCAGAGAGGTAGTCAATGCCCCAAGTCTGTCATGCCCTTAACAATATGCTTTAACCTTCTGTCAGCCTTGAAGTGGTCAGGAACTAGTGTCAGTGGACTAGTCCCTTCCAGGTGAAACAGTCCTGTCCTTTCCTGCTCTGTTCCGTTCCATTCCATTCCATTCCATTCCATTCCATTCCATTCCATTCCATTCCATTCCATTCCATTCCATTCCGTTCTGTTCCGTTCCGTTCCGTTCCGTTCAATTGTATTTAAATCTGTCATTGGAAGACCTCTCTCATGAAGACAAAGTCTTGCTCAAAAACCAAATATCTATGGACTGTATGGTCATCCTTTATATGTCACTTACACAAAGTTAAGCTGGTTAAAATACTCAGAGTAAAACCATGCCTTTCACATTGAAGTTTTGGTGCATACTCGTTTTAATTGCAATTGTCTTTCAGAAGCCCTAGGACATGACACAGAATTTCCAATCTATTTTAAGATACATTTTTTTTTAATTACTTTAGAGAAGTAATAGTAAATGGATAGCATGGAAGTCATTCCCCTTCCTTGGCTATATAGAGAGGGCAGAAGGAGATGGGAATTCATTGTTAAAGTATAAAGGACCAGAGAAGGACTAGGGAAAGGCTGATGACTGGTGTTACAGTAGCTGTACAATGATGCCATCATTTTTCACTGTCTGTACTTCATCTGCAGCAGGAGATCCTGCTTTCATCACTACATCAGTGAACAAGCCAACAGCTGTGGAAAAGCAACATCATGTTTAGGGCAGACTGAGGCCAGCAACAGTAAAAAGCACATAATCCAGTAGTACATTTTGGCAACAGGGCCAAGATTTGAACAAGACTGAACAACCTAGTCAGGAACAATAAATAGAACAAAAGAGGCTGGATATTAGATCTGAAACAATGATCTATGTAGGAGGACAGGTCAAAGCAGTTCTCCAAGAGAGGCCAGATATCTCTGTCCTGTTTGCTAGTTATAAATCTATGTTCTTCTTGCTGATTAGAAAGTTGTACATGGCATAGAATATGTGCTTCATGAGTTCAATAGCCCTTGCTGAAGTCAGGCAACCACTCTTTATGGGTGAGCAATTGCTTTTAGCCAGTGTGGATTACAGAAGCTGACGAGGGGTTAGGGCTACACTCACTTTCTCCAAACTGAGTGTCACTTATTTATGGGAGAGAAAGATCAAGGCAGAAGAAAACAGCAGCCCCAAATATGCTGTGCTCTGATTTGCCCTTATACACAAGCTTCATAGCTTGTCCAAAAGATTAAGGTAAGAAAAATATGTTTTTTTTACAGCCGTATAAATCAAAAGTACAGGTTTGTCCATTACAAATAAAACCATGGAGACGTTGCTGATACATTTCAGTTTCTGTGAACTATTATATTTTGCAGATGAGTAGAAAGATGGATATTGTATGTGCACTGCAAAGTACAGGGAGAAGAGAAAATTAGCTGTGTAATTGTTTCCCCAAACAATTACAAAACCACTGTGGCAAATTTAGAAACCATTAATATTCCTGCAGAGAATCTCGAATACTTGTAAATACTGAATAAAGAACAACCCAAGCCAAGCTTTATTCCTCGTTGTCCCGCGGCCATTTAATCTTCTTCCAATAATGTTTACAATCCATCACACTGGATTTGTTTCGGTTCATCACAGGTATCCCCTGCCCCGTGCTTGTGGAGTACTGAGATAGTAACATGAGGAATAGCTCACTTCCCCTTTGGCACCGCTTGGTCTGCCTAAGTACCACTAGATGGCAATCAAAGCAGCAGCTATAAATCGCACTACAGTCTCTTCAGGGTTTCCTTGACCTCATTAGTAATAAATCAAGGGAGGCCATTACGTGCCCAGAATAAATTCTTAAATAATGATATTGATGCCTCAAGGGAATCTTGAAACAGAGAAACACCAACGTTATCTGTCTAAAGGGCTTTTCTCTTTTTTCAGTTCTGTAGAAAGCAAGGATTTTGAAGGAGAAGACAGTACGACCCCTGAAGTGAAATATTATATAAAACTCCTCAGAAATGTTCTGGTAAGATAAAATAAATCATAAAAATGGCAATACATGGGTGGTGCCCAATGGAGTAGTCAGAGAACATGAATAAAATTATGCCAATATCCCAGGTGCCCAAAAGGGACAAAGCAGAGATAAAAGCTTAAGTACATGTATCTGGAAGAGAATGAAGATATGACAGATGTCATTAAGGCCAGTTTGTACTGTACTCAGAGGGGTCTTGGCTTCATGGAGTAAAAGGTAGATTTTTAGGAGATGAAGGGAAAAGAATGAAATTCTTAGGCTAGTAGGACTGTATCACCCTCTGGAATTTGTAGAAAAATCAAACAGGGACCGGGGTAAGTAAATAGCTGGTAAGCAAGCAAGCTAGAATATCTAGCTTTTGATTTTTCATATGTTTAAAGTCCTCTGTCATTTAAAGGACTTCAAAAGTAGCCAACAAATGCTTGTAATTTCAGTGAGCTATCTGTGTTTCTGATGTCTGACTTGACTCCGGTGCCTATAACCTCTGCCACAAAAATCAACATTCACAATTTATATTTTATGGCCAGTTCAAAAGACTGCAGAAAGATTGTTACCGTAAGACATATAGTGGCCAAAATATGTAAACCATTCTGGTATTTCATGTGCAGCTAATTCTCTCAGCAAAGCATAACAGGAAACTCATTATGCTAATACTTCTACAAATGCTAGACGCATTTTATTGTTATGTTGATGTTTCTTTGAACTCCCTTGACTATTCCCCAATGTGGAAATCTTCAGTCACCTTTTGAAATGCTGTGTTGAAAAAATTAAGTTGAAACATTCAGTATAGTAGAATGTAATACAGTCGTCTTTATAACACATAATTTATATTACCTTTTCTCATTTTCTACAGAGAAATATAAAATTATATTGGACTACTGCATTTACTTCATTAAAAGGCCCAGAAAACAGTAGGCTAAAACGTATTTGCACTTAAAATGTATTTGCAAGAGCAGAATTCACGAAGCAAATAACATTGTAAAGGAAAAGCCATTCTTCTATTTCATGTCAGAAGTACCACAGAATACATAGTAACCTAATCACAGAATGTTAGGGGTTGGAAGGGACCTTGAGAGACCATTGAGCCCAAACGCCCTGCCAAGGCAGAACCACCAAGTGTAGGTCACACAGGAATGAATCCATGTGGGTTTTGAATGTCTCCAGAGAAGAAGACTCCTCAACCTCCAGTGCTCAGTCACTCTCACAGTGAAAAAGGTTTTTTTTATATTTATGTGGAACCTCCTATGGCCCAGTTTGCAACTGTTACCCATAGTCCTGTCACTGGATCTCACTTGGAGAGCCAGGCTCCATCCTCCCAACATTCACACTTCACATATTTTAAACATTAATGATGTTGCACCTCAGTCTCGTCTTCTCCAAGCTGAAGAGCCCCAGCTCCCTCAGTCTTTCCTCATAAGGGAGATGTTCCACTCCCTTCATCATCTTGGTCTCTCTGTGCTGGACTCTCTCAAGCAGTTCCCTGTCCTTGAACTGAAGGGCCCAGAACTGGACACAATATTCCAGATGTGGCCTCACCAGGGCAGAGTAGAGGGTGAGGAGAACCTCTCTCAACCTACTAACCACCCCCCTTCTAATGCACTCCAGGATGCATTAGATTCTTGGCCACAAGGCCACATTGTTGCCTCATGGTCATCCTTCCATTCACCAGCACCCCTAGGTCCCTTTCCTCTATGCTGCTGTTGAACAACTCAGTCCCCAACCTGGGGTTGCTCTTTCCCAGATTCAAGACCCTACACTTTCCCCTGCTGAATTTCATTCAGTTTCTCCCCACGCAACCCTCCAGCCCAGCTAGGTCTTGCTGAATGGCAGCATAGCATCTACAGCAAGTACATTTCAAGTACAAGAGCAGAATAGCTACCTGGAATACATCTGGCAGAGTTTATTACTTTCAGCTATTTATGAGGCATTTTATTGTAGATTGGAAAACTAATTGAATTAAAGATCTCTATAACCACTCCAAACAGATATTGAGGTTTTTTAAAATTTTCATTTCATCTTATAAATGCACCTCAAAGCTCGGGGCGGTATAAAAAGGTCTGATGCATCATAAAACCTTGAAACCCTATAGTCCTCACTACATCTTGCTTATTTAACTATGTCAAGTGAAACCTACAGAGCAGGTTTCAAGGCCCACTGTTCATTTCATCCAAATTGCAGAGATGTTACTGTTCCAGCTGCATAGCATAAAGAAGTCCAGAGTTGTTCTGGCTTAGCTGATTAATTAACTGATTCAGAGGAAGCTGCTGAATATATCTATTTATGAGGTTAATTTTCACTTCATAACTCAGTAGCTATGTTTTTCTTTCTCTTGCCCTCTACCAAACTTAACTACTTCTTTCAGCCTTCTTTCTTTGCTCTAAGAGCTTCCCCTGCTCTACTATTTCTCCTTTCTCTTCACTCTCACTCTCTCCTCTCTTTCTCCACAGTCACATATAGCCTGGCTCTTCTGTAAGATTTTTCACCAGGGGTCAAACAAGCCTGAGCATGCAAATCCTCTGATTAATTGGCAGAGGAAGGCTGCACATCAGATAACCCCTGAGCCATGGTAGCAGTTCTACTGCTGGTTCTGCAGCTTCTGTGCAGTGAAGGTGAGGCTTTGTTCTCCTCAGCCTGGCTACAATTTTAAAAGTTTCTGCTCTGTTAATTCCACATTGCTGGGCTTTGGCTATTAGTCTGTACCAGAGAAGAGTAGGAGCAGCTGAACATCAAACCTGAAATTCAGTGTTTCTCCATTTGCCCATGGTGTGAGTAAAACAGAAGATTTGAGGTAGGAGACTGGTGCAATCTTTGATGTTCCTGTCATGGCAAGCAGGAGAGAGTTGCTAGGCAGGACAGCAAGCAGCCAGGCTTGCCACCCCCCTGCTGCCAAGGAAATGGGCTGATGAGTGCTGCCACTGCTGGAGCAGACAGCTCTGACCTGGGGTGGTGTTCCTGGCTTTCCTGCTCTATAGCCAAGGATGAGAAGGCAAGGCAATTTTGTTTCTCTCAGCAGTAAGTGGTCCCTGATGGCTTCCCTGAGCTAGCCATCTGTATTATTCATGCTGCAAATTTTTGAATGTCAGAGTACACTAGAATTAAAGTTAACTTCAATACACAGTCTGAGACTGCCTTTAGTTACATCTGTCTTTTTTTTTTCTGCAGAGACCGTGCTGAAAGGGCAACATGGAATAAATTGCTTCTTTTTCTACTCACTGTCAGAAGTTTGGGTTGTAGACTTTAGAACACTGTTCTGCAAATTATAAAGCCCTTCCTTCAAGGGAATTATTAGTCTTTTCTTATTATGGGCTTTTCTTTCTTCTTCTATTTTCTTTTCTTTTTCTATTTCTTCCAACTGTATCCAGCCATTTCAGAAATACTAATAAACCCATAAACACTTGTGAGATGATTTGTATCCTGCTAGTAATATACAGAGCTCAGCAGCACTTCTGGCAGCTTTTAGTCTGTTGCATTCTGTCACTGGAGCTAACTGAGTAACAGATACAATTTAAGATACTTTTCTTTCTGCAAAGGGTGACAAAGAATATGAACAGAGAGTGAGTGAGATGCTTTGCCTGTGAATTCCACATGCATTTTTCAGCTGCAAAGGAATAATGAAAATCAGGGCACATGCAGTAATACATGCATTCTGCTGAAAGGTGTATGGAAGGTCACCTGTCAGTCAAATCTCACATGTATCTGAGGCAGGAGTGTACATTTGTCTGGTCTCTGTCCTTCAGGCTTAACATCCTCTCCTCTGTTTCTTCCTCTATGTTCACCCCAGCTGCTGTCCTGCACCACCATTTGCTCTTTGTACTGCTCCTTTTCTCTTCCTTTACCTACTATCTATCTTCCCCACCCAGGCTGCTGGTCCACAACCAAAGAATTCTGTAATAAATTTTGAACACCAGGTGTCGTTCCTGCCTCTCTTTCACCCATACAGCTACATGCCGACATCTTTCTCTCTGCTGTGGCTACAGGCCCCAGCCATGTTTTAGTGTTTTTTTCCTTGTTATGTATTACAATATCACCCACCCTCTTTGCCAGCAAGAAAGACTCACTGACAGAAGCTGTCTCCCTTATTTAAAGGTGTCACCACACAGTCACCAAAGGAAAACAACTTCCTTGTGGATTCTCACAAATGCACACATGCTGATTAAAAAAAAAAAATACATCTCCTAAAACTTTAGTTATTAGAACACAGGTGAATATTCTGAAAGAAAGAAAAATAATGAGAGAAACAAACCCAGTAAAATTACAGAATCAAAGAAATCACATTTGGGAGAGAACTTGAGAGATCAGCTCACCCTTTGTAATTCCTGCTACAAATACCTATCCAAGTCTACCCCTGCCTTTTTGGCAATCTTTCTCCCAGTACTTCACTTCCTATCAGATCTTTCTCAATATTTAGCTAAAATCTCTTTTACCTGAATTTGAACACAGTACTTTTTTTTCTTTTCCCAATTTGCAAAATTAGCAAAACACTTGAGTTAATGGAAGCCTTTTGCTCAGCTGCAGATTACTAATATATGCCTCTTCAGTCGTGCTTAGGCTAAACAATAAAAGAGTTTTGATCTGGCCTTCCAGGTCATATTTGATTGCTTTCTGTGTCTTCTACAGGCTGTCTCTAATTACTTACATCTTCCTTTAGAGTACTACCCAAGCCTAGGACAGACTCCAGCTGAGCATTACCAAAGCTGTGTTGAGCAAACAGATTATTATACACCAGATATCCTCTTGTTGCCATGGGCAACACAGAGCAGAAGTAGCCAGTGGCTGAATCTCTTCCCATTAGGGAGAAGAGTATTTGCCACTTAAGTAGAATTGAAAGAGATTAGAAAGGCTGTGGAAATTGGTTGTGGGTGGATACATAAAGGAAAACACCAGCTGAGCCCAGGTAAAGGAGCAGCTGAGGCAATACCACATCCAAATGAAAACCTTGAAAACTGCAAAGCAGCTGAGTAAAGAAAAGAACATTTCATAGACTTGTTCAATTAGAGGACATGTTTCCTGTTGTGCTTAGATTTCTGGCATGTGCCCCCTAAGGTTTGCCAGGGCTCAAGGCAGCGCAGCCAAGAATTTTGTGCTGCACACTCATTTCTGTATCCATAAGGCCTGGGGGGGGGGGCAGGTTGCCTTAGTGGCCAGCTGCTCAGCTGACCATATTTATCACCCAGTACTACTCTCACATACAAACATTGAATGCTTTTTCCCATTCTCACAGCAACATTACATTTTTAATCTTTGTTTTTCTTTTAACTTGAGTTTATCTAGGAACCCAGTGTTCTGAAGTTTGGTTTTTGAAGGACTGCTGCCTCTTCCTCTTTCCTCATAAAGTTGGATGTTTTTATCAGCTCAGTGGTGGAGGTTTTACATTCAGTCCCCGAATGGAGACCAATGATAAGTAGCATTACTCAGGGTTCTGTACTGGGACTGGTGCTGTTTAACACTTTTGTCAGCAATTTGGACAGTGGAATTGAGTGCACCCTCAGCAAGTTTGCTGATGACATCAAGCTGTGTGATGTGGTTGACACACTGTTTGAAAGGGAGGCTACCCAGGGACCTTGACAGTTTTGAGAGCTGGGCTTGTGGAAACTGCATGAAGTTCAAGAAGGCCAAGTGCAAGGTCCTGCTTGCTGCAATCCCAAGCACAGTTACAAGATAGAAGGAAAATGGGTTGAGAGCAGTCCTGATGATGGCTTGGGAATGATGTTTGATGAGAAGCTCAAGATGAACTCTCTTACAAAGACAGGCTGAGAGACTTGGCATTTTTGAGCCTGGAGAAGAGAAGGCTGCAAGGAGATCTTATAGCATCTTCCAGTACATAAAGAGGTCTTCAGAAAAGCTGGGAAGTGTTTTCCTTTTTACAAGGACATGTAGCAATAGGATAAGGGGTAATGGCTTTAAGCTGGAAGAGGGTAGATTTACAAAATCTAAGAAAAGAAAAAAAGAAAAGAATCTTTACTGTGAGAGAAGTGAGGCTTTGGAAGAACTTGCCAAGGCAAGCTGTGGATGCTCCCTCCCTGGAAGTGTCAAGGCCAGGTTGGACGGGGCTTTTGAGCAACCTGGTCTGGCAGGAGTTGTCCTTGTTTGTGTAGGGGTATTGGCAGAAGATGATCTTTAAGGTGCCTTCAACTCAAACCATTCTGTAATTTTCTGTGATTCTGCAAAACCTACTCAATGTTAACCATAAATCGCTGCAGCCATTTACTCTTCTATCTTGTATGTTCCTAGTTAACTATGTATTTGAATACATCCTATAATGTAAAAGAAATAGTGAAGTAGGTGTCAAAAAAAAGCATCCTACAAATTTAATATTTTTTTGGAACCTGGCAGTTCCCCTATACAGTAATTTACAGTAAAGAATTGCTGATTTTATTACCTGACTGTACTTGACTGAATTTCTAGAACAAGAAAACTCTAAAGAATGCTTCCTTTAACAGTTCTGTTTTAAAGAAATTATGACAAACTTACAAAAAGAAGTAGCAAAATACTTCCTATTGGTCAGATTAATGCAATGTGAGTTTTAAGTCACCAGGCAAAAGAAACTTGCACTATCTCTGTTCAATATCAGAGAAGTTTCTTTCTAAAAATATAACTCTTGATATCCTCAGGCGGACATTACTTTTCCTTTCTCTATTGTCTCATAAAATACTGATGAGTTGCATTACTTTTCATTGGATTTTGAAAACTAAAAAAATATTCTCCTTAGATAAGTCTCTGCCTCTACTGTTTCCATTAATAGAATCACTGTATTCACAAAAATGTAATTTTTTTTAAAAAATCTGATTTATTCCTGCTTAATTACCTTTACTTGCACAGAATAAAACTCAGTTTAAGGAATTAATTTGAAAGATTGCTGCTTCTGTCTTTGAAATGTTCTGATGGGTCTTATCAACCTTTCTTTATCTTGCCTGAAGTTTCCTACTTAAAACCTTTTAAACATTCATTTAAAAAACAGGTAGTACTTTAAATATCAATATTATAAGTATATAACTACATACCTTTTCATACATAACAAGAGAACATCAAAATTATTTCTTTGAAAAGGCTGTTTGGGGTGAACTGCATGTATTTCATTTGCATCTGACTAGGGAAAAGGAGAAAAAATTCTATACGCTCATCTGATTCTCCTCTATCTAACATGAAAAGATAGCTATAAATCCATAAATAAGTGTAATGTGCTGCAGTGGCATTGCTGCAATGTCATTCATTACAAAAATGCTGCAGGCATCTTCGTTTTACCTGTTCTTTTCTTCAGTGTTTTTATTCAAGATAATAAACATAAAGAAGATCTTTGAAACCATTTTTGTCACTGTATATATGAATTTAATATGCTCGAAAAATACTAAGTTGACAACTGTAGGGAGACAGATTCCTTCTTTGAAGTAGAAAGGGAGTGGCTTAGGCACAAATAATTCAAACAGCACCGAGTTATCTGTTTCCCTGCATTTTCCATTATTTTTACCCTACTTGTAAGTAAAAAAAAAATCTTAATTACAAGCAAGGTATCCAGCATTGAGCACAGATTACTATATTTTCAAACAAATCCTAAGAAGTATTTGAAAAAGAGAATAAATTCAGAGGTGAGGAAATTTGCTGACAATATTAAACTATTCAGGAAAATCTAATCTAAAGCTGGATGACTGAGTAGTAAAATATCAAGTCAAATTCAGAGGAGGTGAAAGAAAATTTGCCTCTTCTAAAATTTGGAGTCATTGTTCTCTGAAATGTCAGCACCATGGTCAGTTGTGCATGTAAAAGCATAAAGGGTGCTAAAAGGTAAGTAACTATGTAACAATAAATGAGTAGAGGATAAAATGGAAAATGTAATTGTATCACTATATAAATTCTTCCATTCCCACCTTTTGAACATTACTTACAGGTTTGAAGTGGAAGTACAAAAGTGTAGTGGAAGTACAAAAGATACAAGATTTGGTAACAAGGATAATGAGAAGCACACAGCAGCTTTATGTTTCTATGAGGTTAATCCAGGAATCCAAGAATCCAAGGCTCTAAGGGTCATTCATTCTGGAAAAGTGGAAGAGAAGGCAAGCAGAAGCTGAAGAGGAAACAGTTTCTTATTGCTTCTCCTAGCTGAAGAACAGGCCTCCCAGAATGATGCTACCAGGCAGCAAGCTTTCAAAAAGTAAAATGAACATAGCACACAGCTAAGCAGGGAATTAATCATCCTCAATTATCAGGTAGTCGCGGTAGGAGTGGCATTGGAAAAGCCAACAGGAGATAAATTCAAGGGTGGCTATTAAACATAACAGAGAGGAGTCAACCTCCAGTTCAGGAAGTGCCATAGTCTCTGATTGCCAAGTACTGCTTCCTTTGATACTATATATTTTAATACTGAAAGTTACCTGCTAGTGTTATCTGTCTGAACTGGGTTACTGGATGATCTCTGTTTTGATCCAGTTCTGACTACATACCTGTATTTTTGTGCAGTGTAATCTAAAATGTGCTAGGTCTAGGTTTGGAACTGACACAGGACCTGCCAGAGGATCAATGAGGTATCAGTAATTTCAGGCAAGATGAAATCCTTGAGAGCAGCAAGGAGTCAATCACTGATATTTCTGATTAATTTCTCACAGACAATGTGCAGCTGTCAGGTGCCAAAGACGTGTGGCTATTACCCAGACAGGATCCAACTCTTAAGCAGAGTTCCTATGATCAGTGCCTTCATATCCACCAGCAAATTCCCCAACTCAACCAATGTATTTGTTTTCATATTTTTGCAATGGGAGCAAGGCAATGGTATCAAGCCTTGCACTAATTCTGGATGCAAACAGTGCCATTTTTAACAACAGGAAACATGTGCCACTGATAAGGCAAGAACATAAAGTGTCAAAGCTAAAGGTTCAAATTAAAATACCACTAGAAATGGGAAAAAACTCCTCAGTGATTAAAGTAAGATAATCCTGGAGGAGACCTATATTTAGGAAGAAATACACATGTATTTTGAGGTTGATCTGACAGGCTATGTCAGGTTACAGAGCTCTGCAGGAAAAGGTGACCACACCTCTCACTAATGTATTACCTCTCATGCTGCTCACAGAAGTAACCTCTGGCATGCAGAGATTAGCAATATTAAAAGGCTACAGATTATAAGTCACATTATACTCTGATCTCCTAACTTCAGCTTATGTGTCTCACAATAAATTTCGGGGTTTTGAATTTTTTTTAATTAAATTTTTTCATGTTAAAAAACCAAAACATACTGTGAGCAACATGGGTAGGTAAGGGGCAGACCTCTTTATGTATAAAACCTGAGTGCATTTTATAATATGTCATTATAAGAAATGGTGACAAGGAAACTGCTAAGAAAAAGTAGTATCTTGAACATATGCCAGTTCTTTGGTTTTTACCTCATGACCCAGTCTTTTGTACTTTGGATGAAACAGAAAGAGCAGCAACTGATAGAAACATGAAAGGGTCTTGTCTGAGTCCCTATTTTACAGGTTATGCAAACATAGTATTTATTGGACAACCAAGCACTTCGAAAGTCAGTGTGCTTGCAGTGATTCATATTTCTGCCCAGGAAACACTAGTCTACCAACAACCTCAAATATATGGATCATTTTAAAATGAAAAGGTCAAATGCAGAACAAAATGTAGGGCTTATATCAAAGCAGAACATGCAGACTTGTAATTTTTTTCCCTATATTTATATAAAAATAAAGTCTTCATAGAAAATAAAAACTTGAACTTCATTCAGTTGAGATAAAAATACATTTTCAAACTCTGAAACTAAAACAGAACAAAAACTACAGTTTACAATAAGTATTTAAAATAAGGCTCCTTCATTTCTATTTAGAGGTTTTTCTAGATTGTTCATCTAAGAATGGAGGAAATAAGTGCCCTGTCATTAAACCATAGCAATAAATGGGTATTCTCCATCCATTAAAAATACACTTAGAAGTAATTTTTCTAAGTCACATTTAGTATTCAGTTTTGTTCAAGTACTATCCCTTGACATTTATTCTCCGAAGTCCTAGGAAACCAGGTTGACCAGAAACATTTTGGATGGTCAGCATTTCCCCTCAGGGTATTCTACTAACCTGCTGAGCTTTCTTGCCAGTTTAACCTCAAATTAGAAAAAAAATCTCCTAGTAGAATAATTCTTTCAGTGTGACCTAGTTGCTAGTTATCACAAGATTCATCTAATACAATGTTTCATTTTAAAGTTTTGTTCAGGTTTTTTTTTTTGGGGGGGGGGGGGGGGGCTATAGGGGGAAACTGCTATTACTCTTCAATAGCTTGGATATATTTTTATTCCTTCATTCCTTTACACAGTTGTTGTATTAATTTAGTTGTGGGACCAAATTAATTCAGGTGTCTTCTCTTTGAGTGAAAAGTTTGTGAGGTTTTCAAAACCTTTGTTTGTGAGGACAAAAAAAAAAAAAACCTGACAAAAGATATTTGAATATACCCTCTTCCTAGTTAGAATAATTTTTCTCCTTTGTTGGGTCTTATGCTGGATCTTGTTCTTACCAACAAGGACAGTCTCATGGACTGGAGTGACCATGAAATGGTAGAATTCAGAATTCTCAGGGCAACAAGGAGGGTGCACAGCAAGCTCACTACCTTGGACTTCAGGAGAGGAGACTTTGACCTCTACGGGCTTCTGCTTAGTAGGGTATCATGTGATAAAGCCCTGGAGGGGGGGAGAGCCCAAGAAAGTTGGTCAGTATTCAAGAGATTACATTTTCCAAGCCCAGAAACAATGCATCCCAACAAAATGAAAAGCAAACAAGAATGCCAGAGGGCCTGCATGGATGAATGAGGATCTCCTGGGCACACTTAGGTGTAAAAATAAAGTCTATAGAGGGTGGAGGCCAGGACAGACAGCCTGGAAGGAGCAGAGAGAAGTTGTCCAAGCCAGGGATTAGGTTATGAAACATAAGTCCAGATAGAATTAAATCTGTCTGGGGACACTAAAGGCAACAAAAAAAGCTTCTACAGGTACATCAGTGATAAAAGAAAGATTAGGGTCACTGTGTGCTCTCTCCAGAAGGAAACAGGAGACCAGATCACACAGGATATGAAGAAGACTAAGGTAAGCAATGAATTTTTTTCCTCAGTCTTCACTGTTAAGGGCTCTGGACATACCACTCAGGTTGCAGAAGGCAAAGGTGGGGACTGGGAGAAAGAACAACTGCCTACAGTAGAAAACACCAAGTAGAGGAGACCGCCTAAAGAACCTGAAAGCGTACAAGCCCTGACAAGATCCACCCATGGCTCCTGAGGGAACTAGCAGATGAAGTTGCAAAGTTGCTTTCCATCATATTGAAAAGTTGTGACAGTCTGGTGAAGTTCCCACTATCTGAAAAGGGAGAAACATAATCCCCTTTTTTTAAAATGGAAAAAAGAAGACCTAGGATCCTACAGGTCAGTCAGTCTCACCTCTGTGCCTGGCAAGATCCTCCTGAAGGTCTGTTACAGAACATAGAAAATGTGGAGGTAGTTGATGACAACCAATATGGCTTCACCAAGGGCAAGTCATTCCTGGAAAATCTGGGGTCACAGCATCAGTGAATAAGGAGAGGGCAATTGAGTCATCTGTTGGTACTTGTATGAAGTGTTCAATGCTGTCTCGTATAATATCCTGGTCTCTAAATAGGAAAGATATGGATTTGATGGATGGACCACTTGACATACAAGGAATTGACTAGATGATCACACTCAGAAAGTGGTGGTCAACAGCTTGATTCACAGGTGGAGACCAGTGACAAGTGGTGTTCCTCAGGGATCTGTACTGGGCTGTTTAACACCTTTGCCAGCAATATGGACAGTGGAATTGGATGCAGCCTCAGCAAGTTTACTGATGACACCAAACTGTGTGGAGTGGTTGGCACAGTAGATGGGAGGGAAGCCATCCAGAGGGACCTTGACAGGATTGAGAGGCAGTACAGCTCGATTCACTCCCCCATATAAACAAGAACTCCAGGGCTTCTCTGAGGTAAAATAAAGACACAAAAGAGGTCAGATGTCACTTGGCATCCAGAGGCATTTTATTAGTGCACCTACAACTTAGAAGAAGGGGAGAGAAAAGAAGAGTAGGAAAACAAAGTAGAAAAGAAGGAGAAGGATAGATAAGTACCACCCGCATGATTCAACAGCATCCTGTTGGCTGGATTCATGGCTGGGAAGCCTCCGACCCATACCACCCACATGATCCAGCAGTATCCCATTGTCCAGATCCATGGTGGGAAAGATTCTGACCCATGCCACCCACACCATCCAACAGCATCCTGTAGGCCAGATTCCTGGTGGGGAAGCTTTGAACTCTCGACTGGGAACATCCATCCTCTGTGGTTAGCAATGTTGAGGCAAGCAGCTCCCACAGAGTCTCTTACAGAAATCCTCTATACTGGCAATGCTTAAGCCAATTAATTAATGAACCCTTAAAAGAGGTGGATCCATGCCAAGCTCATGAAGTTCAACAAGGCCAAGGGCAAAGTTCTGCACCTGGATGGGGGAATTCCCAAGCACAGATACAGTATGGGCAGAGAAGGAACTGAGAGCACCTCTGAGGGGAAGGACTTGTTGCTATTGTTTGATAAGAAGCTCAACAGGAGCCTGCCATCTGTGTTTCCAGCCCAGAAAGCCAACTATGTCCTTGCCTGCATCAAAAGAAGCATGGCCAGCAGGTCGAGGAAGTTGATTCTCCCCCTCTCCTCTCATGGGGCCCCACCCAGAGTACTGATTCCAGTTCTGGACCCCCAACACAGTTAGGACATGGAGCTGTTGGAGCAAGTCTAGAGAAGGGCTGGAGCACCTCTGCTACAAAGACAGGCTGAGAGGGCTGTGGGTTGTTCAGCCTGGAGAAGAGAAGGCTCTGGGGGGGACCTTAGAGCAACCTTCCAGTACCTGAAAGGGCCTATATGGAAGCTGGGCAGGCACTAGTTTACAAGGGCATGTCATGATAGAATGAGGGGTAGAGGCTTCTAAATGGAAGAGGGAAGATTTAGGTTAGGAATTAGTAATAAATTCCTGTGAGGGTGTTGAAACAGTGGAAGAGTTCGCCTTGGGAAGCTGTGGATGCCCCATTGCTCCAGCTGTTCAAGGCCAGCTTTTATAGGGCTTTGAACAACCTGGTCTAGTGGGAGGATCTTTCATTTCCCTTTCACCACAATCCATTCCATGATTCTATTATTCTAGATGAATTACTTCATTTAGTCATGCCCCAGACTGATGTACATCATATAACAACCTTGTTGCAGGCTGTCCTTTTATTGAACCTCCAGTCGCAGCACAATCTTACTTGCAGCCTCCACACACAGTATATATGTCACCATGATCCATCCCCTAACTGGATACCAACTGCACATGAACACAGCCAGAGCTGTCACGCCCTGCACAAGGCAAAATTGGCCTTCTATTAGCAGAGACTAATGACAAATCCAGAGCCTCAAACTACCTCTGGAACTGCTCCTCACTGCAACTGAATGTAAGAAAGTAACTCAGTGTTTCACGGTGTCTGCTCATAGAAATATGTTTTCTTTGAGCTGACAACAGCTTTTCTTAGAGAATGAGATTGCTATTGCAAGAAAGGTAGTAATTCACATACAGACAAAACTGACAGGCTTTTTTTTTTTCCCCATAAAAAAAATTTCCCCATAGTTCCCATTGGCACTAGTTTGTGCCAATAATACACAAAATATTAAGGAATCCTCAGAGCATTAACTTGCAATTAAATTGGTTTTTAGTAGTTCATGCCATTTTGGTTTTTTGTTGTTTTTTTTTTTTCCAGGAAGAATTTCCAGTGACTCAATAGAAACTCACTAATTTGCATTGCACTGAACAACACAAAACAAGCTTGCAGGGCAGGAAGACTGCCTCAATAAAAGCAGGGCAGTAGTTTTTTCTCTTCAGAGATATGAAAATTTATGTCTGGGTCTGAAAATAGGACATTATTTCCTCTCCCTCAAATAATGGACAGTTTTAAGAATGAGAAGATATGAACAGTGTAAATACAGACAGGATTAAATATACTGAATATCATAAATTGCAAAATGTGGTATGATACAGAATTTTGTTTTCTGCTTTCAAAGACTCTGTGGCTAGGCTTGCATCTGTGATAAGGTCCATCAGGTTGGGGCTGTGCACCTTCCTTAGTGGTCCTTTGACCTTAATGGAAATCAGTTCTACACAACTTGTTAAGAAAAGTACCCTAGAATGAAGCCTTCGATCCTGTGCTCAAGTGCAATATCTACTGCAAAGAAAATAAAATTTGTAAACTACACCTATGCTTTCTCTCTTCGGCACTCAGTTTGCCTTACAACTGTCTTCCTTAATTTCTTTACTTTCATTGGGAAGAAAGGTATCTGGAGAACACATTGACCCAATGTTACATATAAATTTAACATGTAGAAAGCGTAGGAAATTTAAAGCTTCAGTTTTCACAGCAATTATAATATAAAACTGCAGGTGTTTATTCTAAAATTTAATAATGGAAAACTATATTTACGTGCAGGGTGAGTTACGAAAATGAGCTTTCTATTAACGCTGCAAATTACATTAGGGTCAAATAAAATCAGATGAGTAAACCAATCAAATTTCATTATGAGGAGTTGCAGAAAAAGTCCTCATTTATGCTGGCTCCAATAGCAGGATAAACAGTTACCAGCAGTGTATCATAAGAAAAATTCATTTGCTGATCACAAGCCTGAAGAAACTACACTGTTACCTAGCAACTAGTGAAAGTAGCTTTTTTTAATACAGGAAGACCCCTGATGAGTATGCAATGCATAACTGGTCTGTGGGACTCATGGCTTCTTGCTGGTCTGAGTAAGACTATTTCTG
This sequence comes from Heliangelus exortis, assembly GCF_036169615.1. NCBI lineage: Eukaryota > Metazoa > Chordata > Aves > Apodiformes > Trochilidae > Heliangelus > Heliangelus exortis. The sequence continues at coordinate 26,095,248 of NC_092454.1, read as the reverse complement.
AGTGCATCAAAATTAATTTTTTTTTATTTCAAATGGCTTACACATGGCCTCTGAAGACATAAAAATATTACATATCTCCCTTCATAACCAGCATCTCCTATAAAGATGAAACTGTCACACTACATAGTGTCATATTGCAAAGAGCATGAGCCCTGAAGAGACCTCTGTGAGAATGACATTTTTAGACAGTCCAGCTTTGGCTGAGAAGTCCTGGGTTCCCATGCAAGGAAGTTACTATATATTCTTCATATACTTTCTGCACTAAGCAGTGCAAAATTTTGTGGTTCCAAAGCAATGCTACCACTGGGAATCCTTGAAAAACCTGTGTGCATGATACTCTTTTTCCAATTTTTTTTAAAAAATACAGTTTTAATTTGTTGCTTGGCAAGTATGAGTTGAGAAATTGTTATAATTTTCTGACAATGGATGTGAATACAAGACTTGGGCAGCCAGCACATGAACTCTGATTAGGCTCCAGAAACTGAAGGATTTATTACGCAAATAACAACATGTTTGAAATAAAATCTTAAATTTTATCTATTATCTTAAAGCAACCTATCATCAAGCTTGACTTGTTAATTTGTTTCCTAGAACGAGATAGAACATCTGGATCAGTTCTGCAAGATTGATTGCTCTCCTACAGCAATGTAAGTCTAGAGCAAATCCACTGAAATTAACTGAGCTGTAGTGCACATGAGATCAGAGCGAGATCCTAGAGGTCACACGTTTTGACAAAGGACAGGAAAACCCACTCTTTTCAAGGACTGCACTTAAGAGCTTTTTAGAGGGTAAATATAGCAGCACCACTACCTAGAGTCGAACAGTTTTTCTGATCCTATACTCTGCACCCGATTTGTTGATCTGTCACCATGCCACATAAATTCTACAAAGCTTAATGGAGGTAGCAGCAAAACTCAAAATAAACAGAATCAGATTCAGGTCATGAAAGGCACTCAGGATGTAAGCTTCTCAAAAGCCAAGCTGCTAAAAAGGAGCTTCTTAAATGCCAAGTCTGGCAGATGTTGAAAGCTGTGTAAAGGTAAATAAAACTGCAGTTCTTCAGAAATTTGAAATCTATTCAGTGTAAATAGAGGCAGGTGGGACTGTAAATTGTACTTTCTTTGTATATCCTCTTGCTACACAGCAAAAACTTTCTTGTACAATATATAGCCTCTTTTCACACCATAATCCTGATACCTGATTATGGAGCTCTTAAAATTTCCAAGGAAAGATCTTGAATTGTACCAATTCAAGTACCACACAACACTGGTGTCTGGCCAGGACTTTTAATTTGCTGTTTTTTCTATCCTTCACCAAAGTCCTTCAGAAAGGTGACCTACTTCTCTGCAGTATGAATATCCAGCTAGCTGCAATATTAGAGAGAAAACCATCAGCAGGAAAGGTTGGAAGTATCCCAAAACAGGGGAAATATACAAAGAGAAAATATGCAGGCAAAATATTTTAACTTTAGAATGACAGAATGGTTTAGGTTGGAAGAGACCTCCAAAATCATCCAGTTCAACCTTTGACCAACACCATAAGCTAACTACTAAACCATGATCACTCCATGGATGATGACCCCACCACTGCCCTGGGAAGGACATTCCAATGCCTGATAACACTCTCAGTGGAAGAATGTTTCCTAACATCCATCCTAAACCTTCCCTGGCACAGCTTCTATCCATTCCCTCTAATCCTATCACAACCCACCAAGGAGAAGAGTTTTTCTGCCTCCTCTCTCCAGCCTCCCTTGAGGTGGCTGAAGGCCAATAATGGCTCCTCTCAGCCTCCTCTTCTCCAGACTAAGCAGCCCCAGCTCCCTCAGACTCCTCACAGGACTTGTGCTCCAGGCCCTTCATGAGCTTTGTTGCCCTTCTCTGGACATGAGGTGCCCAGAACTGAACACAGCACTCCAGATGCAGCCTCACCAGAGCTGAGTACAGAGGGATGATCACCTCCCTATTTCTGCTGGCCACTGAGTTCCTAACACAAGCCAGGATGCCATTGGCCTTCTTGGCCACCTGCACACACTGCTGACTCATATTAAGTCGAGTGTCAGCCAACACCCCCAGGTCCCTTTCCACCTTACAGATCTCCAGCCACACTTCCCCAAGTCTGTAGCTTGCCAGGGGGTTGTTATGACCCAGGTGCAAGACCTGGCATTTGGCCTTGTCAAACCTCACGCAATTAACTTTGGCCCATTGGTCCAACCTCTCCAGGTCCTACTGTAAGGCTTCCCTACCCTCCAGCAGATTGACACAGCCACCTAGTTTGGTGTCATCTGCAGATTTACTGAGAGTACACTCAATCCCCTCATCCAAATCATTAATGAAGATATTAAAGAGAAGAGGCCCCAGCACCGAACCCTGGGGGACACCACTCGTGACCGGTTGCCAGACAGATTTAGTTACATTCACTACCACTCTTTCAGCCCAACCATCCAGCCAAGATTTTATCCAGTTCAGGGTATATTTATACAAGCCAAGTGCCATAAGTTTCTGAAGAAGAATGCTGTGAGAGACAGTGTGAAAACCTTTACTAAATTCCAGATAGACAATGTCTACAGCTCTTCCCTCATCCACTAGGCGAGTCATCCTGTTGTAGAAGGAGATCAGGTCAGACAGGACCTGCCTTTCATAAACCCATGCTGACTGGGCCTGACCACCTGCTTGTCTTGTATGTACCATGTGATGGCACTCAAGGTGACTGCTCCATAGCCTTTCCTGGCACTGAGGTCAAACTGACAGGTCTATAGTTCCCTGGATTGCCCTTTCAGCCCTTCTTGTGGATGGGCATTACATCTGTTGGTTTTCAATCTACCAGGACATCCCCAGTTTGCCAGGACAAAAATGTATTTAAATTTAAAACCAGGCTATACATTAGAGAATTGGTTACAGATATCTGTTAAAAGAAAAACTATATGATAAAAATTTTAAGGCTAATAATTTTACACAACAAGCAAAGTTCTAAGCAAAAAATAGAGGTCAGAGAAATTATACTTGTGTTAACTGGAGTGGAAAACAATTGCTCACAAAGCAATCATCTCTCCAACTGCAGTTCAGTATTCTCATTCTTTACCTACATCTTACAATGCCCGTTTTTGACAACAATCTGCTCTGTTGTCTCAACACTTCCCAGAATAGCTGTTTTTCGTTTGACAGTTTTACTTTTAATGATGTATTTGTTGACCTTATTTTGCTATTCTCTGTGTGTATTTATTAACCTTACTTTGATTTGTTGCAAATGTGCTGACCTGGCAGTAATTCTTGTGTCAGCTTATTAACTGTAAGCAGGAGCTACTCCTGAGTCCTCTTAATGTCACAAAGAAAATCTAATTCTTCTATCTTGGCAGCCTGACCCCTTAAACCTCAGAGTAACCTGTGAAGCATATGCATTCCTATCGGCAGAACTAAAGAAAAATGTGATAAGAAAATAGGTTTCATGATTTATATGTCTGTTTCTTCTAGATCCTTCTTGCTTCCCAAGTACTGTTTGATTAATGTGATCTTCCTTTTGATATCTCAGCTGAAAATACTAAGTCCTGGGTGAACAGATGGTGAATTAAATTGAATGGTAAGAGGGAAGAAGTTAAAGTCTTTTGAACAAGAGAAAAGAGGTCACAAAATGGAAAATGCAGTTTTATTGCTTAAAGGAAAATACATGGCATCCCTTGCTGATGGATGGAGGACTCGTTTAAACATCCCATTTCTCCATTTGTAGTTGTCCATATATTTAATTTTTAACACAGTGTGTAATTAGACACTGAAAGATCTAGTTCTTTATCAGAAAATCATGTTCATATCAATGCTGAAAAGAGAGTGTACTTCTTCTGTAGCATGAAATACTGGTCTATCCTGGGAAAGTATTTTGGTGGGGGTACACAACCTGCCAAGACACTTTACCCATGGACTCCCAATAGGTATCACCACAGAAGATGGGACCACTGGAGCTCTTGAGGGCACTATATCTCTGGCACTTTAGTGAAAGAGGAACAATGATTCACTCTTATAGCAAGTATTTCTGTAGCAGCATGATAGAGTTCTTGTCCAGACTCTGCATCTGTCACCACCACTGCAGGGATGCAGCTGAAAAGACAGGACAGCTACAGGAAGAAGCTTGACTTTTGCTGAGTTTCTATTGCTTGTGTAATAACATCTGGAGTTTCTAAGCTAACATATTTCTGTTTTATAACATGCCGTATCTCCCATGCAACATGATACATTTTATGGAAGCATCAATAAATCAGGCAGCAGATGTCTGTGTGCATCTTATCTGTGAAGTTACGCCTGGCTGTGAGAGCATTTCAATTTATTGTGTTTTCTACTGCTGGTCCACCCAAAGAGACTTTCTTCTCTAACTCCCACTGCTCGCAATAAAACTTTTGAACAGGACATACTGACAGTTCTACTCACATAAAGAGCAGGAAAATGTAAAGAACATTTTTTAAATTCCTCCCTGTTTCTTTCTGGGTGAGTTCCTAGAAGATTAAAGAATGTTAGGAAACACATGCAGATGTGTTCATTTTATGTTTTGTTCACCTGCTTCTTCAAAACTGAAATTATGTGAAGGATCTTTCAAGAATATAGGTTACATCAAAACAAGTGTACCACAACACAAATGGATTTGTTAAAAAAAGCACAGAAAACTATCCAACTCCAGAAGTTAACCTAAAAAAAACAGAAAAAGAAGTTTTATTATGGCTACTTAGATATTTACACAAAATGCTTACAAGATATTCTGGTTTCATCTAGATATCCACCCCCACACTACTTGAAGCAAGTCATTATAAAAACATGATCATCGCTTTACTAATGTCATATTTTAGGTCAAAATTTTACTTACATTCCTTTGTCTCCTTTTTTCTGTTGGTTCTTACTGATCAACTCCCAGGACAGCTGGCCACCAAGAAACACCAAGCGCTGGAATTTTGGTGGGATTGAGGTTGTAGAACTACAATGCTCTTCACAAAATAAATGCAATGCAGATCTTCATCAAACATAGCTGCACCTACCTTAGGCATCTGTGTACCCCGCCCTTGCTATAGTTTTAATTATAGCCTTAGGAAAAACAGTCTGGGTGATTCAGCTGAGGGAGTGCCTATAACAAAATACATTAAGGTACTTCCAAATGTGGTGGCTTAGATCTGATTTTCAGAGGTAATGAGCTTTAGAACTAAATCTGTGTGCTATGCAGTTTTCTGTCCTTCCTAGGCAGATGCTTCTGTACTACTTGGTACTTGGTTACTGCTTGGCTGCTACTAGTAACTTGGGCTACTACTGTAACCCAAAAAGAGCTAAAAAAGAGTGTATCCTTACAGTGAGTGGATTGCTAAGTCAGTTGAAAACAGAAGTAGAAATGAATTATTAATTCCAGCTAAAGCTAAATCTCACTTGTTTCTCTGCTATGACAGCTGGAGGCTGCATGTTTTTCAGATAAGGGAAATACAGGAACCTCTAAGAACTGCCTATCTATACCAGGTGTAAAACGATGAGAGAGAGACAGAGACAACAAAATGAGCCATTAAACATATTTCCTGTTCAGTTCCACTGGTGCTACCAACATGGGTGTGCAACACAAGCAGTTGCTTAAGCTATTTTGATGTTACTCAATACTTGCTGCAGAGGAAGTTCCATATTTTAAGATCATGTTACCAGCCACACTGTAACATGATGTCACTACAAGTCCTGACATGGTAATAGGGATTTAAACGTACCACATATTCTCTAATTCTATTTAAATTTAATTGTTGCTTTAGCATACAGCATATATTTGTTCTAATATTCTTCTTCCTAAATAATCAAATAGAGTGTGTAAAACACAACAGTGAACAAATCATAGAATCATTGCATCACAGAATGGTTTGGGCTAGAATGGATATTAAAGATCGTCTAGTTCCAAACCCCCTGCCATGGGCAGGACACCTCCCGCCAGACCAGGATGCTCAAAGCCCCACCCAACCTGGCCTTGAAAACTTCTAGGGATGGGGCTCCGTCACTTCTCTGAGCAACCTGCTCCTCTGTCTCACCACCCACACAGGAAAGCATTTCTTCCTGGTGTCTAACCTAAATCTGCCCTTTTCCAGTTTAAAGCCATTACTCCTCATCCTGTCATTACATCTCCATGTGAAAAGTCCCTCCCCAGCTTCCCTGTAGGCTCTTTCAGGCACTGGAAGACTGCTGCAATATCTCCCCAGAGCCTTCTCTTCTCCATGCTCAACAACCCCAGCCCTCTCAACCTCTCTTTGTAGGAGAGGTGCTTCAGCCCCCTGATCATTTTTGTGAAACCTCCTATGGACTTACTCAAATAGCTTCATGTCTTTCTCTTGTTGCAGACTACAAAAGCAGATACTTGTAAATTATTAACAGTGCTTAGAGTATTTTCATCATATTTGATTGACCACAGGAATTACTCAGGTGTTAAATGAGCTGAAATTCATAATTTAGACTTTAGAATTTATTTATTGCCAAACACTACTGATTAATAATCTTCTTGTTAAATGTATAACAATCTATTTGATAAGAGGGCATTCATAGCACTCCTGCAATCATTGGGAAATGGCTTGGTGTCTTCAGTTTATTTTTCTTGGAAAAACAAAACAACCAAACAAACAAACCCACCCCTATATACATTTAAGTTTCTCAGATACAGTTCTACAGGTACCACTGATTCATTTAATCACTTAGGCATGTGTGCTCTAACTGAGTCCAGGTCTGCCCTCCATGTAGGCACCACCTCACTCAGGTCCCCTGCAGAGCCCTCATGGGTCAGCAAACCCGAATTGCAGCAGCACCTCTGTGCAGTCAGAGAAGTGATGGAGGATGTCCTCCTTGACATGCCTTTTGTGTGACAGCCTACTGATAAAGGAGCTATGCAGAGACCATGAGGGTTGGTTTTGTGGCCCTCCAAAGCTCAAGGGAATTCAAAACTGTTTTCTTTATTGCCTATGGTTTTATAAAAGTTCTGATGCCACCTGCAGGTGAAATGTCCTCTGAAACCCATCTCCCTTTCTTTTCTCTCTGCCTGCCACATGGTTCCATCTATGCCATTTTATCTGCTGGGAAGCTTGCCAGACTCCTTGCAGAGATCTGGGTGACACAGCAACACCAAATAAACACCCACCCTCCTTTTCCTGTGGTAGTTTCTGCCCTGTCAGTGAGTTAAGTCAGCCTATAGATGTCAAATTAATACCAGGGGCAAGTTATAGGAGTAGCAATCAAGAGCAGGATCTATTTTTCTTTTGGTGCCAACAAGTTACAACATTAGCTAAACCCATCTCATTTTAAACTACTGGCTGGTGACCAGGCTAAACGCTAGCCTGTCCTGTAGAGGTGCCTGAGAAAATTATTGTCTGTTCTCCTCACTGGAAGTGTACCACCATATATCCAGGAATATAAGTTTAGGAGATCACAAAAGAATGAGCAAGTGACAAAGCTAATAGACTTGCAATTCGATGCTTCTCAAAACAGGTCATTAATTTTTTTTTTTTTTTTTTGCCACATTGTCTTTATTATCGCTTACATGAGGAAAAGTTTCAATGTTAATCCTTACATTTCACAAAACTAACAACTCTTTCCTTCCTGACTTGTTAAATATACATTTTGCTTCTTCACACAGGGTCTTAACCAGTAACAAAAGCATAATGGATTACCAATAACAAAAGTAGGTTGTTTGTGGCAATTCAGTGATACTTCTGATCTTTTTTCCCCCATTCCAAAATAGAAATGCTCATAGAGTATTCATGTATTCAACCACTGTGGCATTCTCAGAGGAACACTATCCCCTTGTATTTTGCCTCTAGTCTGATTAATTGGTTAAATAATCTCTTTTTCATAATAGCCATTATCAGTTTCCACCTTCAAAACCAAAATCAAAATTTGATTTTGATGCAAAATTAAATGCAAATTTAATTTGCAAAATTAAATAGTACTTATAAACATGATATTTCAAATCTGATCACATTAGTATGGGTTTTAATAAATGTTTCCAACGCTAGTTGAAATTTTGCAAGTAAACCAAAGGAAAACTGTCATTTTATACTGACACTGTATTAATGATAGGACCATCTCCACCATATGTATGTTTAGCTCACTCATTATTACATTACTTAATTAGGTAAAAGGAAATGAAGTAAAATTTCCTTCTCCCTGGGTGATAAATTAGACTTCCTTATGCTTTTTACCCTCATTATTAAGAGAATATATATATATGCTACACCTCATTATTAAGGTTAAAATTAAATTATATGTATTAGCATCTATTTCCATCTGGAAGCAGAGAACTTTATTATAACAAATCATTGAGTTATAATACAGAATTTTGGCTAAGAAATAAAGCCATGGTACTGTAACACTATTTGGTTTAAAACATCCGTTTCAAGGGAAATATTTGTAAGCTTATTTTAGTACTGATGGTTTGATAGTCAGACAGTAGGAGGAGTGAATATTGCAGTGAAGAATCTCAGTTATAATGCTGTCCTTTTCTAATTACTTATCTGGATAGTTACTTCATCTCATATTAGTACAAAAAGTTTATTTCTTCTATTACACTTTAAACTCACATTCTGTGAATAATAATGAAAAATTTAATTGGAAAGTCAGTCAATAATTAATAAACCTTATCTAGTGTATCTAGTGTATTTTTAATTAGGAAAAGTGTAATTATTCTTTCTTCACTGAAAGCACAGAGGTATCGTGCTTTAAACATCCAGCTTGACATCTCAGTAGAGTATCCATACAAAAACTGAGTTCAAGATATAACAAGAGGTTGCCTGGCAACAGCTCTCCTATTTTGAATGGCATTTTGGGGGCAGAGAGCGAGGAAAGAAGGAGCTGGAAAGCAAGTTCAACTTGAGAGGTCTGCTCTGATTTAGATTCCTGCATGGAATTCCCACAGGACTGTGGTTCTGCTCAGTATGGATGTGGATACCACATGGAACCACTATTTGCTTCTTTGTCAGTGTATGTTTGCACATGGCTTTTGTGTCTAATTTAAGCTATGTAGTTTCTTCTTTTAACCAGACAAAAAAGCCTCATAAGAGACACAAATAAACTGCATTTGGTGTAATGTTGGTCACTTCAGGAAAAGCTCTGATCTCTGGCTCCAGAGAGTGGTGTTTTCATACTAAAAAAAAAAAAAAAAAATGCTCATTTAGCCCTTCCTCAGGCTATAGGAATTTTCAGTTCTGCTCACACATAATGAGTGGTTCACTGAGTCTTGGGACTATAGGTACCAAATACACATTCAGAATGTCCTTTCTCAGAATACCTGGGACCTATATTCCCATGACACTCAGTTTTGGGCAGATACAATAGTTCAGTCACATTTTAGGTTTTTTGAGTGCTTTGTTCTGACTAAGCTGTAAAATAGCTTATATTTAAAGAAAAAAATAGTTCAAGGAAAGGAAAAGGTGGAGAAGTTTGGAGAAAAAAAAAATACATCAACCAATCAATACATTTAGAAGGCATAATGTGAGCTTAAACCATGTTACTTTTCCAACCATTCTATCAAGAAAGCTGAACAGACACAAGTGTGTGATTTGTTAGCTTCCATATGAAAAGGGGTACTGCTGTACTTTGTGGACTTCTTTGATATCCCATGAAATAAGTCATTGGGGAAAAATACCAAAAAATTCTTTTACGCTTTTCTGTTTATGAATGCTGGATGAAACAGGGGAAGATTTATATGCATTTTGCTGGTTTTGTTTTGAGGCAAAATTAAAAAAAATAATTTAAATTGAGAGATAAAAGCAAAGGGATCAACATCAAGACTGAGGGAAAAATGTTATTATGAATTATGTTCTCTAGGTTTGCTTTTTAAGCTTACACTTCTTTAGTTTTCTGCTTTTACTTTCACCCACAGCATTACAAGTGTCAACAACAATGGCAAATTCTTAAAAATAGCAGCTGCGTACAGCTGGAAGCCTCTTAATGCCATTATTGTTATTTGGACCTTCTCTGAAACACAGTAAAATCTCATCCACACAGATGTTCCCACCATTTTAATTTTAAAAAGAAAGGATCAGCATAGATGTGTCCTGATGTCAGAAATCATTTTTCCTGTCTGTAAAATAAGGATTTATGCAAATGATAACAACAGCTGTCCATTTATTTAAACCAAAACTTTCTGAACAACTGCCCTACTGCTGGCAGAGAAGTTTGAACTAAAGAATCAAAAATGGCACTCACTTTCTCTATGCAAAAAAACATTTCAACTTTGAATTCTAAGTGTGCTAAAAGTGCTTGCAACCTTTCTTATCATGTTATCTGGAAACTGCACAAGTATAGTATGTACTCAACTAAGAATGGAAAAACTGTTAAGCAAAGTATTTAGAGGAGTAGCCTGCTGACCCACCCTGAAATGCCCCCTCTCCTTCTAACAGCAGCTCATTTACAGCTAATTACTGAGAGCAGCCTTTAAACAGGGAGTACGACAACAGCCATGGGTGTACTAGTAATTTAATCTGAAACAGGTTTTACTGGTTTGCTTTAAAAAATGATAAAGGCAACAGCAGTAAAGCTTTTTATAAAAGGCAATAAATGTAACAGTTGTTTCCCACTCTGTCAGCTACTACTGTCACTCTGTCAAGAGTGAAATTCAAATGACTTGTTCTTTATAAATTCACATAGGCTTTGTCTTACTGCTATGTTGTCCAAATGCTTTTAAATGGAATAAATATATTTTGTTCCTGAATCTTTTCAAGAATAAGTATTAAGTGGGACTGCTCATAGCACTTCGTGTTGTCCCTTCCACTTGCCTTTTTTAAAGGTAAAGTTTCCTTTCTCCTACTCTTCCTTTTTCTTTAAAGAGATCTTGAAAATAACTGCTGAGATTTACAGTGCTGACAGGAATACACGTGACTTATGTCTGTATTCTTTCAAGGCACTTTCTTCCATTTTCTCACCCGTTCTTTAACCCCTAGCTAAAAGTACATTTTGTTCAGGTAGCAATCATAAATAAGGCCTTTCTGTGAAGAGAGAAGCAAAGAGGTAGCTGAAGATTTAAGCCTTCTCATCTTCCTCCATTATTTCCTTTCTCCTTTGTTACGTGGCTGAACTATATTTTCCTTTTTAGCTCCCTTACATGAGTTTACTTTACTTTCCACATTTTTTCACCTTAATCTTCCTAATTTACTGTTACATGCTCATGTTATTACTTTAAAGTCATGTGCCACTAAGTTGTACTGCTTTTATAAGTGTATAAACCAGACACATCACCTTTCCAGGAAGAATTCAGTTTAAGCTGAATCCAGTCCATGCCATTTCTTCATTGAGGCACAGGCTTTAGGAGCAGAAGCTTATGCATGCTGGGACAATGATGATCCCATCAGCAGTTGTACCACCTAGGTTGTATTAGGACCTTTTTTCCCGTTTCCCCCAGCAATGCCTCCACTCTGCCTGCAGGTTTGCCTTAGTGGTCTATAGGGGGGAAAAGGTTAAGCAAACACAGGTAGTTCACCCTGCAGTTCTGGCAGGTGGAAACAGCAAACTGAGACAGGCTGATAGGGGCTCTTCAAATACACAATGTGTCTTTGTGTGTGGTCCCTATTACCAGTAGGAAAACACACTCCTAGCAAAAAAAAAAACCCAAAAACACTCCTGTGATTCTGTAATTTATTTATGCTACTGAATAACTGTATATACCTACCACTTTGGATGCTGACTTCTAATCAGGGGTCTCTCAGGTTACAAATGCTTACAGGGTTAGTACTGGCATCTGCTCATTCTTTAACAGCTGGATGGGGAGCCACAGGACTGTCAGTCTGACCTCACTGCCACGGAGGATTATGGAGCAGATCATCTGGAGTGCCATCACACAGCATGTACAGGACAACAAGATAATCAGGCTCAGTCAGCGTGAGCTGGTGAAAGGCAGGACCTGCTTGATTAACCTGATCTCCTTCTATGACAAGGTGACCTGCTCATTGGATGAGGGAAAGGCTGTGGATGTTGTCTACCTGGACCTTAGTAAACATTTTGACACATTTTCATGCAGTACTCTCTTGAAGAGCACTCTCCTGGAGAAACTGGCTGCTCATTGGTTGGACAGGTGTACACTTTACTGATTAAAAAACTGGCTGGAGTTGTGGTGAAGGAGTTAAATCCAGCTGGTGGTTGGTCACAAATGGTGTTGCCCAGGGCAGTTGGGGCCAGTGCTGGTGATGGGGCCAGTTCTCTTTAGTATCTTTACCAGTGAGCTGAATGAGGGGATCAAATGTAGCCTCAGTAAATTAGCAAACAGCAAGCTGGGCAAGAGTGCTGATGTCCTTGAGGATGGAAAGGGTCTTACAAAGGGATCTGGACAGGCTGGAACGATGGCTCAAGGTCACCTGCTGGGGGGTTCGACAAGGTCAATGGCAGGTCCTGCACTTGGGTCACAACAACCCCATGCAAGAGTACAGGCTTGGGGAAGGGAGGCTCACATGCTGCCTGGTGTGCAATGACCTGCAAATGTTGTTTGGCAGTCAGCTGAACATGATCCAGGTGGCCAAGAAGGCCAGCAGCATCCTGGCTTCTATCAGGAACAGTGTGACCAGCAGGAGCGGGGAAGTGACCGTGTCCCTGTACTCAGCACTGGTGAGGCTGCTCCTCAAGTGCTGTGTTCAGCTCTGAGTTCCTCACTACGAGAAGGACATTGAGGTGCTGGAGCACATACAGAGTAGGGCAACAAAGTTGCTGCAGGATCTAGAGACCATGTGTCTGAGGCAACTGGGTTTGTTTAGCCTGGAGAAAAGGAAGCTGAAGTGAAACGTTGTTGGCGTCTGCAGCTAGGAAGGGAGGTTGAAGAGAGGAGGTGAATGTTGGTGCTTCAGCAGCCAAGTTAGACTTTCAATTCTTGTTGGTCTGATTGTGCAGCCTTTGATTCAAACTGGTGGTTAGAAATGAAAAAAAATTCAGGATTTAGAACCATTTAGTCCCCCGATATATTTGACTTTTTATTTAATTAAAACCAAGCAGTTTTCCTTTAATATTTTTTTTTCTCAGAATAAATGGGATTTGCCAATAAACAAATCAAAACTCAATACATGTTAATAGAAATTATAGTTGCTAGCTGTGGCAATATAATTTTTCATTTTTTAATCTCGAAGACCTAACTTAATTTACTGGTAGTATTGATCCACCACTGTTATGTAGATAATTAATTACCTATACTTACCTATCTTATTTTAAGGCTACAATTGGTCTTATTGTGCAGAAAATAAAAATTGGTTGCATATTTACCATAATTCAACTAAAATAAGAATATCTATGCTTGCTTTATCTGGAAAATTTCATGTTAAAAGTAATGTGTTACCTCTGAGACCGATGAAAGAGCCAATCATGCTGAAAGGATCTTATTCTACAGCACTCCAGCCCTTCAAAATCTGGGAATGCAGCAACAACGCAGCAAGAAGAGTCTTGCTGAGCAGCTAAACACTGCTGATAGCATGATCAGGACACTGTGAAAGCATAGAAGCAGAATCAGCAGCCTCTGATGAAAATTTTCATCTCTCTATAATTCAGAAAGCTTGCCTGGCAGGCTTTGAACTCATCAAAACTTGAAGTATGCACTTGGAGCAGACCTTTTAAGATGGAGCCTATTTTATGTGAACACTATAAATTTTCCAATCATTAGTACAGAGAGCTGTTTTAGAGATGTCAAATCTTTCTACAGTTACACAGTTCCCTTTTAAGCTTGACTTTTTATGTATGAAATATTGTTGGATCAGATAGGTTCTACAAAAGAACTAAGGGTTCATTTACATTGACAGTGAAGAATAAGGTATTTTTCCTTGAGAAAGTTGGAGAACTCCCAATAATAAACATTGTCACACCAAGTTTAATGGGGCAGGAATGGTACCTTGTAACTGGCTCTTCACAATATCAGTATGTGCTAAGGTGAAAAACAGTAGCAAGCATCTCTGCCTACAAAGTTAACCCTTCCTTGGACATGCCTTCTTTCTTACTGACTGATTGACTGGTGTTTAGCCATTTACTGTCCCTAAATGGAGTTACACACACCAAACTTTGTTATTTTTTCAAGAATTAATATCCCAGCTTTAAAACAAGCAACACTACAGGCTTGGGGAAGAGATTCTGGAAAGCTGCCAGGCTGAGAAAGACCTGGAGGGTGTTGGTTGACAGCTGCCTGACCATGAGCCAGCAGTGTGCCCGGGTGGCCAAGAAGTCCAACAGCACAGAATCATAGGATCATAGAATTTTCAGGGTTGGAAGGGACCTTTAAGATCATCTAGTTCCAACCCCCTGGCAGGGGGGTTGGCCAGGGACACCTCCCAGCAGATCAGGTTGCTCAGAGCCCTGTCCAGCCTGGACTTAAAAACTTCCAGGGATGGGGCTTCCACCACCTCTCTGGGCAACCTGTGCCAGTGTCTCAGCACCCTCATGGTGAAGAACTTAGTCTTAATATCTAATCTAAATCTACCCTCCTCTAGTTTGAATCCATTCCCCCTACTCCTATCACTACCTGACATCCCAAAAAGTCCCTCACCAGCTTTCTTGTAGCCCTCTTCAGATACTGGAAGGCTACAATAAGGTCTCCTTGGAGCCTTCTCTCCATACTGAATAACCCCAGCTCTCTCAGTCTGTCTTCATATGTTACATTTATATTTATATATACATTTTTATATATACATGTACTACATACAATTAATAATGTACTAACACTAGCTAAGTCTAATTATTCAGAAACGTAATTATGTGAACCTTTCAGACCACACTAAAATGTCTTCAGCAAATTCATGCTACCTGCTACTCTGAGAATGAAATCTAAGGGTGGAAAAGGGTTTATAAAAATAGCATTTAAAAAAGTTAGTGTTAAAACCAATAATGAATTATTCCAACGAGCAAAAAAACCAGGAACAATACTATGTTAATGCTCTGAAAACCAAAAGTGATTTTTCGTGTCCCACACCCAACCATATTTTTTCTCATAAAACGGGGATAATCAATTTTAAAGAAATTTTATATTTTACTTTCTTAGCAAGAGAAAAGCAGAGTTTCAGGAATGAGTATGAAACATGTTGTATGTACAGGAAACACCAGTACTATCATGTGCTCAGAGCAGCCTTAAATTTACTATCCAAGCAGATCATAATATTAAAAAGTTTGCACAGTGTTGTAACAAAAGCTATCTCCTCAACGATTCTCCCCCAATAGCAGCTAAGTAGAATATGTGGCATATTATTTGTCCTTCAGTATTTCTAAGACATTTTTTTCCTAAAAAATCTTATTTTAATCTTGTCACTTGAGGGATTATCAAAGTATATTACCACTCAAAGCATTTAAGAAAAACACTAACAAGTAAATTTTCATAGTACAAATGTTAAACTGTAGAATTTGTTAATAGAGAATGTTATGGCCATCAACAATATAAATATTTAAAAATCAGATGGACAAATGCATGGAAGGAAAACTCTGACATGGAGTTCTAAGGCCTGGAGTCCTGTGGGTCACAAGAATTCAAGTGCAGAACAGTACACTGGATGAAATACCCCTATATATTTCTTTCAGTCTTGCAAATTAGTAGTTAATTTTGAAACAAAATTAAGTTCAAATTTTGCATTCATTTACATCTCCACTTGGAAGCACTCAAATAAGATGAAAAACATTCTTTTCTAATCTGGCACAGGCAAGCAGCAGCCAGATATGATACATAATTCATGCCTGTTGAGCCAGTCTTCAAGCACTGAGTATTCTACAGAGGCAGAATTTTCATTTTCTTAAGAAAATATCTCTACAGATGCAGTAAACTCTGAAATGTTCTGCCAAAAATTAGCATCATTAATTACACTTCAGTTACTTTGGCAGAGCAAAGAATTACCTGGTAAAGCAGTTACATATATTAATATTATGTGTATGTGGTATTTACCACACTGCATGTGACTGTACAAAGCAAATGTGGTTATAGCACTTGTGGTATTTAAAGATCAGAGAGCTTTCTACCAGTCTTAGCCTGTGGGGAAAAATTATTTTTGCCCAAAGCAAAAAACACAACATGCACTAATCATGAGTGATTAATAGTTAGGATCCCAAAAATAAGAGCCCTTGAGACAAACGTGTGAAAAAAACAAGACAAGACAGGCAGGTAAAATTTAAAATACGTTTTTTGGGGGTTTTTCAGTTAATGACACATCTGTGATTAACAAAAAGAATGCAACTTTGCAGCACTCATAATGTCAGGCTGTTCTCTGGAACTCTGGATTCCCTCAAGGGAGCTGAAATGCTGTTTAATTCTACATTCATCCTACAATTTCCAATCAATTCACTTCATTCATCTAGAAGTACCTGTTCTGTCTTCTGGCATTACCATGACTACCATTTTGACCTCAAAACTGTATTGAACACCATTAATGTGACTGCTCAGACAAACAGGTAGAAAAACCTTGAACCTTATTATAAATATGCTTTCCTGATAGTCTAGTTATTAGTTCTCTTGCCTTATCCTCCCAAGATGGTTTATATGTTTTATGATGAATGCTCACGCAGCATAAAACAGAAATAACCCCTGCAAGAGGAGCAGAACATATGGTCACAATGAACCCCTCTGGCCACCCAGGCTATTAGCTTATACATCTTCAGCAGGACATTGAACATTTTTCTAACAGGAATGCTCTTAAAAAATAATTGAATATGACCGAAGCTCTGCCACTGCTGCAAATAAACAACCTCAGGTTTCCTCAGTTGAGGTTATTCCTTCTCTGTGATTACTCCAGATGTCTTATGAAATGCAATTAGATATTGGCCAAAACTCCTTTTGGCTATAATAAATGCCATTCTGGCTAAAATAATTTTTTCGCAAAAACATTTCAAATGCATTTATGCTACAAATAAGATAGCTTAGGTCCTGGCTTTATTATTTTTTCCATTTGATAGTCACATCCCGGACACATCAACCAGCTAAAAGCTGTGTGTAAAATACCTCTGTCAGCATGTTATGTGTCAATTTTTTTTAATCTTGAAAATAAACACAATTCTTTTTTTACACCACTAACTCAAAAAGCAAAAACATGGCTTTTATCAGGTTTTCCTTAACTATTCAGCTCTGATAAAAAGCTGAAAAACACAAAACAGAAAACATAGAATCATAGAAAGTTAGGAGTTGGAAGGGACCTAGAAAAATCATCAAGACCAACACCCCTGCCAGAGCAGGGTGACCTACAGGAACTCATCCAGGTGGGCTTTGAATGTCCCCAGGGAAGGAGACTCCACAACCTCCCTAGGCAGCCTGTGCCAGTGCTCTGCCACCCTCACAGTAAAAAATTCTTCCTTATATTTATACAGAACCATCTATGCTCCAGTTTATAACTGTTGCCCCTTGTCCTGTTGTTAGTCACTCCTGAGAAGAGCTTCACTCTGTCCTCCTGGCACTCACCCCTTACATATTTATAAACATTAATGAGGTCCCCTCATTCTCCTCTTCTCCAAGCTGAAGAGCCACAGCTCCCTCAGCCTTTCCTCATAGGGGAGATGTTCTGCTCCCTTAACCATCTTGGTGGCTCTGCACTGGACTCTTTCAAGCAGTTCCCTGAGGCTGAATTAAACAAGTGAACACACGTATTATGACAGCAGTCCAGTCTCTACATGAAGTTTAACTTTTCTGATGCTGAACTATACCTAAAAGATAATATTTCTAGCATTATTTCCAAAAATGGATCTCAATGCCCCATCAAAGGAAGAAAATCTATGATTTCTATACTATGGAAGGCAGTAAGATGCCCCTTTTCACCACCCTGAAGAGAGATGCCTCTGTTGAAGGCAAAGCTCCCAGATGGATATATCTCAAAAGGCATGAATTAAAGCAATGAAGCTCCTGTCAGTCTTTGCTTTCATTCACTCGTTGAATAAAATTATTTCCTCCATAATGCAGCTCTGTTTGTTTCCCATTTTGCTTTTCTTTTCTCATGTAAAACTTCACTTTTATAATTTTGGAAACTGCATAATACCAATGATACAAAAGAGAAATACAGTGACTGTGCCAATATGGAGAAACTGGCAGGAAAATGCAAGATTATGAAATGCTCTCTTGGTGTCTTTGTTTTTAAGATACAGGTTTCCCTAAATTTATTTTGCTTTCCTTTTCCTTGTGTTGTATTTTTCCTTTCCTCAGTCCATCCTTCCTCCTTTTCATTTACCTCAACTCCCTGTGGTGGTTTTTCTATTTAACATAATGTTCAAAATTGCAGGTTTACTCATCAACTCTAGTAAGAGGTTATACCAAAAAATCCCTACACTTCCTTTGGGAAATGACTAATCACTAGGGATAGATTTTCACTTATAGTCTAATATGAACGTAGTAGAGAAAAAAAATGCCTCTTCCAGTGCATGCTTTCAGGCTGCTCATATCATAAATGTAGTTCCAAGAGTGGTTCAAACCCTGTTCTGCTTCTGTACTTGTGAACATCTGGGTGCAGGAGGAAGCATTAATTTGGCAGAGATTTGGCCTTTTTTCCTTCAACAGCCCTCCATATCAGTTCACAAAGACATCTGGTTGCAGAGAAAGTAGCAAAGAAAGACCCTTGGACAGGACTGAGATGTCAATGCTACCCATGTTGGCTGCTTATTTCTCTAGACTCCTTTAGTCAAAATCAAGGAGGTGACACTGAGCACTTAATGTTTTAGAGTAGATGTGTAAAATAAGTGGGTTTGGATACATTCTCTGCAGTTCTTTTCCAATACTCCTTCACTGGAATAGAGAGGCTGTAGATAAAAGCAGAACAGACTGTACTGACTAAACCAGAAGACTGCAGTCCACTTTCACTCTTTTTCATTTCTATTTCCTTTATGATCGGAGGTTGGTACATTGTATTTTCTGGATAACACAAACAAACTTATTAGATCTCAGTAGCACTGCAAGTTGCTATTGACAAAGCACAATGTTCAGTCCATTGTTTACTGATGCCAAGGCATGACCAGCAAACATTTCTAGACAGTCACCCCCACTGCAGTTGTATAGTGTGAATGTGTAGTTTGAATGCTTTTTAATGCTTACATTTGAAGGTGATGCTGAGTTGCATATTCATACTTATTAGAGTAATGCAGTATGTAAGGAGGTGTCTGGAAACTCGAAAATACAAGGGGTAACGCATAAAGGGATATTTTCTTTGTAAAATGCATACAGAGGTGGAACCATTAAAAAAAGACTGACTGACGGTACAGAATAAGCAGATGTGTACTTGAGGAAAAGCTGTCTGGCAATATGTACCTGTCCATGTAGTATAGGCAGGGCAGTCAGCAACATCCCAGAATGTACCACTGAACTGCCAGTGATTCTCCCAAAACCAACTGAGTCCTCTAACACAATGCAATATACTGCAAGACAAGATTGATGCAACTTGTATGATGATCATGGGAAATAAAAATACCAGTTACCCTTGTTAGAAAAAAGCAACCTATCCACAATTCACATACCCAGGCCCACCCCACCCCTTACCCCCTGCCTTAATCCTTTGCATATTGTGCTGCCTGCATTCTACTGAGTTCCTACTGTAGTTGATACTCTAGCTGGAATATAGAAGAGCCAGAGTTCTCCACATAGTGCAGCCTCCATGGTGCTGTCAGCACTCTCACCTGTGTGTAAAATCCACCCTCTCTTACGGCCTCCAGCTTGAGGTCTCTGAGATTAATGTGAGGTGGTGAATTCAGTGTAGTATTTGATGGTTAAAATGTGGATGAAGTCACTTGTGAATAGCTTGATGATTATATAATTGCAGCCTAGAATCTTAAAAGAGACCAGTGACAATGTGACAACTGTGATTTTTATTATTATTTTATTATTATCACAATCTTTAGTAGCACTGCTTACTGCACAAAGGCACCTGGAGATGGCCATTTATAGAAAAGAAATAAGATAATACAAAGAAACAGGGTCATTGTAGCCTGTCCATTTAGCACAAAAAAAAAACCACAAAAAAACAAAAAAAAACCCAAACAAAACAAAAACCCAAACCAAGTGAAACAAACATGGAAAAAAAACCCACAAACAAGAAAACCTGGAAACATAGGAAACAAGGACAATTTATTACTCACTATCCTGAACTTTTTACCAACTATTTTAAATATATACAATAATAAATACATATAATAATCTAAATAATTGCTAGATTCCCATCAGGAAGGCCAGAATGTAAACGACTCATAACGGAACGTAGCCTTACATTTTTATATGTAAGCTTTTTTTTTTTTTTTTTGTCATCTCAACTGGTTCCTTCCTAACCAATTCCTTCCTGTACAGAAACATTTTTAGAATTTTGGGGTTACACATTAAAAATAAAACCAGAAATATTCCAATTTTCTCATTGCTAAAACATTTAACAAACTAAATAATTCTCTAGAAATTAAGGCAATTGTAAGCAGTGGAGAGATACAACGGTGATTTCTAAAGTGTAGATTTTTGTTAAAACAGAGATATCTCTTATACTGTGGTCATCCATTACTAGGTCTACCAGAAATCTGGTCTATCACTGTGCTGCATTAAGCTGCACATTCAGGGTGGCTTTCAGGCCTTTGCAGCACAAAGCATTTGGCTGCAGGATAAATCCAGACAGTTCACTGGAACAGAGAATCCCTCAGGCTGCTCCCACTGGGTACCAGAAATTACACCAATAGCCTGGCCTTGTTCTTTTCTAAAAGTGCAACAAGGAGTTACCATTAGAGCATCCTTCAGGAACAGAGTTGTTTTCTTATATGGAAAATACATAATAGCTTGCAGGAGGAAAAAATAGAGCTTCTCTCCATGGCAGGGTCTGCTCTGCACAGTGTGCCAGGGCAAAATCCATCTGGGCGCCATCCAGCACTGCACAGACACAGGGTTCTTTCTCAGCAACTGAAGGGCTGTAAGGGGTGCTCACTACCTATATTACTCTTCTTATTTCATCTACTTAAAGCAGTTAATGAAAGTAATTTGTTGTCAGTCCTCTCCTACTAATCCAGAAAAAGCCCTGAATGATCTTTCACCTCACCTTTCATCTTCCACCCCAGAACAGAACATGGCACAAGAGAAGGATGTGCTTGCACAGCTTATCCTCTGCATTTGATCTTTTAAAATTCTTGTTTGTATAGGAAGGTTTCTACATGTTTGTCATCTCCTGGAATAACTCAAGTTCATGTTTCAGAAGAAACAAATTAACTCTATCAATTATTACTTGCAAGTTTCTAATCCATAAACTGTAATAATGGAAATGCTTACATAAACCCATAATCTTGCATAGAATTATTGCTTCAATGAAATAAAATTAAGTAAATACTCAAATGTTTCCGTATAGTAAGAGTAAATAAGCTCTGATGCTTATTTACTCTTCAGATAAGTAATACATAATTTATATATTAGAGTTATTTATCTAAGTATCCTATAATATCTACACAGTTAAGCAGAGGGGGTTTTTTCAGAGAGTATTTATAATTCAGCCAGTCAGATTATTTCCTGAGACTGCATCCAGGACAGAATGTGTACAGGAGGCAAACTCTTTATTAAGATGCAAATGGTTCAATGAAAGTATTTAAGAATCATATAGCAGCTGTGACAGTGCCAGAGGCAATTAAACTGAGGTTCTAAAAATAAAAAAACGGTTCAAGGCATCCCATATTTGATTTTTTCCCAGCGGCTGATTATGCAAATGTATCCTGGTATATGCTACTTAGACTGGAATCTTCTATTGCATTTTCATATCAATAACAACGTTTCAGGCAACTAAACTGTGTTTTGTTTCTGCTGATGTTTTCATATACAAACTGTGTTTTGTTTCTGCTGATGTTTTCATATACAGTCAAACTTCTAACAATTTGGGTTTCAGCTTCTGTACTGGTTCTATAATGCTGTTACAAACCAGAAAATGCCCAGGATATCAAAAAACAATCACTCAAGGAGGAGAAACTCTTTCTCATGTTACTTCTGTGTGTTAGCAGCCTCTTTGTTTCTATTTAGTTTTACATATTCAAAATTTTCATTCAAGACAGGGGACACTGTGCTTGCCCTGTAGTATGTAGTTTACAGACAACCTGAACACACAGAGATATAGGCATATGTGTCAGTATTCTGGAGTTACTTCTCATAGAACTTTCAAGCTATAATCACAGACAGTTGGAAAACTCATTTTTACCAGTGAATACACTTCCTTCTTCACTTGAAAATACGAGTCCTAATATGATATCTCAGCTCATTCAATTTTCTTTTTGTACTTGTTTTAAGATTTGTATATTCTGACTCCGAAAATATACAAGCTTCACACTATTGGGGAGCATATTTTTATCTATCTTTACAGAAAACTTCACAAAAATATAAAAATATGATTATTAAGGTTTTGTTAAGATTATTTCTATTTCACCAGAAATAGAAATATTAGTATTACTTAGAAAACTATCCATGATGCAAGTATTGTCATGTAGTGCACAGTTACAAATACTGTAATTCAGCAGAAGTATAACTTTTACCATATTCCTTAACAGAGACTTGCTAACACACAGTTATACTTGGTCTATCAAGTCAGGTAAGATTTGGCTCCATCGCCCCCTTGGATTTTAGCATTTTTTCTTATCTGCCGTTGACAACGTTCTTGGAAATAAAACAAAGAGGTTTTTATTTTATTTTATATTTACAGATGTAATATTCCCTATATTATAATACTGTTGATATCTGAAAAACAAGTAATACTTTCATAGAAGTGATCAACCTTCTTTAAATTAGTAGTGTTTTCATCAGTTTAAACAAATCTTTGCTTCATCAACAGTATTCCTCAATATACTGTTGATTTGTACCTAATTTGCAAGAAATGTCAACCTATGCTGAACTTGTTGGCTGAACTTGTCTATGAGAATCAATCTTTTTGAACTATAAAAGAGGACAAGGAGGACAGGAATGCAAACCTTTCCAGACAGGAAATGTGTCCAAGGATATGCCTCAAATCCAAGTGTTAGTTGACCATATTAAGGAGAAAACCAAATAGAACAGCTTTAGACCACCAAAACACAATTAATCAAAGAGCTCTAAAGAAACTAAGATTGATGGCACAGACTCTTTTCAATGGGTCCAGGCATCAGAGAACTGCAAAAATGTTAGTTTGACACTGCCTTCCTAAAGGCTTCCAAAGAAAATTCAGAAGAGGAACTACAGAGCCGTAAACCTGATTTTTGAACTGGGCAAGCTGGTGGAAATAACAATAATAATAATAAAAAAAATCAGCAGGTATGAATAAGTGCTTTCAACTGGGGAAAAATCAGCATGGGCAAAGTATGATTTCTCTGTACCCATGAACTCACTGACATCCATTCAAGAAATCAGTAATCATGTGCATTAGAAAGGTCCTGCAGTTACAATCTACTATAACAGGAAGGTTAGGCACCTTATAGTGCCTCTGTCTCAAGATGCATGGAGTAAAATTGAAAGAGGTACACATATTAGTGTAAAAGACTCCACACACCTTCACTATTAGGACTGACTAGCTCAAATAGATCAGTTCATTTGGGGAAAAAAAAAAAAAAAAAAAAAAAGATTGAGAGGATAATAATTCTCTCACATATGGGAGGATTACAAATGTCTTTACAAATAATCTTTTTCAAGGTTGTCTGTACACTGTGCCTACTGACTCTGCCACTCCATGAAGTGGTACACACTCTGACCTAGAAATAATTTCAAATTACAGATTTCTGATGCATTAGAAACCTACGTCTCTCTCCCACACTCCTGCAGCATCCCACTGCAGTTTTCATCAGTTTCAGAACTGGCCTGAATATGTGACTTTCATTCTGCATGAAAGCTTCTGTCACCTGTCCTGCTGCTGTAATTTATGAGCTGATCAGCACTGTGTGTAACCAAGCAGTGCCTCTAAAAATCTATGTTGTAGTAACACCTGCAAATTTGGAAATACAGTCTCCACTTCATGGTCTTGACTTAATGGGCATGTCAGAACAGTTTTGCTTTTCAAGTAACCAAGTAGCTACTTAGAAGTATTTCTTCTGAATCATGACTAAAACTCTTAGAGTTTTTCTTCCATAAAAACATAAAACACATGAGAAAAGGGCACCAGAAACCTTAGTTAAGCTGAAATATTCTGTCTCTGCAGTATAAAAATATATGTGTTACTTTTAAAATAAAATTATGGTGTACACTTCTAGTAACATAGCAGGAATTTTTACAGTCTTCATAGGTGTGAACTTTTGCAAGGTCTTTCCCATAATGATGAATTCAGTAATACTTGTATTCATAGTCTATCTCCAGCAAAAGATACACCTTGTTTTTAATTAGGATATTGCTAAACACAGCTTGCTTCTATTGCATTAGAACTGTGATTAAGGTGTGGTTCATCACATAGGTGCTGGCATAATTTGGGGGGCATGGCCTAATCTAAAACTATTATTTTTCCTTATTTTTTTCCTTTTTTCCTGCTCTTTCTCAATTCTAACACATGCCCCGAGAGTGTACTCCAACCAGGGTGGGGCTCCAAACCCACAAAAGCTAATGCAGCAGTGGGTTGCTGCCCCTTCAAGCCAGTGACTTTGGGGTGAAGATCATAGAATCATAGAATCATAGAATTGGCTGGGTTGGAAGGGACCTCAGAGATCATCAAGTCCAACCCTTGATCCACTACTGCTGCAGTTACCAGACCATGGCACTGAGTGCCACATCCAGTCTCTTTCAGTGTCTCCAGGGACGGAGAATCCACCACTTCCCGGGGCAGCCCATTCCAATGTCTGATCACCCTCTCAGTAAAGAAATTCTTTCTAATGTCCAACCTAAACCTCCCCCGGCACAACTTGAGACTGTGCCCTCTTGTCTTGCTGAGAGCTGCCGGCAAAAGAGACCAACCCCCCCCTGGCTACCCCCTCCTTTCAGGGAGTTGTAGAGAGTGATGAGGTCTCCCCTGAGCCTCCTCTTCTCCAGGCTGAACAGCCCCAGCTCCCTCAGCCTCTCCTCATAGGATCTGTGCTGGAGTCCCTTCACCAGCCTAGTTGCCCTCCCTTGGACCCGCTCCAGGACCTCGATATCCCAGGCTAGGCTAAATCCCGTCCTGTGGCAAACACTTTTTGGTGGAAGCTCCTACAGCTCAGCCCACCTGAGCCCCACCTGCTGTCTTGCAGCCTTGCCTGTGCTACATGGCCAATTCTTCTGGTCCTGGACCCTGACCCCAGCCTGGCTTCTGGACCTATCCTGGCTCTGCCTGGTCACTATGAACCTGCCCACTGGTCATGGGGCTGTGTTTGATGCTGGTTCACCTCACTGTGCCTGATACCGTGCCCCACCCATGGGCTAATGTTCCAGTGTTCAATGATAATTATGCTGTGCTTCCACTCCTCGACAAGAAATGCCCCCTGTAAATTACTGATTACTATATGAACTTCAGTAAATTACTCACGTAAAGGAAGGAAGCTTGGACATTACACAAAATCAAGCTTTCACCAAGCTTTCAAGGTGTCTAATCATTTTTTCCTCAGAATTTTCCACTTGTATCAGTGATGAAGTTACATTCATGAGCTTTTAATTTAGATAGCCTTCAAAGATTTTTCCTGAGTATTGTGTGAACTGAGATGCTATGGCCATCCTGAACTTTATATAAGCACTGCAAATACTGTTGCTCTCACAGTGAAATATGATTTGGACTTTCAGAAATGCAGGATACCTAATGTAGAGAGGGTCGTGAGCATAAACATTTGATCTCCTATATACCAATGCTTTAATTTAAACTGAGTTATATCTGACCTAGATGTGGTGATTCAGGCCCTAAAGGTTTTTTTTCAGGGAAACAGTAGCAGTACCTCAGATAACATGAGACATCAGGTTAGACCAATGATAGTAACAACCAGAAATATCAACATTTCAAATATCAAAATTTACATCTTTTACACATAATCATCTCTTCTGTGCTGATTCTTACATAGCTTGCTAGAAGCAAATTATTTGCATTGATTTAATGTATTATTTTATTTTATTATGTACTGATGCATGACACAAGATGCATATTTTTTCACTTAAGAGTGTAAATTCTATACATTTAAGTCTGAAGTGGTCCCTCTAGACACCACATGAAATCAGCAGACAGAAGCAGGTAATTTGAGCAAGTAATTTATTTTAAACATCTCAAGTAAGTTAGACTAAGTGCCCCATATGGTATCTCCAATGCAATTTCAGATGCCTGAGATTAGTCTTAAGACAGAGTATCCAAATCCATGTCCTATCCAAACAACACACTGTACTATCTGCCATATTTACTCAAGTTAAGGCTTAATATTAAAGTAATTATTATAGTATGTACAGAAACATAAGCATGCTGAAATGAAGTATGAAGACTGTCATATAAAAAGTCATACTATGGAGAACACTAAAGTGTACTGCCCCATTCACATCCAACAATTTCTAACTTTCTTTCTCCAAAAAACCTGAAAGTTCTGGTAACAGTGGTGTTGGTTCATTTATTCTACATATTAAACAATTGAGA
Source organism: Heliangelus exortis (assembly GCF_036169615.1). Taxonomy (NCBI): domain Eukaryota; kingdom Metazoa; phylum Chordata; class Aves; order Apodiformes; family Trochilidae; genus Heliangelus; species Heliangelus exortis. The sequence goes on along the minus strand of NC_092454.1, from coordinate 26,068,829 downwards.
AAAAAAGTATGTTGATCCCTCACTTCGGCACAGTTGCTTCCCTGATAAAGACCTCTGTGAGAAGCTATATCTGATCATGAGAAAAAATTGTCTAAGAAAACAGTTATTGGCTTAATTTGGAAGACTCTATAAAAACATACTCAGTAAAAATGTTAATGCTATTTGGTTTAGAGCTCAGCTGCAATCCATATTATTCTTGCTGTTTGCACTGGTCAGTTACTCCTATACACAGAATAGGCACAGATTTTAATATGGTTATATTGTTTACAGTGTTGAAAATTATGACATTAGCAAATTCATAAACCTTTACGTTTTAAGTACAATTCTATTATCTTCCCCATGTAAACTGTTTACCATTACTACTTGTTCTGTGCTGAAGTGTTAGCATGCATATGACTGCCTGTCTTTACTCATAGCAATTTTTAGTAAATATGCAGCTTGGAGTACCATGTGTAATCCTTCTGTTGATCAAAGGCAATGTTTTAGATGTAATAGTCAGGTTCTAATTTCCCTGAAGATTCTATCACTTGTGTCCTGACCTTTGGAAGTGATGGCAGACTTGTATCTAACCTCTCCTCAAGAGTTTCCTTTGCCCATCTGTTAGCTACCAGCTTCTGCACTGTTTTCAGGCCTTTTGAGTAACTGAAGAGGAAATCTCTAACTCTGCCTTCTTGCCTGTTGACATTTTATTGTAAAGCAAAAAATTATTTCAAAATCTTCTAGGCCTAGTAGACTTCAGTAGGTAAAGCACATGAACTGAATTTCATCTTTAGGATCTCTCTGCCCTTTCTTTCTGCCTCCCAGGTGAGGTAACAGTGTTAGAGATGCAGACATGTGACTTTCACAAAAAGCTTGCACCATTCTTATAAGAAGTTGAATATTTAGGGTACAAGTCCAGACCTCCTCTCATGTCTGGACTGGAGCATAATTCAGAATGATTCATTGCCTAGACTAAACTCAAAACCATTTTTCATTAATATTCAAGACCTTCATATCTCATTTTTTTCCCCACTCCAATTTGAGCACAGGAAACTTGGACTTATTCCATGCAATTATCACTTTCCTTTAGGCTGACAGGATAAAATTATCTAAACTTATGTGGCTGTTAGTGTCATCTCTATTTTTAATCCTATAGCCCTGAGATGGAACTTCTTTTCTGGCATTAGTGTCTAGTGTTTTTATCCTTTGCTTTTCTTCAAAAGTGTGAACCTTAACATGAACCATACAACCCACAAATGATTCATAACATTTAGGTGTAATTGCTCCGAATTCTCTGATCTGTTTAGTAGATGGATTGATGTTTAACTATACAAAAATCATTTAAAAATAACAAACCCTATGGGCTCATCTCTACCTTCATGACTCTGGGGTTACAAAATATGCAAGTTTAGCAATCCTTCTCCTGAGATGTGTATTTTTTTGTGGTTTTTTTCTTTGTTATAGTTTGGAATCCTAAGCCTGAAGTCTTGTGGGTTCTTCCTTTCCCTTCTTGATTGCAGCTGCCTTTGTCTACTGCAGTCTAGCACTGTGGCTGTACAAAAGAAGCATGGCCAGCAGGGTGAGGGAGGGGATTCTGCCCCTCTGCTCCTGTCAGACCACACGTGGAACACTGGGTACAACTTTGAAGCCCCCAGCACAGGGAAGATACAGACCTGTTGGAGAGAGTCAGAGAAGGGCTACAGATTATCCAAGGGCTGGAGCACCTCTGCTATGTACACAGGCTGAGAGAGTTGGGTTTGTTCTCCCTGGCGGAAAGAAAGCCCTGGGGAGACCTTATAGCAGCCTTCCAGTACATGAAGGGGGCTGCACAGAAAAGTTGGGGTGGGGCTTTTCACCAGAGAGAATACTGACAGGACAAAGGGCTAATGGTTTTAAACCAAAAGAGGGGAGATTTAGGTTAGATATTAAGAAAAAAATCTTCACCCTGAGGGTAGTAAGACACTGGAATAGGTTGCCTAGGGAGATGGTTGATGCCTCACCCGTCAAAGTGTTTAAGGCCACGCTGGATAAAGTCCTGTGCAACCTGGTGTGGTGGGAGGTGTCCCTGCCTGTCACAACACAGAGGGTGGGTGCAGCACTGTCACATCTCACAAAGGGGCTCCCCAGCAACGGGGGCCAAACCAAGTAACACTTCCCACAGACTGGGTACAGTGTTACATCCCACTGAGTGGGACAGGTAGAGCTCCCTGCAGCGGGGATTGTCCCAGGGAGATTCAGACTAGACCCCCTTCAGAGAGGAGCCCAGGTGTAGCTGGACCTAATCCTCCTCCTTCTCTAATTAATCTCTTCTAACAACCCATTTGGTGAGATTAAGTGATTAAATTCAGGAATTCTCTGTGTGGTACTCTAGGATTAAGATTATTACCCAGGAGGTTTGTATAAAAACACAGCTTTACTTAAAAGTGAGTAAAATTATAAAGTATGTCAGATTATAACTACCAGAATTATAAATGATGGTACTTTCAAAGTAATGGTTTACAATTTAGCAAAATTTAAGGAATTGTCAAAACAACATGTTACAAGGAACGGAATGTAACGAAGTTGGAAACTATGTTACCCTTATGTACTTAGAGAAGGTTAGGAACAGAGACAGAGAGAGAGAGAGAGACTGAGAGGTAAGAGATAGGAAAGCTATCACCACCCTTGGATCTTGGTAGGAAGTTGTGGTCCTTGGATGGCGGGTGTGCATCCAGCATTTTGAGTGTGCCTCTTTATGCCACCTGACCCCACCTTTTCAGGGGGGGGGGCTTTGGCATATCTTGCACAGCCAGGTGTTCACTTGGGCCCCTCCAGATGGGATGACACAGCAATAACCCTGATTTCTGTGCATGTGCCCTCTCCAGTGTCCTTACCCGGGGCACACACAAGATGTCACTCTGCCTCTGCAGGGCACAGCTTGCCTGCCCCTGTCCCTTATGGAATAAGGACAGTGTCCTGCCTGTCAGGGTGGCATCAGACAGAGCTCCCCTTGCAAGGACAGTGTTCAGCTGATGGGGATGGCCACTGAAGGAGGGGCTGCTCTTGTGAGAATAGGGCCCTGTTTATCAGGGTGGTTACCCAAATGAGGGTCTCTCCTTGAGAGAACAGAGTCCAGATGGCTATCGAATGAGGCCTCCACCCAGCTGCAATGTCCATTATGTCAGGGAGGCTGTTTTGAGACAATTAATCTTTTCAGGAATCTACACTGCCCATGCAGGGTGGTTCAATCTTGCTGATCTTTAAGATCCCTTCCAATCCTAACCATTCTATGATTTTATGATTCTCATGTTCACTACTGAGCGACATTTTAATATTAAACTTGTAACTGTTCAAACCAAGCACAAAAAAGGGAAGTCATTCTTGTAAGGGGTCCTTTGTTTTTGTGAATGGCAATCCTTAAATAGAAAAGGCTAATCCCTCAATAGCAGACATCTGTAAAACTACTATCTAAATGGCTCTCTCTCTAGTTTTACTTACTGAAAGGCCTCCAGATTGGCCTTTGTCCTGAAAGGTAAGTGTTGCCAAACTGGCTTCAACAAAATGCTGTTTAAATCCACAACACTGCAAACTGCCAATTATGAGAAATGCTTTCCTCTTCAGAGTGGGGAGAATATGAGGCTACTTAGTAATATAGCTAACATAACTGACATGTAATTTATTTTTCATGCATTTACTTAAAACTTAGCCTGACAGAAAAGGAACTCACAGTAGGCTGTAGAAGTGCACTTGAAAAAGCACTTCTGAAAATGATCCATCTTACTACAAATACCTGAGGATAAGGACTGATACCTAAAGAACTTCCTTGGTGGGTGGATCTCCCTTAGAACAGACTGTTCCTTTTCAGAATATACCTTCAATATGATCATTTTACTCATCTGTCAAACTACTGAATTAGAGCTGCCAAATTAGAGTCACTCAGGTGGTCTTGGGTCTTCCTGGCATACAATCTAATGTTTACTGACTGAGGGTAAAAATTGACTTGTGTACATCCGTCAAACATTCAGTGCACAGCAATACTAGTCTGATCATCATCTGAACCTCCTCTGAAAAACTAGACTATAAATAGTAATAATCTTCAGATGAGTGACTGGCCAGCACATTGAAAAGACAAGAGAGCAGATTATTTCAAACATATTCTAGTTAAGAAACATATTCTAGTCCACTGGTTTTATGTCACCACAGTATGCCACTCACCCTTACTTACTGAAGTCTCCATCAAGGGCACTGGCAATTCCTGCATTTGCTTCTGCAATGGTTTGTCAAAGCAGCACAAGATGTAATGGGAGGAAAAGAAAAGGTCATAGAAAGGGCAAATTCCTCTAGCAGCATATGCTTCCTTATGCCACAATTCATAGCAGCTACAGCCATTGAGAATTCTATTCTATTCTATTGAGAATCATAACAAGCTATTGTTTTTCTACCTCTTTTTAATATCAATTTCCTGTAAAAGGCAGATTAGCTCTAGAGTCCGACACAGTGACTTGCTCAGCCTTTCATCAAGGCAGATGGTGTACAAGCCAAAGTTTCTTTCTTTCCCAGCAGTGCAGCTGGTGTGCAGCCACAGGGGCCAGGGAGGAGCTATAGTTATAAAGGTTCTGCAGCTGCTGCTCGAAATGCTCTCAGCATACCTCTGAGGTGGTAAGGCTCAAAATGCAAGGGCAGATGACTGCAGTACAAAGGTGCAGCTCATAGTTCACTTTGCTACCTGAAGGAAGGACAAAACTGCAAACGGTATATGACTACTGATATATTTTTTTAAAGTTATTTTGATTTGGTTTATGATTTCTTCAACAGGAAATACTGAATATTAAAATATAAACAAAGAGATGCTACCTCACATAGTTCTTCTTTTTTCAGTCTTTTTGAATGAGATTCACTGGAATATTATCGCTTTCAACATTAGTTGCTTTTATTGTTACAACCCTCCACCTGACAGAAAAATCAGTCATAGAATCATGGAACAATATGAGTTGAGAGAGATATTTAAAGATTATCTACTCCAACCCCTCTGCCATAGGCAAAAAAGCCTTTCACTAGACCAGGTTACCAAAAGCCCTATCCACCCTGGCCCTAAACATGTCCAGGGAGGGGGCATCCACAGTGTCTCTGGGCAACCGGTGCCAGCATCTCACCACCCTCATCACAAAAGATGTCTCTCGTATTTCCAGGCTAAAACTACCCTCTTTCAGTTGAAAACTGCTGCTACTTGTCCTGTCTCTACAGGCCTTGGTAAAAAGTCTCTACATCTTTTTTATAATCAAGCCCTGCTTCACACTGGGGAAGCCAGAGGAACTGTGTCAACTTTTGAGTGACTTTATAAGAAATACAAGCCAAAATAGGGAAGTGAACTACAGGGTGTGTAAGCCTGTTGCATGTAAGTGGAGCAAGTGATGAAGGACCTTGGCTGTGAAACTGCAGAGCTGTTGGCCATGGTGTACAACTCATCCTTATGGTTTGGAGCGGCCCCCCAAGTATCTCTTCCAACCCAGAGAATGCCAGAGCCCACCGTGGGGAAACTGGCCACCAGACAGACTGACCTTTCTCACTATGAAGTCCAGCCATATACAGCAAAGCTCACAGAGGTGACAAACTGCCTGTTAGGGAAGAATGACTTCTGCGAAGGGAAGCTGCCCGACTGACTGCTGAGTGAGGGCAGAACGGGGTTAAATCCCACATTTTCCTATATGTTCCACACCTGGCTAAACGCGGGCACGTGGAGTTTTCTGCCAGGGCGAGTGGCGTTTCTAGCCAGTCTCTCCTCTGGTCGCACATCGCTCTCCACAGCCGAGCCAGCTCACCCTTGAGGAAGGAGCTCTGTTTTGGGGCAACCCCTCCAGCGTTGCTTCATGCTCCCACTGCCTGGCTGCTCGGCCCTATATAAGCTCAACGCGGCCCACACCATGTGGGCCACCTCCAGGCTCCCGTGAGAGGCCAAGACCCCGACCCGGCAGCCGAGCCCTCGGAGGCAGCGGATGCCGTCGTAAGTGAAGAGTGAGCGCGCCTCACCCGCGCCGGGCGTACGGCGTCAGGGGTCGGGCCCCCGTCCCCCGCCGGGTCCCCAGCTCCCCGTCGGGCACCCGGCTCCTTGCAGCCGCGGTGCTCCACAGGAAAAAGGCAGCGGAACTCCCGCCTCTGCGCATGGGTGCTTCTGCAGCCGCGGCCGGGATGGCTTCAGCTGCGCCTGCGTTCTCTCTTTACCAACAACACCAACACCCCCCCGGGCAAGATGGCGTCGGGGAGATCAGTCCAGCCAAGGGGGTGAGGGCGGGGGTTGGGGTGGCGGGTTGGCGGTGAGAGGGCTCCGGCGCCGCGGCTGAGGTGAGCCCGAGAGAGGCGGCTGCCGGGAAGGGGCTTGGCCCGCGCAGGAGCCGGGGAGGAGACCAGGGCTGCCCCGGTAGTCCGTCGCGGGGATGAGGAGCTGGGGAGACGGGGCAGGGACCATCCCTCGCCGGTGAGGAGGGAGAGCGGCTGTTCCGGATGCGCACCCGCTGGCTGCCCCTTCACGCCGCCCGGGGGAGGAGGCGCAGCTGTCAGCTCCGCGGGGCCGCGCCGGTGGCGGCAGCAGCGGGAGGTGCTGGAGGAAGGCAGACAGGTGAGTGAGTGCCGGTCGGCCGGAGCGCCCGCCCCGGTGGATCTTGGGGCACCGTTTCACCGGGCCCTCGGCCCCCGCTTTCTCCGGCAAACCTCGGGGGGTCCTGAGCCAGGCAGCGTCTGGCGGAGGCTTTTGTGTGTGCCCGTCTCCCCGAAGGCGTCCGCCCCTGCCTCTGGTCGCCTGCGGCCGGGCCGCGGGGGTCGCCAGGTTGGGAGAGGACTGAAGTCCCGTAGGTGCTGCCGCCCAGGGGGAGGGAGCCTGATCTCCTGGGTGTTACTCAAAGCCGGTAGTGAGGGCGGGGTTTGTGTGTGTGTTTTGTTTTGGTGTTATTTGGCTTTATTTGACTTCACTTAGTGGTGTGTACTTCAAGATACGCCAAGTAGTCAAATATTCGACAGTTGAAATTCTAATGAAATATGAAGGTAATTTGGTCACTAGCGACTGTGTCTTAGGAGGAGCTAGCTTAAATGCCCTCTTATATGAAAAAATATTTGAAGTCCTTGACCTGCAGAAACCTTAGCTGTTAGGTGAGTCTTTAACTTCCAAACTATTCACAGGGCTTATTTCTTCTGTTACGTGTCCTCTCTGACCTCTTGTAATGATGGGTGGATCTGTGTGACTGTGACTACAGCCTCAGTTTCTGAAATAATTCTAGTCCCAGAAGCCATTCATAGGCTCACAAGTGACTGAAGATAGAGCAAAATAGTTCTAATCTGTGTAAATGTTGGCTTTATTAAGTAACTGCATAGTAATGAAGAAGTGAAGATGCAAGTATACTGGTTGACCTATTGTTTATCTGCTGCCCTCCCCAGTATCTGATGGTAGTGGCTTGTAAAACTGGCAGGAAAAGCCTCTCGGTAAAAGTTATCATAAAAGCTTTTAATTTTCTGAAAAATAAAATAATGTTCTGCAGAAACTGCTTGCATGTACTTGCTTCTACCAGCTGCTAGTTCAAGAGGAGCTTTTTCTATGTACCAGTGGAGAATCACAGATTTGAAAGCTTTGCTTCAGGAATACTGCTAACATTTTGGTAAGTTAAGGCTATGACAAGAGTTAAGAAAGATTAGATCACTAACTGAAATGCAGAAAAACTGAACCTTTTTCATATTCAAGTGTTGTAACCTTGTATTTTTTAGCTGGGTTTGAAGAAAAATTGTATCCTAGATGAGCTTATCCAGTCCTAAGCACTCAAGGAATATTAGTCCTAAAGTGAGTGTTGTGAGATCATTGTTATGCTTCAGCTTCAACTTCCTTAATGTCTTATTTCCGTGACTTGTGGTAAAAACTATTTATGGAACAGTTCTGCCCAATGAGAAGAACCAATACAAGTATTTGCTCCTTGGATGCTTTAGGTTTGGAAAAAAAAAACCCAAAAAAACCCCAACAACAAACAAAACCTGTAGAAATCCCAATGGTGATATTGATGATATTTTTTTGTCTCTAAATAATGCAATAGGAAACACTACTGAGCATATGAACATGGTTTACCATGTGCCTTTCTTTCATGCAGTGAAATCCATGCTTCATTATGTCAAGTTTTGGTACCTAGGTGTCTGTTCCACAAAATGTTTGTCAAGTAACTAACATGCCAACTCAGCTTCTGTAGAATGTACAGTGAATACTGTCAACAGTGTGCTGTGCTGCTGTATGCAGGCAGGCTCTGGTAATCCAGTTGGTCTGTATTAGCACTAAACTAATAGCTGTTGGCCCCATCAAACATATGTTCGATGTTTAGGTTTACCATATATGTAGTTTCAAAAATACATGTATTTGTGTGTATTTAGACTTCCAATAAAGACTTCTAGATTTTTTCTAGAATCATCTTAGTTTAAAATAACAGCTAGAGTAGGGGAGTTATATCCTTCTGTGATTGTATTTAAAATAAAATTGCACAGTTAACAACAGAACTTACATAATCCTGTCACGATAAAGAAAAAAACTTCTTGATTTGCCTTGACTTTTTTTTGGCTAGACACTGAAAATCCTTTCTTTGAGTAAAAGCCAACATGTTTTAGATTGTTGTGTAGTATTTAACTTGTAAAATCTCCATTGTAAGTTAAAAAATGCATTGCCCTATGGCTGTACCAAATGAATGTATATGGACTTGGGAAGTGGAATCCAGTAGCTGTAATGGGTCTTTAAATGGATTTCTAGTTTGCTGTTACTAATATGTTATCATATTATTTTCATCATCTCTTACCAGTACTGGTAAAGCAAAAACCACTTCTACTTCATAGTCTTAGCTTTTACTCCTTCAGGTTCACATAGCCAACTAATGTTTTAATATTTAATACCCCACAGTGTTGGGAATTTGATCCTCAGACACTTGAACTATGACTGCAAGTACTGGTTTATTAAAAGAGTGTTGAAATCACCTGGGGTAGTGATTTCAATGGCAAGTTATACTGTGCAGTTGTAGAACTTGGGGTGTTGGGTGGTTGCCATTAAGCTTGAGTTGAAAGTTTGCATCTGTTACAGCTGGATGATAAAGGCAGTATCATCTGTGCAAAATATTGGAGGTCTGTATTCAGCATGGATGGTATGTTTCAGTGGAGGTTATGGAAGAAGCAGGTAGCTGGGTGGCAAAAAAAAGTTTAAAAAAAATAATTTCTGTTTTGTTATCCCCAAGTGCTGCTGGAACTACCTCTGATACTACTAGCTTTGTGACCATGCCTACCTACTGGTGTACACTAATTTGAATTGACTACCAAAGAGGAGTTGGGTTCTGTCAGTGCATTAATTTGTGTCCTTGTTATAGGATCATTGCTGTAACGTTACTCACTATGAGTGAAAACGAGATTTTTTTTTTTAAAAGAACGTGATTGAATTTCGAGCTTGGAGGGAATTGTTTTTTGCAGTTACTTCCATGTGGGTTTCCAGAAGGTGACAAAATTCAGAAGACAAACATATATTTTGAATTAGCAAATGCTAATTTCCTAATTCGTATTTGAGCACAAGTAGTTTGATTTCTCTATGGAAATGGTGGACTAAAATGTTGTTGTTTGGGCATCACTATAATTTTGAGTTGTCTTTCATAAGCTCAGTGTTATTCTTCAGGGCTACATTTTAACCACAAATTGATAGAACAGTAATTTCTATTGGAGAAGATCAAAGTTACGTAGATCTTACATAGATCAAAATAAAAATATTTCAGACTTTTGTGTAATAATATAACGATGCTTCTCAATACTGAAATTTTTTTGAAGATATGAACTTCTTATTCTTATCTTGTAATGGAATGGGTGAGAGAGTGGGGCATCACTTATGACATAGATTTTCATGCATAGATTGAATAATTTGGGTTAAAATTATGTATTTTTTTAGTGGAAATCAGATATCAATAAAAAGCTTCCTTCTTTATGCAATTAATGATATGAGTGTTGGTTCCTTTAATCAGATTCTGAAGGTGCTGAGTTTCACAAAACTGAACTTGGCTGTTAGTAGATTGGTCTTTTTGTAGTAACTGGCATGTGGAGGGAACTGGAAGGAAAGTAGGACTTCTCATTGTTGTCTGACAAGAGTGACAAGAAGTCATGACAGCATAACTGTGTGAGTTGGCCTTTTATTAATGGAGAAAGGTTCTCAGGATCACATGAGCTTTTTCTCTTCCCTGAAACCCCTGTCATGGAGATCCCACTACTGCTGTTCTTCCATTCAAAGCGCTTCATCTAGGAATCTCTTTAGAACTAAGCAACCATTTTTCTTGCATAATAGTGTTAAAAATTCCACTTTACACACACATTTTATTCAGAAATTTTTATATTACTGCAACATGCCTACTTTGTCACATAGCTCTTTGCTCTAAGCTAATTGAGTTGTTTAGGTAGCGGGGTGACTTTTGTCTAATGAAATTTATGTGAATACTTGAATAAGTGTGTCAAGATAGAACAGCTGTCACAGTATATGCTGAAGTGGATTCCTCCTATTTTGATTTATCTCCTGATGTATGGTTTGGTTGGTTGGTTGGTTATTGCTTTTTTTGTTGTTGCTTTGGGGGTGGGGAGGTTGTAATGCGGGGGTATTTTTCTTACCTGATTTTTCAGAATATGGAAAGGTAAGTAATAGTGTGATGAAGATGCATGTTCTGGTTGTGTCAACAAGAAATTAAGTTCAAATGTGGTAAAAATTAAAAGTATAGTGCTATTAATAAGGAATGGGATAATATTTTTTCATAGATTGTGTGTACTGTTTTTAATATGCTAACTAATTATATGCTAAAACACATTCTAGGAAGCCCTACCAGGTAGTTAACATTAAGGGTATCTCTGAAAGCGTACGAAGGACGTTTTGGGAAATAAATTTACCATGTTGATGCCTACTTATTGGCACTGGAATTCAGTAGTGCAGAGATTAGACTTAATTCCTAATTTTTTAGTTATTTCAGATGTGATAACAGTACTGTCTGGGAATGCAGTAACTAGGAATTAAGCTTTTCATGGGGCTGTGTTTTAAGGATTTGAGGAATTGTGTTAATGTTGTAGAAGAAGCAGTCAATTTATTTGTTATCCTAATAGGTGCTTTAATAATCAAGCCTTCCTCTAGCAGTGGGATATAATAAAAGCTTTTGTTTTTATTTGAATGATAATGCAAACATTGAAACATCAGAATTATCAGAAATAATTTAAATCTTTAAAATGCTTCTGTATTTTTTTTTAAATGGAGTAAAAAATGGCTTATCTTTGATTTATTTTAGTAATGTGTTCCATTTCTTGCTGGCTTGAGCCAGCTGAAGAGGGTATTAGTGCAACAGTTTTGGGTTGTTGTTTTGTTTATTTGTTTGGGGTTTTTTTTTGGTGGGGGGGTGGGGTGGGTTTAGTTTGTTTGTTTATCTACAGCAGTGTTCACTGTAATTTTGGTGAGCAACAGTTACTTCAATTGCTTTGTATATGTTTGTATGTATGTATTCCCCTTTGGAGTGGGCTGGGATTCATTAAACAAGACAATGTTCCTTTTGAAATTGGAGCAAAATGGTTTGATTAACAAGTTTATAACCTAAGCTGTATTTTGTGTACAGCATCTGAATAAAGATACTGAGTTCCTCAGTTGTTCCTCTTGGAGTGCTGTCATCGTGGATTTAAATTCAATTGTCACTCTCACAAAGAACTTGCACTTTGCCTCAAGTTGCTGACATCTGAGTCTAATATTACTGCTGTCCTGGTTTGTGTAACCTAGATTAAATATCTTCTGTGGTTACTTATTTTCAAAACCCTATACTAATACCAGATATATTTTTAAAATATATCTGAGAATAATTTTTCCCGTGGAAAAGTCTTTTGGTACTCAGATTGGTCTTGGTGATTAGTCATGTTCTTTCGTATTCATTAAAAATTAAATTCTGTTTAGTTGAAATCTGGAATTCTAGAAGCTTGTTCTTAAAAAAAAATTCAGTATGCCTTCCTTTGTGAATTTTTCCATGCAATTAAATGCTGACTTCTAGTTCCCAAAGCTTTGAAACATTATCAGAAGTCTGCTAAATGCCTTGTAAGGGCCTACGGCAGTGGGTCACCTTCACACTCCTCTTGCCTACTTAGTGGAAAATACCTTTCTTGTAGCTAATGCAGTGCCCAATTTTAAATTTTAGTATAATTATGCAACCTGGTTATTTCAGTGAAAACACAGTCTATTTTGTCATTTTGCAATTTAGTAATTAAATTCTATTGAATGCTACTAAATTCATCAAATGCAATTTATGCTTTAAGTAGATAGGCAGGATCTTCATTTTCATGACAAAGTCCAGATGGATGTGGGTGACACATGGTATCCCTGTGGAGCTTGTTTCAGGATCAAGGTGGTGTCCCGCTGGGGTCCATACGGAGATCAGTGTTGTGTAATGTATTTATCAATGACATAGACAAGCTGAATGGTTTGTTTGGCAAACCTGAGGGAAGGAATGCCATCCAGAGGGACCAGGACAAGCTTGAGAAGTGGGCCAGTGGGAAACTAATGCAGTTCAACAAAGCTAAATACAAGATTGTGTAGCTGGATTGAGGCAGTCCTCAGTAACAACAGAGACTGGGGGAAAAAGCAGCCCTGCAAACAAGGACTTGGAGGTGCTGGTGTATGAGAAGCTGAACATGAGCCATCAATGTGTGCTTGCAGCCATTGTAGGCCAGCTCTATCCTAGGCTGCATCAGCATGGTCAGCACGTCAAGGGAGGTGATACTCCACTCTTGTGATACCCCATCTGGAGTACAGTCTGATTCTGGGGTCCCCAGCATAAGGACATGGAGCTGTTGAGTGAATCTAGAGGAGCTATGAAGATGATTAGAGGCCTGGATCACCTTTCCTATGAAAATAGGTTAAGAAAGTTGGGCTTGTTCAACCTGGAGAAGGCTCATGGGAGACCTTACTGGCATCCTTTCTATACTTGAAGATGGGGCTAGAAGAAAGATGAGGCAGTTTTTAGCAGGGTCTGTTGCTGTAGGACAAGGGGAAATGGTTTTAAAGTAAAAGAGGATACATGTAGACTAGATATAAGGAAGAAGATTTCTACCTTTTGGATGGTGAAACCGTGAAGCTGGTTGCCCAGAGACATGTTAGAATCTCCATCCCTGGAAACATTCAATGTCTGGTTGAACAAGGCTCTGAGCAGCCTGTTGTAGTTGAACATGTCTCTGCTCACTGCAGAGAGATTTGGACTAGATGATTTTTAAAGGTCTCCTCCGAGTTGAACTACTTAGAGTTCTGTGATTCTGAAATAAGTTCTTATTTTATCAGTCCTGTTCTTATGTCCTTCCAGTGCCAATAATGCTTGTACCAAGGAAGAATTGTCTATTTTCCTCATGTTTAGGTGCTTTCGAGTGGAAAATTTCCATTTATGATGTGCAAAGCATATAGGTTATAAAGGACCAAGTAGCTGTGGTTCTTTTACTATAGTAGAAGGGATACAAGACTATTGTATTGAAGTTGTTTTGAAGCCAGAACCTTTTTCTTTGGGTTTGGCTGCTTTGTGTTGTTTTTTCTTCTGTGTTTTGCTTTATTAGTAGTGTTGTGGTTTTTTAGAATTAAACTATATTTTTTAGTTCAGGGAGAAAAAAAAAGGTATTTGATTTAGACATTCCACAAATGAAACACTGCACATGCCTTGAATAATGGGATTTCTGGAGCTAAATGCCTGCCTTGTCTTACTGAGATTGTTTGAAAATTCTGTGTTTTCTATTCATAAAGACCTACTTTCAAATTCTCTACTCTTTCTAAGCTATTTCTTGGCAAACTTGTAATCCAAGGGCTCATGTAAAAATCTTCTTGATTACTTCATATTAGTCATTAAAGGCATGGATATGGAGTGAAATTTGGGTAGAATTGCTGGCTGTTAGGAAATGCTCTACACCAACCAAAGATATGCTGATTATGTCGGAATTTACTTACTAACTTAGCTTTGGCATCAAAAGTTTCCTTGTCAGCAGTAAAAGCTTTGGTACAAGTAACGTCGACACTGTATTTGGCATTTATCGCTGCCCAGCAGGTACTGCCAGCAGGCAGTGCTGAGATACATGAGATTCCGAGGTCAGTGGGATCTGATGTATGACCATATTCCTTACACATTGTCCTTACACATTTTAACACAAAGCTAAACTGATCTAATTTTTTTATAACACGAGATTTTATGAGCATCAGGGTTACGCACAACTCTGGATACTTCCCAATTTCCTTATGCATCTTTATCTTTTTTGGTACTCATCTTCCTTCTCCCTTCTAGTTCAGCAGAACGACTCTGGGGATTTTATTCCTGGTGCTCAAATTGTTTAACTACAGGCCTTTCATTGTATAGGGCTCTAATTTTAGGCCAGTCTAGTGGAGTAGTGACTCAAGCGTCTGTAAAATGCCTGTTTCCACAAGAGCAAGCAAAAACCCCACAGAGTTCCTGCCATTTGCTCTAGCAATTTTCTACATTTTGAATTTTGTTGTTATTTCAGAGGAAACACCAGATCTGAATTGGAAAGGCAAGATGAAAAAGAACATTAGCTAGTGTGTTTGGGGTTTTTTCTTCTTAGGTTCCAAATGGAAGTTTTAGTTTGTTTTTTTTTTTTTTCGATGTATTTTTGTAGATGTTTGGCTTTTTTCAAATTCTGTGTAGACTCAGGGTTGAAATGTCACTGGTTCAGAATGAGCTCCAGAAAGGTTTAAGACCAGAAGTCAGCTTGGAATTCATTGAACAGTTCTGATTTGATCAGATCTTTTTTTTTTCTCACTGGGGTGTTGTTATAGTTGCATGCAGACTACCAGGAAGCAGAGGGTATCTCTGAGTACCACTTCACAGACAAATGTGGTTATTATATTTTTGTCTTTAAAAATGCTTGCTAGTTTAACATATTTACACTGTAAGTTTCTGTCCTTGCCTTCAGTTAGACTCCACTGCTGTGGTGTTGTGCCGGTGCAATAAGTTAACCAGAATATTATGAAACTTCTTGTTAGTTGATAAAAGACTAATAGGATTTTTGAACTGGCATGGAATTAGGCCTCTGGCAAAAGGGTTAGATGCAAGTCCAAGTGATGGCTTGCTAATTAAATGTCTAAGTGTCATTGTTAAAACCTTGAGAACTAGACTTGATTCATAAAGCTTTTTCCAAAAAAAAAAAATTATTCAGGTGTTCAAAGTTGAAAAGAATTAATTGAATTGTGAAATAGAACTTGTCTTCCTCTAACACCTGTGGATTTGTGTATTGCTTTACTTGCGTGAAAAAGCAGTTGCCCATACTTGACTGTCTTTTTACTGTTCCAGATCTCTCTCTCAATTTCACTTGTGAGCAAGATGTCCAGATCTTTTTTCAAAAGTCAAACAGTGCCTTAAATGATGTGAAGGTATTGAAGAGTCCATGTGACGGTCTATTATGCATGCAGGAAGACCTGAAACTGATTGTAATGACACAACCTGGTTACAATTCACTGGTTTATATTTTAGAATTCTCACGTGTTTTAGAATGTCTTAACTTGTTCACTGAATAATAGGAGAACGTCTACCTTAAACATACTGGGTTTACCAGGGCTACGTTTTAGGCTTCCTTTCTGCCGATGTTGTAATTCTTGTCTTTAAAGTCAGCTGCTCTGAAAAGTAATGTAGGAACGCATGAATTTGTTACTTGCTCCATTGAAGTTTATTGCTTGAAAATTTTCTGACTTGTGACTTACAAGCAATGGAGTTCCTTACAGAGCCAAACAATTGTTCTTCTGGGTGGTGTGCCATCTAGTTTGATGTTTAAAGGAGAACTGTCTGTTTTCTTTCATTCACGTTCTTTTAATTTTATTGTGCAATTTGTAAGCATAAGTTGATCATTCTTGCTTACATTCTGCATTTCCCAAGTTGTTATATAATTATATTGCAGAAGTCTCAGGAAGTCCTGTAGGCATCAGAGGTACACACCTGGGCACACGAGAACAGTTCCAGTCAAGTCACTCATCCAGATAGCTTTGGTTACGTGTGTGTTTGATCACATGATGGGTAAGTGCCATGACATGAATGTAGCATGAAATTTCAACGTGCAGCAAAAATTTGGCAGAAAGCAGAAGGAGTAAGAAGTGAGACTGGGGAACTATTCATCCAAAATTATAAATAAGAGAATTTTGATTACTGTCAGTTGTGTATCTGTAGAAGGATTTTGATTTTCTGTTCATGTGACAGAAGGGATTTACTGAATGACTTGGGATCTCTTCTGTTGTTTCTTCATTGTCAGAACAAGTAATACTCACTGTGAAGGTTTCGGTCTTTCTCCTGACAACTGGAGTATTTAGCTTTACAATATGAGCTCTTTCAATGTTGCGGAAAATGCTTAAAACTCTTGGAATCTTATTTTATCTTGATTTCTGGGAACCAAGTTTGCCTACTTTCTTTGGAATTTTTATTTGGGTGGAAACAATGTATTAAGTTTGCCAGAGTTTAATCAGGATCTCTTAGTGCCAGGCAAATTTTAAGCTTGAATGTTTTGGGTTTTAACATTGGAGCAACACAAGTTATTTCTAATAAAGGATTCAGTACTTGATTAAAAATTAAAGTATTACGAAAGAGTTAATGGATCAATACAATGCAAATCTGTGCTGATGAGGAAGATCTGTGCCAAATATGGTTTTCCCTAAATCTCAGCTAGGTAGGGCTGGTGTTCTAGATGACTTGCCTTGAGGGATCTTTGAAAAGGCATTATTTAATATAACTTTGAGGTATTGGGATGTGTTAGCAGAAAAAAAAAAAAGTATTTTCTTGTAGTACACTTAGTGGTAGAGAGTTTTTCTAAATATGGCTGTGATTATTTCAAGTTTTCTGTTCCCATGCCTGTAGGGATTGGAATCTGAGATGCAAAATGCATCTGTAATCAGTAAGATGTTTTTCCTCTTAGTGATAGTTAGTGATAGTTTTTTAAACTGTACCTCAGTCTAAGTGTTTCAGCAGAGCTGCACTTTAATCGTGCAATTGTATCATGTACTGTTATAAAATTTAATGCATTCAACTTAGATATTTTGTCAAATTTGAGTAGCTGATGGCCAAGCTGGGGAAGGAAAGCTGGCACTGAAATATGCACTCTATCCAGATGAAGAAATTTTCAGTTTCCCGGTTTTTGGCAAGCTTAAGTGCATTTTTTCTTATCTGTTCCTTCACTGATAGTTTTTTGTTCTGGACATGGCTGTCAGCCCTCTTCTTACTCTGCTGCTTTTTTCTTGGTACTTTCCTGAAGCAATTTGGGTAGTGATAACTTGTAGTAGCTGTCTCAGATGTTGGTTTTGTTACTTGGAAGTTGTGTGTTTCCATGAGGAATAACAACCCAGAGAAAGGCCAGTTTCTTGTGTGGATCATAGAGCACTGCTGCTAAATGTACAGATCTTGCTACCAGAGGCAGCTTGCCTAGAGATGCAATGAGTATTTCCATTTTTGTATTCCTTTTCTACTGAGGCGATAGATTAATTTCAAAAAGTATTAATGCTTCTTGAATGCTAGACAGGGCATCTTACACTTGAATTTTTGTTCCTTACTGTTTGGTAAGCCAGATATCTTCAGTATTAGGAGAAAATATCCTAAGATATTATAGACTCCTTACTTTTTTCTAAAAATAATCCTCAAACCAATGAAAGAAAGGTCTTTTTTCAGCCTCAGTAGTGTTACAGAAGTTAAGATTTGAAAATGACATTCATTCAAAAGCCAAAAAGAAGAGCATAACTTCTAGCAGCCACCCCACCAGCAATGTGAAACTGCATATTTTGAAAAGAGGTGGTGGATTTTTAGCTTTCAGTAAACCCACTAAACTATGTGCCAAAAGACAAGGGGAAACAAAATTTAGTACAACATATGCCACCAATGCCTAGGTTTCTGCAATAGAAAATTCCCTAAGGGAGTTAGACCCAAATGATCCAAAGAAGCATTTTTATGGTGAATAAATAAGCTGAAGAGAGCAAGAACATTTCTAAAACAAAAGCTAACCTGAAAATTTGACATGAATCATTATGCCTGATGTTTAGTATGTCTGTAAGCAGGAACACTACATGCTGGCCTGTTGTCCTTGGGGGTTGTGAGCACAAGTCCATTCTGCAGGAGGTACTACCTGTTCCTCAGCAGCTCTGCATACACAGAAATCAAATAATGGTAGAGTTCTGCTTTGATCTTAAGAAAGAGCTGGATGACTTTAATTCCTAACCTTTAACCTTTAGCAAGCAGCTAAATCCCGTTAGTGTGAGACTTTATTATAATTGTTGCAACACATTATGAGTGTGTGCATATTGCCGAGAATTACATTCTTTCAGGGTCAATGTCACTGTGAACTTTTCATGCATTTCAAGCCCAGAATGGATCCTAGCTCTGTTCAGTAGTGTGATCCTTACATTAGAAGTCCACATTTTTTAAAAGAAGTATCTTGCCTCACCTGGTGGGCTTAGTTCCTACTGAGCTTAGCGACTTGATTGACCACACCAGTGTTAGTTCAGATCCAGTTTGTCTAAGTACCAGCTGATGGATCTCTTTAAACTTATGAAAAAGTTGGGAATATTTCCAATCTACAGTAATGAAGAACGGCCCACGTTTTGCTAAAACAGCTCAGTTGTACTTCTTAAACCATACAGCACAACTCTTCCTTAAGAAACTGAGCCATTTTTTGTGGTACCTCTTTGACTTCTTCGTAATTGCTGTTATGTACTGAAATGTGGAAGTTTCTGGCATATTTAAGGAAAGTGTATATATCCTCAGATTCCTTGTCAAATTTTATCTTATGAAGGATATTTTTTCTAGATAGATTTGGTATGGTTGTCATGTTCTAGCTAAGAGCCTCTGAGGCTAAGGCTTCAATTTAAGTGCTTAAAAGATTATAATTATGGTGAGAGACATCATAGTCACAGCTTAGCAAGACCTTTGTGTTCCTAGACCATGATACAACCTTTCTTAATGCAGTGGGCTTTAAGAAACTTGTGTATAGTGAGAACTTCTTTTTTCTTAACAGAATTAGAGAATAGTGGTGGTGAACTTACCTTTTTGTAAAAGGTCTTTGTTTACAGGATTCCACAAAAATTGACTTTCCCTCCTTTTCCATGTCCTGGGCAAAAAACCATGTTGATGACATTTAGCTCAATAGATTTTTATCTGATTTATTACTGCTAAAGTATCAGAACACTTACAAGAAATCAACTTCTGCATTAGGAACAGCTTATTCGAACCAAACAAAGGGAAAACTGAAAAGATTGTTAGGAAAAGGTAAATATTACTGAAGTAATAGAGCTTCCCTTTGTCAGAAGTGCTGTGGAGTTCTGAGAGTCTCCTAGGTTCACCATAAAGCTTATATAACCATGTAGTATCCATTTTTTAGCAGTGGCCTCTGTCAGTGACAGTGTAACAAGAAACTCAATCTTATCGCCCATTTACTTGTGCAGTCATCCATTTGTCATGTACATACTGCAG
This sequence comes from Heliangelus exortis, assembly GCF_036169615.1. NCBI lineage: Eukaryota > Metazoa > Chordata > Aves > Apodiformes > Trochilidae > Heliangelus > Heliangelus exortis. The sequence continues at coordinate 26,049,390 of NC_092454.1, read as the reverse complement.
CTTCTTATGGCTCATGCTAAATATTAAGAAGCAGCAAAACAGGACTTTTTCTTGTAACTCAGGCCACTGTAAATATTCTAGGTATGTTCTCAGTTTCTTCTACTAGGTCTGACCCTGGGTAAAAAGGTGGGGCTAAGAGCTGTGTGACAGATAAGGACAAAGCATTTTAAGACAAAGTGTTTCAATTACTACCGATAGCTCTAGTGGACACCAGGCAGGCCCAGAGCTTGGCACTCTCCAAGAAACACTGGATAACATAAAATTCTTGATCTTCTTCTGACCATCTAGTATTTGCCACCCTATGACCCAGATGTGGAAAAGAAGATAATCTTCTTTAACAAAGAAGTAATAAAACAAAGTCCTCTAAGAAGAGCTTTTTCTGTGAAAAAAATTCCCCAGAGAATCCCTGAGGATTTCCATATAAAAGACAAGGGCTTTTACATGGAAGACATTCAGCACTACAGTTGTTCAGCCTTAAATACTGTTAACAGATAACTGAAATCAGATTAAAGATGGATTAAAAGATGCAATTGCAGGTTTCCAAAAGTGCTGAATAATGTTTTCATTTGCTGGAGGTTTGGAATGGGTGGGTAGGCACATTCATTAGTCAGTGGAGTATACTAAACTACACATGAAATCACCTTTTTAGTTTTTCTGGTCAATGTGAACTTGTTTTTTGCACATTATTGACAACTGATAAGTGAACATGGTCCTTAGTTCCTTTATCATAACAAAAATCAATTCTTGAGGGTTTTTTTAATGCTTGTAGTTGGAGGCTCACATCTTTAAAGTTGGTTTTACAATTTCTGCACAAGTCCAGTGCTTCAGTGAGTTGAATGAGTACCTCCCATTTCTGTTTTCTGCCTCTTTATTTTCCTTTTACGTTGTTGCAGCAGTTTTCTGGATAGGCCTGTTTTACCATTTAAAAATGAGAAGTCTATGTGAAAATTAATGCAGATTTTAATGCAAATTAATGCTGGTTAATATTAATATTGGATAAGATTAAGCTATTTGCAGTTAGCTGGGGAAAGAAAGAGCTAATGTAGGTATGTATCCAACTTCTCTGTTGCCTGTCATCTGAGTTACTGCTCAACATAGTCTTGACTTGCTACTTCCTGATTTCCTTCTACAGGTCAGGCCCAGATTATGTAGCAAACCATGTAAAAGTTGTTGAAACTTTCTGATAAAGATTTGTACTCTAAATTAAATTTCATAGAAATGGGGCCTAACAACTGTCATGTTTTGCCTTAGTATTAAGAGGAAGTGAAAAAGAACAGTTATTAAAAGGAAGGCTGAAAATGTGCAGCTGGTTAGAAGGGAAAGAAAACAAGGTGTGGCTGAAATAAGTGGTAGTTACAGTACACAGATACAGTAAACTACGCAAGGACTGCAGCAGAGTGCAGTATGCTGAGATACTGTGATGTTCCTAATTAGAGACTGAGGAAACCTGTAGGTAATGTGACACAAAGTTTTGTCAGGTGGGGTAATATTAGATAGCTGAGGCAGAAGAATCAGGAAAAGGATGGTGAAGTTTACTGGATTAAGGTTTTGCTATGCAAACTCTCTTCATTATTGTTGTACTCTTATTTAGAACATACATGACTAATATTACAGATTGGGCCATGGCTCCATACCAGATCTAACAGATCTGAGGAAGGATGCAGTCCTTCTCCCAGAATTTTCATTTCTTTAAGGTTCGTCAAGAAGCCTGCATGCAGATAGAAAAAGTGGAAGGAAAGAAAGCCTAAGTGGGAGGTGTGCCAGAGAGGACAGTACTTCTGGATGAAACTAAGAAATTGGCAAACAATAGAGAGCATTAGATAGCAAAGGATTTGAAGAGCAGGTAGTAGCTTTCTGTTAACTTACTTATGAAAATAATAAAGTTTATTATTTTTCTGCTTTTCTCACTTAGCTTGTATTACATGTCTTTCCAGTAGTTAAGTGATCCCTGTGAAAGGCAGATTTTTTCATTGCTTATGGAAAAATCTTACCAAATTCAGGAACTTTTAGCACAGTCTTCTGTGGGGGAAAAAAAAAAGTTCCATTTTAGTGTATCTTTCAAATAGAAAATCGTGAAAGAGTCTGATTCTCTGTTCTCAGTACAGAAATGTCCTGTTAATTTTTGTAGGAATAATACTAATAGTAGTTTAGAAGAGTTGACTGCATGTGTTCTGGGTGATGTATTAGGAACACTGACAGAAGGTTCTTTTCTCCATTCTTTCTGCACCTGCATGGAAACATGGTCCTTAGTTCCTCTATCATCACAAAAATCAATTCTTGAGGATCTTTTTAATGCTTGTAGTTGGAGGCTGTCTGTATGGGGAATTACTGTGCAATCTTTCTGAGGAATTCTAATGGACGAAGTAGAAATACAGCTTCCCGTGGTCAAAGCACTGATGCTAATGCTGACAGGAGCAGGTTTAGTATTTGTGATGTGTATATTTGCAAAATATTGATCGAGGCACATGGTAATGACAAGGCTCATTGGGAACAATACACAGCCTGTGTGTGGCAGTAAGTAAGGTGAAAGGAACTTCACAGCTTCTTGGGAAATGAGAAGCAGGGAGCATGTTCAGCTTGGTCTATTTTTAAGATGAAGTTGAAAAGCAAGAAGCAATCTTGGTTTATGGCATCTGCTAAAATATTTTATGAAGTCCTGTCTTAAAATGGAATTTGTGTCTATGTGAAACAGATGTGAAATGTTTTCAGTTTATTTTGTTAATAAAATCTGTTTCTACTACCTTTCTAAAAGATGCAGCCTGATGTAGGGCAGTGTATAAAGTTTATATTAGTAAGTGAAGTTCTGAAGGGAAGATCTTGTAAGTTGGCAACACTGTATATTTCACATTTGTGAATAATTCGAACCATAATTCTTGGCAACAGAGACAGAATTTCACTCATTATCCAGTATTTCACTCACTGTACCCAGAGTCTCTGAGGTAGGTACTACTCTGCATGTACACTGACTATTAATGAAATATCAATCATTTTAAATACATTACATAGAAAAAGCTTCTAGGGAGGGGGTACTGCTGTAGAGGGTGAATTTTTAAAGGCACAGAGAACTGTCCCATTTATAAGCCAATTATCTGAAAACAGAAAACCTCTTGCATTTTCTGTTGTAGTCTTCATTTTGTGAAGCAAATATTTTGGGGGGTGTCCTTTATGTTCTTAACACTGTGGGTCTTAACCTGCTTAGAGCTGCTGTTCAGCACTTCTTAGTAGAGTGGGGGAAACAGCGCTATGACAGTTTACTTAGTCTTAAACTGGATTTCTATAAGTGCAGTAAAAACTTGGGAAATACTTAGTGTATGGATTACATAAAGTATTCTATGAAATTATTGCCCGTTCCTTTTCTGGAGCCAAAGTCCCATTTGACTGAGAATGCTGCGCTGGGCAGACTGCAGGAATCTTTTCCAAAATAGTACAAGTAATTGTATTTTGAATGCTGAAACTGAGCTGACATTTTTCAATACTAAAATTTTCTGTCTCTGGGATTTGATACCTCATTCTGCTAATAGATTTTGAAGAGCAGGTTTTCTCTGTGTTCATATAATACAGAGCAGGGATTGCTAGATTGTGTTTGGTCATAGTATCTTTCAAAGAACGAAAGCTATCCTATTTCTTCTGCCAGAAAGTTGATTTTTGGTTAGTTATTTTGTAAGTCTACACAAGACTTTTCAGTCTCTGGGGTTTTTTTCCCCATGAACTTCATGTTTTTCTATTCAACTATTCAACTACTGTTTCATTGCTATCTATTCTATTAGCAGAATGCAGTAGTGCCCACAGAAAGCAGATGTGAATTATGTTATGTCACAATACCTTTCACCTGTTTGGCTGCATATCAGTGTTTTAACACCACTGGAAGATGCGGAAAGGTCATCTGATGCTGTTTATTAAAGTGAATTTTACTTAATACTGGATTTTGCTTTGCAGCAAGTGCATGTGACACAGATGCAAAAAGTAAGCTGCCATTTAAATGAAATCATAACAGAATGGGCATTACTATGAGCAAGGAAGGGAAACCTTTCTGCCTCCCACTCAGCTGTCATCTTGGCAGAATGTATTAGAGATTTTGTGCTGCTGCTTATGCTCTGCTTTGTCTGCAGATAAATATGGGACTTCAGGCCCTAGAGCTTAAGATCACGCATCAGTGCTGACTTTACTCAAACTTATGCAGCTTGTGATTACCCACCTTATAAAGGACTAACCAGTACTAGAACTAACAAGAATCTTTACACAGAATGGGAACTGTAGTTAGTTTTTCAGGGTTACAGAAAATGTAATAAGATGTGTGTAAACCAGTTGAATGCATTATATAGCTTCTATCACTGACATTCCATTTAGGATTCTAGCAAATTAAGTGTACTTCTCAAGCTTAGTTTTTCTCTTAGAAACAGAAAATTTACCTTTGTAAGGTACGTAGGATTTCAGTTTCTCTGGCATGTTCTTTGGCATCAGTTCTCTGGTATTTTTTTGTTGCACGCTTGAAGTAGTCATTCCAGACTGCATTGCACTTGCAGCTTCCATACATGGTGTAAAATCATTACTGGGCCAGCCTGATTGGTGTGTAAGCCACAACTGATATTGTCAGCTGGTAACATAGGTATTGAACTATCTCCAAACTTATTTGACTGTATGCTTACGCTGATGTAAATGCTAATGCTGTTTTAGGATAGAGAACTGCACAGTAGCAACTGGAAGCATTTTGATTTGCTTTTCTGAGTGAAGGAACAGTGGCACGTATCAGTAATACTTAAGAAGTGGATAAAATACATAGGGGTGTCAGTTTTTGCTGTACATAATAGTAGCTTTTCAGCAAAAAAATCATATAACCTGAAACACCCTAGAGTAGCGGCCCACCTAGATTTTGTTTAAAAAGGTTTACTGCAACACCTTAAGTGACAACACCTCTGTAGTTATCCGTACTGATTATGCTGGGGAGAATTTTGTGCATTACCTGCTGAAGTTAGCAGATGACATAATGTTACACATCTTAATGATTAAGACATTTGATGAAATATTACAGGGTAAAGAGGACCCGTGAGAAAACAGTATTTAGTAAAAGTATTTAAGTATCTGTGCTGCAGCTGCTCACATGTGTTCACAGGCCTGTAGTGCCTTTAATTTCATCTGGTCCCAACCACGAGGTATCACAAGCCTGCTTGCTTCATACAAATTGAAGAAAAGATCATAGGAAGAATGAAATTTCCTCAGGCATGTAAGGATATTTGGTTTTAATGAACTATCTACCCATATGTCCACTTGTATAAACACGTAACTATAATTTATGTCAAGGAGGGGCACTCATTTGCTCCAGCTGAGGAACTTTTTTGCACTTTCTCAGATGTCTTGTCGCACACTATTCATTTGAGAAAGACTGAACTGCCCACAGATTTGTTCCTGACTACTGCTTCTGGAGGATTAAAAGACTTAATATAGTGCTGTTTCCACAAGACTGCCTTTTATATTAGATGTGAATTCTTTTAAACATCCCCACAGTACCTGTTATCTATATAATCTTTTTTAAAAGTGAAAATACAAACTCAAACAGCTGAAATGCATCTTAATTTCTGCTGCCCCTTCTATTCAGTAGTGTGTTTTTGTAGGGATTTAAGTTGTCTTCATTATTACCTCATTACATCCTTACTCTTTGAAAGAGATGAGTTCTGAAAGGAGATTCTAAACCAGTTTCAGACATTGCTTTGTTTATTCATCTGTCTTCTGGACTTTTTTCCAGCCCATCACGAAAACTTGTACTTACTGTTCTAGTTTGCTGTAGCTTAAATGTATGCATATTTGATGTTGTTATATTACCAAGTAGCTGTGACAACTATTGTATCTGAAAAAAGCTGAAAAAAATACTTTTCTGAGCTGCAAGTCAGTCTGAGATAACCTTGAAGGATTTGCTCACTGCTGCCGTTTTAGTAACCAGTGTCCTTTTCTTAAAAAATTAGATCATTTTATTATCTTTAATTCTAGAACCTTGATTTTCCTATAAAAGCAAAGGGTTTTTCTTTATGTAAATCCAAAAGATCGTAGTCTTACACCGTGCTTGGTCTTTGTCTACTTTTATTAGGATGACATCGCAACTGAGGTGATGCAGATGCCAGTGAGCTCATGTTAGAGCGTGTTAAGCCTCTTGCCCATGGCTATGCAGAGCAGTGGTGCTCGGATACAGAACTTGGGGTGCTTCTGCACCCAAACGAAGCTCCTGCCTGCCTTCTCGGTGGTTTAAAACCTACCCAACAGCTGGCGCCTAACCCCGGGTGCGATGCCAGAAATCACATTCTCTGTTTTATGTCGTGTGTAGGTGGCGATACGTTTTCGTCGGCTAAGGCTTTCAGCGTCGGTGGGGACGGTGGCAGCGCTGTGCAGCGGAAGGGAGACGGCGTCCTCTCAGGGCGCTGCCCCTGAGCCATCCTTGCCTACTTCCCATTACCTTCCCGACTCCCAGATCCGGACCTCGCCGGCCGCGGCTGGCTGCGGGAAAGCGGTCGGCCCCTCGGGGCGGCGGCGGAGCGGCCCGGTCCTGCCTCGCCTCGACCCCTCCCCCCCCCCCCCGGCCCGAAGGCCGTGCCCGCGCTCCCGGCCTGGCGGCGTCGCGGCTCCGTCTGCGGCTGTGGGGCGGGGCGGGGGCGCAGCTGTTCCCCGCGGAGGGGGCGGGCGCATCCTCCGGGACGCGGCGCCCCATTGGCTGCGGCGGCGCGCCGGGCCGCACGTGACCGGCGGGGCAGTAGCGGGCAGCCGGTGGGGGCGGGCGGGGCCGGGCCGGGCCGGGAGCAGGCGGCGGGATGGAGGAGCGGCGGCCGCGGCCATGGGGTGAGTGCGGCGGCGGCGGCGGCTCCCCGGGGCCACCGCGCTCGGGCGGGAGCGGCGGGCGGGCGAGGCGGGGCGGCTCCCTGAGCCTGTGATAGGGAGGCGGCGGCGCCGGGAAGGGAGAAGAAAGTGGCTTTGTGGCCACAAAACCGGGCTGAGAGAAAGGGCTGTCTGCGCGGAGAGGAGGAGAGCCCCGCGCCTGGGGAGACGGGCGGGCGGGCAGGGTGGGGGAGGTGCCGCGGGAGGCACCGAGCTCCAGCCCGCCCAGCCGGCCGCGGGCCCAAAGCCTCCGCGGAGCCGTGTTGCGGCCCGCAGCGCGGGCTCCGGGGCGGGGAGAGGCAGAGGGGGAGGCGGGCGGGAGGGCAGCCCCTGCCCGGCGTGCGGAGGTGCCGTCGGGCGGCGGCGAGGCGCAGCCCGCGGGTGGCAGCAGCCGCTCTTTGTTAGAGACGGCGGCGGCGGTGGCTGCGCTGCCGCAGCGCGTCCGTCCCCTCGTCGGGAAGGGCGGGCGCGGGTGGCGGCGAGCGGGCCTGGCCAGCGGCGCTCGGGGGCAGCGCTGCGCCTTCAGCGCGCATGGGGAGCCGCTGACTTCTTAGAGATTTATTTAACATCACAAAGAGATGCTTGGGTCCGCGACTTAACCTGAATGCTGTGGGAAATCTTAATAAATTATGTATGAAGCAGTGGGTCCTTTCTTTCCCTTTGTCAGATGCGCAGCTTTCATTCTGGTAAATTAGGTCATTGCCAGCAGAACGCGCCTTGCTTTTGCAAAAATGTTTGGCGATTTTTGGAAGGCGCCGTATGTCGCCAAATTATTTCAGCCTATTTGTGGTTCGAGTCAAGATTCTGACTTGCATGGGAGACCCTGGGTACGAACTGCAGCGAGCATTTTTCATTTGATAGGGTTTTTTTCAAGGGATCGGTGGAGCCTTGATTTGGGTAGTAGTACAGTGAAAAATGGCTTTTAAAGGCGTAGCAAGAAATGTACAGCTCTTAGTTCGAAGTCTTTCAGTAAATTACTGTGCATACATCCGTCGCATAATAGAGGTCAATCTCAGTTTTTAAATGGTTCCTGTCTCTGCTATTATGTTGAAGCTCTGTAATGTTCTACTTTCTTGTTACTATTCAATTATTTTTTCTGTAATTTCCAAATCAGCTAATAGATTTTTAAATACTTTGTAAAAAATACGTTTCTTTGAAAATTCACAAACATATGTTCTGAAAGTCCTTTCTTGGAACTAGACTCGTGTATTTTGAATGGGACATGAAATAACTGATAAAATTTTTTTTTTCCTCCTTCTCAGTTCTGTTTTTTACGGTGATGCATACAAAGGGTTTGATGATGACAAGGTCCGATGGAGTTTAAATTTCTGCTTTTCAGAAAACATCCCCTCAAAACCTTTTTTTGAATGCCATTATTTTTAGAACACAAACTTCCTGTCCATCAGAGGGGGAGAGGTTTTGGATTATATTTTAAAACATAAATTGATAATTTAACTCGTTGGAGTATTCAGTTTCAAAAGGTAAATTGCTGATACTATCTGCTTCTCCTCTGATGTTCAGAATGTTCACCACAGTTGCTTAAGTAATAGAGGATTCAATAGATACAGTGGTGCTTTCACCATTTCTTTCTGAAAGGAAAGAGGATAACAAAAGCACAGTAGTGATTATGGTGATGACAATGCTTCCTGTACCTTTTTAAGTCTGAAAAAGGAACAGCCTTAGTGTTGTTTTGTGTAACAAGGAGGTTAGTTCTGTAAGAAACTGTGGTCACACTCATAAAAATGGCAGCTTAAATAAAAGGTAACTTTTAAATATAATACTATAAATTATTTATTACTTCAAAGTTACCTAAACATCATCCCTCAAGTGCTGTCATGGTACTTGCTGAAACATTTGTACAATATATTTGGTTACAATAAATGTTCTATTCTGATATATGTTGTCACAGTACACTGTGTCATCAGTGTTTCATCACAGTGTATCATCAGCATAGAATAATACAACAAATTGGAAATGTATATGGCTAAAATAATTTCCTTTGGTCTCTAAATTGTTATGTTGGATTTCAGTATGTGTCTTTATTAAGTTGAGGAATTGTTTATGTTTGTGAAACATGATTCATTATTTTTTTTATTGATATAATGAAATACTGTTTAAAATAGACTATACTGCAAATCAGATGCTCTGACATTAAATTAATATCAGTGAAGACCAAGTCTCCACTGTTGGATTTTAAAAATGCACACAGGAAAGTGTGAACAGATTCTGACGCATTTCCTGCAAGGCAAATGATAGCTCTTTCCTTCAAGTGCTGAAGGGAAGCTTGAAGGTGACATTGATAGGTCACACAATATAGGAAAGTACTATGTTTTAGAATTTTTTTTTAATGAAAGCTTACTTATTTAGTGTGAATGGTTTGGGGTTTAGTTTGTGCTTTCAGTTAAAACTGAAAAATAAAAACCTGTTTCAGGCTTTTTTAATAGTTTAAGCTTTCTGGAATTGAATCCTTGGAAGATTATAAAAAATATGGAAGTAAACAGGAGTAAGTCATGTGCAGTGATGGCATACACAATTAGCCATGAATAATTAAGATGATGATCATCATGAAGAGTGAGTGTTTAGGCTTGTGAATCATCCCTGGTCCAATGTAAGTCATGATTCAAATGGTGTTCCGATTGCTTTCTGTTCAATACAGTATTTAAATGCAAGTCATGTTTTGTTTTGTCACAGTCATACTCTTAATGCAGCACATAACCAGCTAAGGAACTTCCCAACCCAGAATTAAAAAGGAAGAAGTGGGTTTTTTTTCTTGGCAGTGAAATAAAAGATGAACTTGATTCATGAACTGTTGGATTCATAGCCCAAAATGTATGACTCCTTGATTTCACTTTTTTTTTTTATATATATATTAATAGGTATGTTTTCTGGATTGTTAGCATTCTTTTATTAAAGTTCTAAGCTTCCAGAACTCTAAATTTTTTGATGCTATCTTTTTCAACTCTACTAAAAGGAGTAGAGTTACATAACTTGCAATTCCCTTTCTGATAAAAAAGCCCTTTGTAGGTAAAACCATCTGGCAAAAAGGAGTTTTGTACGATGGCTGTTTCAGCTTCTTCCTGCATTTCTGTCGTGGCCTGAGCATGCTCCAGATCTGCTGTTCCATTCAGGGGCAGTTCTCGTTCTGTACTGAGTATTTTCTTCTCTTTAACCACACCCAGAGCCTTACAGCACTTTCAAACTTGTGTGTGCCCATGTGGACACAGATGAGAAAAAAACAAATAAAATAGCCTCCCTTCTAGATGCTACTGACTAGAAGTTTTGGAGTTAATTCTTAAATGCACATAGGGATAGGAAGATTAAACATGCTGGCAACAAAAGCCATTTCAGTATCGCATAGGCTCATTACCAGCTGGAAATAACCTTGTTACTGTTTTGCATGATGGCAAAGAAGGCAAAAATAGGGGGTTTTTTGTACTCTCTGGAAAGAATCAGGATGATGGGTTTTATGATCTGAGGCCACTGGAGTGTTCAGTGAGTAGGAGTATTAAAGGTGATTATTAAGCAATGCCTGTAAAGGATAAATCTTTTTAAATCAGCAAGGCTGAACAGCTTGCCCCAAAGCAAAATGCTTAAGATGGCCCTTGGCCCACTGATAATTCATTTCTGTGAAGGTCTTAAATACAGCACTTAGGAGTGTTTATATTTTGACAGAGTTGAAAAAGGACAAGCAGAAAGATATTTACATATAAACCATTTAACTTGAAGACAAGCTTCAAACACAAAGAAAATTCCAGTACATGATTCAGTCAACAGAAACTGAAATAATGCAAACTGGCATAGTTTATGTTCAATGTAAGAATGGCTAAAAAGACCTCACTTGATTCTTGAGTGTATTGATAAAGGTAACTATGAAAGTGGTCCACTTGATGCTGAAGTTAGTAAGTGGGGCTGACTTACTTTGGGACAGCTGTGCTGGACTTTTTGCCTCTCTCTGGTCTTGCCCCTCTTTTGAAAATAGCTGTATAACAGCTGCTGAATCACTATGGGTAACAGACCAGCAGACTAAGTTAAACTGACAACTATTTCAGATTACCTTGGTAGTTGAGCAGTAATCTGCAGTGGTTTAGGCAGCTGCCACTGGAGCAGCTGAGCCCATCTTCCTTCCCTGGGTGGGAACTTTGCAGAGGTGGGTAGGGCAGACAGCTGGTGGCAGGCACCTGTGCAGCCCTCCCAGTCCTACCACAAACTACTTCCAATTCAGAGCCCTAGCACTAGTGCTTTAAAAAAATCTGTTTACAAATACATTTAGGTGAAATTTGTTGGACAAATCTTGTGACTACCATCTGACTACTTCTGCCCTGAATTCAGTGTTTCTTCAGTGCCCCTGAAGAAACAGTTCCCCTTTAGTCACATGGGAATGAATGATAAAAATTGACAAAATGGTAAAGAACAATAAGGACGAGATTTGGCTCAGCACTGAAGAGTTCAGTAAAATTTGTGGATGTAGAAAAAAGTCGGAGTTGATAGTCCTTCCCGAATTTAGTAAATTGTAATCTGGATATTCATGAACTTAAGATACAATGGTTACAAGTCATTATATTAAGAAGATAAACTACATTGTAAAAAATCTTCACTTAAGAACAGAGAAGCACATCTGCTTACTGGTGGTGGTGGTAAACAGCTGTGTTTGCGTATTAGTTGAACGTCTGGTTTACTACTCTCAACAAAGTTCATAATACAAAATAAATTACGTGAACGAGAGCCTTGGTTGAGATCAGTGTTTTTGGATTGGGCCTTATTGAGGAAAGTAGTGTTGCCTTTTTTTTTTCACTGGTTATGATGGTCTAGGGTAGATATACATCTTATTTGCTAACAAAAAAAAACCCAAAACCAAACAAACAAAAAACCCACACAAAATGTAGTTATGTGGCTGAGAGAAAAATTATTCCATTTAAGATTTCTAAAATTGAACCAAATAGGTTGTGGCTGTCCCAATATTTCTTCTAGCATTAGAGGTAGACAACACAAAATCTCTGTATCTTTTGTTGAACAAACACGCAGTAGGGTTTTATATCTTGGATTTTTCTTAGTGTCTGTTCTGAAGACTTAAGACTAATTCATTCTACAAAAGTTGCTTTAGAAAAATAGGATGCTCTGGTAACAGTGATAGCTTTTACAGATGAAAAAAATAGAAATGGGAATTTGGAATGTTTTCTTAAGGAGATTTAATTAAAACACCACAAATTATTTGGGTTCACAATTAAAATGTCTGTAGGGCATGTTGAGTATATATGCCGGTTGATTTCAAAGAAAAATACGCTGATCATTTCAGAAAATATTGCAGGTTTTTCCTTTGTCTTGGGGTTTGAGACTAAAAAGAGTGCATCTAGATTCCTTGATTTCTGTGCAGTTGTTACTGGTACAGTTTTCCTAATGTAGAAAAATATATGTCTACATTTTAACAGAACATTTGCATTAATTTAGGCTTTTCATTAATCTTAATTCTAGCTTGTAAAGGAGATATATTCAGCTTGGAATTCTTTGATGTGTATATTCATGCAAAGTGCTGGCTCAGTAAAGCGTGAAATTTCTTGTCATAATTTCACCTTACTTTGTTAGGAGATTGAGAAGAATCCTCTTAACAATGAGAAATATGGATCAGGGAAGTAGAAGATCAAGATTTTAAGTGCTTCTCGCAGGGAATTCAAAGTTTCTGTATTCTGAAAGGGTTATTAGCAAAGTAGAGAAAAGGGTGTCTCCATTCCTCCCCTTAATGATAGCCATTTTGGGAGGAAGAAACACAGATAGAGTGCAGAAGGGAACCTGGGTGAAGCAGAATAGTGAACTTCACAAAGGTAGGTTCTGTTGCATGGGTCTTCCATTTTCCTTTTGGTTGGGTAAGACACGAAGTGGGTGTTGGAGGCCAGAGTTCTTCCTCTTCTCCCCTCTATGTCCCCCCCACTGTAGTGTTTTCATATGGGGAAGAAGAAGAGTCGTTTGTTCAATATTCAGCTGATTTTGGCCCAATGTGTTCAAGAGTTTACATGCAGTGCTACATCTACAGATGAGTGTGTATCATCATTCCTTGCTTTCCTTTGAACTGGTTACTTCTGCTGTGACTGAGATGATCTGTGGCTGTGAATCCTATTTGACTGAGAAGATGCACAGTTTGACTCTTTCGCCAGGACAGGTGTTTTTGACCACTTAAAAGTTACAAGAAGGGGATGATTTTTTAAGTTGGTTTTTTTGGGTTTTTTTGGTTGTTTTTTTTTTTTGTATGCAAATATTTTTGAACGTAAGTCCAAGGGTTAGTTTTGGTACCCAAACTCTGATATGATATGTCTGGTTTGAGGTTACTTGTAAAACCTATTTCCAAAAGAGAGGCAGTTTTTCCTTTTGGGGATGCTAGCTCAGTATACATGAAACAGCTTGTGTGAAACTGAGCCGTGTGATTTCACTGTACAAATGAAGTGCATGAGAGGTGTTGCAGTGTTCAGCATCAGAAAGCCTAAGCTGCTTTGTGGTCTTGAATTATCTGTGTCCATTTCCCTCATTTTAGAATTAAATAATGGTGTCTTTTCTGAGGTGCTTTACAATTCATTACTTCAGGAGAAAAAGATACAAATATGTTGAAGGTAGGAAAGTAAGCACAATACTTTGTACTAATGTTTAGGAATAAAAGATTGGATTTCTGAACCACTAGGTCCATTTCCTTCCTGTGCAGTGAGTAGACAAGTGTGTCGCTGAATTTACAACTTCTAGTGGATGTTGCCAGCCTACGTCGATAAATGAATGATTTACCATCTGTTCTGTGTCATTGTTTTGCTTTAACAGAAAAATTTTTCTCCCTTTGAATGTTTTCCCCTCCCAAAGGCTTGCTTGTCAAGTGTCTTCTCATGTGAGAGACCCTCCATTACCACAATCACTTAACAACTTTCTCAGCACCCACTTAAATTCACTTTTCTTACATGTCTTTGTAAAATGACTTGATAACTCTAGGGATTGTGTTTGTTCTTGTTCTTGTGCCAGCCTTGCATTGGCAGCGTTCCAGTGCCCTGCAGGGCAGCTGTCAGAGCCTGGAGTTCCTTCTCCTGGCTCACGGAATCCAGGTGACAAGATGCCCACATGACTGACCTTACATTGTTGGGCTTTCAGGCTGTCACTGTTTCTGCTGCTCCATTCCTCAGTTCAGTAAGTTCCCTGTGTATTACATGTAGACTTCTGACCTTGTGATGCCTCTCTAATTTATGGGAGCAAATTTTGATGCCACTTACTGTGGCAAGGTCAGTAATGAATAATTTTAAAATACTTATCACAGACTAGTTTGGGGGGATCTTTGCTTACCTGCCTCCAGCCCAACAGTTTGGCTTTCAGCACTGTCATCTTCACAGAATTGTTCTGATTGGAAAAGACCTTTAAGATCATCAAGTCCGTCCATTAACCTAAACCTGCCATGTCCACTGCTAAACCACATTCCTAACCACCACATCTTTCGAACACCTCCAGGGATGGTGATTTCACCATTTCCTTGGGCAGCCTGTTCCAGTGTTTGATAATCCTTTTAGTGACAAAGGTTCTTGTAATACCCAGTCTAAACCTCCCATGGTGCAACCTAAGTCCATTTCCTCTGGTCTTGCTGCTTGTTACTAGGGGGAAGAAACTGACCCCCACCTCACTAGAACTCCTTTCAGGTAGCTGTAAAGAGTGGTAAGATCTCCCCTCAGCCTCGTTTTTTCCAGGCTAAACAACCCCAGTTCCCTCAGACACTACTCATAAGATTTGTGCTCCAGACTCTTCACCAGGTTCACTGCTATTCTCTGGGCTCACTCCAGCACCTCAGAGTTTTTGATGTAGTGAGGGGCCCAAAACTAAACACAGTACTCAAGGTGTGGCATCACCAGTGCCAAGTGCAGGGGGACAGTCACTTCCCTAGTCCTGCTGGCCACCCTATACCTGATACAGGCCAGAATGCTGTTGGCTTCCTTGGCCAAGTGGACACATTTCTGGCTCATATTCAGTCGTCTGTTGACCAGCATTAACATTTGCAGGTCTTTTTATACCAGTTAATGTTCCAGCCACTTTTCTGCAAGCCTCTGGCATCACATGGGGTTGTTTTGACCCAGCTTCGGGACCCAGCATCTGGATTTGTTGAACCTCATGCGGTTGGCCTTCCCCCATCAATCCAGCCTGTCCAGATCCCTGTGTTGAGCCTCAGGCAGATAACCGCTCCCTCCTTAATGTCATCTGCAAACTTATGAGGCTGCACATAATTCCCTCATCCAGATAATTGTTTAAGATACTAAACAGGTCTGGCCCCAGTAATAAGCCCTGGGGAATACCACTTGTGACTGGCTCCATTTGTGAATTCCACTTGTGGATTTAGCTCCATTCGTGACATTCTTTGGGCCTGGCCATCCAGCCAGGTTTTTTTGCCCAGGGAAGAGTGCACCAATTTAGGCCATAAGCATCCAGTTCCTCCAGGAGAATGCTGTGGAAAATGATGTTGAAGGCTTTATGACGGTCCAGGTATACACCATTGAAAGCCTTTCCCTCATCCACTAGGCAAGTCACCTGATCTTAGAAGGAGATTAAATTTGTCAAGCTGGACCTGTCTTTTGTGAACCCGTGCTGACAGAGCCTGATCACCTGCTTGTCCTGCATGGTACATCAGGTTGTCCTGCATCTTATCTTTGAGCTACTCCGTATCCACATACAGTTCTTCTGATTGTCTGTATTGCAACTGTATGTGGTTTTACGTGTAGCACTGTATTGAATGCCTTGGTGCAGTTGGGGTAAGTTATTTCTAAAAAGTATTATTTGTAAAGCGTAGTTTACTCTTCTAAGATGATGTCGTAGCCCTACCTTTACAGGCAGGAATAAGAATTATTGGGAGGGCTGGAAAGATAGGTAGGTATACATCTGCATGCCCTGGAGGAAGTCCAGAAGCCTCTGCCAGTGGGGTGTCAGGCATGGCTGGAGGCAGATGCCCGTGCAGCTAACTGTGTGTTGCTAACATCACACTGGGTGCCTTTTGTCCAGTTGCAGTTTGGAAGTACTGACTATGCTCCCAAAAGGTATGATGTACACTTCCCAGCCCTCTTCCATAGGAGGCTGCTTTTAAAATTCTTGCTTTGTCCTGAAGTGCCAGTGTGAATGCCCTGGTAGTGGGGAGCAGATGCGAGGCATCACTGCGGTTCCTGCTGGTACAGGCACCCCTCTGGCAAAGGCCTTGGCAACCAGGAGAGGTGCAGTTGGGCAGCATGGCTCCAAACTGGCAGGAGTGAGCTTCTGTCTCTGGCAGTGTTGCTTACTGTCATTTAGGCATCTATTGAACAAAAAAAAATGAAGATGTTTTTGATTGCCCAGTTTGTAATCGGCTTTTTTTTTTTTTTTTTTTTTTTTTTTTCCCCCCTGAAAACCCATGTAGCAAGTTTCGCCATTTGAATAAATCAGGAAATGACTGCTAGTCAGTGGCAGAATGCTATTTCTTAGTGGCAATGTCCTACTTCCATGTTACAAAAATAAAATACACAACAGAAAGCTTAGGAACTTGGGGCAGGGCGGGGAGTAAACAAACCAAAACAAACTTCCCCTTCAGAAACTGGATCCATACTTATTTAACATACAGGTGTATTTAAGCTTCTTTTCTTACTTTTGGTTGATGATGCTTGTTATCTACCCCAAAATATGACCTATAATCTGCATAGTTCTTTAGTGTTAGAACTGAAGTGCAAATAGTGCTTTTGTATGATGGTGTTCGATGCTGTTATGTATGATGCTTACATGTATTCTGACTTACCCTCGTACCTAAGACAGTTGTTAATGGACCTTTTTCATTTGCTTAATCATGTGTGTCAAATGAAAGCCCACTGAAAAGAAGTCTTTGAACTGGCATTAGTTCTAGGCATTAATGGGTTGGTTTAATGGTTTTAAATTAAATGTTTAGAAAGTTCAGCAGTAAATGAGAAAGAGATGCTTACTGAATCTAAAATGCTTGAATTTAATATTTTTCTTTTACTTTTTTTTTTAGGGCCAAGAGTAGCCCAGGATGGCTGCAGCTTCATATGATCAATTGTTAAAGCAAGTTGAGGCATTAAAGATGGAGAACTCCAACCTTCGGCAAGAGCTAGAGGATAACTCCAATCACCTAACAAAACTGGAAACAGAGGCATCTAATATGAAGGTATTGCAAGCTCTGTGGCTGTGTGCATCAGTGTTTCTGTTACTGCCTTTTGTGTCATGGACTGGTAGTTGCTCAACAAGTTCTGTGTGCTTTTAGATTCCTATAGAAGTCTTTCTCCAGGCTGTGTAAGGGAGAACTAGTGAAGAATCATTTTTATTTTTATTTTATAATGGAACTATTCCAAAACAGTATTTTAGAAACAGATTCCAGTTTTCATAGCTTCTTTCCTGGTGTGTCATGGTAAAGATTACCATTTTAGCACTGCTGTACTTACTGGTCAGAAGTCCAGTCTGCTGGCATAGTTTGACAAAGCAAGCATTGTTCAGCTCTTGAAAGTGTGTGAGAGACTGGAGTGTTTAAAGGTAAGTTGAAAGGTTTGGGAGCTTACTGTAGTTACAGTATTTAAGAGCTTTTTATAAAATAAAGACCACAAGTTCTCCAGCCTCTCCCAAAGCCTAAATTATATTTGAGAATTTAATAATGATTAATTTCACCCAGTTCTGTCCATCTGGGGTCTATGGCTAGGTATATGCTTTCAGAGCTGACACCTATCCAGGAGGAAACACTAGTCTCGGCTGGAATTCGGATGGATTTTTATCAGTGGGAAGACAAATACACAGCTGCATCCATGTGATCCATGATATGGGACCAAGGTGGAATTTCACAAGCATTATCACTGCGTTAATGCTCTTCCTAAGCTGACAAATCCTGCTGCTTTCTGCTAACAGCTGGTAAAACCAGTCTGCTTTTGCTATCTCAGTTAGTATGGCTCAGAATGGTTGGTATCTCTGCATATGCTCCAGTATTAGGGTAGGCATATTCTAAATACTAAATGTTTGTATATCTCTCTCTTTTCTTCCGTATTTTTATGTCAGAGATGAACTGTTCCACTATAATTAATCTTCATTCTTTTAAATACAGTAGTCTGTTTAATATAGCAATTAAAGATACTTTGAACTGAGCTTTCTTTTCCTCCAGCCTGTAAGTTGTGACCTGTATATTCACTGAAAGAAGAAAAATTTTCTTTTGTTTTGAAGCACTGCCACTAGTTACAACACTTGAAAGAAGCACACATTTTTCAAATATACTTAATCCTTGCATTGCAGTGTAAAATGACAATGTCTCTGATATCTAAATTGAAATGCAATTATACTCCATTGCACCAGCTACTTGAGATACTGGTTGGCATTAGCAGTTGCTAGTTCTTTCATTTATACTCTGTTTCTTAGGATATAAAATTATAACAGATTTTTCAGGCACTTCCCTCCCTCTAATTGCAGCCTCAAATAAGGGAGCAAAAATGTCTTTTTTCCCTTCTTTGTCCCCATACAGTTCATTCTATTTTGTCCCCATACAGTTTTTTTACTTTGTCCCCATACAGTTCTTTTTTCTTTTGTGTAGATAATTAAATTTTCCCTGACCTAGAGACAGACCAGATGTATAAGCTGGTTTCTGGGGCATTAATTTGAGATGTGGAAAAGCTTTCTGTCCTTACTTCAAACCTGGCACACCGCCATATGGAAAGTGGCTCTATCATGCTCACAGAGGAGTGCTTACAAGCATATTAAGAGTAGGTGTCACATTTTTTCTCTCCTGAAATACCATTCTGGACTTAAAAGCATTTGTCCTAAAAAGCCTCCAACTAAAATATCAAACTCAATATGTTTCCTTTTAATTTGAGGGAGGGTTGAGAAGGAGATTGTTCAGATTAATTTGGGTTTTCTAAAATCTGTGCTTTATGAAGAAAATCCTAATCCACTATATTGCTCGGGAGTGCTTGCTCCAGCACCTAAACAAAAAAGCTTCTTTCCCTTGTTTGTTTCACATGTATTTGGAAAGGACTGAAGTGTGGATTTGACTTGACTGGAACCTACAGGACGATCTAGGAATGATCTTGCCGCCTGCTGGGTGAAGGATCACTGCAGGAATCTTTTTAATCAGAAGATAATTTCAGTTTTGCAAGCTTTTGGTGTCTTTGTTCCACTGAAAGAAACTGCATGGTTTCTATAGTTCTGGTGCCATAATTAGAGATAACTAGAACAAAAGTAACTGGCAGAACCAAAGCAGTGGAGATGGAAGGGCTTTTGGCTACCATATATGTAGCTGAATTTTCAAATATTTTGGAAGTAACAGTCTTTTGGAATCATGTTTGTCACTGAGCTGTAGCAGCTCCTCACATCAAGCAGAATCCCACATACTTGCAGGAAAGGTGGAGCTGCTGTGGGGAAAATAAGCTATGATTCTGTGGCAAGCATCACTGTACTTGCATCATTAATTTTTATTTGTAGACTAGTGCAGAAACATCTCACAATGATTCTTTGGAGTGTTAACATGTTTGCTTGTGTCTCTTCTTTGTGTCTTACATTCTTTAACTGGTTGTGAAAGGAAAAAGTTGGGAAGGGCGTTTTAAGGACAATATCATATCTTTAAAGATAATGATTTTGCAAGTATTCATGTTGAAATGTTGTGTAAGCATGTCTCATCTTTATAGTCGCTCCATTTCAGGAATATAAGGTAATCATACTGGAATTAAAAGCTTAACATGAGCTCATCTTGTACATGTATTTATTATAAACTATTACTGACCTACATAAGAACAATGTTTGAACACTTTGTATTTAAAGCTAAATTTCATTCAAGTGCAAATTGTCCACTTGCTGACCAGAAAACAACATGATGAGTAAACAAAGATAAATGTGATAACTAGAGTGCCAAAATGATAAGTAAAACAGTGTCCACTTTGTTTTTTAATTTGTGTTGTCCTAGGGATTAAGTGTTCAAACAAAAGAAATCCCTCCGAGTATTATAACTAATTTAGGAAATTCAGTTGTTACTATTGGCTCACTGTCAGATAAAATACAGCAGTCTGGTCTGATAGAATGTTCTCCTTAAATCAACAAATATGCTGTTTGATCGTTAATGAAATAATGATGTTGTCTCATAAATGAAAAAAAAAAACAGTTTCAGTGTTAAGATATAGGTAGTAACAGTAACTGCATAAAACACAGACTTTGGACAAACCTAGAAAAAAATGAACTTATTTTAAATCAAAGCATCCTAAAGTGTTGAAGAGATAAAGAGCGGTCTAACGTCAGCTGTATTATTTTGTGCATGTAAAAGTAGGAGACTGACTTGGTCAGACTCTTCTGCCTGGTTCTTGTAAAAGACAAGGATTGTTCTGATAAGAATGGGGTGTTCTCATTTGGTTTTTCTGTTATAGCTGATTCATATAACATTCTTCTTTGGGGAAAATAGGTGTATGCAACATAACTTTCAGTATTCTGGAAGCAGCAAAAAAGGAGCATCATGCCTGGTTTCCCCACTCACTCTGTGTGCTTGGATTCTACAGCAAATGAGTAATGTGTGTCAACTGGTGTAAGGAAGCCATCTTCATTATTTATTATATGTGATGCTTGTTGGGGCAAAATGTCTCTTTTTTGTTTGGTTGGTTTTTTGTTTTTTTTTTGTTTGTTTGTTTTTTTGAGAAACTTTTTTTTGAACATTTTGAGAAATGTTCTGACCAACCAGGTAAATACACACTTGTTATTTTTTGTTTCATGGAGGGCGATTCTTTGGAAGATCATTGTCCTCATATAAAGATTTTAGTTTTAATCATGTCCTGTAGGTTTTCTTGGTTCTTTTGTTTATTTGTTTCAAGAAAATCAGGTTTAAAAGACAAAGTCCTAGGGATCTAGTTACTATCCTGTCCAGCACATGTCCAAAGTATGGTTTATTTTTGACTTGAATGGTGTTTGTCAATTTCTTCCACCAAGTAGACAGCAGGGTAATAAGCATTGTGATTCTGTTATGTTGAATTGGAAATTATTTTGTCTAAATGAAAAAGCAAGCGCCAAAATATTTTGAGGATTTTGATTTTGAATGTTTTTTCACAGTGCTAAGATAAGATAATTCAGTGTGGTTTCAAAAGAAATATTAAGCATACAAGATATTAATAACCCAGATTTAGTGCAGTGTTGCGCATACTTTGTGAGGTTGATTAATGAATACTCAAATAGCAGAATCAAAGATAAACAGTGTGCTAAAGATGCCATGGTGCCTGTTCTTCATCATGTTTCTGTCATGATGATGTCACGAGGAAGCTTGTGTCTTTGTACATCTGACTGACATGTGATATTAACTAGCATTTTGATCTACCTGCAATTATAACTTCCTGTAATATAATTTTATGATGGTTTGAAGGGATGAATATGCAAATCCTTAGCAGGACTAGCAAGTTAGCAACCTAACAGTTACAGTAGCTTGCTTGTTTCATTAAAAAGAGGGATCCTGGAAAATGTACTGCTTCTAGCCTGGAGCTTGTTAGCATAGATTTGTTTATAAAAAGAGAAGACTGATGTTCAGAATGTTCCATAACTGACTGGATTGAAATGTTTAAATGTTTGTTTTGATGCTGTTACGCTTTCTGGACATGAAATCTTTGTCAGCCTCTGTGGAAGCAGCATTTTGTGATCTATAAGCAATAAGTGTTTAAAACAAGAAAAAACAAAACAAAAAATACAAAACAAAACAAAAAACCAAACAAAACCCAAAGTTCTTGCTTCTTTATATCAGGTATACCAGTGGTTGAATCACATCCTTTTTTAAGAAGTTTACACTTATAGCAACACAAAGGGTACTGTTAGTATTTGAAATCTTACCTCCCTTGCATAAAAATATAAGAATTGCTTTAAAATGGCTGCTGAGGTATTGTCTTTTTTGAAATGTGTGACTGACTACTTTTATGAGATGTCTCCATGATTAGGTAAGTCGGTATTCACTTTTTCTTTCAACTCACCAGACCTCATTTTATGGTCATACTGTCTTCTTAGCCACCATTTCTTGATATTTTCCCTTGAAAACCTAATTTATTTTCATAAGCAGTCTCTGATCGTCAGTGTTTAATGATCTTCACTGTAAAGCAACAGGATGGGCTAAGAGATGCTATTGTAACTGGCAGAAGAATTTTTAGTTCACTGTATGATGGTAAGCCATGTGCTTGCAAATTAAAATTTGAAGCCTAGGATGTTCACAAAGACCTTTTGATACACACAGCTGAGCAGTTCTGTTATGTGATATATACTATGTAGTGCCTATCTATCTATCCTGTCTGTAGCTATGGGTTCCACAGGTAGATGGTAAGTAAATACATTTGAATTCATACTAATGATAGCAACCCCATCTTCAGAAATCTGTGGTATTTTTCTGAGATACCAGACATTGTACATTTTGCTGGGAATAGTTACTGTGTCGTATGACAGAACTTATCCATCATTCTCTAAGGAGAGTGTTTGTAGCTTCACCATCACCTTTTCCCCTTTTAATTTTTTCTTTGGAGAAAAGATTTCTAGTTGGTATCACAAACAATGAAATGTTTCACCAAGCTATGCAGAAATAAAAAAAATAACTGAAGAATTATGTTAAGCCATGAAAGCAAAGCATTCAGTACACAGAAATGCTTATGTTAAAATAGATATACTTGATCTGGAATTGCTGCTAGTGAATAGGCTACACATAGTAATGTGTGCAGGGTATCTTGAGAAGTTTTATTTGAAACTTAGAATTTAGTATGATAGGCATTTCTTTGTGCATCCTCTTACACATTAGAGTGTTAGCATAATATCTAGAACTGTCACTGGAAATCTGATTTCCAAGTGATCTGTTTTACCTGGTGTGCTCTTATTTCTGCTAAGAGTTCAAGTCATATACAACATAGTGGATAATATTTTCTTCATGAACTGAAATCAGTGTTGTGATTTCTCCACAGCTACTGCGTATATAGAGGTTTAGAGACATTTCCCTACTGTGCAGAAAACATCCCAGTGGATGGATGCTTTCTCAAATTTAATTCATCCCTGTCTCAACAAGAACAAAGGGTTAAAACAGATGTAGTGAAATGTGAGAAATTATATTCACCCAAGTGTTTGAAGGCATCTTGATTATGAAATTGCTGAACTGTCAGCTGTACTGTATAATCTGTTCCACCCTCTCCAGCAGTTGGAAGGATTGAGGTATGACCCCTTTGGCTTTAGAGAGAGAGCAGACTACAAAATAAGAAAGAGGATAAATTATTTGGGCGATCATGAGATCTAGATACTTTAATACTTATGTCATGCAAATAATTTCCCTTCTGTCAAAGGTCTTAATCAGCTTGTCAGGCAGTAATTGCCTGGTTGTTCATAGTCCCTGAGGTTATTCTATGGTAGGTAACCTCATTGCAGCCATTCAGCAAGCATGGCTTCTTAGTGAAAGCTTTTCTCTGTGTATTCCATGCTACATCAACCTTACTGATCAAGAGACATCCTCTGCTAGTCAGGTATCCCCTGGCCCCTCAGATTCTTCACCAGCATGTTTCCACTTGCTTTCTTACATATCTTCCTTTATTTGTTGTCTGTTGACAATGATAGATACCTGGTCAAACGAGAATTCAAACTGAAAAAACTTTCTTTTTTTCTGCCACACAGACATCTGCATCAATCTGCATTGTTTTATCAAACCTGTGTGTGTATGTATGATTTCCCTGCAGGATCCTTTACGTGTTTAAGTCCTTCAGTATGTAACAGCCACTTGGGATGGTCAGACACAGATCAAGACCTGCATTCTGTGATTCAAACAGCCACAGCATGCAATTTACCAAAGGTGGCAGATGTGATTCCATTTTTTAAGAAAAATATTTAGGAAAAAATCGCTGATCTACAGACCTGCAAGCATGAGTTTGTAATGGACACATCAGGAACCACAGCAGAGAACAGACAATTACATCAGTAGAGAACAGGCAGAAAGGTAACATTTTTTTTCTTAAGGAGAAGCATAGCTTAAGAAGGAGGTAAGCAATATTGGAACTGATGAGTTTAGTTGGATTTCTGTGATGAGTTTAGTAATATCCCTCATCAAAGTCTTCTGAAGAACTTCCAACTGATTTGGAAGGTTCTCTAATTGCTATCCAACTTCAGGGTAGAAAATGAAGAGCAGAATAGTCACTTGGAGGTGTTTTATGTATTTAACCATTAGTGATTGAGGGAGATTTCTTCTGTGGCCTGTGTTTTTGCAACATGTTCATAAGTTATCTGAAAAAAAAAAGATTTAAGATTAAAAAGTTTGACTCATGATTTTGTGTGCTGAAAATTAATAGAATGTGAAGAGCTGCAGGAGAATCTCATGGTATTGAGTGATTGGATTGGAATATATAGCAAATTCAAATCAGTACTTCAAAATGTAAAAAACTTACAATGGAAAACAGCCCTAACTTTATATGCTTAATTAGGGATTCTAAATTATCATGGCAACAACACAGAAAGAGGTCTTACAGATGCTGAAAATACCTGAGAATGTATTTTTTTTTCCACAAATTGTCAGGTTACTTTTTAAGTTTGGAATCAAAAGGTCAGTCAGTAATTGGGAATTACTGAGTGTAGGTAGGAAAACACAAAAGCTGTAATTATATCAGAGTGGGCAGGTGCTGCATCCAGAAGTTCAGTCCTGTTTTGAAGAACCTCAACTCAGAGGTTGAATTAGTATTGCTGTAAAAAAATCTAAGTCATTTGAAAAGCTTCGTTAAATGGCATGATTGACTAGAAGGGGATTTTTCAGGAGGAGAGAGGGGATTAAGGGGGGAAGAAGGTTGTTGAGTCCTAGAAGATAATAAATAGCATGAGAAAAGTTAATATAGAATGATCAGTTTCCCTCAATACCAGATCTAAGGGACACTGAGTAACATTATCAGATAAAAAGTAGAAAAGAAACAAGGGTTTTTTTGCATTGCAGGTCTTTGCCGTGGGAACATTTGAATGGCAGAAGAATTGATGAGAAGGTAGAAATAAGAGTTGTTAGGTTATTCTAGAAATATATTATATTACGATAATTTTTTAAAGTGTTTGTTACATTGAAATACATTTATTACACGTGTCAGTCATTTCAGCTGCCAGTGTGGTCCTATAATTTCTTTGCAATTTATGAAGCAGTTGCAAAGTGTCGCGATTGTGCTGTGGTGTTAATCCCATGCTGCTATGAAGCTGTGGACACATTACCATTATTTACTGAGTTCCAGCATTCGTTTTCTTCACATCATTCATTCTAGTTCTGCCAGTGCATGCCTGGCTTACAGCTATTTAGAGAAGGATCCTTTTCACACAGATACAGATGGTAATAAAAAAAAAAACAAACCAACTTCTGCTTGCTACTAGCAGCAGTTGAACATAAATTTTCTCTCTTTAAATAGCCAGTGTGTCACCAACTGATGAGAACTTTCTACCCTGTTTTTCATTTGCTCGTTGCTATGCAAGTAGTGTACCTCAGAAAGTGGTGCCTGTGTTGAATCTGCCCTTGGTCTGGCATTGTTTCTGTGCATCTTCCAGCCAACTCAAATGAGTCAACTTCATTTTGACTGACTGATTTTTCAGTGTTCTAGCTGACATGGCCAAAGTTAAGATTTTTATAATACTTCTCCCTCCTGGATCCTGGGACTTATTTGTGGTACTGTGTGCTCTGCTGGGTTAACAGAGCTTGTGTTTTTTCTGTAAGCTTCCAGTTTTTAGATCTTGTTTTGATACATGCTTTGTCTGACACACAGTAGAGGCTTTGTCTTGATTTCTTTGATACTTGACTGAATTTTGTTGTGGCACAGCTCTGGGGAATCTTTACACAGGAACATAAATTACAAGCAGTCAATACAAGGAATTGTAGAAGGAACCAAAAGTATTTTGAAGAACAGCCCAAGGTGCAAAGTGGCAAATGAGTGCTTTGTGTACTAAGTTTTTTGCTTTTGAGAAGGAAACTATGAGAAACAATGAATTGAAAGTACAAATTAAAGACAATACTGTGCAATACTTGTGTCAGTTTTCAATGGTGGGGATATTGCACTGAATCCTACTCCCAGATCTGTTGTTTGCTTGTAGCACTAAAAAACCTTAGTTTGTAATGATTTACACAATAGAATTTGAATTTACTTTTTTTGCTCTTCAGATGGAAAAGATACCACCAAAAAAACAAGTCTTAAAATGCATTTTATTTGAGTTTGCACATTACAATATTATGGAAATATCAGCTTTAAGGGCTGGCCTGATTTTGTCAGCTTATTTGTACACCCTATTATACAATTTTACCAATTCTAAAAAAAAAACCTTCCAAAGTTAGCATGCTGAGTGCCCATAGTAAGGATTAAAATATATACTTACATAAAATAATACTTTTTTATGTAATGATCTCTTGAGGCTGAAGTATTTCTCTTGGAAGCTACTTCTTGACAGGAATGTAGTCTGCAGGAAAAAAAGGAACTTCTTTACCAGACCATGGCACTGAGTGCCACATCAGCCTCTTCTTAAAAACCTCCAGGGATGGCAAATCCACCACCTCCGTGGGCAGCCCATTCCAATGCCTGATCACCACCTCTGTAAAGATTTTTTTTCCTAATATCTAACCTAAACCTCCCCTGGCAGAGCTCAAGTCCATGCCCTCTTGTCCTGCTGATAGCTGCCTGGGGGAAGAGACCGACCCCAGAGAAGCTTGAACTTATGAAGTCTTTCTAGGGAAAACAGTAATCATGGTTAGCATAGAAAATATTTTTTCTGATTAGTCTCAGTTGGAATTGTCATGTACAGAATATTTTTGTGGTGCCTCATACACCTATGCTTTCCATTAGGGGAGAGGTGATGTCAGTCTTAAGGCATGTAAAGGAGATGTCACACCAGGCTTGTGATGTGGGAAGGCAGAGTACTGTTAGTACTGTAGATGTGCAAGGGACAGTGCAGTGGATAAGATTTTCTAGCAATACAAGTAATTTTGAAGCTATTAGAATATGTTGGTCATTTGACAAATTCTAATGTGTGAGCTAAAGAAAATCCCATAAGATGAACTGATTTTTACAAATAGAATCCAATTTTGAATTCTGGAAGATACTTCTGTTCAGTGGCTGCACAGACATTTGTAAAGAACTCTTTCCAGGTTCTTGGGAACTAAAATATGTGATTTAGCATTTTACAGACACTTAAAATATCAGTGAATTTGTTTAAGCAGCAGAGGCAACATTAAACTGAGTAGCATTAAACTGAGTTTGATTTGCATCTTTTTAAGTTTGTTGGTATGATTTCACATTAAGTAGTATTTTTAACATGATCATTGCAACACTAAAGGTTCTATGAGAATCCAAATTCAGGAAATAGAATTTATTTTTTTTTTTTAATTAGCATTTAGGTGAAATTGAGCTGGTGTTGTATGTATAGTCAATGACATTGCTTCAGACAGCATTCTTTCTGAGCGTAAAATCAGGTAACAAGATCAGTTGATCTGACAGCAGGCTTGTACTCAAAACTTAGCACTCGCTTCAGCACTTGGTTACAGCAAGTGACAGCTCTTGAGCATTGTGGTGCCAAGCAAGTATTTTTCTTTTAGAAAATGACATTGTTTTAAACTAAAATGAACAACATCATTTCAGATAAGCATTGCTCTTCTCTTTCTACAAGGTTAAAAGTTGAGTTGCTCCAGTGTTTCACCTCAGTCAGCAGTGCTGTCATCATTGCTTTTATAATTTGGACCTGGCTACAGGGCTGAGCAATGAGAGAGGTTGGTGCTTCAGGCAATTAGAAGGACTCACACCAAGCTTGATTAAATAGTGCCAAAATGTATAGAAGTTAAGGGCTTCTTCTGTAGCTCTCACTCAAACTCTGTTAATGTTGTACTTTGTGTGGTAGTATTAAGGCTCTGTCAAGTTCATGTAGTTATGAAATGTCATGTAAGGCCTTGAGCTTATGTTTATGCTATCCACAAATGCAGAGAAAATTGTATTCTGGTGTCTGCTAGCTCCACTGGGACATCTAATGTTTTTGTTGAATTTTAGTGATGTCTGTCCTTTTAAACAAATATTAGTTGAAACAATGTATGACACTGGTCTGAACATGAAAAATTACTTTCAGTTTAGAGTGCAAATGTGAGAAATATTATCTTGTAAAAATACTGCTGATTCGGTTAAATATAATAGTAATGCAGTATGCATATTCCCATCCTATATGGTGCTAAGATGTTCAATTACTATCTGAAATTGTAAACACTTAAAATATTTGTGCAGATAAACCTGTTTTTCATGCTCAAATATTTTAAATGTAGTGGTAGCCAAGGCAAGCATAAGCTATAAAAACCCTAAATCGAAACATAACTCGATCAGGGTTTTTTTTACAGACACTGAAAGAAACACACAATGAAATCTATGTGTGCACATATATGTAGATAAAACGAATGTCCAAGTATGGGCCCAAGTATAAGTATTAGTTAAAAAGGAGGAAGAGAAGGAAGAGACGTGGAGAGTGTATTACTAAAAAACGATTGATAAAATAGCTTTTGTTGGAAATCTTTTGAAATGTATACGCATACTGAAACATTCATATATTCATATTGTCATATATATTGGGATTTGCTGACTACACAACTTTTAGAAAAGGGAATGCAAGTACTAAAGCTTACTCTGTTTAAAGGGAGGGGGTAGGAAGCAGGGAAGTGAGCAGCATTTACAGAAGACCAAATGTATCTGATTTGTCTGGACTGTCGTTGGTGCTCCTTTTCCTGCCAAAGGAAAGGTCTGTGTCTAAACCAGAATGTCTTTTTACAGACACCTTATTTTGAAATATTTCCAAAAATGAGTATTTATACTTACAGATCTCAAAAACTGAAGATTCTTCTAAATCTAAAATCATTGGGATTTGTAATCTGGCATTTTTAGTGTTGCTCCTCTGTTTACTTTCTTTATGAACTCCATGGGTCAGTTCACAGCCCTAAGCAATTTAATTTACAACTCCTAGCAGGCTGATGTACTTCAGCTTAAGGTTCTTTCCTTCTCAGTGGTGTTCCATTTAGTTGCTGATAGATCAGAACATTTTTATTTAATTATTCATAAAGTAGTTGTAAAGTCAGGGCTATATTCATAGTGTCCAAACAAAACCAAAGACAACACCACCACCAAAGAATAATAAATTGACATTGTTTCTGTAATTCACAGTCCACAGACTGGGAAGACAGAAACTGATGATGAGTTGTAGGGCCAACTCCATTTGCAAAAGCAGTCCTTTCTGCTGCTGCAGCAGGACAAGACAAACTAGGTTATATTTGAGTGATCATTAAAATAATTTTACTTAAATTCTTCAAAAGAAGAGCAGCCTGCCTCACAGAGGTTACGCTTGTGTATTCTTTCAATAAGTCACTACCAAGTCAGGAAAGGATTTGCTTGGAATAATACTATGGAAACTTGTATAACTAAACAGTGTTTTATTTATCTTAAGTTAAATTGATTCATGTTAACCTCTGGAGAAGATTTTATACTATTAGCAGACATTATATCAAATGTAATGTATGGTTATTGTAGAAAATTACTATTTCAAAGCACTGTGTTAATATATTATCTTGGGAGAACTACATGAAAACAGCATTAGTGTTGAGTTGTAGAGTTACAGTAAGTGAATAAATAAAAATTTTATTATCACAGTAATACATAATTTGCCTGGTTTCCTCCAAAGCATAATAGCAGAAAACATCTCTGTGCTCCATTATTCAAGTAAAAGTGTAAGTTCCCCAGTTTTTGGTTTTAGAACACTGCCACGTTTTCCACCAATACCTGGTCCAGGGGCTGCATGTGCCTCTCAAGCCTTTGTCTGTTTCATCAGGTTAGATTTCAGAATGTGCCTTGATTGAGTTTGAATCTGATAAAAGCCTCATAACAGCATTGTTACCTTAGCAGTGGTACTACAGAAAAAAAGTAGAGAAAATAACTTTGACCTGGTCAAAGCAATCCCATGCACAAATACAGGTTGGGAGGAGAAAGGATTGATGGTAGCCCTGAGGAGAAGGACTTGGGGATCCTGGTGGATGAGAAGCTCAACATGAGCCATCAGTGTGTACTTGCAACCCAAAAAGCCAACCGTGTCCTGGGCTGCATCAGAAGAAGCACAGACAGCAGGTCAAGGGAGGTGATTCTCCCCCTCGACTCTGCTCTTGTGAGACCCCACCTGGAGTTCTGTGTCCAGTTCTGGAGTCCCCAGCATAAAAAGGACATAGACCTCTATGAGTGTAGCCAGAGGAGAACCACAAAAATGATCAGAGCACCTCCCCTGTAAAGATAGACTGAGAGAGTTGGGGTTGTTCAGCCTGGAGAAGAGGAGGCTCTGAGGTGACCTTATAGCAGCTTTCCAATACCTGAAGGGGGCCTACAAGAAAGCTTGGGTAGGGCTTTTTACATGGGTGTGTAGTGAGAGGACAAGGGGTGGTGGTTTAAAACTTGAAGAGGGGAGATTTAGATTAGACATTAGGAAGAAATTTTTTGCTATGAGGTTGATGAGACACTGGAACAGGCTACCCAGGGAAGTTGTGGTGCCCCCTCCCTGGCAGTGTTCAAGGACAGGTTGGATGGGGCCTTGAGCAACCTGGTCTGGTGGAAGGTGTCCCTGCCCATTCAGGGGGTTTGGAACTAGATGATCTTCAGTGCCCGGATCATATAATTTCTGAACTAGCAGAACTGCTATGCAGAGAGGTGAGAAAGAGGCTTCAGAAGGAAACTGGAGGGTTAGATCTTTAGGCTGGAGTCTTTTTCCCTCACCAAGGTGCATTTCTCAGAGGAACAGGATTAATAGACTATTTCTAAATTGAGCTGGCACTTCTTTTAGAAGCCAGCAAAACTTCCAAGATCACTCCATGTATCCACATTGTCCTTTTAGGCTTTTAAGCTAAGACTAGCATCCAGAAATGTTACTTGACCTTATGTCAGATAATGTAGAAGTCCTTCTTTGATAAGCACCAGATTACTTCCTTGTCTGACTTTGCTGACAAGGCAGATGTTACTTATAAGAGGTGGCTGGGCCATATGGATAATGAGGATGCCCTTGATTGTACTTAAAAACACGAGCACAGTGGAGTGGTCATGCCAAGAGTAGTGATTTAATCACACCGGTCTTGATTCTAAAGGTTACACCAATATTAACATGCATTACAGCAAGAGGCAGATCTGTAGATTAATTATATTGAGGACCAAGCATGCATACTATGTATGTTTCATGGAATTTTGGTTGAGGACTAGCTCCAGCCTGGAGGCATGGAGGGAAAGCCCATTAGCAGTCTTGACTGCTGCCTTGGTTGAATTCAGTTCATGCTCTGAGATCACCCTGAAGCGTGAACAAAAGTACAACTTGTAGGGCAGGATTTTTTGATTTTTGGTACAAGGAACAACACTTTGAATAGAAAAGCTCAGTAGTGTGTCTTTTTAAGTAATATCTTGAGTTGTTGTAGATGCCATTTTATTTCCTTTGAAAGCAGCAAAATGTATTTAAAAGGTACCTTCTGTACAAATTGCAAGAACCACAAATATTGACAGGTATGCCAGACACTTAAAAAGCAAAACGGTGATGTGGAGATGTTTTAAATTGTCTAAAATTCATTCATTCTGAACAGAAGTACAATTCTGGGCACAGAGTCTATAAAAAGTATGAAGTAGCTTTCATTCTTTGGAGTTGGTTTCATTTCCTGACTGTTGCTGCTTCTAAAAATATTTTCTGTGTCACAACATGAAAAATTATATTTTAAATTCCTGTAAGGGCTGTTTGCCTTGCAGCCAGTCTTTTCAGTGTATTTTTACTATTGAAATATTTGCCATTATGGTATGGAAAAAGCATTCACTGACTTGCATTTAGTTTTCTACCTGAATTTAGGCCACTGAGCATTAGGGACACCGGGGGCTTATGGTCCCCTTTTAGTGTAGATATTGTTTAGTATGTGAATCTTTTTCTGCATTAGAAGTATGTTCCTTCAGCTGTATAATTTTATCATACATAGTTTCCATAGCACATAGCAATATTCTTGGCTTTTAAGCTTTAGCTGCATGAAGACATTCTAAATCTCTCTTGCAGGCATGATGGTGGTGGTAGTAGTAGTAGTAAACCATATAATGTGAGACCATAAAGTAATCCTGAGGCTTTTCCTCAAAAGTGTGTGGTGGTGGTAGCATTTTTTTGAGGGTAGCAGTAGTAGTTGAAAAAACAATGTGACTGTCTTTGCTGGTGTACAGTGGTGTTAAAGCCTCACAGAATATAGATCCTGGGAGACGCTTCTGCTCTGATGTTTTTTAGGTTTTAAAAGTACAGTGTTCAAGATAATTTATAATTTTTAGTTATGTATGCAGATTTTATTTTTACAAGCTTAAATCTACATATACATATGGAGAAATTTAATTCATCTGTGCCTCCATTTCTACATTGGTAAATTCAAGATAGCTGGTATTTGCTTTGAGAAGAGCTTTTTAATAAGCCAGTAGGTTGGAATACCAGAGAGCATGAGTATTCAGGATATACTTTATATTATGACAGTGCTTGGGGTACTACTGTAGAATATATTTGATAGCAGTTACAATTATAACACTTGATCACTGCTCACGTGAAACACAGTTTACATTAATGTGTAAGTAGCTGTTACTTAAATGCACACTTGAGGGCAAGGTAAGATGTATTTACTTTGTTGTTTATTATTTTAAGAGTTTCTTAAACTCTTATTTTAAGCCTGATTTCTTACAGGAGGTGCTGAAACAGCTGCAAGGAAGTATTGAAGATGAGGCAATAGCGTCTTCTGGACAAATTGACTTACTAGAACGACTTAAAGGTAAATCTAGGATTATGTTTTAAGTGGGTTCCTTTGTTTCTCAGTTTTTTCTTCAGAATAAAATTTTCTTATACAGCTGCATCTTCTTTCCAGTGCTGACCTTGATGGCTAGGTGTAGTTTCAGTGCCTGTTATTTCTGCCGAGATTTTTAAAGACATACTCTAAAAAAAGTTATGTTCCTACATTTTTATACTTTTTGCTACAGTTACCCTAGGGCATAATATAAATTGCTTTTGCTGTCACTTGCATGTCATTCAGTTATTCAGAAAAAATATGTTTGAGTTAATGATGGATTTTTTTAAATCTTTTTTTTAAACTTGCTTGGATGCCCTACCCTCTCCATGCCGCCTCACTGGAATTTGTGCTCTCTTCCCTAAAGCATGTCCTGGAACACACATCATCCCATTAGAGGAGATTATATGTGCAAAGCAAGTCCGAATTCCCTATATATATCCATTATCCCTGCCACCGAACCAGAAATGTCATAGGGAGTGTCTGTATTGGCAGGCCTTTGGTGAATGGAGTTGTCATCATTCGTGTGATAGTGAAGCATCTGCAGTATCTCTCAGAAAGAAGCTATTTAGGAAGTGTACCACAAAAACAATTCATATAACACCAATGCAGAACTCTGTCTTTTCCTCTGGGAAAAGAGGGAGGCAGGCTCATGTGTGAATTGGCAGGACTGCAGTTTGGCTATCTGCCCAAATGGCTAACATTATTCAAGTGTACCATAAAGACTGGTTCTGTTCACATTATGTTCTGTGTTTTTCCATGCAAAACATTTCCAGTAAAAAATAGTCAATTTTTTCAACAAAGTAAAAAATTAAGGAGAAACTATTTTTTAAATTTGTCCTGCTGAGCTTCAACTCTGCAAATGTTTGCTCTGTATTATCCAGAACTGAACTTGGAAAGTACCAACTTCCCAGGAGTGAAGTTAAGGCCAAAGGTGTCCACGCGTTCATACGGGAGCCGGGAAGGGTCTGTGTCAAGCCGCTCAGGAGAGTGCAGTCCTGTTCCCATGGGATCGTTTCCAAGAAGAGGATTTATGAATGGAAGCAGAGAAAGCACTGGTTACTTAGAGGAGCTAGAAAAAGAGAGGTAAATTTAATTGTTAAATCCATCCAATATGGATTGACTTCTGATTTTAAAATTTTAACATGAAAGCTTACTGATACACCCAGTATTTAGCAGTCATGCCTATGATTTTGATGGATCCAGGGTACATTTATCTTGATAGGTAAGGAAACCAGGAATCTACATTATACTTAGATGCAGACACACACAAAAAATCTTGAAACAACATACTATTTCTACTGCTTCTTAATATATTAATTTCCTTGTTACTCTTTTTTGGCTGAAGGTTGTTTTATCAGCAGCATCTGAAATACATTTAGAGAAGGAGGGGGTGGAGCATCTCAAACACCTTCAAATCTTCTGACTAATGTTGATTAATTCTGAAACTGTAACAATGTGATGGTGCTATCTGATGTTTTCTGTTGACAAAATCATGGAATGTCTTTTCTTGCAAGGTAACGTAACCACGTAAGAATGCACTTCCAGGTCATAATGCAAACTTGCAGCACTTTATCAATCCCTTACAAAGGAAATGCAAAGTAAGGGGCATGCAGCTGTTTTGACTGGAGGCATGTTAGTATCTTAAAATGAACCTGACTGAAATCCCAGATGTTTTCAGAGACCTCTGTGTGAGGCTGTCATTGACAGCTCCTTAATGGATGGGATTTCAAGCTGGGCACTGCAAAACCAAATAAGCAGCAGCACAGTAGTTTTATACCTAGTGGCAGTTAACAAGGAAAAAAGTCCACTTTGGAGTTAGAATACAAAAGTTTGGTGGTAATAAGTAGTTTGTTGGCAGTGCTTCAGAAACAGCTCCTCTTGAGGGCCCTTTCTCGTGTTCAGTAAGATTTTTGCAGTCAAGAGATGAAAGCAGTGCACTTTCCCTCTGAAGTACTGTGTCTGGGTCCCTTTTGGTCCAAGCAGTTGAGTGAAAGTAACTTCCTCTGGGTCTGTACTGAACCTCTTCTAGGACCCACTCTAATTTTAATTTCCCTGGCCAGTAACACTAATAATATTTGTACCATTGCATAAAATTTAGATTCCAGAGGAGCTACATAAGAATTTTCAGGAATTTGGGGATCTCCTCCTATTTGCTTATTCCAGTCTTCAGAATCTACTGTCATTCTCGATGTTAAAAAAAGATGTATTTATGTTCTTCCAGTGTTTTTTTTTTTTACTGCATGTGATACTAAAATCTTGAAGTGCAGTTATTCAAGTGAATTCCAAGTCACTTTGAGCAGAGAGTATTAACTTACAGCAACTGAATTTTCTCAAGCTGGTTAGCACTTCCAATTTATGATCTGTGATCCTTACCTGCTCAGGTGGTTTCTAGGGTCCTACTTCTTTGGAAATTTTTCTTGGCGATAAAGACAGCTTAGACAATGAACTCATTTTTGTTACAAGTAACACTGAAAAAGGTGATAAGGATACTTTAATGTCA
Organism: Heliangelus exortis; assembly: GCF_036169615.1. Lineage (NCBI taxonomy): Eukaryota > Metazoa > Chordata > Aves > Apodiformes > Trochilidae > Heliangelus > Heliangelus exortis. Next base: position 26,014,255 of record NC_092454.1, on the reverse strand, counting down.
CATGAGCTTAGGCAGTTTTACTGTCACAGCTGATTGGGTAAAGATTTGTGCCATGTGAAAGATGATCTCTAGAGGAATGGCAAGATCAGTGGCCATTAGTGAAATGATGGATAATCCCAACTGCCCAATTCTCTATGATGTTTTGGGGTATGTGTAGGAACATGTAGGGCATTGATGTGGACTTTGGGTATGCAAATTAATCAGAACTTGGTGTGGAGTGTGTAGCATCATGCATCTGAAATCACTACAATTCTTGAAAGAAAATTACCCACTTACACTTTGCTATGCTTTGTGTCTGGATTTGTTTGATGATTTTTCCAATTTTCTGTGTGCCTAAATGTATTTATAAAGGTATGTTATTTGCTATTAGAATTTTTTTGGGAGCTTAAACAGACTTTCAAAGAACTTACGGAATTTGACAAGCCTCAAAATATAAAAATTACTTAGAAGAAAATATTTTTTGGCATCTGCAGTGGGGGAACATTTCCACACAGTATCTGGCATAGTGGGAAAGTATATGCTGCTTGTGGGGAGCAGTGTTTGGGTGAGAACAAAGTCATATAATTAACTGTGTGTGAACCTGGCCAATTGACAAGAAGTTTATTAATAAACTAATTCACTAGATGTTTATTAATGTAAAAAAGAGAGACAAGAAAAACTGAAGAAATACTTTGCTTGGCTAAAAGCGATCCTCTGACAGAAGGAATATTAATCAGTTAATTCACTTACCAGACTGAAGATGAAGTTGCCTGTTTCTCACTTGCTTAGCTTTTCTCTGATTTCAAATTCAAAAAAAGAACTGAGAAAAAAGTGGTGTGTGTATGTTTCTAGCTTGCCAATTTAGAATGCACCATTCATTAAAGATCTCCTGCTTTCTGTCTGATTATTCCCAGATATAGTTGGTAACACACTAACAATAAGAAAATCTCTCCAAGAGCATATTACATGTTTTTTTCTTGGTTTGCCTTTTGCAGTAAATTTAAGCATTTCACCTTTTCATGTTCTGTAGTTTAAATTAAAGTTGATAGTCTTATGATTAATTTATATGAAAATGTCTGTATGCCTTTTTTATTCTTTCTGCTTTGTGCCACTCCTTTTTTATTTTCTTATTGTTGTTATTGAGCATTTTCTCTTGTCTCATGACTTCTTTCTCCCCCTACTTATATTCTCGAGTTGACTGTATGACTTACCTTACACCTTTACATCTATCCTTTTTTTTTCCTTTTACCATCTACCAATTGAAATAAAAATGGAAGTGTTAATTTTAATTGTAATTTACATAATGCAAGTAGAGTAGCATACAGTTTATTTCCCTTCTTTTTAACAGGGAATAATGTAGACATAATTATGCAGAAAATATTCCAAAAGAAGAAACTAGCTTTCCACATTCATTCAGCTTTATATATTGTTGGGACTGTCAAAAAACACCACATTAAAGAAGTCTTTTGAAATACCCAGTCTTCAGACAAGCAGTTCAAATTGGAAAGTTTTTGTTAACTCATAAAAATACTGTAAAGTTCAAAAAAACTTGCCAAATTTTCTCGGATACTATGGAAGTGCTGATGTAAAGAATTTTGTAGTATAAAAGCGTAGAATAACTATGCTGGGGTTTTCCATCAATTTTTTTGCCATGGTCAGCAACAGTTCTTCCACTGTAAATGCTCCTGTACCCTCAGGAGGTTCTAGAAGGCCAGCTCCTACTCATACGTCTGATTGCTGGACTTGCCTGATAGTAATATTAAACATGGGGAGAAGTTTTTCAGACACATCTACAGAGACTTGCTTCTTTTTTTCAAGGAAATTGAAGTGCAGCCTTAAAGACATCGTTAAAACCTGAATTCTCGTGGAGCTGTGATAGCAAACTAGTAATCCCAAATAAAGGCTTGCTCAGACAATATTATTAAAAGTTACACTGTTAAGTTAAAGGAGTTGGCCTCGGGTTATACATTGTGTTGTTCAGGGACCACTGATATTTCTTAAGTTATTTTCTTGCTTCAAGCATCTGTTGTACATGTCAAAACAGATTGAATGATAGTGCCTCACAAACTGAATATCCTACATTTTACAAGAGGAACTTAATCACATGTTCACTTAACTGAAAGTAATCCCTCCAGTTTCTACTACCAGTTCTTTGACATGAAGCAGAATTAGTCAGTTGCTTCATGTTTGCAAGTCCTCACTGGTAAAATACTTTTTATAAGAATTGCATTAATTGTGCTTTTGCAAATTTGATTCCACAACCTGGACACACCGTTGTGTGGGCATCTCAGGTGGTAAAGGGAGACGCCATGCGGAGTGCCTCTGTGTACAGAGATGGGGCACCCAGGGTAAATACTGAAAGGATGGACAAGTGGAATGCCAAGAAAACTACTTTCCTCACAGGCTTATCCTGAGTGCCATCTATTAGCTTTTCCTTCAGTCTGTCTAAAGGAATTAAGGAATTCCTGCCAGACCTATTCTTTTGGCTGATAAATTACTGTTTTCCTGTAATCCTGCTACAGATTCCTGCAACAGTATGGTAGTTGTTTGTAGCTTCTTTTCACTAATTTTGATTGTAAACCTTTCAGATATAAGAGGTGCCCCATAAATAACATAATGTGTAGTCCTGACATTTTGAAAACAGTTCTGTTTTAACATAACTGTTGAATCAAATTTGAAAATTTGTCATTCTGCTCCCATTTAAAAACATTCTGCACTCTTAGGTGGATACTTTTTCATTCTGTTCCAGTTGTAGGGAGAGATCCTGTCAGTTTTCAATTTTCCATTTGAATACTGGGTCAGGGTGTTTGGTTATAGAGTATGAATATTAAGTCATCAAAACCAGTTCAAAGCATTTTTAAAGCAGGAGCTAAGTGAAGCATCCTTAAAAGTACATACTTTAAAATTCTTTCTTCTACACAATGTTCTGTCATATATTATCTTTCTCTCAAATCTTACCGAGATGCATTATTGAAGTAGTCAGGGGAAATATGTAATTTTGGTATATGCTATGTTTTTATTCCTGAATGACTTGTAGCAATTACCCATAATGCTTTTGTGTGTATTCTAAAGGTTCATATCATTTGCTCAGGAAGATCACAAACTGAGTTTAGAGAGAGAGATCTGGAAATTTAAGTGGTGGGAAATAATACTGGGAAAACTTGTATGTGGATTTTTGTCTTGTGACTAAATGTTGATTTTTAGCATTTCTGTTAATGAACAATATTAAAATGTCAGAAGGAAGAAGAGTGCTCAAAGAGTAATTATAAGAAATCATAACATTATATTAAAAACAAACAAAAAAGCCCACGAAAGAGTGGCTATCCCGTACACTATACATCTTTTGAAAATTGCTACAAAAAGGAACGCTATATAGCTATACTGATAACATTTACAATTGTCTCAATATAGTTCATGAAGGACTGACAAAATAGTATGCAAAGTGTCTAATAGATTATTTTCTTGGTGCTCTGGATATATTAATCTTATCTTTCTCATATACCACTCAGTTATGCAGTATGCTTATAATATCCATTTAAAATATTTTAAATAGCTTAAAAATATCTTGTCTATAAAATTTGATGAAAAATACTCTTTAAGGTATTTTTAGTTCTCATAGAAATAGCTTGATTTAACCCATAATGGTGGTATGAGTGACAAAGTTGTTAAGGAGGCATTGGAAAGGTGGATCAGATAATTTAGTGCCCTATTCACTTGTTTAACTTTTTTTTGATGGGTATCAATGCCTATTTCTGGGTCTGCACATGGTAACTAGGTATTAATGGCGAGACATTTTCCACTTCTGGTTGTTTTTTTTTTCTAGATCTCTTTTGCTTGCGGAGCTTGAGAAGGAGGAGAAAGAAAAGGACTGGTATTATGCCCAGCTTCAGAACCTGACTAAAAGGATTGACAGTCTCCCCCTTACTGAAAATGTAAGTACCTTCTGTATTGTTGGTCAGGTAAAGTACCTTCTGTATGCTCAGTCAAGTATCTGTGCTATCATCCTTACTTTAATGCTGTATATATTTTTTGCATTTGGTGACATTATCTACTATAATTTTAATTTAAAACATTTTTATTCACTATGTAAAGCTTACTTAAGTAATTTTTTTCAAGTAATTTTTTTAACAAATTTAATTTCATATCCATCAGTATAAGTGGCAGTGGTGGCGAGGAATGCTGAAAAGCTTTTATGACAAATTAATTACATATCACTATGCTGTTTCTTTAACTCTGTCTGCCAAGGGTCTTTTCTCTATTCATTCTTTTATTTAGTGGATTCTTCTAGTACAGGAGCTCTTCATTCATAACTGCAAGCAAAGTGGTGCTATAGGCTCTGCACCTGTTGCTGCTCCGAGCTTTTACCTTGGCATCTCCAAACTATTTATAATCAAGTCACCATTATCTGCAATAATGCAGATGTCTTATAGTCCATATAGTACAGCTGTTCCTGTTGTCAGACTTCAGCAGCTTGGATGTATTTGTAGTGCATTCCTTCACACATACAGTGTTGGGGTGACCTGGTTGCCTGTCTTAACAGAGTCATACCTGTTCAGTTCACACCAGTTAAGTTCATACCAGTCACACTTCTGGAAACGTGAAGAAAAAATTGAAACATTTCCATGTTGGACTTCAGTGAAATCTAACTCTGAGTCATGGCTGAGTTTATGAGAGTGCAGAAGGTGAAAAAGTCTGAGAAGGGCATTGAAGCAAGTGCAGCCCATTCCCAAAGGCACTGTGTCAGCTGTATCTGTGTCACTCTAGCATAGGTTTTAAGATTATGTTCCTAGTTTCATGTATAATGAATTAACTTGGCTCTTAATGTGATTAGAATGTCTTAACATTTACACTAGATCTGTTTTGTGGTAATTTAAATCCGTCACTACTTACTCCAGACACAGCAGAATGACAGATCCTGCTTAGTAGCATTTTATCTATTTGTAGGTGATTGACTCTCTGAATTTACTTTGGTGAGGTCTTCTTGAAGTAGTGCTCTTGAACACCTATTTGTAAACTGAGTAATTGTCCCAGACCAGTGAAATGCTTTGCTCATGCTTTGAAAAGTCTTATCAGTTGGAGTGTTTTTCCCCTAAATGGATTTTTTTCTCCTGAATTGAGCACTTGTGATTTTTTTCGATTGGATAGTTAAAAATAGGGACAGATAGCAGTAATATGAACACCATCACCATGTGCAGTAGGAAGATACCTCTGAGTATTTTTGAAGATACTGATGGCACACATAACAGTTTTTCTTGACATAACATGTAACCAGATGTTCCAGGCTTGTAATTAATGATACCATCTCAATGTTTATCTATTTTGTTTAATCATTTGACAAAACTTGCAGGTAATCCGTTGTTGAACACCTTTATGTGTTCTTGTTTTTAATGACACAGTCATGTTTCAGGTTCAGTTACGCATTTTGTTTGTTTATGAAGTCTGTTATGAAAAAGTAATTGTTCTGCTCTTGCTGAGAGAAATAAATCATCTATTAAAAATGTTATTTACTAAAATGCCTTCCCTATACTTTAATTTCAGTTCTCCTTGCAAACAGATATGACCAGAAGGCAGCTGGAGTATGAGGCAAGGCAAATCAGAGCTGCAATGGAAGAACAACTGGGTACTTGTCAGGACATGGAGAAGCGTGCACAGGTATTGGTCTTTCATTGCTACACGGAATAGGAAAAGTTTTTTATTTGAGTATTGGTAGTTGTACTTTAAACTGTGTAGAAAGACAATGATAACTTAGAGCATTTAGTTAGCCTTACAAATACAGATATCAGAACACAAAATAACTACTCAGCAAAAAAAAACCATCCTCAGCCTATTTAAACAAGACTTGGGAGCAGACAGCAGACAAATTCTTAAAAATAAAATATTTCTTTAATTATTGTGTACTTATAATTTATAATCATTTTAGCTTCAAACAGACATATATTCACAACTGCTTTATTTTGCATCTGTCATGCTCAGTATTCTCATGCTTTTAAGTTCAGAATGTAACTCAGAATGTGTTTATGTGGACCCTGTAAATGGAGCAGTCAGTTGTTTCCTCGTTATAAAAAGTATTCCCCCACAGTAACTGATGGATAATTTGAGTTATTTATTACCATTTATTTCCAGAGATGTTAAATAACCATCTTGGTAAGATGACAGGGTTTTTTATGATTCATGCTATAAAAATAAATCCTTTCAATAACAATAGTCTCAGGCTCTATTTTTCTCTCTAGGTTTACTCTACACAAATTACAAAAAAAGAAACATTTCTAACTAGTTTGGTTTGTAGCAGAAAAGCTGCTTAAAAATTTTGAAGTAAGTAATTTAATAGGGATTTTTCAGAAAATTCGTATGGTTGTAAAAACAGATATTCTGCAACTGTTAGGTACCTACATAAAGGCTCTGTAGACTTTTCCTACTCTGAGAGACCCAAGTTTAATCTTCCTGGATGACTGCCTCTGATCTGGAAGCTGTATGACTGTGTTATCATGGTTTCTCAGCAGCACTCATGCACTGCATGGCTTCAGCCAGTCCTGATAGAGAGAAGAGCAGACTTGAGATTGTCTGCAGATGCCTGCTTAGCTCTGTTGTAGAAGGAAGTGTTACTCATTGGCTCCAGAACTTCTAGGAAAGTTCTCTTGCTTCTAACAAACTTCAGCTAGAGTAAGATGAAATAAGCTAAATAGGTAGGATAGGCTGCTGGTGAAATTCTAAAGATATTCAGAGAATTAATAAATTTTTTTTTTAGAAAAAATTTGTAGTTTCATCACTAAGAAGGTAATAAAGTTGTCCCTGATATAGTTCTTCCCTGTGTGTTCTTTTTAAATTTTAAGGGGGAAAAAGGTCTACCAAGATGTTGAAATATTTAGTTTTCTGAATGAATCTCTGCCCATGGGATTATCACACCTGTTTTACTCTCTATATATACGTGTAACACATGCTATAAAAAAAATTGCTGTGGCTATAGTGATTATATAATGATTATAAAATAGGAAGTAGCTACTTCTGCATGTGCTTCTTGTGAAATTGACTGGTAATTCCCTTTGGTTTCATTTATCAAGAACAGGTGCCAAAGCTGTTTAGAAGTTCATTGGTGTACAAATACATAAAAACAAATTCTGAATTATTTCACTTGATACTTAAATGTGCAAACTGAAACTGTCTGGCAAGTATAGTGAACTTGCTAGTTTTTCAGCTTGCTTTCTGCTCTGTATTTTCGTTCCATCCTAAATGATTGTGACACACACTACAATGCAAAATGTGGATTGAAAGGAGAGAACGGTTCAGCTATATCAAGGCTGGCATTGTAGTAAGAGTCCCAAAGATGCTATTATCTGATAACCTGCTGTTGCTCAGGTAACAGAGGCACTGGCCACCTTTTCTCCTGGACCTTAAAATAATGACCTCCCTCTTTCATCTGTCATGTTTGGGCTTTGTTTCCCTTAACCTCCTCTTCCTGAAACAAGCTAGTTCACAGCAAATAACTGTTGGTGCTCTCTTTTGTAAAGACTGTACACAAGCACATGCACAATGTTATTCAGAATGATGCACTGAAAGACTGGTTGCAATCTTAGCTTCTTTAATTATTTACACCAACTTGCAGTATTCCCTGAAGTTTATAATTTCACATGGTAGTTCTTATTTGGGGGGGTTGGATGGGGAAAAAGGCGAATTAGCTATGTCTTGCTTTTACTTATTCCAGTGGTCTAGCCTAAATATTTAGTAGGAAGTAGAAGAAAACCTAATCAACATAAAACAAAATACAGACTGAAAACATTTTCACATAGAAATTTTTTTTCTTCATGCCAGAACAAGAAGGATCTCATTTTTTGAGGTTTAGAATTCCTTAAAATCTGAAAATGAATGATCATTCTCATAAGACTTTATAGAATTACAGAATCATAGACTCAATGAGCTTAGAAAAGGGTTTCATATTAAAATCCCAACTACTCTGCTTGCAATCATGCCTGTGTTTTATTATGGAGAACACTTGGTTTACCAAGCAAGTCAAGTATTTTTGTGGGCAGCTGTATTTGCAAAGAACTCTTCGTGTTGTCATTCTATACACTAAGTAAAAGGAGTTTCTGAAAAAATCTAAGGTGAAAATGCATTAATTTCAGGCAAGGGTGGCGAGAATTCAACAAATAGAGAAGGACATTCTACGTATACGACAGCTCCTGCAATCACAAGCATCTGAAGCAAAGGTTAGTGAGCAATTACTTAATGTCTTTTGACTATGGTATGTATCTTTTCTGTTAAAAAATTGCAGATTACTTTGATAAAGTAATAGGCAGAATTATTTCCATCAGCTAGTGATGTCACAGTTCACTAGTCAATATACTAGTCAGTATAGTCTGTTACTTGTTGAGGGTTGCTTTTTGCCACTGAACTCTGAGGATGGAATACTTGGATCAGTCTTCATGCTACTGTTGAACTTCAATCACTAAAGATAAGTAAGAGCTTAAGTGCAATGTATTACAAAAATTGAGTCATGGTTTTATCAAATAACAATAATTGTACATGCCTTTCTAAATATGAATCTCGTATACACACCTTCATGGTTTGCTTGTCTTTTGAGACAGATTAGATTTTAAAAAGGGTGAATACAGCTTCTCTCATTTTTAATGTTTTAAGTATTGGTTTCTATACTGAGAGATATGAGAGAGTGTTTCCTGTATATTACAAAGTCCATAGTAGTAATCGCTGCTAGGAAAAACTGCTCTCAAAATTCTCTTTTAAGGTCACCTCTATTTCTTTTACTAATACATATAACTATAAGATGTATATTGGACCTGAGTATTTTATGGTTTGTTTTCACCCAAAATAACTACTGTAAACATTCAGGCCACCCTTTGGGTTTTCGTAACTCCGAGATTGTGAGGAAAATCTAGTTTTATAAGTGAAGCAAATGGCAGTGTGTATAATTAAAGTGTCCTTCTCTTTTGACATAGTAGCCAATCCAGGCATTTATACACACTGTTGAGATCCTCCTGAGTGTTCTCTTCTCCAGGCTCAATAATCCCAACATGCTCAGCCTCTCTGCATATACTCCAGTCCCATAAGCACCTTTGTGGCCTTGCACGGGACTTGCTTCAGTAAGTCCCTATCTTCACTGTACTGGGGAGGCCAGAATGGGACACACTACTCCAGATCCAGCCCTAATGGCTGAGTAGAGGGGAAGGATCACCTCCCTCGACCTGCGGGCAATGCACTTCTTAATGCAGCCCAGGACACTGTTGGACTTGTTGCAAGGCTCCATTGCTAGTATGTTCAGCATGTCCACTAGGACCCCCAAGTCTCATGCTAAGCTGCTTTCCTGCTGGGCAGCCCCCAGCATGTTTTGGTGCCTGGGGTTGTTACTCCCCAGGTGCAGGACTTGGCACTTCCCCTTGTTGAGCTGTATGAGGTTCCTGTCAGCCCATTTCTGCAGCCTGTCCATGTCATTCTGAAAGGTGGCTGAACCATCTTGTGTATCAGCTTCTCCTCTAAATTTCCTGTCCCCTGCAGACTTGGTGAGAGTGCACTGTGCCCCAGCATCCAGGTCATTAATGAAAATGTTGAGCAGTACTGGTCCCAGTATTGACTCCTGGGGTACATCACTGCTGACTTCCCTCCAGCTGTACTCTATGCTACTGACTGGGTCTCTCTGATGCCCAGCTGTTCTGCCTGTTTTCAGTCCACATCAGTATATCTTCTAGGATAAGACTGAATATAATACTGCACCATAAAAGTAGCTTTTGGAAATCAATGAGTGGAGAAGATTTGACTCACATTATAGCATTCTTTTTAGGGTCTGGCAAATTATTAAGTCCTGACAGTGCTACCAGAAAACAATTGAATTAATTTTTTTACCTGAAGGTACCTGCAAATAATGGTGCCTTCAAATTTTGTGAGACTTCTGTTAGATATTTTGCAGTATTTTCGTAATAAAGTTTGAAATCCTCTGTGGAGTTAGACCCCCCCTGAGGAGAATATCTGTCAGGTAGAAATCTGAATTATTTAAAAGAAAAAAGCAAATACTTGGCCAGTGCTTAATACAAGGTTTTCAATTTGTTACATTGGTACAGACCTTTCTTTCGTTTGAGATTTGTGAAGTGTTTTCATTGGGCAGTACTGACAAGTGTAGTGTGGATAAAATGTGAAGGATTTACTCTGTCCAGAGATAATGCTCAGCAAGCTTCAAACCATTTAAACTGTGATGGACAGGATTTATCAAGGTTTTGACTTACTAGACTTTCATTTTTCTTTTGCTCAACTTTAGCAAGCTTTTAATTTTTACAATTGCTTATTTTTCTTTATTGTGTTATTCTTTGCTGCCATCTTTTTTACACCTGAATGTGTATAGTGCCTAATGTGAATTAATGGCAAAATAAGCATTTTTTGGTATCCAGGAAATAACAGTGTATCTGTACTTTTCAATACATGGAAGATAGCAGAGTAGTTGAATTCTGGGGGTAAAAACAGTGGTTTATGCATAGAAGAGTCATCTGTACTAAGAAATGCACAGAGGGCTGCTTTAGCACTTACATTGACAAAGTATTAGGTAAAATTATTTGCAATTGTTCATCTTAGCAAAGGCTATAAAGGCCTACTGTGTTTGCAGATGTAATATATGTACTGTGGCTGCAAAAGCTAAAAACTAGCTGGAGATTTATTATTTTTCTGCTAGTAAATACAGGGAAATTAATATTTGATATGTGGTAGTTATTGATGGCTTCAGAAACACCTCAAGGACAGTGGCAAACAAGATGGAAGGAGTGGGGTCTCTTCCATAGGCACGTGAAATCTTCCACTGTTTTGTTGCAAGAGTAAGAAAGCACCCTCTATTCAAGTGACTTTGTTGTGTGGTACCAGAATTGAGAAAAGGCAGAGAGTTATAAACCCAGCTTGCACCTCTTAAAAAATCATGCCTCAAAATAGGAGGTGGTGTTTAGATCAGGGGACCTGGGTGCTGTTCTCCAGCTGCTGTAGCTGAGGTAGAGGTTACAAGGTCTGCTGCTGCTTCCATGTCCTGGTACTTTGCTGATGTGGTTGGCAGTTCATAGATTTTCATCCTCAGGTCCTGAATTCAGTGTTAAAAGGCAGTGCGAAGAGGGAACATACTTCTAGTGGATATACTATCTTATTAACACTACTAACCCACAGTCCGTCAGATGAAAATTAATTTATTTCCAGTGATGCTGTATCTGCACAAAAATGTATTTTAGTAATTCTTGTGTGTATGGATGCATACTCTTTTTATATGATGCACGTATAAGAAAATACATTTTGGTACTTACATTTAACATATTACTATATTTATAATAAATATTCATAATATTTAAAATTAATAAATTTTCAATAAATACTTGCTATCTGCTGCCTATTTCTTTGTTAACTCCTCTGAGCCAGTCTGCATGAAGAGAACAGCTTCTCACTGAAAATTACTTCAGCACCTGAAGTGGTAAAAAATGCTTTGCTACATTCTTGCAGATTTTACATTCTTGCAGATTTTACATTCGCGCCCAGCCAGTGACTCAGTGGGACAATAATCTGTGTGCACGTTTTGCGAGCATACTGCATTTAAAGTTATTTAATCCCAGATAGTAGCTGTTAGAAATTGCCTTTTAATTAGTTAGGGTGTTGACTAGTTTTTGTAGTGGCATGTTTTTCAGAGTTCTTGGGAGGAAGGGGAAACTACCTCATTCTTACATAACATGTAGCAAGCATAATGTATGTGAATGGGAGAAGGACAGAGAGGGCTGACAAAAGCAGGAACTTTTTTAGTCAGGGAATGAACTATCTCTGTGTTTGTGCTCTTGATGTTTCAAAACCCTAATAGATACACCATCACCCTAAAAAAATTGCCCCAGGCCCAGAAATGTCCTTAGAAGAGTTGGATTATTTCTCCTCGGGTGACATCGTGGGTCTGAGCCCCACTAGTGAACAGTTTTGGCTTTTCACCCCTAGGCACCTTAAGTACTTCAGATAACTGAAGAAGTTTCAGTGTTTGTACATTAAATAGAAATTTTTCTGATAGAAGTTAAATTTCCATGAAGCAAGATGAGGTAGATTATGCCTATAGATTATGTAATAGATTATGTACTGCTGAAGAACATGGCAGAACTGCGTAGAAATTGCATTTAATATATCTTACTCATAAAGTTTTACTTTATGAGGAGACTGTTTTAAAAACCTGATTTTCATGTTGATCTCATGAATCCTGTCAGTGGCAGGGACACCAGGTTAATTTTCATATAGTTGTATGTAGTAAATTGAGGGAAACTGAAACGTGTGTACCAGCTTGCAAGATCAGTTGAATTTATTTTGATTAAATATTAGATGCATCTATATCAGGTTATATAAATTTTGTTTGCAGTAAAGTCATTGTTCCTGCATTGCTTGTCCTTAAAATTTAGAAGGATTGCTATAGCTGAGATATCCTTCTGTTGATGGCAGAAATTATTTGTCTCTGAACACAAAGCTTAATTGAACTGTGCGTGCTGTGGTCTCCAGTAAATGCACAGATCACGTGACAGTGCAAAGAAGAGAGTCGTTTGCTCCAATTCTGTTACATTTCTGATAGTGATGTGAGCACAGCTGGTGGAAAATGATGTTTCTGTGTCTCACAGCAAATCCTTTGTCTTGCAGGGCTATAATCCTCAGAGGACATGCTTCACTTTCATCTTTCAATTTTTTCGAAGACGTTCAGTCTCGGCTGTTAATTTTTGAGGCTAAGCATTTTGAAGCACAAAGTGCTGTTCCGTGGCTTTGTGAGGATGCAGCATTGATGCATTTACAGTCTAGAAAGCTTTGAATGGTGAAGCATATTTCATTTCTGTGTGTGACTTAATAAACTCTTATATTGACAGAGAACACCTCAGAGTAAGCATGATGCAGGTTCGCATGATGCAGAGAGGCAGAGTGAAGGTCAAGGAGCAGCAGAAAGCAACGTGGCAACTAGCAGTACTGGTCAGGTAAATTGATTATTTTGTTTGTTAATACTATAACTAAAATCCTAAGATGTACAATGCCTATAGATTTACCTTTCAGTGTTTTTATGCCTGTTAATTTTTAAAAGAGAGATTTTTTTTTTTCTGTCCATGTGTACATGAGAAATTTGTTGTTTTTATTGGAAGGAAACATTTTAATAAGGTGAAGTATAAATATTCGATAATGCGGGAAGCATTTTTCTTTTGTTTAAATGATGAATGACCCTAATGCTATGAGAGAGATAATCACAGTGACTACAGGTAATATAGGTGAACTATAATACCAGATGTGTGATTTAATATGGAAAACTGTTCATATTTTCACTTTAGAAATTATCATTGAAATATCAATTATTTTTTAAAATGAGTAGAACCAAATGGCAGCTTTGTCATTAATGTTTACTTTGATGTTGTTTTACATAAACCTTTGAAACAGTAGTACCAATGAGGTAATCTCCTGGAAGTAGGCTGAAGAGTTATGAGAATACTTCTAAATAACCTTTTATTGCCGGTCCTTTTATGAATGGAATGTTTTGAGAAGTATGTTAAATTCTTATATTTTAAAACAAATATATATGAAAATCTGTGATGTTTCTCTGGTTAAAAATACTTTGATTTATTTACCATGTGCCAATGAACATTCCCTTCCTGATTTCCTACTGTAGCTGAGAGATTACCACTAGTAATTTGAGTTCTTAAAAATTCACACTACAGATTTAATAGTTGAATTCACACACAAAATATTCTTGCTACTCTAGGGCATTGGAGTTATTTAAATACTTTTTGAAGTGTCTTATACAAGATTTATCAGAAAGAGTTATGGTTTGCCTGTAATATTTCACTTGATTAAACATTAAGCACAGCCCATAATTTTGCTTTTGAAACATATTTGGTCACCATTTGGAATTAAGTTCTGTCAACTATATCTGAGCAATTGCTTGAGGCTTGACTAATTCTTATGAAAGCTTTATTGTTTGGGAAGAAAATAATTCAATGCTGCTTTGGGGCTGAAAGCATAATGTATTTAAATAATTGATGCATTGTGGCTGTATCGTCCATCTTCAGTTATGAATCAGGAACTTTTCTGGAAAATGTAATTTGCAGGGAAGGAAGGAAGGAGGAAGGAATTGCCATGTCTTGGCAGACTTTTGGAAGTGGGAGATTCATTCATACTTCATTTGAGGTCTGATGTGGCGGATTTGTGCAATTATGAAATTTGCCTCATAAAAATGTATTGAACGTGCATATTTCTTTCTCCTGGCAGTGAACAGAGCAAGGGAGCTGAATCTGTGTAAAACAGACATCTGGGGATTATTTACTTTCTGTGCAAGTCCAGACAGAGGGGGTTTAATGGATTGGGCATAACATTTTATTTCTGATAAACCAGCACAATCTACTTTAAGCAACCACTATTCACCGTAGTGAAAAAAACAAGAAACAAAAAAGGTTTTAACCAAGTCATTTGGTTCTAATTGATTTTGTAATCATATAACCAGTGTTAGTGGAAGCAAGATTCTTCAGGATTCACTTAAGTCTTTTTCTGCAGTGTCTTTCAACTGTCTTCTCTTTTTCACTATGATCACTATGCTGCTGCTGAACTTAAATTTTTTCATGCCTTTGTTCCTTCATAAAGGAATTCAGTGAGATTATCCGTTTTGTTACAAAAATGTACCACAAAAGAGGAAAAAATGACCTAATTGACAGAGTAAGTAGGAAGTGTAGTAAAGCAGTGAAAGAAAATAAAGAGAACACAAGATGAAGTAGACAGAAGAAGATTTTAAAAGAGGCTTCTACATAACAAGGGTCTGCCATTTCCCATTCTCTCAGATGAATGGCTACACACCTTACACTCGTTCTTCAACATCAGTATTTAGGAGCCTGTAGGAAATACAGATACACTTCATTGTGGTATCCTGGCATCCTCAAAGCAACCAGGTCACATAAGGGCTCTTAAGGAAATAGATGTCTGAATCAAGGTTGATACAGTTACGGAGAAATTATAGGAAAAGGCACTATTTTTTACTACATTGTGGTGAATTTTAATAGATAGTGCTCCAAACTTAATGGGTTTTTTACCTTCTTGCGTAAAATGATGATGTTGAACTTAGTAGTGGAGAATTCTGGCATGTGCAATAAGTTGAACCTTAATCCTCTGAATGTAGTTTGAGATCAATATGGCATGAAGGGATTGCTTAGTGTAGATATCTGGGAATTCTTTCTTGTATTCATAGCACTCCAGATTATTTAAGTGAATAATACAATTTTGTTCTAAGCTTTTAAGATTTTCAGTTCTTCCTATGGTCAAAAACTAGGGCGTGTTTACATAGGAAAAATATATTCAAATAAATTCTGGGAATTTATATCATTCTAGTTATACTCGTTTAGCATAATGCTTGAACATGTATGAAATACACTGTATTCAAATGGGAGAGTGAGATGGATAGAATAACGTGTGTTGAATGTCCCAGTACAACTATATTTTTTCTCTGCCCAGATAGACACTACATGAAGTTTTTCCTATCTTCTATCTGTAGTCACTTTCCGCCTCAAATTTAAGATGTTGAACTGTATGAACTGCAAATACTCAGAGGAGAATTTTCTTCTTTATGGTGCAGCTAGAAAAAAAAATCTAAAATTATTTTGAAGTGTCTTTCATACACTGTTCTTCAGTGTATTTTTATTTTTTAAAAAAAGTTATACTGATTGAATTAGATTGAAAATGTTGGATTGTAAAATAAGATAGTTTCATGGTCAGAATTTTAATTTAAAAATTAAATTGATTCATCTGCTCATAGTTTGCTTCTGGCATGGGCAAATGCATGTAGGGTTAGCCCTTGTCCAGATTAATAATACTGTTTTTTACTTCTCAGTTCTTGCATACCTGGTTGTGCTCTGAATAAGTACAGATTTGTTCTTGTGCACTACATAGTCTGACATAAAAGTTGAGACATTTTTTCCCTCTCCATAAAAATTATAATTCAGTTGGTTGCAAAGTCCACTTCTCCTCCTTCTTGGTGAAAGTAGGTGAAATTATAAAATAATTCCTTTGAAAATTCAACTCCATTGGGACTTACTTCCAGGAAAAGCAGTTAGTAAAACCCTTTTTGTGTTAAGCCACAAGAGGACCTAACTCAACAAAAATAAGTTGGCAGTTCATTGCTATCAGTATGACTTCATAATCCAACTGCTGAATGAGGCAATAGGGTTTTTTTCAGTCAGACTTGCTTTTTTACACTGAATTGTTGTTTAAATTTCTAGGGTTCTGCTGCTCGAATGGACCATGAGACAGCTGGTGTTATGAGCTCTAGTAATAATTACTCTGTTCCTCGCAGACTGACAAGTCATCTGGGTACCAAGGTAACCGAAGATTACAAACCACAGGTCGCTAATACTACATTTTTACTAATACAATAACCTCATTGTTTCTACCAATATTACTAATACTAGCTGAACAGTCTGTCCGCACGTAATTTTATAGAGTTGAAGTTTTAGAATATTTTTTCAAGTTGTAAGATACATGTACAATAATAATTTTGTATTACTTGTTGATAATCAGTTAAAGAGTTGTTACAGCAAGGAAAAAAATAGTTAGAATTTACTAGAATATCTTAAAAGCTTGTGATGCTGATTTATAATCCATAGTGAAAATTAAACCATTCATGAGCAGTTCTTGGAGTACTTTTCCAGGGTTCAAATCCACAAAAGAGGTGCAATTGCAAAGAAATCAAATAGGGAGGGGGGGTAATCGTGTAAACCCTTCACAGTGATAAATGCCTGTTCACTGAAGACTGTGCTTGAAGTGTATCTGTGACATAAAAAGGGAGGGGATGAAAAGGGCAAATCTGTAACAGAAAACTAAGCTCTTGAACAACAGGGGTTTATACTACCTCTGAAATCATCAGTGGTATAGAAACTATTGGTCTTGTGCTGCCATAGTCTTCTGGGAAGCAAGGCCTATTAGCTTGATACAGTATTCATTACTTCGGGTGTTATAACAGTGTTATATAATTGTAATTTTGGTCCTGC
Source organism: Heliangelus exortis (assembly GCF_036169615.1). NCBI lineage: Eukaryota > Metazoa > Chordata > Aves > Apodiformes > Trochilidae > Heliangelus > Heliangelus exortis. The sequence continues at coordinate 25,997,282 of NC_092454.1, read as the reverse complement.
ACTGTATGCCAAGCAGAGGTAACATGGTCATGCTAGTTTTCACTGCATATTGTCAAATTCCTAAAATCTGCAAACAGTAGCAGGGATAGGGACAGAGGTTGGACTGAATGTGATATGGAGTAGGAAAAGCTTAGTACTAATACCTAAGAAGAGTGGAAAGCAGTAAGATTTTAAAGAGGGAAGTGCATTTACAGATGCGGACAGATGTGTTGGTGGGCAATGTGTGCATACAGAGAGACAAGTATTTTTTGTAGTTTTTCTTATGCTATATTTACCACACCCTTTGATGGCTTCTTCAGCTTTATTCTCTGACAAAAACTTTGGCTTTCAAATCCAAGTAACACAGGATTAAAGCTGCCATTTGAAATCCTCATCAAGAGGCATGCATAAATCAGATTAAATTCACTCTACTTTAAGAATCCAAGTAGTTTGTTTTAATACTGTGTTTGATTTTTCCCAGACCAAGAAGACAGGATCTCCAAACTGGGATGCTAGGCTGTCATAAAATTGGCTCCAAGACTATTTCAGTGGATTTTGCATGTTACCGTACTTTTAAACAGATTCTAAGATTTTTATTGCTTCAGTAATCCTGTAGTATTTTGAGAAGTACATATTCATGAACTTGCTGCTCAGTCTACCCACTACTATTCATTTTCTTTCATAATTTGGTACTTGCGTTCATCTTCAGACATACTTGAATTGCTTTTGAAGAAACTAACTAAAATCATTCATTGGTCTGGTGAACAGTGAAAATACCTAATTATTAGCAGAAAACTTTGTCTTACAAGTCTCATTTCTTCCCTAATTGTTACATTCTAAAACAATACATATGTTGCTACTTCACAATTCCCATTGACAGTTTCTTTTATTGTGGTTTGATTTTGAATGTTCCTCTTTATCTTGGGTTTAGGAGTTTGGAGCTTCTAGATAGTATCTTAAATCATCCTGTCATTCGACTGAAAGCTCTAGAAGAACTAAATTTATTTCTTGATCTAGAGCTATACTTGAAGAAAACAGAATGGGAAAGATAAACCAAATACTGTGTTCGTGATTATATTACATGGCAGCCAAGCAAATCCCTCAAATTGCTGTTTTTAGTGAGAAATTTGGTTACTCCAAGTTAAATATGTAGTGCTGCGTTTCCGTGACTTAATTTGACAAATGCCTAGTATTTTATATGTATTAAAGGAGCATATTTTTTTTTGCTTTACTGGTTTTATGCCTGCAAGCTTGAAAAAGTGTTAATTTAACTCTTCAGTTTTGCATTTGCTGTAAGTAATCTGGTCCATGTGCAAGTCAATATTAACAAGAATAGCTGAAATAGTTTTAAAGAAAAACGTTAAAATACAGGAATGTCAGCTTTTCTTAGGATAATGCAAACTAAAAATACATAATATAATCATTCCTACTCTTTGCCTAGAGTAGTTGTATTTAATACAACATAACAAATAGTTTTTCACTGAAGAAGATCTCTTAATATGAAAATGTGATTCAGACAGAACAGTAAAAGTCAGACTCTAAAATATATTTCAGATTTCTCAAAGTGAAACACTTTCATTATATTCATTTCATCTTTGTGTATAATGGAAATTTAGAAGGTTTTACTTTTGGTCTTTTTGGTGGATGAATACAGTTATGTGCAGCTGTCACCCACTTCCTCCAGCCATTTAACCACTAAGTAAAATCTATTAAGATTTTGAAGGCTGAAGTATAAATAGTACTTAATTGTTTCTAAGCAGCACGCATTTTGTGCCATTAGGTTTCTTTGCTCGTTTGTGCCATTCTAATTTCATTTTAATTTAGTTTAATGTGTATTTTTTAAATGTAACTGTATTTTTAAAATCATTTGACCTGCAGGTGGAAATGGTGTATTCATTGTTATCAATGCTTGGTACTCATGATAAAGATGACATGTCAAGAACATTGCTAGCAATGTCTAGCTCCCAAGACAGCTGCATAGCCATGCGTCAGTCTGGGTGTCTTCCTCTCCTCATCCAGCTTTTACATGGCAACGATAAAGACTCTGTCTTGTTAGGAAACTCTCGTGGTAGTAAAGAGGCCCGTGCCAGAGCCAGTGCAGCACTGCATAACATCATTCACTCCCAGCCTGATGATAAGCGAGGCAGACGGGAAATCCGTGTGCTTCACCTCTTGGAGCAGATCCGTGCTTACTGTGAAACGTGTTGGGAATGGCAGGAAGCACATGAACAAGGCATGGACCAAGATAAAAACCCAAGTAAGTTCTGCAAGTTGTATTAAAAAAACGTTTCAGTGATATCTCGAAAATGGTGAATTTACAGAAAGTTGAGTTTACGGACTTGTTGCATGTCTGTGAGTTTTTTCTTTGTGTATATGTGTGTGTGTGTGTGTGTGTGTGTTTGTGTGATTATGCTGGGTTTTTTAAGCTGAGATAGCATTGGGAAATAGTACCTATTACAGATATGATGACATATTTATAAACTTGTTGTTTAAATTGTAGACCTTGGTGTGCATTCCAGATAATAATTCTAGTGTTTTATACTTATAATCTCTAAGATAACTAGGTACTCATTCTGTTTTAAATTTTCATGGATAAAAAAATGTATCTACACAAACAATGGCAGATAGCTTTTCGTGCAGATGTAGTCAGGAGTTAGCACATTCCATTGAGGGGATGGACAGAGGACAAAATAAATAATATCTACTTATTCCATTTAATATGAACCATTATTTTTTAAAGTTTTATGTAAGAAACATTTCATATTAAAATACAAAAGGAGTTACAGCGTAAGTGAATAGGAGTTTTCTCAAACAACAGAAAAAAATTGAACCCTCTGAACTGCTTAGCTGCTTATCTATATTGAAGACATTTTGTAAATACAGGCTGTAGGTGTCTGTGACAGATGTACTACTAAAGTCAGTGGGCTTTTGGTGTTTAACTCAAGAGCCATGTAGCAGTACTGGAGCTCTGAACAAGATGTACCATTTGTGCCTTAGCTAGAATCTAACTCACAGAAATATGAACTTTAAAGCTCATAAGTTTATAAGGACATACAAAGGACTATCAAGCTTATAAGGACATAACACCCATAAAAACAGCTTCACGGTAGGTGGCATATTATTTCATGCCACCAGTGTATTTAACCTTATTGATTTGTTAATTTTGTTAATTTGATTTTGTTAATTTTTTTTTGTTAATTTTATTTAGTAATGAGATAATTATTTTTTTCAGACGTCTTATTTCTTAATGTGTACATTCAGGATTCTCTCTAATTTCTTTCTCAGGATCAAATACATTTCTAGAACATGGATTTGTTACTAGCACTCCTAAGTGCTACTTGTCTATTCCCAGATTACTGGGGCGGTACAAACCCTAAACAAAACAACAATTTGCATATTTTATGATTAGGTTTGCTTTGGAAAATTTATAGTCTAGACAGAGTCACCTAGGACATACTAACTTTTTCCTTTTTCTGGATCAGTGCCTGCTGCAGTGGATCATCAGATCTGTCCTGCAGTGTGTGTTTTGATGAAGCTTTCATTTGATGAAGAACACAGACACGCAATGAATGAGCTTGGTAAGACTAATAAAATGTATTTTTTCCTTTGAGAAGCTTGCTGGAAAGGCTGAGACTTCTTCTGCACTTCACTGCTAATGTGGCTTTTTGTACTACCAGGTTATACAGACCATCAGTTCATTTGTGTCAGTTGTTCTTTTAGTGATGTATGGAGTTTAAATTACTTTGACCATTTCCGTGTGGATAAATTATTATGTCAGTTACTCTTTTTTTCTGGCATGAATTGTGTATTTTTGGAAGAGTCGTATTATTATGGGAATATGTGCAATTTTAGAAGTATTGGACTTAAAACAGAAACTGCTTTCAGGGTGGTATTTTTTTGTTGTTGTTCTGTTGGTATTTTTTTATCCTGAGTTGGTTCCAGATTAATAGCCTGAATTTTTTTATTCCATGCTCAGTAAATTACATGCGTACAAGTTTCCTTACTTTGCCAGTTCTCATTATCAATGAAAATATTCTATGTATTTTTCTCATAAAATAGCATTCAGTGATAATAATTCAGTAATTTTCAGATTTACTGGATAGCTTTTTATGTGACTGGTTCAGGTTCTTCAGTCAGACAGGATTTTGGCTGTGTGGAATTAAAAGATGTGTGCTTCTATCTCATAATTCCTCCAGTTCCCATTTTCTCCTGAAATCTCAGTGTTATGCTGTCAGAACTTTCAGCTACTATTAAGCAAGCATTCAAGACCGAGTCAGTATTTTAAAATATATTTACCTTTCTGAGCCTCCTGTTTCCCAGATGTCTGGGATTTGTTCTGTACATAAAAATGCAAGTTGCTCCTTTGTATCTATGTCTTACAACATTAGAGTAAAGACACTTATTTTCTTGGGTTTTGTTTGTTTCTTTGTTTTTAAAAGGAGGTTTGCAGGCCATTGCTGAACTTCTGCAAGTGGATTGTGAAATGTATGGGCTTACAAATGATCATTATAGTGTTACCTTAAGGAGGTATGCTGGAATGGCTCTGACAAACTTGACTTTTGGAGATGTGGCAAACAAGGTGAGTGTAGAATATTAAACATATAGTAATTTCAGTTCATACCTATGTTTGAATTGTAGCTCTCAAGACAGGTGATCAAAATTTCCAGGACAGGATATGGAGTTAGTCCTCAAGACAGTTCAGAATACCTCTGTCATTCCATACTTCTGACAGAGAACACCACAGACTGAATGTGGTATCATTCAACTTACTGTCAGCTCTCTTATTAATAAATTAGATCACTTAATTTGTCTCTGAAAGTAAGAATTTTATCTATTGGCATATTTTTTAAATGAGCATTAGATTGGTAAAGCATATAATGATTATGGAGCAATGACTGTGGATAGTGACTGAACTTTCTGAGGATGTTGTATTGAAACTGCTAATGGAACTAAATTTTGGAAGTTGTCAGTTGTTTAACTATGGTATTACTGTCTGATGAAATTTTGCAAACTTCTTCAGGCTGAAGCTAGTTTTTAAATATTTGGAGCATATCTGGCTCATAATGGGGGCAACTTCAGATTATTATAAAAAAATTAGGTTCCTGAATTTCTGACAAGGACCTTGCTTTCAAAAGATGAAAAATTTCAATTATTTGTCTCTCCATAGTTTGTCCAGCCATGGATCTTAACTTAATAGTAGTTGTAAACCAAATATTTGTTGTTGCCAACATATTTACTAAGCTTTTATTGAACTTCACATAATAAATATCTTAAAAAACATTATGCAGAAGCAAGCCACCTAGCCTGTGTTTAACACTATTCATTTTCATTTTTCTTCTAATTCCTAACAGGCTACATTATGTTCTATGAAGGGCTGCATGAGAGCTCTTGTAGCCCAACTGAAATCTGAAAGTGAAGACCTACAGCAGGTAACATCCTTTTGAAATTAAATAATTCTTTAGCTTGAATCCCATGAATTGCATTGCATTTTATTAAAATACTGTATTTCTGCTCTCCTTACCTAACATTTACCTTTCCTACCTGACATTTACCTTCTACTAATTTGGCCTTGCCACCAATTACTTTTATGCTTGAATTCTGTCATCTTTGTGAAGTTTCTAGCATATTGTCCACAGTCAGCCTTTTCTGTTTCTAGTTAGACTCTCTCTGAAATATGCTTCATTCATCCCAGCCTGATTTTCTTTTTTATATATATATTTTTTTATTACACTCTTACACTTTAACTCACTCTTAACGATCTGATCTGGTAGTGAAGGTCCAGTTTTAATGGTAAGTTGGAGTGATCTTAGATTCTCTAGTTTACTATTGATGGTGGTAGTTGACAGGGATTACCTGGTGGGATAGTATAGTATTGTGGCTCCTCCTACAGATGCAGCCAGTAGCTGTGGGAATCATATAAGAGGAAGCTGTATTTTCAAAAGAGAATCTGTATTTAACTTCACAAGTCGTACATAACTATTGTCAATACCAGCACCTCTCAAAGAAGCTTTCTGAGTATGAAGAGAGTGTTCAGTGTGTCACTGAGTGTCTCTTCCTATGCCTCATGCTGGTTTCAACACAGGTTGAAATTAAAGTCTCTAGGAAGTGCACAGGATGATCTTGAGAGCAAAACTGCTCTTCATAGGTATGGAATTTGTTTGAAGTTATTATATATTGATAATATTTTAATTAATATATTATAAACAAACTGGAACAGCTTTTGCAAAGGAAAATCCAATTTTTCTTGCAGTTTGAGTAAACTATCAGATAAAAGAAAATATTACTTTATCTCTTAAAACACTGTTCACAAAAGAAAATTCTCCAGTAGAGGAGGACCTAGATTTTTACAACTGAGAGTGTAATTGTAATTACAACAGAGATTCTTGGGTAAACTCTCTAATTTGGTCTAATGCAGATAGTAACTATACTTAGTGTTCCTGAACTCACAGGCACGTGGGCCCTCTGAGGGATGTGGCTCCAGCCACTGGCATGTAGACCTTCATAACATGCACACACACAGGGCAAGAAGTTCCGCACTCAAGAAAAGTTAGGAGAGGGATTTAATAGTAATCTGGGACAGACTGCTCATCAGGCAATGGGCATGGCCATACAAGTGTATCATCCAGCCAGCTGCTCAGATGCACCTGCCTGCTCAGATGCCTTTCTGTCACCATAGCCCTCTACCCCACCATATCTCATGCTTTTACCTTCATTGGTATTCTGCACTCCCAGAAGGCTTTTCCCTTGGATCCCGTAAAATGTTCCACATCCTTGGGCCAGGACTTCTGGATTGACTTGCCTCAGTGCAGAAGGTGCAGAGAGAATCTCCCTTTGACTTCCTTGAATGGGCATCACACCTGGGCTGTGGTGCTCTTCAGAGAGCCCTGAGAAGAGCCCATACAGTGTGAGCTCTCTTGTGGGTGTGAGCATCACATAATCTAACAAGCTTCTGTCACTTCCTCCATGTCAGATTTGCTATTGTGTATATTTCATGAGGGATATACATGCTTACTGCAGCCTGTAAATGGATGAACTTTAATGTGTAATGATTGTCCCCACTACAGTGACAGTCTGTCTCATTCTAGCTGCCAGCAAGGACATAGGCTGAATAGCTACTCAGCTTCTATAGGTAACTATTCTGATTGTAAAAGACAGAGTGTATTTTTAAAATTCTTTTTTTTAAGTATGCACATAGAAAAGCTAGTACCTTTGATCACATTTCATACTGAAAAGTTAAAGCAGTCTAGTAGGCAACACAAGAAAAAAGCAGATTTTAGCCAATTACATTTCAGTAGCTGAACATGACCACTGTTATTAATCCATAGCATTCGAGCATTCCAGGAGGAAAGTCTGTTAAGCCTGCTAAAGAAGTAGCTATATTGACATTCATTATTTTTCTTTCATGCTTTTCAGGTCATTGCAAGTGTGTTAAGGAACTTGTCCTGGCGAGCAGACGTAAACAGTAAAAAGACATTAAGAGAAGTTGGAAGTGTAAAGGCACTGATGGAATGTGCTTTAGAAGTTAAGAAGGTATCCTGTATAACTGATTGAGATAAATTTTGGAGAGAATGCATTTAGTTTACACAAAACATAAATACTGTTGTCCTGTTTGATAAAAGCAGTTGGTCAGATATTTGGGGTGGTTTGAGTAACTTGATTTGAAGAAAAAAATTGCTTTGAGTTAACATAGGAGCAGACCACAATGTAGCAGTGACATCTGTAAACTGCTTGTATTTCTGTAATTTTATTTATGAGGGTACACAGCTTTTGCTCTTCAGTTTTATGAGATGTGCTGTTGAAATACCTGTTTTCAAATAATTTTGCAATTTAATTAAACCTCTTTAGAGATAGCGAACTGCTATTTCTATCATTTTCTAGATATATTTATATATTTTTGGTATCTAAACAAGGTTATGTTCCATCTCAGAATCTTGTGGCAGCTAGACTTGAAGCCATTTTTATCATCTGGCAGCTAACAGATATTGTTGCACATATTTCTGAAAACTCTGGAGCAAGCAATACTAAACCCATAGCTGAAGAAAGGAGAGAAGTGAACAAAAGTATTTATGTGTGCACTGCTGCCTGCAGTTGCTTCCCAGTCCAGGAAGCAGAAATTGGAACATACATAACTCCTTGAAACTAATTCACATATTTTTCAGAACTTGTGATCAATAGTTGAAAACTTCTCTAACTGTTAATGTTGCTGTTTTTCTAGGAATCCACTCTAAAAAGTGTTCTGAGTGCCTTATGGAATTTGTCAGCACACTGTACTGAGAACAAAGCCGATATATGTGCAGTTGATGGTGCTCTTGCATTTCTAGTTGGCACACTGACATACCGGAGCCAAACAAACACTTTAGCCATCATAGAAAGTGGAGGAGGAATATTAAGGAATGTTTCTAGCTTAATAGCTACTAATGAGGACCATAGGTGGGTATGCTTTTTCCGAAAATCTTTAGCAATTCCACCTTTATATTTTGTTGACTGTTTCTATGGCTGGGTCTTCAAATGAATGCATGTATTAAGTATAGTAATTAAGTACAGTTAATTTTTAATGCATTTAATAAGGCAAGTATTTTCACTCGCATAACAGGAATATGCAAACAGGTAATATCTGCTGCTTGTAGAGGATGAACTGTACTAGAAGCTAGCTATTCATATTTGTAATAGGATTTTATTAGCATTTAGGTGAAAGCTAGAAGTAACACGAGAGCAGCTCTCCAGTGAAAAATTATTATTATCCTTCCTAAGTGTAAAACTTTCCTCTGCTATGATAGGTTTTTGTTTAGCTTTGCCTGTTATCCTTTTAAAGTGCTACTTACTGATGTTTGTTTTCAATTACTCAACACCAGGCAAATCTTGCGAGAGAACAGCTGCTTGCAGACCTTGTTGCAACACTTGAAGTCACACAGTTTGACAATAGTCAGTAATGCATGTGGGACTCTGTGGAATCTTTCTGCACGAAATGCAAAGGATCAGGAGGCACTCTGGGACATGGGAGCAGTCAGCATGCTGAAAAACCTTATTCATTCAAAACACAAAATGATAGCCATGGGTAGTGCTGCAGCTCTAAGAAACCTCATGGCAAACAGGCCAGCGAAATATAAGGATGCCAACATTATGTCTCCAGGGTCAAGCTTACCATCTCTTCATGTCAGAAAACAAAAGGCACTGGAAGCAGAATTGGATGCTCAGCATTTATCAGAGACTTTTGACAACATTGATAATTTAAGCCCGAAAGCATCTCACCGTAATAAGCAGAGACATAAGCAAAATATATACAGTGAGTATGTCTTGGACTCCAGTCGGCAGGATGATGGTATATGCAGATCAGAGAGTTTTAATGCTGGTAATGTGACTGTACTTTCACCGTATTTAAATACTGCAGTATTACCTGGCTCCTCTTCTTCCAGTAGAGGAAACACAGAAAATTCTCGATCTGAGAAAGACAGAAGTCTTGATAGAGATCGAGCAGTAGGTTTAAATACCTATCATCCAGCTGCAGAGAATACTGGGAACTCCTCTAAGAGAATAGGAATGCAGATTGCCAAAGCCGTGGAAGATGTTACAAGTGTGCATGCTCCCCAAGAAGACAGAAGTTCTGGTTCCAGTTCTGAGGTGCACTGTTTAACAGAAGACAGAAGTGCCCTGAGGAGAACAGCCACTGGCCATGCTCACACAAACACCTACTTTCCTAAATCTGAGAATTCGAACAGGACATGTCCTGCGCCTTACGCAAAAATGGAATACAAGAGAGCTTCAAATGATAGCTTGAACAGTGTCAGCAGCAGTGATGGCTATGGCAAAAGAGGCCAAATGAAACCTTCCATTGAATCTTACTCCGAAGATGATGAAAGTAAATTTTGTAGTTATGGTCAATACCCAGCTGACCTGGCACATAAAATTCATAGTGCAAACCATATGGATGACAATGATGGAGAGCTAGACACTCCTATTAATTATAGTCTTAAGTACTCCGACGAACAGTTGAATTCTGGAAGGCAAAGTCCCTCTCAGAGTGAAAGATGGGCAAGGCCTAAGCATGTAGTAGATGATGAAATGAAACAAAATGAACAAAGGCAGTCAAGGAGCCAAAATGCAGCCTACCCTGTGTTCACTGAAAGTGGAAATGATAAACACGTGAAATATCAGCCACCTTTCGGACAGCAAGAGTGTGTTTCTTCTTTTAGATCAAGAGGGTCCAGTGGTTCAGATCAGAACAGAGTAGGCTCAGCTCTTGGAATAAATCAGAAAGTAAACCAGTCATTGTGCCAGGTCGATGATTATCATGATGATAAGCCAACTAACTATAGTGAACGCTACTCTGAGGAGGAACAACATGAAGAAGAAGAAAGACCAACTAATTATAGCATGAAGTACAATGAAGAGGAACATCATGTTGATCAGCCTATTGATTATAGTTTAAAATACTCCACAGAAGTTCCTCCTTCTTCTCAGAAGCCATCTTTTAATTTTCCAAAGCCGCCTGCAGTACAGAGCACTAAAACTGAACATATTTCCTCAACCAGTGGGAGCACACCAGCCCCTTCAGCTGGTTCAAAGAGACAGAATCAGCTTCACCCAAACTCAGCACAGAGCAGAGGTGGTCATGCGCAAAAGACTGCCTCCTGTAAAACTCCCTCTATTAACCAGGAAACTATACAAACGTACTGTGTGGAAGACACTCCAATATGTTTTTCAAGGTGTAGTTCTTTGTCATCTTTGTCATCAGCTGAAGATGAAATAGGGCGTGATCAATCTGCACGTGTGACAGAACCTAGTAACACACTACAGATAGCAGAACTAAAGGAAAACAGTGGGGCTTTGTCTACTGAAGGTGCAGTAAGTGAAATCACAACTACATCACAGCACATCAGAACAAAACCTAGTAGACTTCAGAATTCTAGTTTGTCTCCTTCTGATTCCTCCAGACATAAAGCTGTGGAATTTTCCTCAGGTGCCAAATCTCCCTCCAAGAGTGGTGCGCAGACTCCTAAGAGCCCACCAGAACATTACGTACAGGAAACACCCCTCATGTTCAGCAGATGTACTTCCGTAAGTTCCCTGGATAGTTTTGAAAGCCGTTCAATTGCTAGTTCAGTTCAAAGTGAACCTTGCAGTGGAATGGTAAGTGGCATTATAAGTCCCAGTGACCTTCCAGACAGCCCTGGACAAACAATGCCTCCCAGCAGAAGTAAAACACCACCCCCTGCTCAAGGAGTTCAAGCAAAAAGAGATGTAGCTAAAGGTAAAGTACCTAGTGCAGAGAAGAGAGAGTCTGGCCCGAGGCAGGCAGCTGTAAATGCAGCTGTTCAGAGAGTTCAGGTACTGCCAGATGCTGATACACTATTACATTTTGCCACAGAAAGCACACCAGATGGGTTTTCTTGCTCTTCTAGCCTGAGTGCTCTGAGTCTTGATGAGCCATTTATACAGAAGGATGTAGAGCTAAGAATAATGCCTCCGGTTCATGAAAATGAACACGGAAATGAAGCAGAACCTGAACAGTCAGATGAGGAAAAGAATAACCAAGAGAAAAAAGCAGAGAAGCCTACTGAAGCAGAAAAAGACATTCTGGATGATTCTGATGATGATGATGATATTGAAATACTGGAAGCATGTATTATTTCTGCAATGCCAACGAAGTCTTCACGTAAAGCCAAAAAGCCTTCTCAACCACCTGCTCCAAAAATACCTCCGCCTGTAGCCAGGAAGCCCAGCCAGTTGCCAGTTTACAAACTTTTGCCTTCACAAAGCAGAGTGCAATCCCAAAAGCATGTCAGTTTTACATCAGCAGATGATATGCCACGGGTATATTGTGTTGAGGGTACACCAATAAATTTTTCAACAGCTACATCTCTGAGTGATCTCACAATAGAATCACCCCCGAGTGAGTTAGCCAATGTAGAAAGTGTGGGTACAGGAGCAGGGTCAGGGGAATTTGAGAAGCGAGACACAATTCCTACAGAAGGTAGAAGTAGTGATGACTGTCAGAGAGCCAAAAGTTCAACTGTGACTCCCCCAGGTCTGGATGATGACAAAACAGAAGAGGGTGATATTCTGGCTGAGTGCATTAACTCAGCTATGCCAAAAGGGAAAAGTCACAAACCATTCAGGGTGAAGAAGATAATGGATCAAATTCAACAAGCATCTTCATCTCTAAATAGTAAAAACCAACCAGAAGGTGAGAAAAAGAAGCCAACATCACCAGTAAAGCCTGTTCCCCAAAATAATGAATACAGAGCACGTATAAGAAAAGCCACAGAGTCTAAAAGCAGCATCAGTAATGCAAGAAGCTACTCAGAGAACAGAGATGCAAAGAAACAGAATCTTAAAAATAATTCAAGAGATTTTAATGAAAAACTGCCAAACAATGAAGAGCGTGTAAGAGGAACCTTTGCGTTTGATTCCCCTCATCACTACACACCTATTGAGGGAACTCCTTATTGTTTTTCACGGAATGATTCCCTAAGTTCTTTAGATTTCGACGATGATGATGTTGACCTTTCAAGGGAGAAAGCAGAATTAAGGAAAGGAAAAGAGGCAAAGGACACAGAAGCTAAGGACAGCACTAATCCTGAACAGTCTTCAAACCAGCAACCAAGTAACAGGACACAAGTTTGTCAGAAACAATCAACAGGCAGAAGCCAGCCTAAAACTTTGTCTCAGTCAACTAAGGATATTCCAGACAGAGGAGCAGCACCTGATGAGAAAATGCAGAATTTTGCTATTGAAAACACACCTGTTTGTTTTTCTCGCAATTCATCTCTTAGTTCCCTAAGTGATATTGATCAAGAAAACAATAATAACAAAGAAGGGGAACCTGCAAAACATACTGAAGCTCCCGATTCACAGGTGGAATCAACCAGACCACAGACTTCTGGTTATGCACCTAAATCATTTCATGTAGAAGATACTCCTGTATGTTTCTCCAGAAACAGCTCTTTGAGTTCTCTTAGTATTGACTCAGAAGATGATCTTTTGCAGGAATGCATTAGTTCTGCTATGCCTAAAAACAGAAGACCTTCAAGGATAAAGAGTGAAAGTGAAAAAAATAGTTCTAGAAATACAGGTGGTATATTGGCAGAAGATTTAACACTGGATTTGAGAGAGATCCAGAGGCCTGATTCGGAACATGGTTTCTCCCCTGACTCAGAGAACTTTGATTGGAAAGCTATACAAGAAGGTGCAAATTCTATAGTTAGTAGCTTGCATCAAGCTGCGGCTGCTGCGTCGCTGTCTAGACAAGCTTCATCAGACTCTGATTCTATCCTTTCATTAAAATCTGGGATTTCTCTAGGGTCACCATTTCATCTTACCCCAGACCAAGAAGAAAAACCTTTCACTAGTAATAAAGGTCCAAGAATTCTTAAGCCTGGAGAGAAGAGTACACTGGAGTCTAAAAAAGTAGAATCTGAAAGTAGGGGAATCAAAGGAGGGAAGAAAGTATATAAAAGTATAATTACAGGAAAAGCTCGCTCCAGTTCAGAAGTTTCAGGCCAGTTGAAGCAATCACAACAGACCAGCGTGCCTTCAATTTCACGTGGTAGGACAATGATCCATATTCCAGGAGTTCGAAACAGTTCCTCAAGTACTAGTCCAGTTTCCAAAAAAGGTCCCCCACTCAAAAACACAAACTCCAAGAGTCCCAGTGAAGGCCAAAGTTTGACTAGTTCTCCAAGAGGAGTCAAGTCATCAGTGAAACCTGAGCCATCTCCTGTAACTAGGCAACCATCAGGGTTGAACCAGAGTGGATCAAGTAAAGGACCCTCTAGGTCAGGCTCTAGAGACTCTACTCCTTCTAGACCTCAACAGCAGCCATTAAGTAGGCCTCTGCAGTCTCCTGGAAGAAACTCAATTTCCCCAGGAAGAAATGGTATAAGTCCTCCCAACAAATTGTCTCAGTTGCCAAGGACATCCTCTCCTAGCACAGCTTCAACTAAATCTTCAAGTTCTGGCAGAATGTCATATACATCACCAGGTAGGCAGATGAGCCAGCAAAACCTTACAAAGCAAACCGCCTTACCTAAGAGTAGCAGTAGCATTCCACGAAGTGAGTCTGCTTCAAAAGGGTTAAACCAAGCTGTTAGCAGTGGTGGATCAAACAAAAAGACTGACCTATCCAGAATGTCATCCACAAAATCCAGTGGTAGTGAATCTGATAGATCTGAGAGACCTGTTCTTGTTCGTCAGTCAACTTTTATTAAAGAAGCTCCAAGCCCAACTCTAAGACGGAAATTAGAAGAGTCAGCTTCATTTGAATCTCTGTCTCCTTCCAGGCCAGATTCTCCCACAAGGTCTCAATTACAGACCCCAGTTTTGAGTCCATCTCTTCCTGATATGTCTTTATCCACTCACGCAACTGCCCAGACTGGTGGTTGGCGAAAATTACCCCCTAATCTGAGCCCTTCTGTTGAATATGATGGGAGACCATCAAAACGTCACGATATAGCTCGTTCCCATTCTGAGAGTCCATCTAGGTTGCTGATCAATAGATCAGGAACATGGAAGCGTGAGCACAGTAAGCATTCCTCATCACTTCCTCGTGTAAGCACTTGGCGAAGAACTGGCAGTTCCTCCTCAATTTTGTCAGCTTCTTCAGAATCCAGTGAAAAGGCAAAAAGTGAAGATGAAAAGCAACATGGAAGTTCTCTTTCTGGACAGAAGCAAAGTAAAGAAATCCAAGCACCAGCAAAAGGTACTTGGAGGAAAATAAAAGAAAATGAAATTCCTCAGATAATGAGTGATCCTCAACATTCTTCCTCAGGTGCCACAAATGGCTCTGATTCCAAAACTCTCATCTATCAGATGGCACCAGCTGTCTCTAAGACAGAGGATGTGTGGGTAAGGATAGAGGACTGCCCAATTAACAATCCTCGATCTGGAAGGTCTCCAACTGGAAATACTCCCCCTGTTATTGACAGTGTTTCAGAGAAAGGGGCTGTGAATGGTAAAGAAGCTAAAGAAATTCAAGAGAAACAAACCACAGGGAATGGAGGCGTTCCTGTTCGTACCACAGGTTTAGAAAACCGTCTGAACTCTTTCTTTCAGATAGACAGTCCAGACAAGAAAGGCACTGAAGCAAAGCCTCTGCAGAATAATCCTGTTCCTGCACCAGAAAATAATGAAAGTACTCTAAGTGAGCGTACACCATTCAGTTCCAGTAGCTCAAGCAAGCATAGTTCCCCCATTGGTGCTGTTGCAGCAAGAGTGACTCCCTTCAACTACAATCCAAGCCGCAGGAAGAGCAGTGTAGACAATAGTTCTGCTCGGCCATCGCAGATACCAACACCAGTAAATAACAGCACGAAGAAACGTGACTCCAAGTCTGAAAATCCAGACTCCAGTGGAACTCAGAGTCCTAAACGTCACTCTGGCTCCTACCTGGTAACTTCTGTTTAAGTGCAACAACAAATAAATAAAACTGATGTATTATATACAGCAGCTACTTAGAAAATTTTGTTTCAAATGAAACTTTAAAACATTGGGGATTGAATTTTTTTGTTGTTTTTATTTGTTGTAAATAGGTTTGATTCTTGTTAGAGTGTCCTTGTTCTGGAAGCCATATTTGATAGTATACTTCGTCTTCACTGGTAATACTTTGAAAGAATACCTGATTTACAGTTTGGAATAAAATTGCTAACACCAAGTATATTTGTAAATTATGTCTAACATGTATTTAATTAGCATCCCACCCCATAATCCTTTAAATATTGCTTGTTGTTGGAATCATAGAACACTGAAGATAGAGGTTATACAGTGGCATTGCTTTATCAATAATTTCTAAATTACAGACTGACTAAACTACATCAGGGAAGAATTGGTATTATTTATGCAAAAAAGTACACTCAGTTTTAGTATCTGTGAGTCCATCTCTCCTAATAATCAGGTGGCTGTGAAATTCACAGTAATATGGTTTCTGCTGAACAAGCTTTCCCAGCCTGCTTTTCTGCATGAATGGAACTGATGGTTCATTTTCTGAAGTAATGATTAACATTTCCGTGGTCACATAATGTGCATAGATAGTTATGGTGTAACAATTTACACTTTTCTTTGTGCTCTGAAAAAAAAAAAAAAAGAAAAAGAAAAAAAGAAAAAAAAAAAAAAAAAAAAAGGCAAAACTGTGTAACTGTACAACCTTGAACAAAATTATTATTATTTTACCTGAATTAGATTTTATCTTAAAGTAGGTAGAATTTTTTTGCTATGCTGTAACTTGTTGTATATTCTGGTATTTGAGGTGCGATGGCTGCTCTTTTATTATTGAGATGTGGGGGATGTCTCAACAGAGACGAAAAAGAACATTTCAGAATAAATTATTACTATATGTAAACTGTGTGTGTTACTTCTGCATTACATAAAAATACAGTAATTTATTTTCAGATGCCACTATATAATGTGTTGTATAATGCACTTAAGGCCTGATCCAGCAGAATCTTGCACCTCCAATATTAGTTGTTATCCCTGATAAATGGCCATTGTAGGATGCTTATAACAGTTGCAGGATCAGGCCCTAGGTCTTCTGTAATATATCTGTAATTCAGACAGTTTCACACATCTCAGGTCCATAACATGGCTAAAGGCAGGGTACTTCGGTAGCCAAGCACTATAATTGTTTTCATGGTTGCAAGCCTGAAATAATAACTGTATTGATAAAAATAATTGTTGTAAAACAAAAGATTTTTTTCAATTGGGTGAAGTAATGCAGAATATGAAATGCTGACTGCAAGATGAAATTTTAATGCTACTTGAAAACTTTATGGTTTTTTGTTTTTTTGTTGTTTTTTTTTTATATTATGAAGGGGAATATGTTATAAGAATCCTGTGGCAGCGAGAACTTTGTTACAGTAGAAGAACAATTTTTTATGCAATCTAGGACATTTGCTGCCTCTAACCTTCTTGGCGTGAAGATGGTTTGTGCTAGAACAATGTCCAAAAGACAGATTTGTGCTTTAAAACTGTGAAAAGAATACGGTTTGAGATGAGAATTGGTTTAAAGCAGGAAAAACTGAAAGAACAGAACATTAACCATTCTGTGCATGATTCAACAAACCATGGAATGGTATGTCAGTCTTGTACTGGTCTATTGTAAAGTTAGCATTCTTAGTAATTGTTATTCAGGATTCAACACGGATTTCAGGAAACCCCAAAAGAGAGCAATTTACCTTTTTGGTTGCTTTAACACAGTTGCAGAGTATATCACATCTGTGGCTTTTCTACTTCATCTGATACTGAAATGAATCAGTTTTTGTCTTGAATTCACCATAAGATATGCACTGTTTATGAATAGAATTGAGGTGGAATCAGCAGACAAGTCAGTTTAGGTAAAGTTAAAAGCCAGTGCCAAAAATCCCTGTTTGGCAGAAGTGGTATCTTATATTTGCTCTTTTGTTGTTTGCTTCTTGTCATTAGGGACGTAGCATGTTTTTGTATCACCTAGTGAATCTGTTAACAGGCAGTGCCCTCATGTTAGCATTTGAAATATTTTGCATGTATATTTTCGCAAAGCTTTTAATATGAGTAGTAGTGTCCTTTTAAATATGAAACAGATCATTTGATGTGTTCAAAGTCAAAACTTCCTATTGGATTAGAATACAGAACTCTGTCCTGTATCTTCTTAGAGAGAAGATACAGGACCACTTTTCTTACAAATAATGGGATACTTTTTTTGTGCTGGGCTTTTGACTAGTAATATGAAGATATACTGTGTAATCCAGGACAGTTTTTTAACACCAGCTTTTCATCTATGTCCTTTTTATTTAATAATTTAAAGGTAATCAATAACGAAATCCTGACTGCAGTTTTATAACTGAGGGAATCAGAAGATGAGGTGAAACAATAAATAATTGTGTGTGGTATCAAACACCAGAATGTCTTTGAAAATTGTAGTGGCTTCTCTAGTCTTGGAGGTACTTCATGATCATTATAATTGGAAAGTTTTCCTTAATATACTCAAGTAACCTATATTTGTAGCAAAGACAGATAAGAGAAACTTTCCAACTATAAGGGTAGTGATACACTAAAATATACTTCCCATGGGAGTTGTTAAATTTCCATTATAGAAGTTGTAAGAAAAGTTTTATGAAACATCTCATAAGGATGCAGTATAGTATATTTCAAGTTGCCTGTGCACAGAGATGGGCTTAGGTGATCTTTTGAAATACCTTCCAGATCTGTTTCTGTGATGCTTTATCTGAAATACTTAGGATCCACTAAAAGCCTTTTAGAATATTTAAGGACATGGTGATATATGGAGTGATGGGGATACAAAGTTATATTCTAAGCTTAGCTATAAAAACAGATCCCAGAAATAACAAATGAAAAGCATCTGTAATTAGTATATTTGGTCTTGAATTTTCTTAATGATACCTAGATTCATGATAGTCAGATTTGATTTATGCTGCTAAAGATTTACTGTTGTTCTTTGTCATTTTTATGAAGTTGCTACAGCAGGTAAGAGGACATTATATCAAGGCAAAACAAAGAAAAGCAGAGAGCTAAGGAAACTAAGAGTCATTTTACTGTTCTTCTTGGATGCACTACCTTTCTTTCTACAGGTTTTGATAGAACTTCTGCGACTTACGCTCAGACCTTTAGTTGTCTTTGAATTAGGTTACCATATCCAAAACATACCAAACTTGTACTAAAAATCAGTTTAGACTGAACATACACTCATAAAGCTTATTCCAGACCAAATTATAAGCTCTGTCCTCTTAATGAAAAAAGCAGCAACATGATCTTCCCAGAAACTGTAATCAGTTCACTTCCTTAAGTGTACATTAATTTTAGTTTAATTGCAGTGTGCCACAGTTAAGGTTATTGCTCAAACTGTGAAAGCTTTTCTGACTAAATATTGCAAACGTTAAAGGGGAACCAGTCTACCTCTGTTTTTCATGTGCAGTTCTTCAGAGTATTTTCCCCTGAAAGCCTAAAGGCAATACTCAAAACTTAAGAATTGAAGGCCTTGCCAGGGTTTCCTGATAATTTTGAAATACTGTTTCGAGGAGGATTTGGTTGCAGAATACAAGTATATTATATGCTATAAACTTAAGTAAGTAACAGTATTCTTTGACGTAGGCTAGTATTTGATAGCTTTAGGAAAATAGTTGCTGTGTCTTAAGTAAAGGGTGAGGGAATGAAAAGGGACAGTTTTGGAGAATCTTTGCCATATTGTCCCGGGGATGTACTTTCTTATCTTCCAGTAATTTGCACGAGATACACAGGAGAGAACATTTTATCCACAAATTAATGTTTTATTTTGAAAGTATACCAGTAGATCGTGAAACTGCAAAACTTTTGTTTTGATAATCTGACAACTGAAATTTGATTGTTGCTTTGGAGTCCTTGCTAACTGTCTGTGCCCCCAAACCCCTTAACAGAAATTGATATTACCAGGAAGAGAGTGGTGTGTTAGCTTCTTCATTCTTAAAGATCCTAATTATTTGTAGAATCGAAGAAACAGCATACACTATTGAAGTTCTCCCTTCCATGCTTCTGGCTGCGCATCCTCTCTGTTGTCAGACCTTTCAGTGGTCATCTGCTACTTAGCAGAACTGATGGGGAAAGAAGGATTAGTGCTGTATCTTAGTATGCTGAATTTGCTCAGTGGAAAGTTCGACAAGTGCCAGCTGAGCCAGCAGGAAAGCAAATAAACAGCTAGGGCTGGTTGAAAGAAGCTTGGATAGTTTCTTTGATGGGCGCTCAGTGGGTTGGGTCAAGCCATTAGAGACAATTTGAAGGTGATGCGCCAAGTTTCAAACCTGTTCCTCATCCTTTTTGAGACAGCAAAAGCAAGTTAAAATTGGGGGGTTTGTACTCTTTAAAAATTACTCACTCTGAAGCTTCTGCCTACAGGCTCCTAGCATTTTGCATTTAAATACATTATGTTCAGTTAAATCCTTTATCCCAGAAATTGTAACTGACTTCTCAAGTATTACATCAGTAGAGTTCGTGCCTTTGGAAAAGAAATACATCTTCATTGAAAATACTGGAAGAAAAATTTTTCTACCATATGTCAACTTCTACCTGACAATTTTTAAATGTATAATATTAAATTCAGTGCAGTAAATCTTTGCAGTAAAAAAAAGATTTATTGCAACTAGTTGCTTTCTGAAGGAGGCTTGAAGAGGGAGAGAAGTTCTCCCTTCCCTAATGAAGATAGTAGTTTTTGTAGAGATGATCTGGAAAATGTTTAGGTGGACTTCTACAAGCTTTTCTAGTCTCTAGTTACTAGATGACTCCCAAGCTGTCTTTTCTTACCTAGCTTTCCTTAAATAGTATCAACAGCCACAAAAACGTTGCTAATAATCACATGCAGACTTCCACCTAAACATACCTTTGTATGTCTACTGTAATGCCTTGCAAAGTCACATCCACCTGTCTGACAGCTTTGTTCTTAATGAGATGTGTGATTTGGATGAAGCTCTGAATTAGAAGTGTCAGTTAATAAGCATGATTTCCTCCACGTGCTTGAAACTTTGAGGCCCTTCTTAATACCAAATTACCCAAACGTATTCACTCTCTGGTTGCACAGCCATCTCCTTTGCACTTTTACATTTAAGCTGAAGAGATGTCCACACTTCTTTTTTAATTTCAAGCCACATGTAGAAATATGATAACTGCTTCATAATTAACTATATGCAGAATAACACTGTATCTGTAAATGTATTTCTAGAGGATGTTACGTAGTTAAGGTTGAGTTTTTAGTCGGAATGGTAAATTAACTGGTTATGTGTTGTGCTTGGTTACATATTGGAAGTGCAAGGGACTTCGGTGTGGTGCAGAAGAGTTCAAGTGTTCTCAGCAGTAATTAATGTAGGTGTCAGTTTGTCATGCCAAGATGAATATAAAGTATGTATTAAATACGAAGGTCTTTTACTGTCAACTTCAGTTTACCAGATGTGTTTATTTTAAAACTGGGTAATGCCTCCCTAGCATAGTTTTGCTAACTACCTTTCCTAGATGATTTCCACATAGATATATTTATCCATGTCAATATATTTATGAATTTCTGCCACTTCAGGATTTCAGGAAATTACTGCAATTTGGCTGTTTCTGAAAGCATCCTTTGGTTGAGTGGCTGTAGGATTGCAACTGTAGGATATCAGAAAGGTATAGAGGGAGCTTGTTCACTCAGTGAAATGCACTTCTGTCCAGACCTCAAGCCATACATACAGTCTCTCTAATGCCCTACTTTTTTGTGGGATTTAACATGCATCAAGCTTGTGCTGGTTCTCTACAAGTAATTGAATTGTCATCCTCTAAATGTCAGATGCATTTTCCCACTTGCAAATGTTGTTTCTCTTGAAAAAACTCAGCCCACATTTATCTTTCCTTCAGTTTTGTTGTTTGCTTCTGCCTGAGCTGCATTACTGTTTATATCCTAACTCTGTAATTCTTCAACTATTCTGATGTATTTTGTTTCACAGTATACTTACTCTGAATTTAGTCTTGCTATGCATAATTTATTACTTGCAGTGTTATATAAAATTTCCTTCTGATTACACCTTGTCAGAGTGGAATTATTTTCTTGGTTACTACTGGAAGTTAGATGTCTGACTGCTGTATTAGAATATTTCATTTTAAAAAAAAAGACACATCAGCAATAATTCACAGAATATTAGAATAAATGCTAAAAAAAACCCATGCAATTTTCTTTTGGTGGTAGTCACATTTCAGATAAATAAATGAAAAATAGAAGCTTAGATGTGCAGTTCACCAGTAGAGCGCTGTGTTCTCTCCTGTGTTTCATTGTAGAACAAACTGCACAAAACAATGCAATTCAAACACAGTATAATTCCATAATCTCACTCTTACTTACAAGAGGTTCACAAGAAGGCTTATTTCATTATGACCAGCAGAGGTGCAGTTGATTCCAAGGTCTTTCTTTTTCATAAGGAACACAATCCCTGATTAGAGGCTACTAAGGGACCTAGACTGATTAATTCACAACACACACAAACATTTATGTATATATGTACATATTTTGCACCCTTATGTTCACTTCAGGCTTTGACATAATTAAAAACATTTCAATAAAAACAACAAAAAAGGCACTTGCTGAGTTACTAAAATCCTTGTTTTTCTAATTTTTCTAGTGCTCCATAGGTGAGCTTAGTTCTAACTTCAGGATTAATTAGCTGACACTTTTTTTTTTTTTTTAAGTGTTCTAGAGAAAGATGCACTTAAATCTTGACTTATACGTAAGAAAGGAAATTCCATTGTAATTTAAACTTTTTTTTTCAGAACACAAAAAAAAAAATCATTACTATCACCTGCAGTTTAAAGTCAGTAGAGAGCGTGAAAACATGATGATTTCGAGTGATTACATTTAAGACAAATTAAGGTAGTATATGCCTGAATCTGTGATTCTGTACCCTCTTCTACCAATCATCTGTACACAAAGCATATTGTTCGGGGCAGAGAGGAGAAAGTTTGGGGGACAAATCATAGCACAGAATTCCTGGTGCATCTTACCTAGATACTGGTAAGGTCTGTGATGGTACAGTCCCTTTTAAGTCTGTGAAATACTATACATATTGTGTGCTGTACTTCTAAAATCAATTTGTTTAATCAAGGCTTGGGTCTACATGACATAATCCAAAAGACTTTAGTGCTGAACAGTTACGAGTGGAAGTAGCTGTGAAAAAGCAGGAAGATAGATGTAAAAATCAAGCCATAATATGAATGGGGAGAAAACTCCAATTTTTTAGATCCTTTAAAATTATTATTCCCTGGTGTGGTGAAAGAGAGTTAGCATTTTTTTTTCTTACAGCTGAACAAGATATAGATGAACAAGATAAGATACAGATGAACAAGATAAGATATATGGCACTTTAAAAGTGTTTTAAGTAATTCAGAATTCTTACAAATAAAAATCCCCTATCCTTAGTGAAACCTATGAATTCCATACAAATACTGTACTCTTGTGTCACACACAGATGATTGATGGTCCCTTTTGATCTTACAAGCTGGCTTTACATAGATGTGACTTTACACAGCTGTCAGCTGTTCTACAGAGCCAGAGCAGAAGGCCAATGACTGGTTGTAAAACTGAGGTCTAAACTTAAAAAGAGACATAGTCCCCAAATTCGAAAGTATGAGAGGTAGGTAAAAATCCCTATTTTGCTTAGTTCTTCTGTTGCCAGCTAAGTGGGGATTTCAAGGGAATCTTATCTTGACAGTCTCCTGTACAGCTTGACAGTCTCCTGTATCTCAGTAAAATACTGTATATATTGTCTGCTGTACTTTCTAAATTAATTCATTTAAGTCAGGGCTTGGGTCTAGGTGACATAATCCTGAAGACTTTTAGCTCTGAACAGCATACAGATCAGGATGACTGTTCCAAAGACACTGTCAGCTGCTCTTGTGGTGCAGCAGCACTTACACAGTTAGGAACAAGCCTAAAGTGGCTTTTAAGAAAATCCCACGTGCCTTACAAAGGATGTTCATCTGCAACATGGCAGTGTCTCTTCAAGGCTATACAGACTATCATCATTTCCATAGGCCTCCACCACTGAGATGAGCAAACATGATGCTTCTGCAGAAAGTTGTGTAGCTGTAGGACAGGCTGAGGGAGTGCCTGTCCAAAAAAACACTTGCGTAATAAAACAGGGTTTTGGATTGTTAGAAGAACTAAGGTAGTCTATGGATATCAAATGACAACTTTGGTTGGGAAAATGAATGAATGACTGTGGATACAGTCTTTTAAAAAAAGTGGCATATACCAAGAATGTTGGGTAAAATCCAGTTTTATTTAACTAAGGGAAGGACAGCATTATTTTCTCTTTTCTATACTCTTCACACCTAGTTCACACATATATCTAGTTCACACCTGTCTTGCTACATCCACCTTAAGAGCCATATTTCATTAAGTTTGTTACTATTTTTAAAAATTGCTTTTTTTTTTTTTTTTCCCAGCCCCTGTATTTTATTTTAAAATTTATTTTGAGCCCCTGATTATAAGGATTTTGGAGAAAATCCTTCTCAGCTTGTCCCCTTCAACTTCTGTTGAACCAACCAAGATTTCACACTACATCCCCTTTCTTCTGTTTTGTTTGTATGGAGCTGTTCCAGCAATCTAGCTGAAAATAAAACTCCTGAATTACTCCACTAGTCCAATTATTATATAGGCATTTCTAGAATGTTTAGACTATGCAGTGCAATAGGTTACAGAAAGCTGAACATGTAAGCTAGGTCTGAATAAGTTGCCATCTACACACAGTACTTCCAGTAAGACACTGAGAACAGTGTTGCCTCAAACCATCCACATTTTCCTGGGCTCCCACTTCTAATTAGTGCATATGCATTTATCCCAGGTGACATCCTGTATCACAGACATTTAGACCTGTTTCACACTTATGCAGGGCTCTGGTTGCTGCGTTATTTGGGATTTGGTTTGGTTTCATTTGGTGTGTGGGTTATTTTACTATTTTTCCTCCCCAGACACCCCTAACAGTAAAAACAGCCTGACACTTGACTTGCTGCTGATAGTGTATGCACTGAAAGAATTCTCTGCTAGATACGCTTGTAGTGCAGTGCCCGTTTCTTGCCACTTCCCCTCACACAGCAATTACAGCAAATGGAGTAACTTCTCCAAGTTATACACAGCTTTCAGAGAGCAGTATCCTTGCCAGGAACTAAATGTGTTCTTTGTAATCTCAAAATTTTGCTGCGCTTACCCTCACCAACAATGACACCTTCACACTGCTGTGAAGTGTTCAGAAGGTATCAGATTTTGGCTGCTTCATCATTCAACCTCTGAGCTCAGGGACAGCCGATGTTTGGGAAGCAAATACAACTACAACGTCCCTGATAGAGCCTGCTTTGTGACTTGCTGCTGCCTCTGAAACCCTCAGGCGAGAAACACACAGAATTCAAGTTTGAAATTTACTTCTTGTGGCACTAGTACAAATGCATTGACTGTATGCCTAGTACTCAATTAAGTCATCTTACAGTGATTATGTGTATTAAATTGCCATCTCTACGCAGTGCTTCATTTTATGTATGCTAGTTTGAAGATACTGTGAGGTCTAGCACCAATAAACTAGATTGGTATGTAATCTCAGCTTCTGCGGGTTTCCCCATTTCCCCTTGTTGTGGTCAGTCACGTATGCCATATGAACCAACCTGTAACTCCACAGCCTCCATCTCCAGCAATTTAAAAATTATTTTTCCATCAGAAAAGGATGCAGAATTTTTTGTCATTGGCACAAATACTGATACAGGCTGTGTATCTTTTATTCTGTTACAGAATATTGTTTTAGAAACAAACCCATTGTCTAATACACTGGTATTACAAAGCTGCATCAATCTTAAGCAAAAAAAATAACATGCAATTGTCAGATTATACAAGCTTCAAAAAAATACACAAAATCTTTCTCAGTGTCCTGGATTAAGTGGATGGATTTAGAGCAATCTTAATAGGCAACAATGGCACTGTGGTGCTCACAAGCTGTGTTGAATGCCTTTAATGTGTCAGAGCAGTGTTTCTCAAGGGGATATCCAATGGTAGCCCATGAAGTGCCAGAAATTACAAAGCACCTGAGAAAATAAAAACAGAACAGAAAATAAAATCTAATGGGAAAAATCAGTGTGAAGAAGCAAATTTTAATATTTGTTCCTTAAGGTTAGCCTATCTTTTATTAATTTGTATATGAAGCTGTGATAATACCAAATAAATATTCCTTTGCATTTTTCCTAAGAGCATTAGATTGTTCTTAAATTTAAACTCTGCTGGATCACTGTCCTTCAGAGGGAGATTTATGTATGCATCCTTTCACTGGGTTCAAATCTGTGCATCCCAGAAGGATCATATGGTCCAATGATAAGTGTGCTCTGCATACGGTCTGCCCACACAGAGACCCCAACAAACATAATGAAATCTATTCTGCCCACAGTTTACAACGTGTGTAGTCATGGAGGATTAAATTGTGTGAATTGTTCTTGAAGTCTTCGTTAGCTTTAAGGCATTCTTATCTCCAGTCACACAGATGAGGGCCACAGCCTCGTACTTGGGAAGCACAACCCCACCACTGTGGGGTCCCATTGCCACGCAGGGGGCATGAAAGTTAAATACCTGGAGGCCAAGGCTACAAAGGCTGCTGACCTGCCCCCTTCCCTCCCTTTCCTACAACCTAAATCTGCCTTGCTGAATGCTGGTGACAACTGGTAGCATTTCAAGATTCAGCCACTCTGGCTGATAAGCAGATTGAAGCACTGGCAAGCTGGACAACAGGACAAGGACTGTCAAGGGAATGGCAGCTCTAACACTTTTTAGGTTGGTGGGGTTCTCAGAGGAAAGTCATTTAATAGACACATGAATGTGTGTACACAATGGAGATTTATAAGAAAAGCACTTGTACAGTTAATGAGATGGCAACAGTCTGTTGTAAAGGGAAAAAAAAAATAAAGTCCAAGCACTCATCTTAACTATTCCAAGTTATAATGAGCTGCACATGCAGCTCTTCCTTGGGAAAAGCACTGTGTTGCAGTGGGTCTCAGCACTCTCCCCTTCAGTATTCCATGACAAGGAGATGAATGCTTTGGTGGAGAAGAAAAAAAAATAAAAACCAAGAACATGGATAAATATTGAATAAATAAGACCTTAAGTCCTTTGTCCTGGCACATAGCTGCTGCATGAAGTTTGACTGCAGAGTGTGGCAATGCACAAAAGGTGCCCTGTGAATTTCAGTGACCAAACAGTTGAGATTGGAAGAGACCTCTGGAAGTCATCTGGTCCAACCTGTTCAAGCAGAGTCACCTACAGCCGGGTGCCCAGGACCACATCCAGATAGCTTTTGAGTATCACCAAGAACAGACTCCACCACCTCTCTGGGAAGGCTGTGCCAGTGCTCAGTCACCTTCACGGTGGAAAAGTGTTTCCTGACATTCAGAGAGAATCTCCTGTGTTTCAGCTTGCTCCCAATGGGCACCACTGAAAAGAGCCCGGCTCTTTCTTTGCGTCCTCTCTACAGTTATTAATATACAGTAATGAGATTCCCCTGAACCTTCTCTTCTTCAGACTGAACAGTCCCAGCTTTCTCAGTCTCCTCCTAGGAAAGTTGCTCCAGTATCATCATAATTTTAGTCGCCCTTTGTGGGACTCTATCCAGCATGTCCATGCCCCTCTTGTACCAAGGAGCGCTGGACTCGACACCACCAAGGTGTGGCCTCACCAGTGCTGAGCAAAGAAAAAAATCACCTTCCCTGACTTGCTAGAAACGTTCCTCCTAATGCAGCCCAGGACAGGATTTGCCTTCTTTGTCAGGAGAGCATATTGCTGGCTAAACTCGGTGTCTATGAAGACCTCCAGAGGCTTTTCTGCCAAGCTACTTTCCAGCTGAGTGACGCCTAGCCTGATCCGGGTTGCTCCTCCCCAGATGAGGGACTTTGCTGTACTTCGTAGGTTCCTTTTGGCTCATTTATGCTGCCTGTCATGGTCTTTCTGGATGGTAGCACGACTGTCTGGTGTTATCCGCTTCTCCTCAGAGTTTGGTGTCATCAGCAAACATACTGAGAGTATACGCTCTGCCGTATCATCCATATAATTAATGCTGAACAGCACTGGACCCCGCACTGACACCGGGGGTATACAGCTTGTTACTAACCTCCAACTGTGCTTGTTGACACTACCACCCTCACCTTTCATTAGTGCTTGTGACCTGTCAGAGAGGGTATCACTGATGCTCCGTCCTGCAGCCAGTAAGACGACATGGTTCACACACGCGGCGGGCACAGCTGGATGGACCTGCCAGGCCTCCTACTGTTTTCTCTTCAAATACTACCCACAGCACCGCCAGGATCAGCACCCGCCAGCACACAGCCTGATTCGCTGGTCACTGGTGATTTATGAGACACAGCAGCCGCCCGCCACTGTGCTCGCCCAGTCAGGCGGTACGGCCTATGCCCCTAGCAGCGCCTTGTACACTCACTGCTCAGTACCAGATCATTCCCGCATAGCGTTTCCAATATCGAACGAAGAGTTGGCGGCCCTTACAGTCCCGGAAACCGCCCCACTCCTTTCCCGGGCCGGGCCGGGCCGCCCCACTCCCGGCTGCCGCTCTGACTCCCCATGCCTCGACGGCGTTCGCGCCATGAAGACCACCCGCCGCCCCTCGTCCCACACGTCGCCTCTCCCTACAGGGCGGCGCCCTTTACAGACAGCCCCGCCGACCAATGGGATTCCAGGGGACCAGGGGGCGGGACTTCCCGTGCACGGGAAAGGTGTGGGGGGGGTGGCGGTAGGTTCTCCGTGGCTGCAGTCAGTATGGCGGCTGCTACCACTGCCGCGTCGCCGGCCGACAAGGAGAGGTAACATAGGCTGTGCCCCCCGAGGGCTGAGGCCTCGGAGGCTGCCGGCACCCTTCACTGGAATGCGGCGCGGCCGGCAGCGAGGGGGCGGTTGTCGTAGCTCCCGGGGCCGGGTGGTGAAGGGACGTGCCGATTCGGGACGGCGGAAGGGCGGGCCGGGCCTGCAGCTGTAATAACTTTTGCAAGTAACACGCCATATAACGTGGTCGCACGGAGGGTTTAAGGTAGCTGGGACGTTGACTTTCTGCCCAGCAGTGGTGTGTCGGTGACTTGGGGGGTGGCCAGAGGAAGCGGTCAGTCAGGGCTGCAGGCAGCACGCAGCCTCCGTGGTTGCCGGCAGCGGACGTGTGCGTGGGCCCGGGTTACACGGGAAGGTTATCCCAGTGCGCGTGTTGAAGTGGGAGGCGGGGATTTGGCAGTTCCCGACGCTGGGCTGCTTGAAGCTGTGCTCTCCTTTCATTCTTTGAACGTACCGTGTCAGATAAAGCTCAGAGGAGGCGCGATGGTGGTGGGCCTTGAAGTATGTTGATGGATGTGAACGCCGGTAACAAGAGTGAAATTTCCCTGTCCAGAACTCTGGCACTGCGCGGGAGTTGCCTCGCAGAGCAGACTGCGGCTGATAGGGGAAAGCATCAGATTATTTAGGAGGTTAGGGGTAGTAAGGCTTGACATGACTGAGGCTGGTTTTAGAGCAAGAAATGTTCCCTGGGGGGTGGTAAGGATCAGTGACCCATGTCAGTCACCACCTGGACTGAGCATTAGTCTGCTCCGGATGATTTGCTCACTTTCTGCATCCCTGTCTTACGCAGTCATAGCTACTTACTCAAATTTAGGTATTCTTCACCTTCTTTTGTAGGCCACAAGTAGTTTGTTTTGTTGTTTTGTTTTTTTTTTTCTAATTGAGGTTCTTGGATTCTTGTACCCTGTTTGTGCTTGACAGATTTAAATAAACTGAAAAATCTTAAATAAGTTTCTAAGCACAGCTTTTCAAAGACTTCATAATTTCACAAATCAGGGTGGTTCTGTGTTTGAATAGAAACAAAAATAGCAAATCTGTAGCCAAAAGATTCTTGGATTCTTGATTCTGTCAAGAACTTAGCCAGCAATTAGTGCACTACAAGCTTTTAGGAAAGCTGTAAGTCGTTTCAGAGAAATGTATATGTTTCTTCTTGGGGGATTAAGAAATGGCTCAAAACATTCTCTTCTAGCCATCTACTTTTCTCAAGATATATAGCATCATCCTTTGTACACAAGGTGTCCCCCAAAATGGTGTCATGCATTAGATATATCAGCCAAATGATCATTTAGTGTCCTGGACAACTGAAAATGGAGTTTTGCACCATGTTACTAATTAGTCTAGGAAAAACAAGTGGTTGTTCTAAGCTTTGTTGTTCTAATATTTGTTTGTTGATTTGCCAGGAAAATATTGGAGAAACAGTTAAGTTGATATTGCCAACTTAAACTCACTATTTTCTGTTTTTAGATTCATCTGCATTTATCCAGCATATTTGAATAACAAGAAGACAATAGCAGAAGGAAGAAGGATACCTATAGACAAAGTAATTTTGTGGGTGGCAGGGAAATGTGTTTTCTTTTGCTATGCAGTAATGTGTAGAGAGTTCAGAAACAAATCTCACAGCTGCTGATCTTTCTGCCCCTCATGGCAAGTAGCTGAATAACTGGAAATTAAAGTGTGCTAGAAAATAACCTAGAGTGAGCATATGAATTTGTTAGAGGAGCACTAAGCTTAAGTGTCTGCTTCCATGTGAACAGCATCTTCAGCAAGCAGGAGAAATAGTGAGGGTGCATTCAGAACTGAATGCATTCAGCATCTTACATAAGTGGTTTGCCAGATTTGAAAGCAATGCAGAAAAAAATCGGTAGCCAAGGATTGTTTTTTGGTGACTGACAATGTGTGCCTTTATTCCATGTCCTGTCCTCTTTGCTGCTGTCAAAGATAGAGCTTCCAATGCACATGTGTCATGATTTAATGCTGGGCTGGGAATTAAACAAATGACAGATGCTCTCTATTATCCCCCTCCTTGATAGAGAAAGCAGAGAGAATAAGGGAGAGAGACTTGCGGCTTGAAAACTAAATTATACAGATTTAATGAAACTGCGCTGATTGAAAAAGGAAAAAAACACAGAAGCAATACCACATTCCTCCTCCCGTCCCCCCAGTAGTACTCACATCACCACTGAGGTTGCAGGGCAGCCCTGGGATAGTCCCAGGCTGGGCTCCTGGAGTCAGCAGCAGTCAGGAGGTGGAGGCAGGAACACAGGGATTCAGGAGTCCGTGGGTTGGTATCAAAGGCAGATGAACGGACAGGATCTTCCCAGGATGCCAGCCACGGGCAAAGAAGATCTGAACCTTCCTGATCCCTCATATTTATACCCAGTATGACGTGTGTGGGATGAAGCACTCTGTATGGTCAGTTCTGGTCACCTGGATGCTTCACTCCTCCCTAAAGGAGGGCTGCAGGTGTGACCCCTTTACTCCCTTTCTTTTTCTGGAGTGCAAGATGTTCCTCAGAGCCGAGCAGTGGCCTTGGTTCTGCATACCAGTCTCAAGCAGTAACTATAAACATGGAGCATTGTCAGTCCTAGAAGCAGACACTGAGAAGCTTGCTGGTAATTTCAGCAAGCGCAGCTATTTAGCAGAGATGCAGCTGAAAGCAAAATTACAAGAAAGAAAATTGGCTCTATTGTGGCCCAGACCAGGACGATGTGGCACACAAACTTGGAAGCTGTTGCTTTCAATCTGTCCAGAAATAATTTTGGGGTTTTTATAATATAAGCAACATGTGCTTTCTCACTGCTTTGTTTTGGGTTTTTTTCCTAATATTTGGTAAAAATAAAATCTTGTGCATGCAGATCTTCAATCAAAAGATCTGAGTGAGGGATCTGCTGCCCTGTGCCTAGAAGTTTACTACTCTTTACTCCTTCAGTCCTTTCTAAAAGTTTACTGTTGCTGATTCATGGCTTTTGGAGTTTTTTGTAAACACATCTTATTTCAGTTACTTTGCCTAAGCAATTCTTTTACCTGCTTCCCTGTCCTAATTAACTGCCTCCTCTGTTTCCTGTTTTAGTGATGTCTAACCAATGCTTTCTTTTTTTTATATGTTTTCTAGACCATAGGACCACTCACAGATAACTTCTAGTGTAGATTTGTCATTATTTGAAGCTACCTTCTTTTCCTGTCTGCTTTTTGCAGTAAATAGAGTAGAAAGGTGCTAGCTATTATATAGGGAGTTCATAGTTGAAAAATAATTAACCATAACACATTGTTTCAACAGGCTGTTGAAAATCCCACATCCACGGAAATCCAAGATGTATGTGCAGCAGTTGGATTCAATGTCCTATTAGAGGTAATTTAATTCCAGCAAAAAGAACACCACCAAAAACCCCCCACAAACTTGTTGTGTGTCTCGATCTTTCAGTGTATCTTTTCTCACAGGTAGGATAAATTATAAAGCAGAAGTTTTTGTAGTCAGCCAAGATACTTGTTTGCCATGAGTAATAACAGACCATAATGATGAAGTAAATGTTGGAAAACTGAATGCAAGGCAGGAATAACCCACACCCTTGAGACAGTGCATTAAAGAAGATTAACTCTTCTGCGAAAACTACCCTAGGTGCTTGACAGTATGTCAGAGTAAAAGCTAATTTTGCAAGCTGCATCTCTGCAAATTAAACTTTTAAACAGGCGTATTTTTAATGAAAGGGGATTGTCTTTTGGGAGGAGTGTCCTACAGGAATTACATTCTTATGCTTGAACCTTTTCAAGTAATGTTTTAGCCAGGGGATGTTAACTTTTACTTCAGTGTTTGCTTGCTCTCTAAATAGTTTAAGAGTTTAAGTTAGTAACTTTTTTCCATTGAGAATGAGTCTGGACTTCTAGAGAGGTAGCTTGTTGAAATTGGTTTACTAAGTAATTAATTTAAAATACTGTTGAATTTTCTATGAAGAATTTAGGTCCTTATCTATGAGAAAGACTATTATGGTTTAATCCCAACTTGAAAGTGAGTACCACACAGCTCTTGCTCACTCCTGCCCTCAGGAGCATGGGGAGGAGAATCAGGAAAAAAAAAAAAAAAAAAAAAAAGTAAAATTTTATTAAATGAAACATTGCTAATACTATGAAAAGACAAATAACAAAGGAAAAAATAAAACCCAAGGAAGACAAGTGCTGGACAGTGTAATAGCTCAGCACACACTGATCGATGGCCAGACAATCCCTGAGGAGTGATTTCCCCTCCTGGCCATTTCCCCCCAGTTTATATACAGAGCATGATGCTCTATGGTATGGAATATGCCTGTGGCCAGTTTGGGTCAGGTATCCTCCCAGCTTCTGTAGAGAAGCAGCTGGAAGGACAGGGGCAGTATGAGAAACTGAATGACCTTGGATTAATAGAAATACTGCTTGGAAACAAGGATAATATCAATGTTTCATCAAAATTATTGTCAGCATAAATTCAGAACATAGCCTCGTACTAGCTAGTATGAAGAAAATTAACTAAGTTCCAGCTAAAACTGGCACAGATTGGTATCCAAAAACTAGTACAAAATCACCTAGCTTTTCAGAAGTTGAATGTTTTCCCAATAGCATACATCAGACTGTGAAGTAGCCAATACCAGGAAGAAATCTTAACATTCCAACAAAAATGAGTGTGTAAAAGCAGTGGGCATTCAACTGTGACCTATGACTTAATAGCTGTAGGGGTCCAGAAGTTGTGGAGTTGAAACGAAAACCTCTGCAGTCACTGCAGTTCAGACTGGTGGGGAAGTAGAGCATTCCCTGGGCCAGGTTACTTGCTGAATTGTTCAGTAGAGGCAGCTGTTCCCAGTAGTGAGGCTGAGAAAGTTAACACCACAGCTTTGGATGCTACTGCAGTGGCTGAATGGTGGATGACACTGTTGGATACCTGTTCAGAATTCTGTGCTTCTATGACATAGATCAGTCGACTGACAAACTTTGCAGAAAATCATTCCAGTAATTGTAATAATTTTCTTCTTTTGTATGACAGAAAAATAAGATGTATCCTAGAGAGTGGAATAGAGATGTGCAGTACAGAGGCAGAGTACGAATCCAGCTCAAACAAGATGATGGAAACCCATGTTTACCTCAGTTTCCAACACGTGAGTAAAATACCAGGGCATATTTATTATGCTACATGAGTAGAATAGCCTGCTAATAAAACAAAGACTTTGCCTTGTTGTGTTACTGGTCTGTTTGATCAGTTATACTATTACAAATTGTACAGCTTGCTATTAAAAGTCTCTAACTTTGATAATTATTTAAAATGTTTGTAACATTTTTAACATAGTAGACATGCATTGATCTCCTCTGTATTTTTAGGTAAATCAGTGATGCTGTATGCTGCAGAAACTATTCCCAAACTGAAAACAAGAACCCAGAAGATGGGAGGTAGTGACCAAAGCCTTCAGCAAGGAGAAGGAGGCAAGAAAGGTAAAGGGAAGAAAAAGAAATGAGCTCACGTCTGAGGTAATTGTTACATCACGTAGTTGTACTCGGAACAAATGTGGGTGGACACATTAGTTGCTGCAACCTTGAAGTGAAAAATAAAAGCAAGAAATAAATCAATGAAGCTGAACACAACTGCATGCTTTTCTTGGAACTGGAATGCATGTAGTTGCCTTGTATCTATGTAACAATAAATCTGTCTTCACACACAACCTGCAAGTCTGAAGCTAGCATCCATTTTGAAAAGTGGAAGAACATAAGCAAATGGGATGGAATGGGTTGGAAAATCACTCTTCCAGAAGAAATATGCAGCTTTTGATAAAAATTCTTATGCAGACTAGATTTCTGAAAACTGGTTGCCTTAGAAAACCACTTATCTATGCTAGTGAATTGATTGTTTTCATTCTGGAGGGGCTTTGTCACAAAAAAATGTAAACCAGTAAAGTTAGGGCTCTGTAAACTTCCTTTGCAAATAATCTTTCACAACTTTCAAATGTACTAATAAAGCTGACATGTTAGTTTCAAGAAACTGTAATTTTTATATGCTTTTTCCAAAAGTGTTGTTTTCCTCCACATTCTGTTGTAAAGAAGTCAGTAAGATACATTGTAAAGTTTCAAAATTTGAAAATAAAGCTTCCTTTTGTGTCTTGTATAATACAGAATACTGTATCGTCCTATTCGTGGTTGTTGCCCAGGATCTTCTATTTGGGGTTGTTGTTTGGGAGTTTAGGAAACCACTTTTATTTTCTACCTGTCAAATACTGTTTCAGATGCTTGAAGCTTGGAATATCTGGTAACTTTTAAGTTTTCTGGTGTTATGTTTATTTATTTTATGTAGTCCACAGACAAGGACAGATGGAGATGAATTGGCCATAACAGCTGTCCAGTAGCAAAACTCCTTCAAAATAATTGATGTACTATGCGAATTACATGAGGGATAGTTCAGTATAAGGAGACTGAAAAAGAAGCAGCAGTACCTTCTCTAAGTTAAAAAACATCCTGCATGAAGTTTTCTAGTCTATATGAAAGTAAAGTCAGTTGAATGCTTTCACAGATGGCTACTGGAAACAAGTTACCAGATAATGTTTGATAGTTATTTTTTCTAAATTTATGTGGCAATACTCTCTTGTAGTATTTGTCTTGTTTGTCTGTCAGGTATGCTACTCTGTGACATTACCTTTCTCCCAATTTAAAGACACACAGCATTCAAAATATATATAGATGTTTAATGATTGTTCTGAAATGAAACTTGGTAGAAGTCGAGCATATCCCTGCTCCAGTTACTTGTGCCTGTAGTTTGTTTGCTTACATTCTTAATTGCTTGTTCCACTCACTACTTCTTTTTCAAATAGAGGGTGAGTTACCGGTGCTCATTGAAATCATTGTGGTTAGGCAGTAATAGTGCAAAACCACAGGGCCTCCAATTTGTGAACAGTTCAAGTCAATTGTATTTTCTGCCTTTAATTGGATTAAAACCAAGCAGGTCAAGAAAGTAAATCAGGTTCTTCTCGAAGTCTTTCCCTTTCTTCAGCACCCTTCCCCTCTCCCCTTTGCCATCTCAGTTCCTGGGAACTGGGAAGAGGGCTGGAGGCCATGGTGGGTTTGGGAGCAGAGACAAGGCCGCTGTAAAAATACAGGAGCACCACAACTGTTGGTCCAGATACTGTCAATAAATTTTTTTCTGAGGCAAAAGCTGGACAATAACGTGTGTGGTTTTATTATTTTGTCCCACTTTTACAGTTTCCTGGAGTTTGCTTAAGCAATGTAGTTACCACAGACCATGCTGTCTTTTTAGTTTCCTGTAGGTGGCAATATTAACAAAGATATGCATGGCCGCATGGGGCTTCACTTGGCTTGTAAGACCGAGAAACATGTTTTCTGAGCTAGCATCCCTCCAGAAGATACTGGCGTATCTATTTAAAATTATATATCTTTTACTTTGCTGCACTGCTTTTTTATGTACCTAGACTAAGATCTGACATTTGAAATGCAACATGTGAGCTCAGAATCCTTATAACAATCCTTACAGTGATTTTTGTGCCAGCGATGGTAGGAACATAGGTACTGGATGTAGAGCAGAAGGCAGATCTGAAGACACAGATCTGAAAACTGAAAATTCATCACTGTTGTGAGACGTTTTATTCTTTCAGATCTATGGAAGAGGCCACAAAGCAGCTGCGGCAGAAGAACCATACTGATTCAGTTCTTAATGTAAAGAAAGCAAGTTTCAAAATATTATTTTGAAATGTGTTTTAACTTGGGCATTGGCAGTAATGAGTGACCGTATGTCATTCTTCACCATTAACCATAAGGTAAATTCCTCAAAAAATGAAGAGAATAGAGTGGCAAGGCATAGCATAGTTAGGGACTTGTCCTCGCTACTCATGACTGTCAACAAGCATTTTCTTCATAACTTAAAAAAAAGGGGGGGGTGTAACTTAAAGCCTTTGTATTGTTGGGAAACTAGTTTGTTAAACCATAAAACAGACAAGTCCATTAAGAAAATTAACTGTTGTACTTTGAGTGTTTAAGGTAGGTCCATCTTATGTTGAGAACAGATGAATATTCTGCTGGAAGGGACCTCAACAATCATCCCATCCAACTGCTTGACCGCTTCAGGTCTGACCAAAAGTTAAAGCACATTTTGAAGGGTATTGTCCAAATGCCTCTTTAACAGCAACAGGCTTGGGGTATTGACCACCTCTACAGCAAACCTCTCCCAGTGACTGACTGTAATGGAAACTGGTAAAGAAATGCTTTCTAAACCTGCCCCAGCAAAGCTTTGAGCCATTCCCAGGAGTCCTGTCACAGTGATACCAGTTATTTGGCTTCTTCCTGTTACAGGCTGGCCTTTCTGGGGTTATTGTACCTCCTAGGATAAAATAACCTTACTTCTCAAAGTGATTGTTTTCCCCTAAAGACTTCTTAGTACAAATACTATCTTTATCAAATGCTTTGTAACTTTTGAACCTGTTGATTCATCTTGTTGACATGATAAAAAGTGTAGCGGTCTCAAAGTGAGTAAGTGCCCGTAAGTCATGAAGTTGAGAGGTCAAATTGAGAGATAAGACTATGGTAATTCATCAACTAGTGAAGAAACTCTCTATCTTCCAGATGGGACAAGGAAAGGCAAGGATGAGGAGTGTTTATCTTTGCTGATTGGTGGTTGCTCTGACCAACCTGTATTTAATACATCGGGTGTTCAATCAGCACACATGCAGCTGCAGATCCGGTACAGATTTGATCTGGTAAAATAGCTTCCAACTGAGCTGCAGATGGGAGAATTTATTACATTGTAGTGGCTGATGTAAGGGAGATGAAACTGACAGTCACTGGGACCTGGGAGAGAGCAGGACACAATCCTGAGTCATCTGCATTGTAATGCTATTTCTTATGAAACACAAAGTATGTCTTTTTTTTTTTTTTCCCCCTCTATCTAAAGATTTGTGGTTGTGTTTTTTTCAAGAAAGCTCCTCTTGCACAGATGCTATAATTCAGATTAGTAGACTATGAAGTGTTACTCATTATTTTGTGGAATTCTATAGCCTCAGCAAATATGTCAACTACATGGCATTCCAAAACAGCCGAAATTCAAGTAAGGTCCTGTTCAATTATTTTTACTTGACAAGTTCATGTGTTCATCTGAGGATTTCTTTTTGCTCCTGTGTATCTTAAGGTTTTATCTACCAGTAGGGGATCTGTTCTTCAGAAAGTTAAGTGATTGTGAGTGTTCTAAAGCACCATGCTTACTGGATGTAGAAGTTATTCAGAAAGACAAGACTGATGTCCACTGTTTGCAGGGCTGACAGTCATGCAAGTTTACAGGAAACAGTGACAGTCTCTCATGACCTACAAGGATTTGCAATTTCATTTTTAAAAACTGTGATCTTCCTCTTTTTCTGTAAGGGAGTTGTTTGTTGCTGGTTGACTGTGAAACAGGGGTGGGTGGTGACTATGCAATTAGTTGTGGTATTTTTGTGTTGATTCTCAGACTATTTAAGCAGAGTTGGTAAGATGGAAATGCTGATTCCAGACTTTCTTAAATTTGCCAAATTAAAAACAGTAGTGAGGGCTTGACCTGACAAATATGAGTCACATCCTCCACTACTTAAAAGAATCTCAATTCTTTGATAACCATCTTGCTTCAGTTTGAAGAATTTCCTTCCATTTTACTATCACCAGTGGTGATGTTGTAATTGTGGACTGTTTCAAGTGTTCTGAGTTTTTTTTTCCGGTTTGCTGAGTCTGGAAATGTGTAGGATAAACCAGAAAAAACGTCCTACTTACACTGCCAGCAGGAAGAACTGCAAGTGAATCCCCCTCCCAAACTGCCAGTAACTCTGCACCGGACTCAGTGGCAGACAGCTGCTCATGGGTCTCACTGCTGAAAACAGATACATATTCCAAACTCTTCTGTTAAAGTGTGGTGCTTTAGAGCAGCACAGTTGCACCCTGAGATCCAGCCAGATCCAGCAGAATTACTTCCTTCAGGCTTTTTGAAAGGTTTCTACTAGTTCCACAGTAATGAAGTTTGGGTTAAAAAAGTTCTTACCCTGCAAAGACTTTCTGCTTTTCTAATTAGGTTTTCAGTGATGAGGTTCTTAAGGAATTACTGAGGCATATTAGTCCTGTAAGAATCTTTTTATTTAATGTCCATTATTTAGCACATTACAACTTCAATACAGACACAGAGCAGAGGTGTGTACTAACATTTGCACATAAGTGTTGCAAAGGAGATTTTAAGAGGAGCACTGATCTGTGGGGCCAGCCCAGTAGAGGTACTAGCAGGGAAGGAAAACTTGTTGCAGAAATTCAGTCATTTCTACTTGCATCAAGGCAAACAAGATCACGTTCTCTTAACAACAGATGGTAGTTCTATTTCAAGTAGAACTCTTGACAGAGAAGTACTGAATTTAGCTGCTGGTCAAGAAATACCAAGTTGTAAAGACAAGGAGTTTATTTAAAACCTGCTAACTTCTGTGTAAGATGTAAGTATTTTAACACTTATGTAGAAATTATTATCCCCATTAATAACAGTGGAAGAACTGTTGAATGGTATGAGAACTGAGAAACAAATTCTGTCTCTACTACAGACCTTGTTGGGCTCAGAAAATCTAAGATTTATCAGTAACTTTTAGAGAAGTTGTGTGGTACTTTGTACCTCAATCAAATAAGTATTTTTATTTATATTTACTACTTATTATTTCAAGAGATGAAACTAAACTACACTGGCTGCATGCCTGCCTCCATACCCAAGTTGATAGTGTTTATTAAAATACAGTTTACAGAAAAGTTCAGTGTGTTTAAGATAGAGGAAGGTAAGAAATAAACCACTTAAATGGTGATTCCCTTCAAGCTTTTTACTCACTCATATCTACAACTTTGCTGTAGACTCTATCTTCTTCAGCACATCCACTCATAACAAGAAGTTTTCATGGAGTGATCATCTGTGATATTTTGTATTTGGCCTTCAAGTGACAAACTGCTGTCCTACAGAAAGTGATGTACACTGAGATTCATAGTTTTATACTTTCCTATGTAAGCTGACAGCCAGAAGGGGTATGTTTTTCAGCCTGAACCTTAAAATGCTTTCCTTCTATCTTCCAACTTAAAAACTGATCTTCTGAGTTGCACTGTGTGCTTCGCTCTTTTGCAATGCTTGCCTCTGAGAATTTAGTGATGTTATACACCGACTTTGGCACAAGGCCAAAAGTCTTCAGAATTCTTTTCAATTTAAGACTGTGGACCAGAAATCATTTTTTATCAAAAGCATAAGCTTACCTTCTGCATGTTCTGTGGGAACTACCATAGTATTACTAAAGGCTTCATAGAAATGATAACATGGAGATTTCAGTAACACATGCAGAACTTGCTGAAAATACTGCAGTGTAAATACAGGAAATACAGATTGAGAACTAAGAAAAAATATATGTTCTTTTACACAGACTGAAAAAAAAGCCCTTACTCTCCTAAAGCTTTGGTTGTGTTCTTACTGATTGATCAGGAATATGTCAAGTACGACAACAGCATCTCTGTTCAGGAAGTTTCAGTGCTTATGCTAAGCTGCTCTTAGTACAGTCAGAAGGTTCTGCAGATCTTTTTGAGCAGACTGCCATGGAGGTTGCAGTCCATCCCATTAATGATGTAGTTCTGGGGAGAGACATCCATTGCAGTTAGTATTTCAACAGGAATTCAAGAAATTAGCAAAACATGGTTTCTGCTTTTGAGTGTGATCTATCAAGGCACTCTATCAACAACTTTATTTTAGTAAGAAGAGGAAAGAAGTTGTACTTTAGTAATTTTGTGCTAATTTTATACATTTTAACGTATCTTTCTAGCAAATTACTTCATGCTAGCAAAGCCTGATCATAAATGATGTTATTCTTTCATATATATATATATATCCATTTAAGAATACATACACACTGTACCAAATACTTTGTTACAACAAAACATGCAACAGTGAATAATTTTTATTACCAGGTGCCCAAAACATGTCATTTTATCATTTACAAATTTTCTGGTGAGGAACACATCTGTTATGCCATCTCTCACAACAGGTCCCTGTATATCAAGGAAGATCCATTCAGACTAGTATTTTTCTTATACAACAGCGTCATGTTACCAGACACACTCCAAAGTGTTAAGAGCAATTACATAACACAGAAACAACTAAAGTGCAGAGCCTGTGGGATACATACTTTTTATTTATGTTACTGCAGAAACAGATTACTGACGATTTCTTCTGCATGAAGATGAATAAAATATTTTCACTAAGCTTCAGACGGTTCCCACTGCATTGCTTTTAAATAAAAGCGCTTACTTTCTATACAGACACAGCAAAGTAGTAAGCAAATCTTTAATATATCAAAATGTTTCCAAGGCAATATCATTAAAATTAT
This sequence comes from Heliangelus exortis, assembly GCF_036169615.1. Lineage (NCBI taxonomy): Eukaryota > Metazoa > Chordata > Aves > Apodiformes > Trochilidae > Heliangelus > Heliangelus exortis. The sequence continues at coordinate 25,956,605 of NC_092454.1, read as the reverse complement.
ACCACAGTTCCCAGTAACATCAAGCTTCACAAAAGAGGTGGTAGGGAGACTTTATCCAGTCAATACCTTAAGTGCTCTTCTTTTCTTCACCCAGTAAGTTCACTGTTGCTTTCTTGGCTGCAGGAAAATAAAAGCAAGTTTAACCTTAGAAGCCTACAGACTAATGGTTTATTCAGTGCTCTTCAGATGCATTAAAAAAAGTTTCCTCGTAATTCACAGAAGAAACATCACAAAAGAAAATCATAGCTTCTGTGTACACGTATAGACATAATGATAAAACTAATCATATAGAGATTTTTAAAAATAGACATCACAGACCAACTTACAACTATTAAGTACAAAAAATTCTAGTTGGGAAAACTTGATTTCAGATGTTGCTGTTTACAGGAGTCCAAGGATTTGCTTTACTACACAGTCAACTGCCCATTTACCTACCATGTATTTGAGATGGTTTCAGGTGTTACAAGAACACACTGAAACAGTAACTATATATATGGAAGGAATCTCATGAGGACATTTGGTTCTGTCTCAAGACAGAATGTTTATAGAATCAGAACCACCAGGGCTGGAAAAGAACTCTAACATTATCAAGTCCAACCATTCACCCTAAAAACTGTGACCACTAAACCATCCATTGTAGCATCTTATCTACCCATTTCCACTTGTCCTATCACTGGTCACCAGGGAGAAGAGGCCAGCATCTGTCTCACCACAATCTCCTTTCAGGGAGTTGTAGAGAGCAATGAGGTCTCCCCTCAGCCTCCTCTCCTCCAGGCTGAACAGCCCCAGTTCCCTCAGGCTGTCCTCATGAGATCTGTTCTCCAGACCCCTACTCAGCCTATTTGCCCTTCTCTTTACCCTCTCCAGCACCTCAATGTCCTTCTTACACTGCAGTGCCCAAAACTGCACACAGGACTCAAGGTGCAGCCTCACTAAGGCCAAGTATAGGGGAGGATCAGATCCCTGCTCCTGCTGGCCACACTGTTCCTGATGCAGGCCAGGATGGAGTTGGCCTTCTTGGCCACCTGGGCACACTGCTGGCTCATGTTCAGCTGTCTGTCAGTCAACACCCCCAGGTCCCTCTCTGCTGGGCAGCTCTCCAGCCACTCCTTCCCAAGCCTGTGGCACTGCTGGGGGTTGTTGTGGCCAAGGTGCAGGACCCAACATTTGGCCTTATTGAAACTCATACTATTGCTCTTGGCCCATCGATTGAGCCTGTGCAGATCCCTCTGCAGAGCCTCCCTGCCCTTGAGCAGATCAACACTTACACCCAGCTTAGTGCTGTCTGCAAGTTTACTGAGGGTGGACTCTATCTGCTCAACATCAAATCATCAATAAAGATGTTAAATAGGAGTGGCCCCAGCACAGAGGCTGGGGAACACCTCTCATGACCAGCCACCAATTGGATTTAACTGTATTCAACATGAATCTTTGCACCTGGCCATCCAACCAGTTTTTATAACAATATGTATGGCGGGAAGATAGAAAAGCCTAACTGGCCATTTCTTCCACTCATATAGCTTGCACTCATTCTAGCAAAATTGCACTTCAGAAGGTAAGATCCACTGCAATCCTTTTTTTCCTGGCATCTTCACCCAAATTTAACTTCTCCATTATAATTTACGTAGTATTACAATTTTATTCCCCAAAATCATGAATATTAAATGTAATGTTAGAGTTGCCAGGGAAATTCCTCCTTTATGTGATTAGCAAGTGGTCTATTTCTCACCTTCTTTAGTGATGGTATCTGCAGTCTCTGCAGCCTTGTCTTTCAGGTCTTTAACAACACTGTCAAGCTTGGCTTCGTGCTTCAGGAATATGGGCCGGATAATCCGACGGTAGATAAACTCTGCCCCATTAGAAGGACTTGCAGCCATGCACCACAACAGGAAACCACACTACAAGAAAAAAAGAACATCTGTATCTAAAACAAGTAGGAGACAAGGTGCAGTATGCCTCCCTATCTCTGACACAGAATTAAGAGTATCTGAAACAGTACATCATCCCCTTTGTTTTCGTATGGTCACAGTCCCCAAGTATGCACATGAGTATAGTTACATACAGCAAATCTCTACATTGGAATAATTTCAAAGATACTGACAGGATAAAGCAGCAGTAATGCTAGTCTGGTAACAGACGTATCAAGATTGTATGTCCTTTCTCATTGGTTTTTAAAGGCAGTAATATAGAACTGGATTGGACAAAACATTAGTCTCCCTCGCAACTTATACACTATGTGACTGTAGACATAGGACCCTAAATCACTTAAATCATTTAAATCCAGCCAAAACATATCCCTATCCTCTCCGTCACCCTAATCTGAAAATGCACTGGGGAAAAGAATTGTGTGCATCCCAGAGCACAAGAGGAGAAAAAGAGCTTGCTGTGCACAGCACACAGACAAGGGTAATGCTTTGCAATCACACAGCATAGGTAGAGCTCTTAAACACAATCTGCTCTCTGGGAAAAAAAAAAACCTCTAAACGAACATCACAGCATGCAGGGTAAATATTTATGCCTGACAAAGGGGAGTTGGAAAGACAGATACTTAAATGCATGTCAAATACCTGTCTTTACAACTGAAGTACCTTTATCTGGCTTCAGTTCCACTGTGATACACAACACAAAGATAGCTATGCAAAGCAAGATGAAAACATTTAAGGGACAGGAAGTGCCATTAACTAAATTTGCCTGAGCTGTGAAAGTACATCTGAAGAGATTTTACAGGATAAAACTGCAGCAAAATTGAGGAAATTTTCTCAGCAATTGTACATATCTTCCCAGTTACAAATAATGTAGTATCACTCCACATCAAAAACCTTCTGAAAATAAAGGCAAAACAGCTTTCCACAGGCTACCTTTTCTTAAAACACAAAACAAAACCTGGCTTCAGCCTCAGCCTGCTGTTTTGATGTTAGATGTTTGAGAATTTCCACACATGGGAGAAAACTCAACAACAAAAACCCAATTTTCCACCTGAAAAAAGCCCCATCTACACTACTAGTTGTTAGGCACCAAAAAAATCAAACTGATCATTTAAACTACGATAAAACCAGAAGAAACTTAAAAGTCTGCATTTAAATAGAGCAGCACTTATTTAAATAATTTCAAATTATTTAAAAAATAAAAAACTTGAAATTCCTCAGTCCAACTTCCTCTGAAACTAAAAGAAATTCAAATTTCCCTTTTCTTGCCTAAAAACAAAAGCAGTAATTTTGATTTTACAGTTTTGACCCAATACAGTCAAGAAAGAAACACAGTCTTCTGTAGTTATAAATTTGTTCTCAAATACCTATGATTTTTGAAATGTGCTGAAACAGATTATTGCTCTATATAGTAACAACATATAGTACCTTAGTTCAATTTGGTGAGAGACAAGAAAAACATACTAGGTTAGAAGTCTGATAGTCTCAAGCTTTGAGTAGATTGAGACGTGCAACTTCAGTGTGTATTTATACTAAGACTAATAAAGTGGTTTGTAAAAAGGTCCAGACAAAGTGATATAACTATTATCTGGAAAAAAAAATTACTATATTCTTTGTGACCCTCCAGATCAGCAAGAGGAGAGACTGGAATTTGTGCAATCGAGTAACTTCTTTAGGCAAATACCTGAGCTGAGTTTAACCCACTTGGACCTGGTACTTGCAGCTGTTCTTGCCATGGAAGCAGAAAACTGAATACAGCTGGGACTGCCACTAGAGCAGAGGCAGTGTCTGCAGCAGAGGATACAGCACATGCTCCCGTGTCCAGCTCCCAGCTCCCACAGACAGACCACTATCAAAACCCAAGATACTGCCTAGAACAGCCCCAAGTCTGAGCATACTCCTAACAGGTAACTGCAGTCATTAAAACACGGTGTTCATTTTAATGGAAGTGAAGCAGCTCTTTGGCCAAAAGCATTAATTACATGGGGAGCACTAACGAGAGGAGGGTAACTCAGTCTTGAAGCCAAGTCAGACTGCCACCTTTGGCATATTCAAACCTCCCAGTGACAAGCCCTGCTTCATCTGACTGAGTGCCTCATAGAAGCAGTTTGCATAATGTTATGCAGTGTTATGCACCTGCTAACCTGTTCACAAATTGCATTTAGTATTTCAATACAGAACTGTTAGTAGAGTCAGAAGTCTCCTTTCCTCCATTACCAAGAATGCTCCCAGGATTGGAGGTTACTCCGCTACTTTCTGCTACTCTGCTACAGTATTTTAATACCTGAAGGCCAAATAAAAATTAAATAGTAAACAAGAGGTATTGAAAATCACATCACATGCACATGAAATCATGAGTTGCATGCATGACCTGTGCTTTGGAGGAAAAAAACCTAGGTAAATAAAAACTAGGCATTACAAAAAAACCCCACAAAGCTCAAGAAATCTGAAAATAGTCTTCAGCTGGAGGTCAAAATTATATGCAAACATTGCGACACATATACAGGGGAGTTCTTGAACATGCTTTTCACCAATCTACAAAAACACCAAGTGGGCTGAAAACTTTGAAGTGACAGAGTCTATGCTCTGGACATATCGTAGGTGCTTCTGTACTTACCTCAGTGCCTTAGCCTTGCACATCAAAGCATAAAGAAATATGAAGCAGCTAAAACTCAGTCTTGAGTGGAAGCTACAAGTAGCTACAAAGCTATTGTATCAAATAAAAGTGAATACGCAAGTTATTACGCATGTTTGAAAAAAAGGAAGCGAGCTTGAAATTTCCATGAATTATGTGTCTGGGCTTCTGTTTCATAACCTTGTAAAAGAGACATGGAGACATCACAGGCTACACTTCAAGAGGTTTTAATTGAGGAGGGACTGAAAGTTGGAAGCAGCTTCCTCTTTTTCTAGACACAGAACCTTCCATCCCCCCCCTCAGTCAGCAGTGCTTTCTGGTTCTCAGCTAACACCTTCTGTCTGCCTTTGTATCTGTCCTCCAATTCACTACTAAGTGAAAATAGCTGCCTTCACTGTGCCTTCAGCAGTTATTGCAGGGAGCTCCACGTTGATGGTAATTGCTTCCCCAGGTTTGCTTTTGCTGAACTGAGAAAAGTACCTTAGTGCTGATCTCACCAGTCTATGTAAATGTGGTACTTCTGATACAGTATTATCTGTGGTTGGTCTTTACTTCCTAGGTCAGTCTAAATTTCAATTGCATGCTCTTCAGACAGAGTGCTGTTCTGGCACAAAGTAATCATTGCCACATCTTTTCCTACCAAGTCAGCAAAGAAGCTCTGAAAATAGTCCTGTTTAGCTGTAAGGTGAAGTTGGGGATGTTCAATAACTGCATAAGCAGTTAAGAACATATTCTTCCAGTGCTATAAGTAATCCTTTTGGATCCTACTCAGATCGGATGAACTTGCACTCTGATCACTATCTGGCATGGTCTCAACATATTAAAACAGTAAAACTTCCAGATGTTACCCATGCTAAACTTAAAAATTAGCAGATTCGTCTTAAAAACTTTGCAAAAACATTAACCCTAAGAAGGAAAGATATATTTCTGTTTCTTATTAAGGGGAAAAAAAAAGGTGGGAAGAGAGAAATAACTTCATGAGACAGGCCAGAATATTTTTAGTTTGAAGCAGTAGTTCAAATACGTGCTGCTGCTGCTGCTTGGGGAGCTGGGGAAGCATCCAAATGATTCAGTTGATGTCCATTAAAGGGTCAAAAGGAACAATGCAGATGTGTAACTGACCTGTCCAAGTTAATTTTTGCTTTCAGAATATGGGATTTTCTGGAAATAGCACTTGGCAGCATCAGACCTTACCATTAAAATTTTATAGGACCCCACCACAATAGCTACCAAGCAAATTCTTCCAAGAACTTCGGTGGGGCTCAACAGGCTAAAATAGTGAAGAGAGGGAATAGAACAACCCACTGACACTGAAAATAGGTTAACTGTTCTTTAAGCTAAGACAACCGATTCTCCAGCAAGCTAGACTGTCCTCTGCCCAAGAGCATAGATGGTAATTGCCTAACTCCTAGAATAATTCAGTATGCCAAAGTTGAGTGGCAATACAGTTACACCCTAGCTGACAAACACAGCTTGGAACACAATAAGCAAATCATTGGTAGGTAGTGAAAGCACACGAAAAACAAGCTGTTCTGACACCTGCCACTTCCTTTGAAGAAAGCACTCTTAATTAAAACTTGAGTCTAATTTTATATTGCAATTTCCTTCTTCACTCCCAGTAGCACAGAAGTTAATACGTCCTTTTGCTGCCTTTGTCACTTTATTCTCCAATTAAATGTTAATGCACTTAATGCAAAAATGGAGCCCCTCTGAATTGTTTACCATGTGCAGTCATTTTGCCCAGATTTACCTCAGCACTTCCTCTCTCCTGTCACAAAACCATCTTCCCTAAGCAAATTACTCATTGTGCTAAATTACATGTAACCAGCATATAAAAATAAGGTGTGTCCCAGGAATGATTCCAAGAAATTCTGCTGCCATCTATTCACCCCTGAAGATATTAAATCAGGTATATCAAAGGTCTCATTTCAGAAGAGGGCAAACAATGAACATACCTTGAGCATATAGTAGAAAGGGAACCAGAACAGAAAGATATCAGAGAAGAACTCAGCTATGCTGAAAACGCCATACACAACCCAGTAAGTCAGCCACTGTGTGTCATCATCTTTGTTGGGGCTTTCAATGGCCTTGATTCTGTAACCAAAAGAAAACAAATGAGCAGATCAGGAGCATCAGTCTCACCTATTATGGTGAAGTTTTTATTACTAAAATTTGTGGTACCATATGAATCTTCATGACTGAATTACTCTCTATGTTCTACAGTAGATACAAAGTACCCAAGATCTTTTGACAGCAAAGCTTTTCTCCACATACAAGATTTCAAAAAGAAATGATACTCAAGCTATTTCTAGCCAAGTGGTTACAAAAATCTCACAAACAAACAAACAAACAAAAAAAGTGAGCATCCTCACCCTGTTCATGAGACAGTCCATGGGACAGGTAAAGGATTATCTTTGACCAGGTCCAGTTCTGCTGTGGTAATCCCAGCCAGAGTATACATAGAAGCATTAGTGATTCACACACCAGTTAACTGGAGTGATCCCAGGGCTCTGCTGCACAGACAGCCTGGCTCCCAGGCCTCTCCCATGCTGCACAAATTCCTGCCTAGAGGACAAACTTAGCCAGCTCAATATAACAGAGGAGCCCACGGGCAAGTCCTGCTGGTACCAGGATTACATCCCCTGTCTGGCCTTGCCCTTACCTAACAGTGAATAAACACCCTTCCTCTCTGACAGTAGGGACCAATGGGTAGACTGGTGACCTTGAAACTAAGACTTTTAGTTTCTTAGGTGATCAAAACGGAGTAACCTTGTCTACAGCTGGTGTCTGCACACCAAGCTGTGGAACAAGAGGCCCATTCAGCCCTGCACAACTTGGGGTTCCCAGCACCTACAAAGAGGTAAGATTCACTCTACATTCTGTTTCTTTATAGCATTAGCTCTAATAAACAGCATTTTAAATGTTTCACAGAATACGAATGCCCTTCCTACTGAGATCATAATAGAACAGCAACTCCCAGTGCCAACAGCATCTATATTATTATCTTAAATTTAGCACTTTTAGCATTTTCAGTTTAACATCTAGAATTTCAAAGTGATTCTCAAATATCTTACTCAAAATGCATATGGACTAAATTCCTCTTTGAAAAGGTGAATTGTATGACATGCTCTAACTATTAGTAAGCATTTGGCCTACAGAACCAGAGGAGATCCAGCACCCACACACACCACATAGAGTGAAGACTAAAACACCTATGCTGCCTGTTGTTCTGCTCTGTAAATCTGCTCTTAATGAGACATGAAATTCTGATGCAGACTACACTATTACAACAGGGTGGAGCAAGCCCTCATAAAGTCTCAGGCTTCTTGCATAATGATTAACTGGGTTAGAATTCAGTCAGAATAACAGCTGTTAGAATTCAGCTCAAGTAAAGCTGAAAGAAAGATGCACTCATGCTTTCTGTGGAGAACCAGGACTCATTAAATTCCAGATTAGCACTGTAATAAGTTTTAAAAGGAAATGCTAGCAACTGTAAATATGATAATGTAGATCTTAAGAGTATTAAAATGAACTGGATTAAATTCTGTAGACTTTAGTTTTAATTCTTTTGTATCTTATTCCCTTAATATCATCTATATTGTCACTGAAGCAGCATCTGTGGGATATATCAAAGATGCAAAGTTTTCTTTCAGTCCACAACGAAGGCTGAGAGTTAAGGAAGTTTACATAATAGAAACCAGATATGGCTGGCTGTGAGTACATTTTCTGGTTCGTGACTTGAGAAGCCTTTAGGGCTCTGTCACTTCCTTGTTCTGTAAATGAAAACAAATAAATAAATAAATAAGAAAATCTGTCATGTGACATGCCTTATGGCTTAGAAAAAAAGCACGAGCAACCCACCACCCACAGAATTTGCGTAGCTATTGGATTGAATTACTTTGAAATGCAATATGAGGATCTGATACTTAATGTATGCATTATTTCCATTAGTTTGTGGCAGGTCAGCAGGGTCGCACAATAGGGAAAGCAACAGCCCTTGCCTTACCCTACCATGCCCAGTAAGACAATGTTACTGATACTGCACCAGCACAGCTGGAAGAACAGGTTCTCCACAGGTGGACAACAGTGGGACTGCCTACAAATGTTAGGCAACAGCAGCCCAGAGTCTGCTCAAAGGCAGTGCCAGCTTCATCTTCTCCTGCCCTCCCATGCCTAACTTCCTAAACTCTACGCCTGTACCTCTCAGCTATTCTAATACCAGCGTGTGGGAGGGCCCTTTGAAAAAGCAGAATAAAACTAAGTAAGTAACAAGATAGGAGGTAAAGGAGAGGACTAGTGATCTGTTTTCAAGGTGTAGAACTGTATTTCTGGAGGGAAAGAAAAAGCAGAAGTGACTAGAAAGGAAGTTAAGAGTGGTAGATAAGTGGAGGCAAGAAATTAACTAATTGCAAAGTTTCCCAGTATTAAGGAAAAATTGCTCTAGGAATCCACTGTGTAAATTTCTCTGGTTCTGCTGACAACTTCACCTTTAGAAATACACAGGAGTAGGCTTCTCCCAGAAGAGAGCAGGCCAAGAATCAGCAGAGAGCAATGAAAGGAGAGGATTGCTGCTTTTTTGCAGGACTCCAGTTTAGTATTCATTTAATATGTAATCTGGAGGACTCATTTTACTGGTGGGTAAAAAAAATGTGCTCCTTTTGTTGCCTCAGACTCCATTCCCTTTGAATAAATACAAGTAGAAATCCTCGTACTACTATCATGTTGCTGTCTTCTAATAATATCTGACCCTGTAGGGGTCAAAGGCTCCCTTCCTGCTTTCACTCTAATTTTTTTTTTTTTTTTCAGTTCACAGCCACTAGCTATGGGTGGAGCTACATTTGACCAGGCTAGCCATGGAAAGTTTAGAGTAGCAGTGAAAATACTGGCAATGTTATTTATATGCTGTCAACACTCCTTCCCTCTACTAGTCTGAAAATCACCTTGTGCAGTTAAAGATTGCTAAATATATAAAAAGTTGCTTCTGCCATCTGTAGTAAGCTCTGCAAATGAACATCAGACTTAAACTTAATTATTCTGTTTCATCACATAGCACTAACTGAGCATTAACCTGGAGGCTGCCCCCTCCCCTGGCTGATGGCACCGAGCCTTGGCCAAGGCTGCTGCAGTGATGGGAAGGAAGGCAGCAGCTCAGCAGCACCTCCCTGACAACAGCCAGGCACACCCCCACTGCCTACAACCTGCACTGAAAAAAACAAAAAAAAACCCCAAAAAACCAAAACAAACAAACAAACAAAAAAACCCAAAACAAAACAGCAACAAAAAAAATCACACACCTCCTGCATTGCTCACACTGACAATGAATACAGAGAGCTGTGTAAATAAAAGAAAATAAATCTACAGAATTATATGAGGCCTGGAAGACAGTTACCTGCATATCCATAGAACTGAACTGACTGAAATCTGAACCGAGCATCCTTCTCTGGGTTTGTTTTTTCCCCTCAATATATTTTCCTTCAGGCTACATGAACAGTAATTTCTGTGACCAAGATAACCCAGAAATAAAATCCTAAAAAAAGATATTGAGAATGTGCCTAATGGGTGGCTCACCCATTAAAATGGCTGTTTGCCATTTTAAAAAAACATAAGGACAAAAGGCAATCTTTGCAGATCAGAGACACCTGTCCCAGGCTGAACAGCAGCCCAACCAAGTACTTCATTATTTTTCACTTTAAACAGTTCAATCAATGAAAAATGCAGAAATGATACAATGATCTACTACATAACAGAAGTAAATAAACAGGAAAAGCAATCTGCTTTTCTCTTTCAGTGCCCTTCTGAGATATTTCAGGCTTGAATCCACCACTGAAACACCTGTATAAACATAAAAACTAAAACACCCTACATGATACATTCCATTTATGCCTCCTGACCTCTTCCAGAAGCCACAGATTTTACAGCAAAAGGTATTAGAAGGAGTTTGCAGATGATGAAAACAGATGAATACAGTTTTCTACCCAAGGCTAGGAAGTAAACTTCACCACTGTTATTTCATATAGCAGGCTGTTCATCCTTTTCAAGGGTGACAGAATGAGTAGAAGAGAAATAAACAAACCACCCTGGCTAGTGTTCTTCATATTTTGGGTCTTTATGAGTATGAGGGACAGCATGAGGCAGTACCCTGACTGCAGTACAGCATCTAGAGCAACAAAAACAACAGCAGGAGTAACTCCACTAATTCAGCTTTTATATTTTTGCAGCTTGCCTTGTAGCAGGATATACTATGGTACATAGGGAGCTGTATGATAGTACAAAGACAAAAAGCAACCATACTGAGGAAAAGGGGTAATCACCAAGGAGGATTCTTGCTCTTTTTCATGGTCAGGCAGCCCACGCTCGAGTCCAGACTGAAAACCACCCACGGATGTCCCAGTGCACTGCTGTCAAACTGACACCATAACCTTGTAGAGGCTGGCAAGGGCAATACTGCCAATCCTGAGTTTGCACACCTCAGCCACACCTAAACGAGGCTGTGAAAATATCTGCACCAGCACACACCCTCCTATGTCTCCTGCAACTCCAGTGGGCTCTGCAGGAGCCTGTGGGAAAATGCTGACCAGCATCTCTCTACCTGGGAAGGAAGGGAAGGGATGGAGCCCACCTGTGCTGACAGCAGGCTGCCTGATCACCTACAACCTGTTCCCAGGCTGCGCCTCGAAGACTGTGACATGCACCATGCCACATGTGTTTTAAATAAGATTTTCACCCAAAATTATAATTTTCTCCTAAAACTATTGCAGCATGAAAGAGCCAGCTCAAGGGAAAGCACTAGCTGAGCATGGATTGGAAAAAAGATACAGTACTGGCACTGTATTCATGAACATATTATTCAAAGGTTTTTTTGTTTAAGTGAAAATTGTAGCCAAGGACAGTGGCATACGTACCCATTACTAATCAAAAAAAAAAACAAAACAGCCACTCCATGATACTAACAGCCAGGAGGGAACTTTACATTAAGATACATAAAAACTACCCTCTGAAAAGAGAAACGAAGACACCCCGCAAAAAGATTAAAAAAATAAAATCCAGATTTGGAAGGGAAAAAAACCCTGTTACTCGTATTTGATTTGCTGCTGCCTCGCCTCCATAGCTCTAAGAGCTTCTATTATCACTTCATTCACCACAGTTCGATAAAGGCAGATTTAAAATACAATCCCAAACCAGTTTTAAAACAAAATAAAAAATTTATATAGGATTTTATAGAGTAATTATGTAAGTTTCCATGTGACCTAACTCAGACACAAAATATTACATAAACATAATTCCTGTGCAATTATTCTAAGGTTCTGAAGCCTCATTGGCTGATACTTTCACTTTCTGATTTTAACTAAAAGGGTTTTTTTGGCTAAAAACTGCCTTAGAGAAAATAAAACATGAAGTTCTCCGTAATTCTTAGCCTATAATCTCCTAAATTAATTCCTACTAGAAACAACTTATAAAAATGTTGCTTAGTTTTAAGCATCACAACCATATGCTGTTTCAATAGAGTCAAACCTAAGCCAATCTCCCACACCTCTGAAAAGCAAGAGAAGGAGCCTTTTTTTAATTGCTTGGAGGCTAATTACAGAGAATGTATTTTTAAAAGTTGCTGACTGTTACATAAAAGGCAGCCACTGTGTTTCAACAACACAGTAGTACAGCTGGGAAGGTTTTCCATTTTATGAACAGATCAGGCTACACAAAAAGATTTATTTAATACACTTCTGAAGTCTTCTGAATATTCTCCACTGTGGTGTTACCTAGAAGTCGTCCATTTTGGTCTAATAATTTAATGCCCATGAAATTATCCTTTTTAATATCACTCCTGCTCAATGCACCTCTGCCTGCAGCCCATTACTTCGTGCCTCCAATATACGAAACATACGCCCACACTGCGCCACGACCTCCCTGCAAATCTGGGAGTGTCCTCAGCTGAAATCAGCCACTGGACTTTGAGAGGATACGACTTCAACAGAGATTACTAGCAGCAGGTTAAGTCAGAGCTGACAGAGCTAGGAACCCGAAGCTTAAACACAACTTGCTAGGGGAACTGGCTGGCAAGTGGAGAAATTAACCAGCTTTCCCCGTCTGTCATCTATCACGTCGCACTCGACAGATGGAAGAAACCTCGCGAACTACTCATCGCCTTGCACCTAGGCAGGCGAAGGGAGAGGGGCAGCGGGAAAAACAACATTTTGGTGCCTGGTCCTCGAGTGCCCCCGTGACAGAGGTGTTACCAGCGCCAGCCTGCGATTTTGCAACCGTGTTCTCTCGCCCGCGGGTAACACACGCGGCCATCCTGGAAGGGGGGACAGAAGTCGTGGCACTCACGAGACGTAGGCGGGGTAGCCGAAGCCGATGATGTTGCAGAGCAGGGACGCGCCGTAGCCCACCACCAGGTAGAGGGCCACCGCCCCGACGATGGCTGCGAGAGGAGAGAGACAGAGAGCGAGCGAGAGAGCCGTTAGCGCCGCCGGACCCTCACCCGCAGAGGACGCGTCCCTGCGCGCCCCTCTCGCTCCCCGGGGCGGCCCGGAGCCAAAAGGAGGAGGCCGAGGAGGAGCGGGAAGGGCGCGGCCGCTCCCCACAGAGCCCCGGGCCGCCGCCACGGACCGTTCCGCCCCCGCCCTCCAGCCCCCGTGTGAGGCGACTCCCGGCTCCGAGCGCCTGAGAGGAGCCGGCGGGGGGGCGGCGGGTGGAGCTCACCGGTGGCGATGTAGGTACGGCTGACGCCGGTCTTGCTCTCGATCCGCTCGAGCACAGCGGTCATGCAGTTCTTCTCGTGCAGGAACCGGTCAAACCTCTGCCTCATCGCTGCGGTCATGGCGAGGCCGCTGCGTGGACTCCCTCCTCACCCTCCTATCTACCGGGCGCGGGGCGGCCGAGTGGCAGTCTCCGCCTTTGACGCCGCGGTCCACCCGACACCCACGGCGGGAGGCGGAGCCGCGCCCTACGCCACCGCCCCCCGGCCGGCGGGTAGAGGCGAGGTGGGGGAACGTGGCTCAGCAGTGGGGAGGCGGCGGTGAGCAGTCGGGTGCCATTTTCCGCCGGCCCTCGGAGCCGCGCCCGCGCCGCGAAATGGAGGTCGGGGTGTGCTGCCCGGCATGGGCGAACCGCTCTCCGCCGGGGTGTTGGGCAGCCCCCAGACACAGATCGGGACTGCCGCTCAGGGGGAGGGGGTGACCCGCGTCTCCCCGCTGCCGTCTGCCGTCCTCGTCGCGCTACGGACCTCCCGGGGCACCGGCACTGGTTGCTAAGCTTAGAGAGGCGGCCCGGGGATTTCCTGCAAGTAAACTGCTCCTTCCTTTAAATGAGCGGGCCAAGGATCTCTTCCGTAAACGAGGCTGAGGTGAAGGAGGGCCCCCACATAGCCGATTACAGCCCCGTAAAATTGTTTAGAAGGGTTTGGAAAGAAAACATAAAGTTGACATGACATGATCTAGAGAAGGGTTTTGACAAGATCTTTGTAAGATCTTGTCAAAATACCCAAAAGATGTGTGAGTTGCACAAGTGCAGCAGCTCCTAGATGCTTAGAATTTGTGGTGTGCACGATGTTCTAGCCGACTAAAGATAATTTAATGGCTATGATGTAGTCATGGAAATTTCCTTGGCTGGGCTGGCCCTTCTCAGCAACTCCTCTGCATTACAGCTAATAACGTAGACTCTGCCTTGTCCAGATCTGTGTCACTTGTAAGCATACCAGAAAATAAAAATCAGTCTTCTGAAGATTTTTTTAAAATGTCTTGCCACCTCCTAAGAATAATTTAAATACGGATAACCTTCTTTCAGATGGCTGTCTTATTAAAGGCAAAGGTGAGAAGAGGGAGAACAATACCCAATCTGTAACTCCACTTACAAGGTTAATCTTGTGGTTTCAAGTGTTTTCTGTTTGTGTTGTCTTGGATTTGGTTTTGGTTTTGGGTTTTTTTTTTCTTTGTTTTGGGGCCACTTTTTGTAATTTTTTTGTTTGGTTTTGTTTGGTTTGGTTTTTTGTTTTTTTTTGTGTGTGTGATAAAATGCTTGTTCTTGTTTAATGGGATAATAAAATACTGTTAAAGGATTCTCTGAAGGTTATGTATGCAGTCTTCTGCTCAAAGCAGGGCTGATGCTAGATGATGGTGCACAGGGTTTGTTCCATATTCCTGGATGGAAATTCTGCAGCCTCCTTTTGACAGTCTTGCTGTGCTTAACCACAATCACACAGAAAATTTTTGAAATTTAAATATCCCTTGATGTTATATGTGACTTTAATCGTGTCCTTTATCCTGTACCCCGAGCTCTGTTTAACCTCCAGGTAGCTGAAGATAGCAATCTGATGTCCCCTCTTGGCCTTCACTTCTGAGAACAACGATTGCAGGTCCCTGAGCCTTCTCCTATGCCATGTTCCGTCACCCTTCGTTTCCTTCTGTTTCTTTGCTGTTTAAGTCTGATGTTTTCTTGACTTTTTACAGAGAACATGGGGGACTGCTGTGACAGGTGTTACATAGCAAGGTGGGTGCTGCTACTTTAACAAGATATGTGAGAGATTTAATTCTCAGCTGCAGGCAGAAAAAAATATTATACCTGAATTTAAAATACATCAGTGTTAAAAATGTTAGCAGCTTCACTGAGTTGTTGTTTTTTGGTTGGTTGGTTGGTTTTTTTGTCAAATACAAAGACAGTGCTGTGGAGCAATGCTCCCTAGTCTGACAAGAATACTTTGCCATTCTAATGGGCCCAAGGGTTAAAATTGACGAAGTAAGCATTGCCAGAGAATGCAGAAAGTAGTGTGACTCTTATTTTGCTTACAGGTATGCTGGGATCTGGAGAAATTACAGGACGTGCTAAATCCTAAATCAGCGATTCCAAAACTGAAAAGGGGTCTGCAGAGTCAGGTTGTGTTTTGTAGGAGTGCAAGAAGCCCCATGAAAACTTACTCTGATCATTTGGGTTTCATTTTCCCTTCCATGCACTCTTTTCTCAAACTGCACCTAAAAATTCTGGTTTTTTTTCATCATGCCTGCATGACTGATGGATCCAGGAGAAGAAGCAGTAGGAAACAAAATTATTCTATAAATGGGAATCTAATAAAAATGGTAAACCAAACTGAATTCCAGATGAGTTTTCATAATATGTTTGCATTGTTGTTCTTTCATTCAAAAACATACTTTTACATGTGGCCTTCATATCTCCCCCAGTTGCTCTGTGCCAGGCAAACATTTTCAGCATACTACAATGTGCTAAGTAAGTCCTTTTAACATATATAACTGTTTTGTTTATGATGCTTTCATTGTTACAGAGGAAGAGCGAAATAGGTTGCTAAAGAAACAAACTGACAAGGCAAATACAAGCAAAGGTAGAATAGGGTACTACAAAATACCAATGCTCTTCCAACACAATACAGAGAACACATAATAATGGTGTTTTATGTTACCAGAAAAGTGTGTAGCTAAGAACGTGGAAGGAATAGTAACCTGAATGAGCTAACCTGGAGAGCATGGTTGGAGGATTGTGTCACCTGTTCAAGGATCTTCCACTAGAGATGAGGAGAAGCAAGAAATGTAGTAGGGCTATTCCATGGAGGACCTAGAGATGCGTGCCTTCCCACCTTGCAAGTATTGAAAGTAGTGGTGTCCTAGGAATCAGAACTGGTAGCTAGTTTCTCAAGGCTACTCTGCCTTTAGCTGCAGATTATCATGAAGTACCAGAGCTGACATATAAAGCAATAGGTTCCAGGACACACCTGGGCTTGGAAAGGAAATACATCCTTACATGACATGCAGACAGGCAGGCAGCATATTCTGCCTGCTGAGGGTTGCATTCTAAAAGGAACTAAAAGAAAACATCATGTAAGAGGGTTATTTCCTTTTTATTGTCTACCATTCATTTTCCTAATTTTCTACTTTTATTTCCCAAGCGATGCAAATTACTATCTTCGCTTCTCCACTTTGATATTTTAAGCTATTTAGTGTGACTTTAGGATCAGAATGGCTTGGGACTAGATGTGTTTGCCAGCTTCTTTACCTATCTTCCACATGATATGCCTTATCATCCTGAGCAGTGGTGCACTTGTATCATCTATCCAAAGCTAATGGTAGCTTCTGGCTTTAGCACATATGTTTATTTCCTCTAGCACTCAACTGAACTTGGAGTGGATGATCATGTCCCAGGTATGTGTAAACGTGTTACTGGGGTCAGCTGGATAAGCCTGCATGAAATCAGTGTTGCCCTAAGTAAACCATGCAGCTGTGCTTTGTAGCATGCACTATGCTTTACTGCATGTTTGTCCTGTATGTATGTCCTGGTTTGGGCCAGGATAAAGGTAATTTTCTGTCTTGTACTTTTGCTTTCAGCTAAGTCTCTTGTCTTAGTAAGTAAGTAGCTGCACTTGCTGAAATTAACAGTAAGTTTCTCAGACAGTGTGTGCTTCTAGGACTTAAAACATTCGATGTTTATAGTTACAGCTAGAGACTGGGATGCAGAGCCAAGGACACTGCTCAGCTCTGAGGAACATCTTGCCCTCTGGAAGGAGAGGAGGAGTAAAAAGGTCACACCTGAACCCCTCCTTTGGGGAGGAACGGACAAGATAGATGCCAGAATTGACCAAACAGAGTATTCCATCCCATACACGTCATACTCAGTATAAATTTGAGGTACCACAAGGGTCAAACCCCTTCTTCCCTTCCTGCTTTTCTCTTCTTCGCCCGTCCCTGTTTGCTTCAGCATCCTGGGAGGATTCCGTCCGTTGTCTGCCTGTGGTCCTGATCTGTGCCAGCCCCTATCTCTGTGTTCCTGCCTCCAGCTCCCGACTGCTGCTGACTCCAGGAGTCCAGCCTGGACTTTCCCAGGGCTGCCCTGCAGCCTCGGTGGTGACGTGGGAGTTATTGGGGGAAAGAAAGGAGGAACTCGGTAAGTATCAATTTTCCTGTAATCTGTATATATTTAGTATTTTTTCCTATTTATAATTACCGTTTCATTAAAGCTGTGTAGTTTAGTTTCCAACCCGTAAGTTTCTCTCCCTTATTCTCTCTCCTTCCCTTATCAGGGAGGGGAGGAGGATTAACAGAGCATCTGTCATTTGGTTTAATTGCCAGGCCAAATATATGACAATATATAACAATGTACGTGTCACTGCCATTAAGTTAGTGATTACCTGGAAAGTCCTAAATCAGAAAATTATCTGGGTATTTTAATATTAGAAAATGCTTAATGCAGATTTTTCTGTGCCGGCTTACCACAGCCATCTAAACATCAAGTAGCCATGTTATCACAGACTTTTCCTGCAGGTTTCCTACCTCTTCTGCAGGTTTCAGAGTACCTCACCAGGGTTTAGTTACCATACTTCATTATATTATAATGTGGGTGTTTCTCATTTCAATAAAATCACAAACCCTGACATTATTTTCAGAAGACCTTTGTGGTCAGCAATCAGGAAACAGAGACAAACATGGACTTAAGCCCAAATGTTCATTAACTTTGTGTGAATGATTTGCTATACTTTGCTGAAAAATATTTTAACTATTTCTGTTTCTCAGAATGGGTTATATAGAATTAGTCACATAGTATACCCACTGTCCACCTGAAATACTGAACTGGTTGAGCCATGTAGCACCAACTGAGCAGAGCACAGGAGTAGTGCTTTCATTGTCTCCTTGTAGCTTTTATGGAAATTTGACCCAGTTGCTTGTAGCAACTGCGGTGCTGAGCTCATATTGCTCATGAAAATTAAGTTTGTGCTTTTCAGCCCCCTTCTCTGCCACCTCCATTAGCTATCCTTTGTTGAAGATTTCAGAAACAGTTACTGAAGGGATGAGAAGAATTAATGCATTTTTCTGATGATCAAGGCAAACCTCACTTAAGCTGACTTGATTGCACACTCTCCAGGCTCAGCCTCAGTCTTTATTATAATTAATGTAAGCTGCAAACACCATGTTAATTATCTTCCAAGTGTCCTCCTATTGAATATAATTCTGTTCTCTACTTTTGGAGCAGAACTTCTTCCACCCTGGATCGTTTCTATTCCTGTGCAATCTAGCTCCTCTTCTGAGAGTGCTTTGCAACTGCACAAAAAGCTAACACTTTTTTTTTTTAATTTTCTGCTACCTTCTCTCCTTGCCCCAGTGCAAACAGACATTATTTTGCAAATATCCTATTATTGCCTGTCTGGCTAGCTTGACTGACAAGCAAACATTAAAAATCCGTTTGACTACATTGCTGCAGGTTCTTGGAGCTGTGAGGTGCTGTGGGTACTGGGTCAACATCTTGATGTCATTCCTGGCCCTTCGAACAGCCTCATTGCCCCTGCAGCCTGACAACAGGCATTACCAACTTTGCCCTAGATACATCTGTGCATTTGAGTTCCCTGAAGGGGCCTAAGTGTAGATTTCTCTCTGAGGAAATATTATAACCTGCAAGTGTCAGCTTTAACTAAATTTCCTTTGCATGAGCTAAGGGGTGAAAGTGTCTGCTATTTTAGCAAAGAAATTAGAAAACATAAACCAAGAATTTAAGTCAGAAAAAAGAAACCACAATGACACACAATTCCAAATCCCACTTATAAACACATTTTTCCTTCTACTTCTATTCTGGCTAATTTAGATTCTTTCAACATTGTCTCAAAAATGATGTAAGAAGAAATATCCAAATGCACCTCTTTGTGCTCTCCTGTCCTGGGGACCTTGGGAGCACCGTCCCTAGACTTTCTGTATATTCTTCAGTTAGTATATTTCTCATTTATTTTGCAGCATGTTATCCAAGAATGCTTCATAACTTAGGTAACATTTCTGTTACTGTGTTGTTTTTTTTTTTTTTCAGAGGCCATGAATGGGCTAACAGTAGTATAAAAGACACAAGGTGCCAAAGTTAATTTTCTTAAACACATTTTTTTCTCCTTATCAGTTGTAGGTCCATCTCCATCTGCATGAGGTGGGTAAAATACAAACAAGCAAAGAAAGCAAAACAAAAATAAACCAAACCACAAGAACAAAACAAACAACAAACCAAATCCCTACAAGATTAACAAAGAAATAATGTAGCAGAGCACCGAAAAACACTAGCAGACAAAGTACCCCAAGTACTGAAAGGGTGTTTCTCGTTTCTCATGTTTACCCAGTGCTGAAAGGGATGCAGGTCATGCAGTTATTACAGAACCTTGTTTATCTACCCTTTCTAGCAGAAACTGACCTCTCTGGAACCCTAACCAATGGAATTTATCTATTTGCATCCATCTGTCCTTCTGCCTATAATAAATATAATAAACATAATAAATATGTAACATACTTCTGTGTTAAAAGTATTGTTAATGCCTGACTTCCCTTCCTCTGCCAGAGTACTTCTGTAAGACAACACTGATGTGAGTCACCCACCACTTCAAGTATCACAGCAATAAAGTCGGGCAAAAGTCACTGTCCACTCCTGCTGAGTAGAGTTTGCAACAGGGAGGCACCAATACATATGTAAATGCACTGCCTCTAGTAAGATTATGCTCTGAAGTCTTATGATAATGTTCCTTCTATACCTGGTTGAATCCCTTCCCTTGTACTTTTTCAAGGTATTCAGTGTAAATTTACTACCAAACAAGGCACCTTCCAGGTCGTTCTTATCCTCTCTTCTGCGGACTCTGTCATAGCTGCTTTGCTAGTGCTGGTAGCTGAAGTAGAAAACCGTTCACTGCTTTATACATATTTTTTTTTTTCTACCACTTCAGACGCACGTAACTCTACGTGTTGCAGCGAGAGGAGGATGCGGCTGCGGTAGCAGCGCACTCGGTGAAATTGCCGTGGAAGTGCCGCCTGTGAGCGCTTAGGAGCTTCGGCAAGGAAGAGGCAGGGACAAGACACGGTAAGAACCGCTTTAAATATTCACTTTAATTAAAAACCCAGGCAGCTGCAGCTTGTAGCGGCCTGCATGCAGCAGGTGCGGCAGAGCGTCCTCCGCCACGGCAAGGGAGAGCACAGGGATCTCTGCCGGCGGGGCGGGGATGGTTTCCCGGGAATGCCAACCCGCAGGCATTTTTGTTCGGCGCATCCGCCTCTTTCTGCCGCCTTCACTGCAGTTAGGAACGCGCTCTGTACTTGGGCGTTGTGCGAGAGAGGTTTTAAGTATCTCTACGCCCTGTCAAGAGGTTTACCTCACGACTTCAGCCTAAGGCCTTGACGGTAACGGGTTTGAATTAACGGACGCACACTGCTGGGAGATTCGAGTTCCTCTCCACAGCCTGTTAAGCTTAGCGGGCCACTAGGACCCCCCCCCCCACTAAATTTAAAGTGCGGATGAGGCGGGTGAAGCCCAACGGCTCAGCGCGGCTCGGGGTGAAGCTGTAGGGCGAACACAGGGGGCGGCCGGATCGGGCCGAGCCGGGCCGGGCCGGGCCGGGCCTCACCGGGGGCAGCGCCCCCTCTCCCTCCTGCCCGGTCCGGCCCGGCCCGGCCCAGCGGCCACCGCCGCCCGAGGCGGCCGCGAGATTCCCCGCATGACGCTTTGTGACGTGCCGTGACGCCTTGTGACGTGTCGTGACGTCTTGTGACGTACCTTGGACGCGTTGTGACATGTTGTGACGTACCGTGACGCGCCTCCCCGCTTCGGCGGGGGGCCGGCCCCGCGTGCACGCGGCGATGACATCCCAGTCCGTCCTCAGCGCCCATTGGCCGCCTCCCGCCATCACCCGAGCGTTCCGTTCACTCAGCAACTCTCCAGCTGATTGGCTGGCCGCGCACCCGCGCGGGCGGGCCTCGGGGCGGCCGTCGCGAAGTGATTGGCGGAAGGAGCTGCCGCTCCCCACCCGCCCCGCCCCGCTCCCCCCCGGGAGGGCACCAGGGAGCCCCGCCCCCACCGCTCCACACCGGTTTGGGCTCCGTCGCGTCGGGATGAGCCGCGTTTCCCCATGGAAACCAAACGGGCCGAGATCCCCAGCAGCGTCTTGGACGACTTGTGCAGGTAGCCGCGGGGCGGGGATCTTACTGGGCCCGCCTCACCAGACCCGTCCGTCCGGCCTCTCCCCTCTGCTCCACCCCCGCCGGTGGAGGAGTCCCCGTCCCGTGGTGCCGCGGGCCGTCCGCTGCGGGGGGCGGGGGCGGGCGGGGCGGCAGACGTCTTCCCGCCCTCTTTGCCCTGTGCGTGTCCGTGGCTTGCTCCAGTGCTCCGTGGGCTGGAGGAACTTTCAGAGGGACTGGGGTGGTCCGGTCCGGTCCGGCCCGGGGAAAGGGGCGGTGTTGGTAGTTCCGCAGCGGCCGGGAACAGGAAGGAAGGGGCCCCGTGCTCAGTTCCCCGTGCTTGGTATCCCGAGGCGCCGCCCCCCGTAGGAGCCGTCCTGCCGGAGCGGGAGGGCTGTCCGGGCAGCTTTCGGCACCGTGGTCGGAACCTGACGCGGGGTTAGAACAGTCGTCTGAGGGGAAGCCGAAAAGTGGAGACGAAAAGACAAGAACATGGATCACGGGGTTTTGTTACCCCGTGCCCCGTTGAGCTCCTCAACTCCTGCTGCTTGTGTGAGGAAGGTGAGACCGCCCTGGTGCTGCTCGCAGGGGTGTGCGGCGTGTGTTGGGATGAACAGGTATGTTACTAATATTCAGAAGTTTGGCTTCATTTAGAAGAGGTGGCTGGAGGTACCTTCTGCTGATTTATCACTGCTGAAAGAAAATGCTCCAGTGGGACAGAAAAGGAAGAGTCAAATAATACTCTTCATGTAGAAACTGTCCTGCTTGTCCATTCTTTCAGAGTGAAGTGGTTAGCTTTCCTTAGCCTAGAGGCTAAATGTTTGATTATTTTTACAGCATGGATTCTGTTTTTCTGAGGAGAGAGGATGCACCTTCCCCCTTTCTCATCTGAACTTATGATCATCTGTGGCATAGTCCTTTGGAGCTTTTACTTCATATGTGCACAGTTTCTGATGCTCCACACTGGATGTAATATCTAAAATGAAATGATTCTTCTTTCTTACCACCCCAAAAGAACCTCCTCTGAAGAAACTGTGTACAAAAGAACGAGCTCTTTGAGTAGAGGCTGTGGGAAATTTGATTTGTTTATTCTGGAGAAGAGGAGGTGGAAGGGACACTTTATCACCTTCTACAGCTAGCTGAAAGGAGGCTGTAGGGGGAGATGGGTGTTTGCCTTTTCTCTCAAGTAGATAACGATAGGACTGGAGGAAATGGCCTGAAGTTTCACGGGGGGAGGTTTAGACTAGATATGAGGAAGAATTTCTTTTAATGAGAGAGTAGTCAGGCACTGGAACAGGCATCCTAGGGTGGTGGTGCAGTCACCATCCCTGGAGGTATTAAAAACCATGTAGGTGTGGTCCTTCAGGACATGTTCTAGTAGGTATAGTGTTTTTTCCTGAGTTGAGGGTTGGACTTGGTGATCTTGGAGGTTTTTTCCAGCCATGAGAGTTCTGTGATCCTATGAAGAAGGAAACATTACTGGAGTCAGGATAGTCAGTTTACTGGAATTACTGTCTTGGAGTGAATGCAAAAACTTAGAAGTGAGAATACTGCAGGCAGTTAGGACTGCTCCACTCAGTAGCATTTTGTTGTGTGCCTAATTAAAGGATCAGAGTCTGGCCTCTGAAGCATGTTTGTGTTTCCATCCTGTCTCCTTTGGGCTCCCTCCAGAGATAAGACTTGTCTTTTAGATGCCTGCCTATATATAAAGTGGGGTTTAAGACTTCTTTAGAAAATCCAGAGGGGAATCACAGTGCTTACAAAACTGAAATAGCCTGTAAGTGTTACTTCTGTGGGGTGACTGGTAGAAGGGAACATGAGAAATCAGACCATACATTGTTATAGGGTCTGTCCCGTTGTCTTGCTGCCTTCCTCTGAGCTGTTATTATCTTCTGCATTTGATATGGTGTTTTGTCTTACAGTTGTATGAGTGTAGTAATGTGGCTTTAATTAAAAAGAAAAAAGGTTAAGATTGGTAGATCAGGGGCTTGTAGTAATGATCTGTCTTGATCTTTTCCTAATCCCCCTTGTTGACTTTCACTAGTGCTGGCAGGTTAGCCTGGCTTCAAATAAGTTGCCTTGCTTTGACCTGGACAGAAGAATTGAAAGGAGCAGAGGAATCAGGCTTTCCTGTGGGAAAGAGATAAAGGATTCTGGTGTGTTCTGGAGGAGTGATGGGGCCTGATAGATAGGCCCTGGCTCAAGAGAGAAGAGAAACTGTTGACTAAGTGGGAGATCTCTTTTTTGCTCTCCACCCCCCTCTTTCCTTCTTTTTATCTCTCTTTTTCTTTTTTTTTAAATTGTGTCAGCAAATGAAAGTTCAGTACTACAAGATTTACAATTCCAGTAAAACAGGGAAGTTACAGGACCCATGTAAATTCTCTACTGTCTTTTTTATGTGAGTGTAGGAGTATGAGCTGCAAATCTATTTTAAGTGTTAGTGAATTTTAGGAGATGGCAAGCATTGACATTACTCCCACTAAGACAAACAATGAAATAAATACACTAAGCTTTCAAGACATATCTGCCTGGTAGTTTGAGACTATTTTTTTTTTACTGGGCTATGGGGTTTTTTTGTATATTTGAAAACCGAAAAGGTAGCTTAAGGATTAGATGTCAACAAAACAGTGCTATTTGGTTTATGTGTATCTCGAGAGTGCTGGAGTACACCAGACTTGTACACTTTGTGGACAGAAATATTTTCCTTTGTCCTGAAGCAAAAGGCCTTCTGCACTCTGCAGAAGATTCAATTGTTACAAGTTTGTGTGTGCAGGAGCACTTTGTGGCAGCCTGTGTGATTTCCTGTGTCAGTGTCCTCTGTGTGCATCCCTGGGATGCATGCTGGGCTTTGCAAATGGGTTGAATCTGCTAATGGGAAAGAAGGACCCAAGTCCCTCAGCCTGGGCAGACACTCTGGGGCACAGGGCTGGGCTCTAGCAGCCAGGCAGGTGGCAGTCCTGGGCCAGAGTGGCTGGGAGAGGCAGCCACTTTTGACATAATTTAACAATTTATATTTCTCAAACTTTATTTAAAGATGTCTTAAGTGCTTCTGTTTCTGGCAGTGATATTATGGGTTTTTGGAATTTATCTGGTGGTACTCAAGAGTTGAATGTGGAAAACCTTTTTCAAATGGTTTAAGTTCAATGGAGTGGATATCCTTAAATTTCTGAAAAGAAAATTCTGTTGTTCTTACAGTTAAATAAGTAAAGCTGCTGCTTCTTAAGTAAAATAAGCTATTACACAGTGCTACTTTTATTTACATCTCTGGAACTGTATGTTTTTGTTCCTGTATCTGAGCTAATTCATGAAGTAGACTTGAACAATTGTTGTGCATCAGTTGTGCATGTTCTATTTCAGATTGAGAAAATTAATAAAATCATATTGAATTTTAAAATCTTTTAAGTGAACTTACATAGCTGTGTTAAACTTATGTCCAGCAAAACATGCTTTGACATCTTTTATCTGAGTTTGCGAATGTTCTTTACTGGACATGTGAAAATGCTTTAATTAATGTAATATAGCCATCTTATGTAGATGGCTATATTACATAGGGATGATTAAACAGTTAATTTACTTAGTTTATTGTAATTGGCTTCTGTGAAAGAACATAATGATCTATTGTCCTTACTGACTTTAAAAGTTGTGTTTTACTCTGATGTGAAAACCTTAAGGTGTCCAGACAGCCAGGAAGATCTGGTGCTTGCTCTTTGCTAATGGATCAGGAATTCCACTGTTGCAATGCAATTTTTTTGTTGTTGGTTTTATTTAAATTGATAGATTTGGGTAATCTGACTCTTCTTTCTTTCCTCACAGCCGATTTATATTGCACATACCAAGTGAAGAGAGAGACAATGCCATCAGAGTATGTTTTCAGATTGAACTTGCCCATTGGTTTTATTTGGATTTCTACATGCAAAACACATCAGGATTACCTCAGTGTGGGATAAGAGATTTCGCTAAAGCTGATATCCTTTTTATTACTGTGGTTATTTTCTGTTCCAGTGGACAAAGTGCAAACTGAATATTGTTAAGTAAAAGTCATACTTGCAGCAGGAAAATTTCTGTCTGTGTGTCAATGATCAAAGGTTAGTATTGCTTAGTATGTAATTTTGTCAGTTGCTGCCATAATTTTGTGGCATACACAAAATGAGATGTTTCTCAGACTGCTGAAGAACTATGGAAAGCAGGTGCTTTCTAATCTTTGGGGTCTTTTTCTTACAGTTGCACTTTTGCACACTACATGGGTTTCAAAGTTGAGCTCCTCAGAGTGTTTTGTCTCCTTAATTTTATCCCTTTCCGAGTAAATAGTGATGTAAATCTTAACGTAGCTGAAGGTTTTATGTGTTCTCCTATGTATGTGGTGACAGTTGCTCCTAGAAACACTTAGTTTTGTAGGGGAGAGGGTAGCTTTCTACTGAATTCATAGGGTTGGCCTCTGCTGTTTCCATTGCTTACAGGGGCCCCTGGTGCATGCACTATCTCGTCCTTACTGGAGAAACACTCATGGCTTTCATCCAGCAAGTGTTTCAGTTTTAAGTGGTCCCCATATGTGCTTGATGTGGGATTATATTATTGCTTCTAACATTCATGATAATGTTATCTGTGGTTTTGCTACTCAAAATACTTCTCTGTTACTTTGATAACACTACAGCTTTTATTTTAACAATGAACTGTGAATACATGATAGTTTTCTGTTACTTGGTATTATGCGAGGTTAATTAATTTATTTTGGGTATGCTTTGAATTAATAATTTGGACCAGTAGAATTCTTTTAGTGGTAGGCAGTGCAGGAAAAATACAATGTTCATCATCAAATTTGTCCCTGTCCAGCTGATGTTTGCCAGAAATATTAGTTCTGCTGCAGTGTTGTAAGTACTTTGCTATGCAATGTTTTTTATTTTTTGTAAAATTTTATGTGTAATATATAATAATACTTTTAATAAGGACTTGCAGATTTGTTTCAAAGTTTTAGTTATAAAAGTTGTTCATGTCTTCTGTGCATGCTGACTGTTGATAAAATGCACTAGGATTTACAATCTGTAACTTCATGCCATTAAAAATAATTTTTCTCCGTAGATAATACTTGAAAACAGAATCTGTATCGAAGCCTAACAACAGACTGGGAAAAATTATCTCCACTTACTTCAAGCAGGAGATGAAACTGTAGTTTTGTCTGTCTCTCTCACTTCGAAATGAAAACAAAAATATTTTAGAATTCAAAAGAACTGTTATGTGGATAGTTTTTCTACAAAATTAAGGGGGAACTTCTCTCAAACAAGTGGTTTTAAACTTGTCTTTTTTCTTCTGTTTCCATCTGTCTTTTAAATTGCCTTGTATTAGAATGACTAAATTGCATGACAATTTACAACCTATAACGTGTGGTCATGGATTATTCGTAGTCTTTTTTACTTCCAGGAGACTGTATCTTGCAAGCATTTAGGGGAGTGAGGGTGGTTGTTGTATATGTTGAATGTGTATCTTTTTAATGTCTGCCTATATTTGGAAATGGATGCTTATCTTCCTTAATGTGCAGCTTTACTCTTCCATCACTGCCCTTTTTTACTGCCTCAAGGTGGAGATGTACAAAAAGTTTTAGAGGAGTGGAAAGAATACAAAATGGGAGTGCCAACCTATGGTGCAATTATTCTTGATGAGACACTTGAAAATGTGAGTATGGAAATAATTGTGACAGGTTAAAGTAAAGGATGGCATATGCTAAGTATATTATTTTTGTTGTTTACATTTTTCATCTGGAGGAAAAAGAAAGCTGCTGAATATTCTTGAAGACCTGACAGTTACTAGACACTGAGTGTATACAGAAATATAAAATGGGAGGCAGCAAACAGTTCCATTTGCTTCCCTACTCAGTTGGGTTTTTTTGTTTGGTTTTTTTTTTTATTCTGAGTTGTATGATACCATAAGAAATTATGTAGTTTTTGCTAGAAAACCTAACGGGACAGTGAGGGGAAGTCATCTAAGAGAAATGACTCATAATGGAGTGTGGTTTATGGTTGCCTTCTCTTGTATTTTGCAGGTTCTCTTGGTTCAGGGCTATTTAGCAAAGTCTGGCTGGGGATTTCCAAAAGGGAAAGTAAATAAAGAAGAGGCTCCCCATGACTGTGCTGCTAGAGAGGTGAGTTATAAATTATTTTCTTAAATTTAAGTTAAAGAAATCAAGTTTTGCTGAGAGCAGGATATATGCATTAGATGAAAAGACAGCTTATTGACTTTGGTAACTACTGAAATCAGATGAACTATCTATTTTTGCAGGCGTCTTCTGCTATAGCTTTTAGTGTTTTTCTGAATTCCAGAGTGATAATCAAGGGTGTGATTATATAATTTAAAATCAATGTTCAATGTCTTTGTTTTTCAC
Organism: Heliangelus exortis; assembly: GCF_036169615.1. Taxonomy (NCBI): domain Eukaryota; kingdom Metazoa; phylum Chordata; class Aves; order Apodiformes; family Trochilidae; genus Heliangelus; species Heliangelus exortis. Next base: position 25,928,765 of record NC_092454.1, on the reverse strand, counting down.
TTCCTTGCAAAGTTAAGTGAGTACTGGTTTTAGTTCTCTGCTGAACTCTCATTTTACTTTTAAGTATTGCTTTTGGTGCTGAAGGAATGTTATGTTTTTCATGGCATTTGAAATACTTGTTTCAAGGGCCACCATAATTGTAAAAATGTAGGAGACTGAGAATTCAGCATTATGTTCACTGGACTATGTAAATAGGCTAAAGAGTTGACTTGGAAATTGTAGAGGATTATGTAAAGATTGTGAAGAACTGTACTCTGTTTTTCAATGATGCAGGAAGATGGATCAACGTATATGGCAAGTAAAATCTGAAATCTGTGGGATTTGTTGCTGCTGGAGACCTAGATATTTTAGAAGTACCCAGTAAAAGAATGTCATTGGTATAAACTCAAGGTTCATGTAACATAACACATCTAGAATTTTTTAAAGGTAAAATTAAGATGAGGGAAACAAGTAACGTGTTAGTTTTCTTCACAGTTGGACTGAATCTGTATCTGATAAATCATGGTTGGTTTGGTTTTTTTTTAAATATACTTTTCAAATATACATAAATGAAAAACCTCCATATTTCTGATTCCCTAGTGATGCTTTCCATACCGTTCATATTAATACAGACTTGGAAAAGCAAAATAAGGTGCTGGATCTTACCATTGCACTGTTATGTGATGGATATGCATGAAATACACTTTTGTGTTAGAAGTTACTAATCTTGTAGTGCAGAACATTATGTATGTAATATCAAATGGCTTGCCAAAGAGTGAAACAAACACCTGAGCTACAGGTTCAGTGGGCTGTTACTGCAGAACTCAAGGGCTGGGGAAGGATGAACAGAAACTTAATAAAGTTAACCTGCTTATTCAATGCATTTTTCATTCCTGCAATGGTTGGTCTAAGGGGCTGAACCTTAGGGTTGAGACCACGATCAGAATGTATATACCACAACACAGTGGACAGCACAGACTAGGTATAACTGCTTCAGGAAAGAATGGTGTGAAGAGTGCTTTCCTATACTGCAAGGTGTGCTAGCAAAAGCATTGCAGTGGACAGCACATTTATAAAATATGTGTCTTTTGATGGTGTTTTTTATTTGGAGAGTTGATTTAGATTACACTGGTGAACAACATTGTGCTATGATTTTTTTTTTCCATCAAGGCAGGTTGCCATTGTGGATAAACTGGCATATTGTTGAAGGCTTACATATGGCAAGGAACTGGGATATCTGTTAATACCTGTGCATAACTCTTACAACTTCATCTGTATATAGTCTGGTTGAAGAGGTCTTCACTGAGTGATGCCTATGCAGTTCAATAACTTTTCAGTAGCTAATGAGGGTGAAACTATAGTATGTGTCTGATTCTCTTAGTAAAAGAATTTCTGCAATGAGTTCATATAAATCACCTAGAAACATAATTTAGGAAGGTAAAAATTGAGTGTCAGTAGCAAGATTTTGATTTGTATTGTTTTTCCCAAACTACACTTTTCTGTCCTTAACATAGTTAGGTGGGCAGATGGCCTGCTTTTTATTTTTATATGAGGGGTTGTATGTGCTAACTTGAATATTATCAATTATTTCCTTCTGGTTTTAATTTTTGTGCTTAACTTCCGCTGCATTTTCAAAAATGGAATCTAAAACCATTTTGCTGTTACCAGTGCATACGTTAGTATTTCGTATAACATATCTTGAGTATTTCCTTAATAATGAGCTATTATTATTTCATGTGCAGTTGTTTCTTCTATTTCTATACACCCCCACAGGAGATGGGTGTTGAGAAGAGATTCTACGCTCTTGTTAATTTTCACTGTGGTCTTTAAAAAAATTAACTGAGGACTTCTGCCTTTGAATTACTGGCTTAATAGCTTGGGGCTAGTATCCGTTTTTATGAGTGATTGTTCACATGCATGTTCCATTGTCTGGGCAGAAATATTTTGCATGGTGGTATCAATCCTGCATGTTTTCTAAGTATTTGTATTTCCTGTGGAAATTTTGAGCATTTCTAGCAATCTCTTGCAGGTATAATGATCATATGTTTTTTCTCTGAAGTGGCTGATAAAGCAGTTTTAAGTTTGTCAGTGTGAATGTGCAGTTTGAATTTTGTAGTAAAAGTTTTGCTACCCCTATTGCTGGTACCCCAGTGCTGTAAGTGTAAAAATAATTATATGTATGGGTGTTAGAAGGTTTATGAGTAGAAGGATTGTCAAAAGAGAAGAAGAAAAACGGAGGTGGAAGTACACTTTGCTAGAATCTGAAGATGTCTTTACCCCCTATATAGTAGATTTTGCTGTGGAAAAGATTTCCATGCACCCATCAGTGTGAATGAACAGCTAGAGATTCTCCATCTGTATTACTAAATTGCTACATGAAGGTGTAATAAAATTGCTTCAACTTTTATTGCATGTGTATGTCTATTTTAGAGATATGTAAAGTACATAGGATCTTAAATACTTCTTCTATTATTGAGCATGTGTCTATATATAAAGGCTTATTTTTCCCAGCAGCGGTCTGTTTTCATGGATAGATCTGAAAAAATTGTCATTCCTTCCCTGGTGATGGTAGGTTCTCAAAGTCTAAATCTGAATACACACACAGATTTCATCTGTATGTTTCTCAGGTGTTTGAAGAAACTGGGTTTGACATAAAAGATTTTATATGCAAAGAAGAATACATTGAGCTGCGGATTAATGATCAGTTAGCACGGCTGTACATCATTCCAGGAGTTCCCAGGGACACAAAATTCAACCCCAAAACTAGAAGGGAAATTCGGGTATGTGTTATCTTGTTTGAATCTGAAGGAACTTTGCTGTAGAGGGTGATTTTTTAATTTTTTTTTTTAAGCTAATTCTGTAAAATTATGAAACTGCCAAGCATGGTAGATATGTCACAATACTAGGTACAAATGGCATCTCTACACAGTGGGGTTTTGTCAACTTCTTGCAACTCTACTTCAGAGACATTCTTGACAATCTGATGTCTCCATCATTAAAACAACATGGTAGTGTGCTGTCACACTATAGTTCTCCTTGTCTTGGAGATGATGTGTTAGTACTTTCATCTTATTCCTAGTTATAGAGGCATATATAACCACATATTTTTCTGAAGATGTGATTATTAATTGGTGGTATACAAAAGCCTATGTATCAGAAGGAGAAACTAACGATTTTTTCTCTCTTTCATGGCTAATACCACCCAGACAAAGAGAGCAGTTTATTTTAAGGAGTATGTTGGGAAGGGGATGCAAAATGGGAACTGCTTTGGTTTTTGTACCATTAGCATTTAAAAGGTGGTACACTTGCTGGAAATTTTGTTCCTGGTATCCATAACTCTTTGAAGTCTGCATATCTTGTATTGCAGTTCAGTTTAAAACAGCTAGCCCCATATTTTAATGCAGGTGGTACCACTTATACAGGGCATTTGGCTTTCTGAATAGAAAAAGGTACAAGTAGTTAACTCGACAGGAATCTCTTGATTTCTTGCATTAGAGACCTGTTTTTCAAAATATGAAGTAAAATAAGATGAACTTTGAGGGTTTTTTTAAATGTAAGTAACTCCCCATTGTATAACAGTGACCATCTGTGTGGGTGTGATGAAGAGTTCTTTTCAATGACAAATGTCTGTCTCCCTGCTGAAGCACAGTCTTCTGGTCTAATACAACTGGGCATGCCATTTTTGTATTCCCTGTAGAATTATGTTGAAAACCTGTTTAGTTCTTATCTTCTTTATGTAGTATGCATTTTACCCAGGATCTGATGTTTTTTGGCTATGTTCTGCAGCAGAAAAGCTCATGTGGCTTCTTCTACACTGTATATTCAGAATTCCTGATTTTGTTCCCCGCTCTGCAAAGTATACAGTTTTAATAATTAAAACTATGTATAAAATCCTTTACCCATGTCTTTTTTATAACAAAACCTGAAACTTACTCTGCGAAGTAAATCCCCTTTTATTCTGTTAAGTTTTGAACTAATATTGGTGGTCTAATTTTAAGTTAAAATTGTAAGAATAGTAGTGGCTTTGAAAGTTATTTAAAAGCTCTACCTTTATTTATGCATTCAGTAAGAAGTGTTTTTGGTTGTTTTTTTAAATCCTTTTTTAGAAGCATTAATTGCTGGACAGTACTTTTCATATTTTAGGTGCAGTGTCTTGCAAGGAGTATGTGCTCTACCATTTCTCACTCTAGTGAGAATGAACCCAATTGTTTATTAGGATTTTGTGAAAAACCCTGTTACGGTTTGCTAATAAAAGTCTTCCACTGTGATTTTTTTAAATTAAGGGAAATAATTGTAGTTGATACACACCAGCAACATTTTAAGGCTACAGTCGTGGATATGCTGATTTTTTGTCTTGTTTTTCCAGAATATTGAGTGGTTTTCCATTGACAAATTACCATGCCACAGAAATGACATGACCCCAAAGTCCAAGCTGGGTTTGGCACCTAACAAATTTTTTATGGCAATACCCTTCATCAGGTACGTTTGAGATGAAGCAAATGCTAGGCCAGTGCTTTTGGGCAGTGTTAAATGTCTTTGGATTTGTTTTAGTAAGTAGATCTTGTTGCACTTCTCTTTGCTTACAGGCCATTGAGGGAATGGATTTCCCGAAGAAATGGAGAGTCTTCCGATAGCGACAATGGATTTTCATCTGCAGGGAGCACACCCTCTAAGCCCTACTTGGAAAAACCTAGGTAAGAACCAGGTCAGTTTAACACTTCTATATCTGTTCTATGAAACACTGGTCATATAAAGCTGGTTGTCATTTCTTTCTTGAGATATTTGTGTGCTGGCAGTAGAATAGGTTAATAAAAAAATAAATTGCAAGCGTATCTCATGGGACTGTAAATAGGATGAGAAGTTAGTTAATGACATGATACACTGGGTTTTTTTGTAAATGCTCACATGCCAGAACTGAGATTTTTTGAGTCCTGTCTATGGGGAGTCTTGAAAAACAGAAGCTAAAACAAGTGGGTAAGTTTCAGTGCTTCAAGTTCAATGCTTTTGGAGCTTCCACAGAGGAAAAAAATAACTCTTTGGAGTAGGACTGTTAAGCACTGTCAGAAGTAACTAGCTAACTAAAGCCTGTGTGGGTCAGTAGGGAAACAGGTGCTGCTGGCTTTTGACTCAGTTAAGCAGACTTTAAAAGCTGCAGTCCCAATGAGAAGTCTGTGCTCCAGTAATTCGAGTAAGGTCAGCACCAACACTGACAACAACATGAAAAATGCTAACATGGGCCTATCCTGCTGACTGTGCAGAACACAGGCAAAATAAAGTTGTGTGAGTGCAGTGAGCATTGTTAGTTTCCCCACTAAGCTACTTTACCTTGTCTCCCAGGTTCTCAAAAAGCAGAAAATTCTTTTGTACTTCTGTTCTACTATCAATAGGTTTGAAGTTGTGTTGTAAACTCTTGTTTGTTTTCCTGTACTAGAGCCAAACTTCGCAGCAGTCAGCAGGTGTTTATAGATGGCTTTTCAGGAGAGCAGTGCATGAAGCAAAAACAGCCACAGAAGCCACTCAGCCATACTGAAATGTCTGAAATTTTAAAAATAAAGGTAAGTTATTTCTTGGGCAAACATATGCATCTGGGCAATTTATAACAGATGTCTTTGTTGATAGGGTTTTTTTCTGAAATGAAAGTACCAAATTTTATCACCATAGCATGCAAAACTAAAAACATGAGAAGGAAAAAAAAGATCTTGGATGCTCAAACTTACCTGGCATTAGGCATGGTGGGTATCGTGCGGTAGCTGTGTTGTTTCAGGTGTAGATAGCAAGTACTACTCAAAATTTTGGCGTTGTTTTTACCATTCTGAAGTATTTTGGATACCACTAGTATGTGTGGATCATTGTATGGGAATTCACTGAACTGAATTTATTGTGTAACTGAGTGTTGGTATTAGTTGCAAGACAGATCTAGTAACCGCTGATGTCTCTTTTTAACTACAGTGTCTGTTTGGTTAATACCAGTGTCCTTCAGTTTGTCTACAAAAGATACTCTTTACATGTTCTGAGGCTATTTGGAGGAAGGGTTTAGGTAATTAGTAGGAAGTGTCAGTGCAGTGATGTTCAGTGCAGCCATTTAAACTCTTCTCTTTACATTCTGGATTTAATGGCAGAGTCAGAGCTTGAAGAACAATGGCAAAAAGCAATATCAAGACACTTCCAGCCAAAAGAAGCGAACAAATGGAGTCCACAGCCAACCAGTTAAGCAAAACCATACCTTGGTAAGAAACGTGCAGTGGCTGTCTTACTAACAGGCTCCAATAATGCTTCATGACTGCCCAGGCCAGTGTCAAGCTGAAAGAAAGTACAGTGTGTATCTATCAAAAGTATGTTTGATCAGAATATTTGGTGTGTATGTGTAAAAGTACGACATTTTTTTACCTTGTATACTTCTCTATAGATGTACATGCATACTAAACATCAAAGTTTGCATTTTGGAAGGAAGTATTATTTTAGCAGTTGAAAATTTGTTAGCTGTTTCAGTAGATAATCCTGCAGCTTTCTGGGTTCTTGTCAAGTAATAGCCTATGTAGTGTACTGTATTACTGCAATGACTACATGACTTATTTATTAATGTATGATATGTTATTGTAAGCATGGAGTTTTGCTATGCAACAATTAGAAAAAAAGTGGTAAAGCATGTGCTGCTTATTATTTCCCTTCTTTCTAGCAAAAATATTGAGAGGGAGCCTTGACTTCAATGCCAGAGTCTCGTATAGTTTTTTTTAAACATACAGTGGAAATGCATCAGTTTCTAAATTCCATGATGACATTCTTAGTTTTATTGCCTTTCCCTTCCAACTGTCTTTGTCCCCACAGTTCTGATGGATGGGAGAAGGCTCACTGAGATAGCTCTCTTAATTTAATATGTCTTTTATTTCCTCCCTGCTCTGCACCCCAACTGTTTTTTATTGGTCTCCAACTCTGCTTGGTTGGCTCTTGTGGAACAGCAAGCCCCAGTTCTCTCTGCAGCTAAGCTGGCTTGTGTAGGCTTTAGTTTTTCTTGATTACTGGCTGCAAGCTAGATTCTTGAAATTCTGGCTTGTGATTATTATCTTCTTTCTGTTTTTCATGTAAAAGTCCAAAAGCCTTAAACTCTCATCTTCTAAAATCCTCACTGTAGCAAGAAATGGTTAGCTGTGTTTGAGTCTGAGAGTAGAAGAATGAGAAGTCAAAGAACTGGTAGCCCAGGAATCTGCTCCTATAGGAAAAAGCTACAGTTACCATTACCTACAGTAATCTGTAGGATCTTCATGGAAACAAATGGAAATGTTAATACTCTAAATTTACTTTGTAGGTTGTTTACAGACTATAGTAAATACTTCTGTGGTGTTTCATTTACATTTGGTCAGTCTTTTGATGCTTAGGTCATAATTTTAATTATAATAGATTTTTAATCATAATAGAATTTGATAGTCAGGGAACTCCTAATTCACACAGAGTGCAAAAGGCCATACTTTTCTCTGTATTTATATACTTACAGCAGCATACATGAGGCTAAAAATTAACTCCTTGCTGGAGAATTCTATTTTTGTGTCTCTAATGCATGTTAATTTAATTGGCAGTAGCAGCATGTTTGCAAACATATTCCCCTTGATTTTTAGGACAAGTTGACTGAAGAATGGGCTTATGCATGTTTAACTTTGATTCCACACCATCATACGCAACACCTTTCCAGCTTAAAACATTTAGAAAACACTCAATTTTTTTCCCTAAAAGCTTTCATTTTAAAAATTTCTTCTTGGCTGTTAAAGGTTTGCATGCTTGTGTTGTTGAAGCGACATTACTAGATAAAGTAACCTGACATAATTCATGCTGAGTTGTAAGTAAAATAATTCACGTTATCAGGAGGTGTGACACAGGAAGTATAACCAGCAGGCATTTTAGCTGATGCTTAAGCTATATGTCTAAGAAATACATGGCCTTTTTCTTATGAAGTGTGTAACGTATTGTCTTTCTCTTAACCAGAAATGTGAAAGAAGGCTTAATCCAAGAAGACTTCAAGATAACTTTGAAGCAGGCAAGTGCAGTCTGAATTTTCACCCATAGTCATTCATTACAGGTTGAAAGCACTTGAGCAATGGTGGTTGAGGGTTTTTCCTTGTACACTAAATGTTCTAAAGCTGTACCTTAGCCATAAAACTAAGGCAGTTTGAGTCCCTCTTTTTATAATTTGGTTTCACTTCCTGTGCTGCTTCATGTTGGTTTTACAGTTCTTCTCATTAATAAGATTGTCAGATTATAGTAGTCCTAAGTCCTGAGTAGGTGGCTGACTCAAAACTAACTGAAAGCTGGTTTAGGAAAAAGAACCATACAAGGTTGCCATGACTTTCAAGGTATGCTCTAGCCACTGGATGACTTGGAAGTGTAGTTGTTTTAGTAACCTTCTGTTTATGGCCAGACATTCAGTTTTTGTCATTAATATTAATTGATCATACCTTTGAGTTACAGTTTTGTATTGCTATTGATAGTCCTATAGATAATCATGTTTAAATTTTTTTTCATGCTTTTTTCTCTTTAAGCAGATGCAGCATATGAGATGTGTTGCTCCAGTGACGACCCACTGCCAGAACACATAGAGGGGCATTCTGTGGCATGCAATGGGCATTACAAATTTGCTTTCTCATCAAGAGCTTTCTTGAGTTTCAAGTTTGACCATGATGCCATAATGAAAAATTTTGACCTCTGACAGCAGACTTACTTGGAACAAAAGTCAGACTTGTGTGTTGCAATTGAGGTTTTTTTTATCCAGCCTTACTCTTTCTCAGGAGTTTTGTTTTTTGGTTTGTTTGGTTTTTTTTCTTTTTAAATGCAATGCAGGGACTGACTGGAAGGGTTTATGCTCCTTGCAGTATGGGAGTGGCATGTCAAATGTTGCACTTTAAATGCAGTATAGTCTTTGTCCACAAAAGTACTTTTCCAGTGTTCAGTTCACTTGTTCCTAGCTGCGCATTAGAGGGCATTCTTTGTGTTGTTTTTTTTCTTGTTGTTTTTTGTTTTGGTTTGTTTGTTTTGTATTTTTAACTTGCTGTGTATTTTATAGAATGTCATTGACTTTTTGAACTGTTGGAGAGTTTTTTAGGTAGCTAAATTTTAACTCCTCTGATATAAATTATTGGACTTGTTAGCCATTATCTTATAGTACATTGCAATATCAGTGGCAATGAAACTGACTCTCAGAGGACTCCACCGTCCTAGTTATTTTGAAACCAAGTTGCACATTTCAAACCTAGCCTCAGTCTGTCATCCTTCTGCTGTCCTGGTTGCTTGCCCAGAATACCTATCTTCCTTCACACTTCTGGTTTCTGTTGGCTGGTGATCAGTAGTAGTACTTGGAGTCAAATCTATACCTCTTTGCCTCTGTCTTCAGAAAGGATACACAAACTGGGTAGGAATTAGCCATTCAAGGTGTTTAGCTTCAACTCTTAACACACTGTCCCCATCCGGGTAAGAAGAAGTTGAAAAGTTTTGTGTTATCCCAGTTGCAGCTGCTTTCAAAAAAGAAGAGTTTGAACTTAGTGAGAGGTCACTTGTGTAGAATTTATCCTGAATGTAAATAAACCTTTGTAGATCTTGCTGAGGAGGAAGGCAGGTGGATGGATAATAGAATCGTGTGACACTCAGTGGCATAAGCAAACTTGCAATAACTATTCTAAGAGTGTCCAGTACTGTCTTCTGTGCTGTTGTCCTCAGATCTTGTGTGGTGTATGCTCTGTATATATCCAGTAGTACTGAATTGCACTTGCAGTTAGCATTTAAATGAGGTAGCCTTGGTTATTTTCAGCTATGCTTTCTTAGTAAAAATATCAAAGATGGGGAGTGGGGGGAGAGAAACAAACACCAAGAGTTGCAATGACAAACGGTTAAATCACCTTCATGATTCAGGTAAAGGGGTTTTGAACACGTGCTTCCCATTTCAGAAAAGTACACTGAAATAATTTGCACAGCAACTTGTGGTAGCAAGCTTGTTGTCCCAGACTTAGAAGTGGACTTTTCTGTTAAAAAAAGGTAACTTCCTAGGCTGAATGAACTATGCCCTTTTCATATGAGCGTATATGCTCAGGCACTGAGTCTTCATGCAACTTTTGTCATCCAAAACTAAAATCCTAGTCTTCCTTCAACAGCCCTACTTCATCAGCCCTACCTGATCTGTTACCCACTGCTTTTCCTCAGAATTAGCCTTAGAATTATCTGTTGTTTTTTTTTACCTGCCTGGCACCAGGTAATCTGGGACTCTAATGCTGTAATACTCCTGGTCATGGAAATGCAGGATTTCTTTATCAGTCAACAGGCAAAATAGACTGCAGTGTTCCCTCCTGTAGGAGGATGAGTCCTGAGGGCCTTGTCTTTCAAAACCAAATCATGAAATAGTTCAGTCTAGCTTTGTCCCTGTTTTGTTGTTTGTTAGGTGTTTTGGTTTTTTTCTTTTTAAAAAAAAAAAAAAGCAAAAAAAAAAAAAAGCAAAAAAAAAGAAGCTATCCAAAGACTGCTCAAAGCAGTAAATGGCGAAGAGCAGTAATTGAGAAGGTGTTATAATGCTGGAGAATGTTGTTATTCAGCTTCAGGTGAAAACTTTTCTTTAGTTCTTTAGTGCAAGTAGGCGATTTCCCAGCAAAAGTGCCTTTACTCACAGTGAGGCAGAAATTTGTGTTCATACCCTGAGGCTGCTACTGCTTCTGGAGTTCACAAAACTCTCTTAAAGAATGATTAAATATCAGGCTGTGGAAATCTTTCTCTGAAGAGTTAAGTTTTATTTCATCTATTGCTCTGAGACATGAGGGGGTTGCTGATGGAAGAGTGAACCTGGAGCTTCTGTCAGCTGTTGGTGAAGAAGTCATGTCCCAGACAAAGAAAATTTGTAGAGTGAAGCAAGTGTATCCTATGAATAGGATATGCTGGCTGCCCTGTGTAGTCCCTCAGTCAATTTTTTTTCTTAGTGAAAGGCTGTTTGAGTGTAAGAGAAATTGGTTGCTTTATTAAGCAACCCAAATTGGGGCTTACACGTATATGATGATTTTAGTAAATCTAGCCTTAATGTGAGTTGCAAAGAAATGTGATAAATATGCAATAACTTCTTTGTACAAGGGTACTGTTTTGTAGTAGCATTGCTTCCTGCTTTCTCAGTAAAGTTTCTAAAACGATCTAAGTGTGGTGGCATGTGATCTACCTTATGGCTTCCATCATGCCCTGCACTGTGAACATTTTGAATTGCTTACTATTGATCATGGGTTTTTTTCACCATACTTTTATAATTAAGTATATTTTGAAGTTTAGAAGTACTGTTTACGTTATCTTCTGTAAACCAGTGAAGAAATAACAAGCGATAATTTAGTTTAATGAGTTCTTAATTTAAGGGAGCTAGACACACAGAAACAAGTAACTGCATGTTAGACATGAGCTGTTGTAAAGATACTTGAAAAACAAATATTACTCAGTTTGAGAATGCCTACCTGCAAGGGGTTATGCAGGTTATGAACAGTCATTCGGTGTTCTTGAAATTAAAGAACTTACAGAATAAAGAAATGTTTAACAAAAATGTTAAACAAATGTGTGAATGCTGGGAGTCTAATACTAGTTTGCAGTTTTCAGTACTCCATAAACTCCCTGCTTCAGTGTGAGGTGTTCAGCATCTCTCCTTTGTCTCCTTTCTCCTCTAAACTTTTAACTCAGACTGGAGTGATTTGCCTAATTGAATAAGTTATATTCTGTGCTGAAATGCTATTAACTTCAACTTCTTGATGTACATGCATACTTCTGAAAGTAGTTGTGCCATGTAAGTCTTGAAGTAGTACTGGGAAGAGGGGAAATAGCTTTATTTATTGAACAATCAAGGTATTTTTTAACACAATGTAAATTCTTCAGACCAACTTGCATAGATGGTTTCTAATAAAATTCTGAGCCTAGTTCTTCTGTGCTGTGCTCCAACCATCCTGATTTAATTTGGTGATTGGTGAACAGAACTTGCAATATTTACCTTCACCTGTCTGGGTATTATAAATGTAATTTCTTTTTAAAGACAAGGCAGGCTTTGGGACTGACTATTCCTAACAGACTTGCTCTCAGATTGTTATTTCAGGTAAATTTTTTCCCCCAACTTTTACTTACTGTAGTAGAGTTGCTTTTGTTGTTTTGCAGTGTGTAGCCACACTCATTCTGGTGTGAAGAGCAAGAGTCTACATTAAAAATCCAAGCTCTAACATCCTATGGTGCAAGATGGCCCTGTTCTTCCATGGGTGACTGGTTGCCCAGTTGTTGGGTCAGTGGGCTGTTTAATCCTAAACTTCCCATTTTTTATATATTCTGAGCATCAAGAGATTTTTTTAGAGGTAAAGTAAGGTGCCTTCATCTTTTAAACTAGGAGGTTATAGTTCGAATGTGTTTGGAAGCTCAAAATTATTTTGAACTGGTAAAGCAGCGTCTCCTGTGATTTAAAATCCATTTATTTACAGAAATTAAGTCTTGCGTTGTAAATATTAAATAATCTGGTGCTTACACATGACTTCATAATTTCGGATTTTTTTTGTTACTACAGTATTTCAGCTTTTGAAGCAACCAAAATTATTCAAGATATGGTAGATTTCTACAAACAAACTGAAGGTGCTTTTACAGTAAAGTAGGCTTGGAAAAGTAACTACTCTTGCAAAACAAATTTTTGTTCTTATGCAGCTGTAGCAATAGTGTAGTTCAAGAATAAAAGTAGGCATAAATGCTAGTATTTGCACTGTTCCTAACTCTGTACATAAGCACTGGCAGATGCAGTGGGATTTGTGCCTTGTGTGCATTTCACTGAAGTAGATTCTGAATTTACAAGGAAGACAGTATATGTAGCAAGTAAATTGGCCATATTCAAGATCATACACGGGGAAGTGTTCTGGATTAGTAGTAATACACTGAAATCAAATGTTTGGGTTTTAACTTGTCTTTTCATGAAAATACTAGGTTAAGCTAGGGTTGACTTATATAGATTCAGCTCTACAGAAACCCTTGTAGTTGTTCTCAGCTCTGTGATAATTCTAGGAATGAATCTAAGTGTTTTCAGTTTATCCTTCAATATTTGTGGGAGAAAAAAGAAAACTTGTTTTGGGGTCATTAACAAAATTTCACAGGGTACAGCATATTAAAATTTGAATAGGTCCATGTTGAAATTTACTGAAAAAAAGCTCAGTATTTTGTCACTGTTAAGCATTTGTATTGATCAGAAAAACTAGCGTCTAGTTTCCATTTTGGGTTATGGTTCATTGCCTTTACAGCTCGTGAAGCATTAATAATTCTAAAACGAGGCATTTGTAGTTTAAGAATATCGATCCTGTAAACTCAGTTGTCTACAACATGCTTCCCACTGTGAGGATAAAAAGTACTTTGCAAATTTTTTAAAGCATGTTTGAGCAAAATTACTGAACTAAGGAGATAATCCATTTGTATCTTACTGCTTTGGTACATTCTGTTATGCAGAAAAAGTATGCAAAACTGCTTGGTTTAAGAATTCTCAGCAAATACTTCTCAAGTCCACAGTTACGACAGGATCCTTAAGTAACTTTACTATTGTCTGCATGGCACTGCAGTACATGCAAGCTGTACTTCAGCCCTCAAGAGCCATTTAGCTGGGTTTGCAAGACACTTTAACATTGAAAAGCAAAACGGTCTCCACAAGAAGTGGGGTCTTGTTCACTAATTTTGGCATAATGCTAGATTGCCATGCATGTTCTGGGATCCAGGTTTGCTCAGGTATTGCTGCCCAAAGGTAATGGGTTTCTGTGCAGCACTGCATGCCTTGCAGAAAATAGGGAGCCAGTGTTTTATTATATGGCTCATGCATGAAGAGTAATGTCTTCCTCCTCTTTGTTTAAAGCTCAAGAGCTTGATCTGTTTTCCTCACTGGTATGTAAGTGGCATATCAGTGCTAATTAAGTAGAAATTATGTACAGCAAATAGGGTTAAAACATGTAAAGACAGATTTTTATATTTTTTTCAATTTCCATTTATTATCTTGAAGAAAAGTTTGCATTAGTAAGCTCTTCAGTTTTAGTAAATAAAATCTGTAACTACCTGTAACATCTGTTGTACTGATGATTGTAATTTTTTGTTCACTGATTCAGAAACTGAAGCACACTATTCAAGAGGCTATGACTGAACTGACATTTTCTTCTATACTGTAATTTTTCTCTGTAAAATTAAATTACTTTATGCATAAAACTCACTGAAGTAAGGAGTATGAATGTAAGCATTGCTGATCGGTGTGAAAAATGCCTGAACTGCTGTTCCTTGCAGCACTGTAGAATGTTGCCTTAAGCCAGTCAGCAGCACTGATGATTATTTTTTTAAAGTTGGTTGTAAAGGTGGACAAGAAGCTCACTGTAAACACAATGGAAAGCAAAAAACCCAACCAACCAAACAAAAAAACAAAAACAAAACAAAAAAAACCACACAAAAAGAAAACCCCAAACAAAAACTACATGTACTGGAGAAAGGAAGTATGTGAACTTCAGTCAGTGCTTTTAAAGTATTTATGAAACAGTGATTTTCTTGGGAGGGGGGTGGGGGAGTGGGGTGTCCATATAGCTTGGTTATTAATGGAACTGGATGTGTGGAAAAGGTTTCTTATGTGCCCTTTCCATCCCCATAAATTGTTAACTGAAGCTGTAGAGGATTTGGGTTAAGTACTAATGTTCTGGAGCTCAGCTAAACCCCCTGATTGGGTCTTCTATGAGTTCCAATCAACTTTTCATGACCCTGTCGTGGGAGGTTCCCTGACACTTACACCATCTCACTCAAGAACTTGTCTTGGTAAAGGTCTCTGATACCTTTAAGGAGAACCATTCAACAATAAGAGAAGGTGTGTAAAGCAACCCCCAGGCAAAGAAAAAGCATTAGAAATTTATTCAGAATATAAGAACATTTGTAAAATAAGTATTATAAATGTCTCTGTATAAATAAATGCAGTTTTTACAATTCTATATCAAATAAACACAATAGCTATTTTTACAGCGGCTAAGAAACTAAAAAGCAGCAACACATTTAAAGCTAATTTAGTAAGATGAAAAGCTTTCTAAAATTACAATGTATGGTACAGTACTAAAGGAGGAGAAAATCCTAATAAAACCAATAGAAGAATACTGACATAATGCAGCCTTAGTGACATGTGCTTCGCAATAGCTAACAAACAGTACATTCAAGCTGGTGAAGATTTATACATTTCATTAGAAAACCAGTACTTTTTTTTCTAAACACACTGTGAAATACAAAGTTTCATGCACTCTATTGACTTAGAAAATAATAATACAAAAAAAAACCAAAACAACCCAAACCACCCTTTGATAATGAATGAGTGAACAACAGGTTCTGTTGGCAAGAACCACCTATTTTCCCTACTCTGCAAATGTATTTGTTTCTGCAGAAAGTCTTGAATGAGTTAGGTTGCAGTGACTAAAGTCTTGAATGAGTTAGGTTGCAGTGACTCTGGGTGATTTGCACACTCATCTACAGGCTGGGTGTGCTGGTATTTCAGAGCTGCATAAGGCTTTTAGGCATTTATTGTCAGGGTTGGTGCCATTTCTTAACAGGTACATAGGAACTGCAGCTAACTGCTCATATTAAACAGTTTTCACAATAACAGTACACCTTCCACTGCTTCCATGTGGGGGAAGCCCTTCTTTTTTTACATTATGCCAAGAAATAAAGCAAGAGCTCCTTGCTTGGGCACAGCAACTGGTGATCTGCTGAGGGTGACAATAGTAACAGTCTTGCTTTCCCACCTGTAAGTATGGGAAGAAAGGGTAAGTGCCTTACATTTACTGATTCTAAAACATTTTGAGCACAGTTGTCAGGAAAGATCTGCAGTAAATGCAGTAAAACAATGTTCAGTTTCTGCAGAATCTGCAAATACTTAGGCACTGAGCGATACAGCAGTTTTTTATGCCTTTAAACCCAGGCGCAAGTTACACTTTCTTACTCTGTATCTTTCCTTCGAAGACACTTTCAGTGCCGATGCCTTATGCTTCTTTGTAGTCTGTTTAGGTCTCTCTAGCTACCAAGAAACAGATAATTGAGCCTAAGAGGAAATCCAGTGCAGCAGTGGTTTCTAGTCACCTGAAGTGACAGTATTTCACACAGACAGCCTGTGATGACCCGAAGTTGTGTTTTAGGCGCAAGAATTAAAAATTAATTGCGTGTTTGCCAGAGTACACTGCGTAATTTTCCTTATATTTCTTCAGGAAGAAGGATGATAGCTACCACTGAAGCTCATGGCAAAACCCCACATTCCTTTTGATGAGACACTTGATGCCCACAAAAGGGAAATGCCACAGATAGGTACTTGCCAACACCATTAAAAAGACAGTAATAAATCAGTGTGCCTGCTCCTCAACAGACTGGTTTGCGTTACAAATTAATTGTAATTATCATGAGACAGAGGACTGATCAAACCAAAACTAGACCATCACTACCTACAACTTTAGAAATCTGCATTGTTTTGACTTGCTACTACAATGAATCATATACCATGTTGGCTCTGTAGCTGATGTATCGGACTCTAGAAAAGTAGGGAAAAGACCCTAAGAAAAGTAGCAACTACAGTAATAGCAATTGGTGTTCATGACATCTGTTTCCAATGTTATCAGGACACAATGTTGCCGTATTCTGAATACAAATTCCCAAACCTGTTGTGTCTGTCTGGCCTAACCCCATAGTAGACAGCAACAGTTCAAGTCCTCTACACATATCTACGCAGTACTAGAAATTGGAAAAATAAATGAGAGAAGTTATTAACATTCTGAATACACAAATACAACTTGACGTGCAATTCAACATGTAAAGCAAAAATAGCAGACAACTCCTGCAATCAGATTCACTCAGATGAAGCCTGAAAAGTATACAAAGAAGTGTAACACAGTAACAGGCCAACAAGTTAATGGACCTAAGTTTGGCATGTCTGAACAAACACGGAAGCTATTTTAGGTACTCAGTCAAAAAAATTCTGAATGAAACAGGTGCTACAGCAGATTCCTGTATTTTGCCCCCTAGAGAAGTCAACCTAATCATGATGCTTTGCATACTGTTCACTATCAGAATAGGACAACATATTCAATTCAGTCAATTTAATAATACAGTAAAATATGATGAGGCTTAAGCAAAAAAAGAGAATGTTAGCAACAACAAAAACTAACCTAAGAAGCTGCACAAAGACTTCACCATTCACATTCCATTTGTTGATGTTCATTCGTCCATACACCTACATGTTTAAATATTTGGGCCTATGTATTCGATATTAAATATTAGGTACGTTCCTAACAAGTACCTTTTTTTGGTCAAAACAAGTATAAAAAGAAGACATTCTACCTCTTGATCACAGAAAGGTGTAATAGCACTACTTACAAAAAAACAGCCCAACTTCTTCAAGAAAACCTCGAGTTGAAACAAGAAAAACCCAACTGTTACACAAAATAATTCTAACACCATGCAATATAAAATGCCAGGAGGTCTCCTGTAATTTCTAATACCAAGATGATGGAGGGAGTGGAACATCTCCCGTATGAGGAAAGGCTGAGGGAGCTGGGTCTTCTCAGCTTGGAGGAGAATGAGGGGTGACCTCATAGATGTTTATAAATGTGTAAGGGGTGAGTGCCAGGAGGACAGAGTCAAGTTTTTCTCAGGGGTGACTCAAAACAGGACAAGGGGCAATGGTTATAAACTGGAGCATAGGCAGTTCCATATAAATACATGGAAGAATTTTTTTACTGTGAAGGTGACAGAGCACTGGCACAGGCTGCCCAGGGGCATTGACTCTCCAGGAGTCTTCTTTCCTGGAGACATTCAAAGCCCCCCTGGACATGTTCCTGTGTGACCTCCTGTAGGTGACTCTGCTCTGACTCAGTGATCTTCCGAGGTCCCTTCCAACCCCTAACTTTCTGTGATTCTGTGGTTCTTACCCAAGCCAGTCACAGACTGTATCTGGCATGGTGAAACTCACAACTTTTACTCGTTTTACAAACTATAGGAAATACCCCATTATCATAGTTTTCAGAGATGCAACAAGGATTTTTTGGCTTTCTTCCAAATCAATAGTTTTCCTACCCCATCCACACTGTGAGGGACAGTGCTGCAAGTATGGTGCAAAAAATCAAGCCAGCCCATCACCAGCCCACTGCAGGTGCCTATGCAGTTGGATTTAACCACAGCAGCAAGGCTTGAGGGTACAATATGGGGTGTTGTGTGCAAAGGGAGCTCAGGGTTTGGGAAAACACTGAAATTATCCCCCAGAATGCCAAAATTAAATCCTCTTAACATTAATTATTTTGCTTTGTGACACTGTTCACCTGTGGGACATACATAAAATGGAAAAGAAGCTGTATGAATACAGACATAGTGACAACAACAATGTACATAATTATAGTATGATAATTCAGGCACTGCCATTTTACATTATGAAACAGTCCTTAAGATTAACACTTACATTATCCCCACTTATATTATCCCCATGGTACCTCTCTGGGATCCCAGAGAAGGTGCTTAAGCATGTCAGCATTGACAGAACTTTTAGTGTTTGAAGCTACCTATGTCAGCCTTCAAAAGAAAAACATTTGTAATGGCACAAATTATCTTCAAACGAGATGCACTTAAAGTGAAGTTTCATTGGTGTGTGGTCTAGAATTCTCTTCTTCCAGTAAAGCTATTCTTTGTTTGAGCATCCTTACTTGCGTATCATGTCTTTCCACCATGGCCATCATTTGTGATTCCAGCTTCTTCAGCTTATTTTGATGCTTTTTCTTTGCTTTTTCATAAGCTGCCACCAAGTTGCTGTTAGAAATACAAGGCAATGTAAGGTCATTCAAAAAGTCTTGCTCATGGCAAGAGCTACAAAAAAATCCGCCCCAAGCCCCCAGCTTTGGAGAACTCCAAAGTTTGGTTATTGTAGTCTTCCTAAAACTTACTAGTGCTTTAAAATGCATGAGATCCAAAACTTATTTGTCCAAACCCAGACCAATACTAAAGTAAACTGGTTTCTGAAAACATCTTAAAGCATGGTTCAAAGAGCCAGCCAGAGGCTGCTGCTCCTGCTGCCTCGATCACTCTTTGTGAGTCAGAATACCACAACATTTACCATGTAATGATTTTCAAAAACATTGCTTGGCCAGAAACTTCAGCACTGGCACAGATTTTGCATTTTCCATTTAAAAAAACACAAAGAGATATATACAGAGAATCGTATATTGTGCTACTTTGTCAGCTGCTACGTACTTTCTGTGACTCCACCTTAATTCAGTATGAAAGCTTGAGATGGGTACTGCTCCTCAACGCAAGGGCTTTCAAATATAGTTTTAAAATGAAAACTACATTCTGAGTGTTAGGCTTCTTCTAGGAAGGGCAGCTACAGGCCAGGCAGACACAGTGCAAGTAAACTCTACAGAGTGGGCAATAACATTTAAGTGTGATTATCAAAGCCAGTTTATTACTGGAGGCTGGAGCCAAAGAAAAGGGAGCAATTTTAAACAAAGGAACATATTCATAAACACAGGTTTTAGTTTATTTTAATAATAATAATGTATTTACTAGTAATTCAGTTACGATTAACCTATTTCCCAAAATGTTCTTAGGCTATGTAGTTGAATTCCAGTGTCCTACATGGGAGACATATACCTCCCCTATCTCTAACTATAACCTTAAAGAGTAGACTTGTGTGAATATGTGGATCCCCAAAGTGCTCACTAAGGCAGGGAGAGCATTACAGTACATTACCAGAATGCAAAACAACAATAAAAATAAAGAAAAAGTAATGCATCCACCTGTTGGTAGAACCTTTACCTGTTTGCCCTTTTAAGGTCATTAACAAATTCTGCAGACTGCTGATGTCTGATTTCACTGCTTTTCGTGAGCCTCTCCAAAGCACTCACTAATTCTTGCACTCTAGCTTTCAGTTTCTTCTCCCTGGGTCAGCAAAAAAAGAGGGAAAAAACTATTTTCAAAACAGAAATAACACTTCAGCTTGTAAGTGAATGAATGGTAATCTTGTGCTGAGTTGACAGGCTGAAAATATTTTCCTTCCTACTTTCCTTTCCTTCCTACTCCTCAAATAATACAGGATGTAGCTCTTACATTAAACTTTTCCACAAATTGATCAATGTAACACTCACCATTTTAGAATATAGGATCAGAAATACAGCAGACAAAGGGGACTACAAACCCTTTCCTGTGGAACACGACCTTGTATGTGTTGAATTACACTAAGAAATAATCATAAAGATACAGAAATAAAAATTTAAGAATACCTGGCACATGCCAATTACTATGTCTTGAATAAGATTTTAAAGAAAACTACCAAGGGAAATCAAACATTGTTATCACACAGGAATTTTAATCAAAACCAGCATACCAGGATTGTTATTAAAAACAATTTACTAAACAGATTTTACTAAGAAATTACCATAGACTCACAGAATGGTTTGGGTTGGAAGGGCCCTTAGAGATCATCTCACCCCAACCAACCTGGGCTTGAACACCTAACACCTCGGGCTTCCATAACTTCCCTGAGCAACCTGTGTTTCACCACACTCAGAGGAATCCATTTGATTTCTGTTACTGCCTCAAATTTACTGGAGAAATTTACCCTACAGCTTGTATTACAGTAGATCACTAGGGTTTTTTTAGGAGCCAGCAAGTCCAGTTCATGTGGCAGTGGACAACAGAAGAAGAATGAGAGAGGGGCATACACACAGAAAAGGGCAAGCTCACAAAATACAGAGGAGAGAGCATAGGCATTTTCTTCTGGAGGTAGTCTTTTTCTTTCAGAAAAGTCAAAGCAGCAAGGCTTAGAATAACAATACAGTTGCTAATATGTGGTTACCAGTTACGAACCAAAAGCTAATTACAAGAAGTGTGCCAAAATGGAATTGAGGTACCTCATAATATTTTTATATTACAACTCTCTCTGTGAGTGAAAGAAATAACATGGCAGAAACTCTGAGGAAGGCTAAGCATTACAGCTTGGAGTTCAAGCTGTCTTTAAAACACATTTCCCAGGACAGGCAAGGATGCAGGGTGGGGCAGGTTCTTCTTTCCAGGCTACACCCTGCTGCAGAGACAATGGCTGCCTATAGCCAGCTCCTACAGACATCAGACTCTCACACTTCTTGTGGGAAGGGTGTTGATGTGGAGAGCCAGAAACTTTTCTCTGTGAGTTACCTTCATAGCACAGACACCCCGGAGGGAAAAAACCCAACACATTTGGAAATTTTAAAAGGTGGCATGAATGACATGGAGCTGTGCTAAACTGGGACAAAGTTAAATTTTGCAGTGTCGAACCTTAAACCTGTTAGGTTTGCATGGAAAGAGATGTTTTCCCATGCTTTGCTGCCTAGACCTGCTTTGCAGCTGCTTGCCCTTCCCTCCTGTGTTTTGTCGCATTTGTGCCGTGGGAGTAAATCAGACAATCTCCACGGCACGACTACCAGTAGCTCCCTCATAAACCCACTAAGCCCCACGGGAATGAATACCCTAAAATTCGTGAAAGCTTCCACAGTTACGGAGAGGCTACAGAGGGAGGGATGCTCCTCGGAACCGATCTGAGCAGCCCGCAGTGCCGCGGCTGGCCCGGCAGCGGCAGCGTTTCACAAGCAGAGAGAGACAAGGACCGCACAGGCAGCAGCGCTCGCTGTGCCGGGCTCCAGCAACAGAAGAGCTTTCACAAAGTCAGCCGGGGAAATATTCCAAGTTAGCCAACACTCTGCAGACGCTGGTTTACTGGCCAGATTAAAAAGGACATAACAGGGGCCTCATTGATGAAGAGTCATCAGTATTCTTTATGCATCCTTCCACCGAAGCAATATCTCTCAGTTTTCAAATTACACAATCTTTTTTTATTTTTCCCCTAGCAGTTAAAAGCTCATTACCACCCATGCCAAATATAAACTTTATATTTTATACCCATTCCTAGCAGTCAGACTGTCAGAAAGACTCAGTACAGTCTGTGGACAAAACTTGTGTTCTGCAAAGAAAACAGCAACAAAAAACCAACCAACCACCACCAACAAAAAAATATCCAGTTTTTACTTTCAACAGAAGATAAATAAGAAAAGACCTGCTAGCTTAAGTGTGTGTGGGACTACCAATATGACAGAAGAGCATAAGGTAAATTCGTTGCTTATCTGCATTCCAAAGTATGATACAGCCAGAGGCTCTGGGGAAGACTCAGCAGCACTGCATCCAGCACTGCAACCTGGAGTGAACAGCACGTCCAATGGAACAAACATTTGCAGTATTTGTATGGGGAGAGAAAACAAAAAATCACATGAGACTGATTTAATATTTTGGTCCAGAAAAGGTACAGCTGTGAAAACACTTCACACAGTCCCCCATGAGAGAACCCCAGGGAACCATAGTTTACTGCAACTGAAGTCCTGCTGAAACAAAAGCTGTGTGTATAAGAAACACAGTGGGAAACTTGAAGGAACCTGTCAGGCATGGTAAAGTTTGGTTGCTAGGGTGCCTATTACCTGATAAGACTACTCCATCATGTTTTGTCTGTTTTGGAACTCATACCTTTCAGTCATGTTCAGTCCAAACTCAGCTAAACATCAAGTGGTGTTTCTTTACGCCTGGCCTGTAGCATTCTTTTATTTCTGCTTGCTGCAGATCCAGTGGAGAGGTAAGCACTCCATGGACTAATTAAACAACTTTCAGATGCTAGTTCTTCACCATCTTGCTAAATAGGTAACAGTGAGTAATCAAATATAGAGATGCCTCAAATTCCCATTTATACCAGTAAAACACGTATTCTCTGAGCTGAAAAGATACACACAGTTCTTTCGGCTTTTTTTTTTATACCGTGAAGTCAGTAGAAATAGCACTAACTAGTGCCTACTCCCACCTTAATCCCGGGGAAAGCAATGGGTGGTTTCACTGCATGTGCTGAAATGTCCCAAAATCTTACAAAATTATGTTAAGGATCTACTTTTACACTTAATGTACCCCATTTATAACACGCTTAACTAAATATTTCAAGAATAAATATTTCTATTTATTCATAGAATAAATAAAACCTCAGTAGGCACACATAGCAGCAACAGTAAAGGCACAGTAAATACCTTGTTTCAGCCTTGGAAATGGAAATGCATATACACTTGGTTGATTACTATTACACACAAAAAACATGTAAAGGTTTTCCGCAGAGACTTTAGAACTTACTGTCCAGCCAGTAAATCACAGAATCATAGAAAGTGAGGGGTTGGAAGGGACCTCAAAAGATCATTGAGTACAACCCCCCTGCCAGAGCAGGGTCACACATAGCAGGTCACACAGGAACACATCCAGGTGGGCTCTGAATGTTTCCAGGGAAGGAGACTCCACAACTTCCATGGGCAGCCTGTTCCAGTGCCCTGTCACCCTCACAGTAAAAAATTTCTCCTTGTGTTCACATGGAACCTCCTCTGCTCACACTTATATCCATTGCCTCTTGTCCTGTCATTGGACATAATTCAGAAGATCCTGGTGCCATCCTCCTGGCTCTCTCCCTTTACATGTTTAGAAACATTAACAAGGCTGATCCTCATTCTCCTCTTCTCCAAGCTGAAGAGCCCCAGCTCCATCAGTCTTTCCTCATAAGGGAGATGTTCCGCTCCCTTCATCATCTTGGTCACTCTGTGCTGGACTCTTTCAAGCAGTTCCTGTTCCTTCTGGAACTGAGGGGCCCAGAATTGGACACAATATTCCAAATGTGGCCTCACCAACGCAGAGTAGAGGGGGAGGAGAACCTCTCTCATCCTACTAACCCCCTTCTAATGCACCCCAGGATGCCATTGGCCTCCTTGGCCACAAGGGCACATTGTTGGCTCATGGTCATCCTTCCATCCACCAGCACCTTCAGGGCCCTTTCCCCTTCACTAGTCTCCAACAGTTCAGTCCCCAACCTGTACAGGTGCAACCTGTACAGTCCCAGATGCAAGACTCTACACTTGCACTTGTTAAAATTCATTAAATTTCTCCCTGCCCAACTCGCCAGCCTGTCCAGGTCCCTCTGAATGGCAGCACAATCTTCTGGGGTGTCAGCCAATCCTCCCAGTTTTGTGTCATCAGCAAACTTGCTGAGAAGACACTCTGTCCCTTCATCAAGGCCACTGATAAAGATGTTGAACAGGACTGGACCCAGCACTGATCCCTGGAGGACTCCACTGGTCAGAGGTCTCCAGCTGGAGTCCACACCATTCATCACCACTCTCTGAGTGTCCTCAGTGTCCTCACTGAGCCTTACTGTCCATTCTTCTGTTCCACATTTCCTGAGCTTGCTCGTGAAGATGTTATGGGAGACTGTGTCAAAAGCCTTCCTAAGGTCAAGGTAGACTAAATCCATTGGTCTCCCTGCATCTACCCATTCAGCCAAAACATCAGATTACTCAGCTGTGATTTCCCCTTGGTAAATCCATGCTGACTACTCCTCTAACATCTTCTCTTCTATGTGCTTAGAGATGACCCCCAGAACAAGCTGCTCCATCATTTTTCCAGGGATGGGGTGAAGATGACTGGCCTGTAATTGCCTGGATCTTCCTTCCTGCCCCTAAAATGCTCTATCCTTTTGTGAAAATCCCATGCCTCATAGTGCTAACTCTTCCCATTTCTCTCAATTTCTATCACTAAGTGCCTCAGTTTGGACCAAAATAATTCTTATTTGTGTCTCTCCAAGACTGCTTGCTTAGCTTGGCTGTGAAAGGGAATGGTAATGAATGCTAAGTTGCTATCTGTATTCCTTTAATGCATTACACAGTTGTCTGTCTTCACAGGATTTCTAGCACCATTTCATGTTCCTGATTGCTATTATAAATCAGCAAGATATGTAGAATCATCTACTACAGGCTTAATGAGACAGAATATTTAAAAACAACACTCCTAGTCATGTGCAGGATTTTCCCAGGCTGAAAACATGTCAAAGCTGCCAACCAGGATGGAACTGCATTTGATGTGACAACCATACAAACATCCTCCCAGCAGGGATCGCTGTATAGCTGTGGCATGGCCTTCTCCAGTCAGTCTTTCCAAAGTCTGAACAGCAAACTTGCACAGAGGCTTACAAGCCAAGCACACGCCCCAGGGCTGTAATACAGACCACTATGAATTCTGAGCAAGAGTTTAATGTGCATATTTTGACAGGAAGGGGGAAGGAGAAGCAGTTTTTTATAACACAGTTTCTGGTAGCCCCGAAGTCACAACCTAATGGGATGGCAGAAGTCAGCACAGCTTTTGTTCCCAACAGTTTGTCTTCCAGATGGATACTGATGCTGCTGGAGCTGTGGAAAACAGAGCCGTGGCATCTCATGTGCACTGAGAAAATGAGCACTTACTTCCTGAAGAGGGAGCAATCTTATGATCTGAGGGCATGGCTTCCTTCCAACATAAGAGCTCTGCTTCTGGGCACTCAAGAAGTCAGCTGGGAAAATCCCTCACTGCACTCTTTCCAAAGCTCAGGGTGAGTGTATTCAGAGACCTACAGACTACTTCAACATTTGCCAGAATCACTATTTTCAGTGAAATGCCTAATGTGCTGGTAACAAAGACTTTTGTTTTGTATTTTTACCATCAAAACACTCAGTGGGCAGCTGCTAAGTGGTTTTCAAGGGCTTTTTGTTTCAGACTAACAGGATGGTTTGAATGGGAAGGCAAGCGGACAGGGCCTGACATTTTCCCTGGCTTCAAGGCAACTGCTGCAGAGAGTGGGGAATTCTGCCAGGGCTGCAAAGGAAACTACCTAACGTTGTGCACATTTCTACTGTGTCTGTCAATCTGGCCTCTGCTCAGTGACACCATATTTGGCCCAGAATAATGTAAGCAAGGTCTTGCACACCTTTCATTTTCCTTTACTGCCTGGGCTTTTCCACACATGTTCGGGTTTCATATGCCAGAAGTCTTCCCGGGTGGATTTTCCTGCCCTTGCTTACTTTGCTGAGAATTCCCCAGTGCTGCAAACAGGAACTGCTCTCCCCTGGTATGCAGAAAGCTGTTTTTTCTGCCCCTGGCTTGGAGTGTATCCAGCTAACTCCAGTTCTTGTGAAAGCACAAGCTATCTCCCCTCTGCACTGGGGTCAAGAGCACCCACAGCTCTTGCCAAATCTGCAGCAAAAGAGGAGTACTGAGCTCTCTCCAGATCAGAAGGTAAGAAGGTTTCCTTACCCACAACTGGGCAGAGAGGACTCAGGGGCCTTTGGACTCAGGGGGATGGAGGCTTCACGTTCCCTTGGTGCAGGCACCCATGGCCAGTCCCCAGGCACTGAGGTCTTGAAGGAACATGAGGGAGGAGAAGCACCTGAGACACAGCCCCCAGCTTTCTGCATGGTCCCCGCTTTGAAGGGGAGGCAGGCATACACCTTCCCCCCTACTTACTCCTAGACCCCTTTCCAGTATCCTCCTGTTGTTTTAAGCCTGGCATTTTCCCTCACCCCCCTATCAGTCTTCCTGGGGTGACATGCGATTGTTTTTTCCAGGCATTTGACTCCTCTCAGGAGATAGCAGCTGGACACTTAAAAGGAATGCAGATGCATTCTCTCTCAGTCAGCTGTTTAAACTAACCTTTTACATCAGGATGGCATGCAGAATCTCCAAGCCAATTTAAACGCCTGCCAGCATCACTGGTTTGTGTTGGCCTGCTAAGGAAAACCACTAATACACTATACAATTTTTTTAAAGACAACAAAACAGTGCTAGGCAAATGCCAGCACTGGCATTTGTTTAATAGTCTTAAAAGCACTGCCTTCAGTGCCTTGTTTCTTACTGACTCACCTCCTCAGGCCCCAGTGGGCTTTAGAACACCCATGCTGTGGTGTTCTGCCTGCCACCTGAGCAAAGCCATCCCTTGCTGGTCACAGACAAGATGCAGAGTGCCTCAAAAGATGTTTTGCTGTGGTAAGACTGCACTGTTTATTTGCTGGATTTCACAGGCTTAGAGCAGATCTCAAAAAACAGAAAGTACCACAGGCACATCTTACACCACTGGCAATGGAGAGACTGTCCAGGTGTGGTCCTGGAAATAACAGGCAGGCAGCAAGGCAGGAGAACAGGCCTGGAGGGGGGGCAGCATCATGCCTACTGCACTTGGCTCAGACCCCCCACCCAGCTCTGCCAGTTTTCTATGTCCTACTTAGGAATGTCTGCAGTTCCCAATTCTGCAGAGGCAGAACTATAAATCTATGCAAAATGTACAATTTGCCAGGCCTACTGACTACCACCCTTTTCACTCTCCATGGCAACGTCCAATTAGTTGCATGGCATACCACATTTGAGTTCAAAAGTCATCAGACACGGTAAATATATAGCTTTTTTGTTGTGTTGCCAGATGGAAAGTCACACTTTTGTGAGTGAGACACTGAAACATGTCTAGACAGACACATTTAATGTAACCCTGCATAACCATCGGAGGTCAAAATTTTGTGCCAACTGATGACCCAGAAGAACAGTCAGCCCAGTTACAAAGTTTTCTGTCTGTTTCAATGGTTCTTGCATTGTATTGTGAGATCCTTGCTGCCCAAATATTTTAATGCTTATAAAAGTTTCTCTAAATACGAACACAAAATACAGCCCTGCATAGGCAAAACAGCTATTTCCAACTGGAAATGCAAGGAGAAACTGCAGGAGGATGACAACCATCAAAGCATTTCTAAGAAAGCCTGGGGAAAGGAAGAAGTCTCAGTCTTGCCCATGTGGCCATTCTTAACAATGAAAAAATTTAGTAGAAGAAAAGAAAACCTTAGCTGCCTCACCATTCTTATTATTCTGCTAGATCATTTCCTACCTGGAATTTTTCTTACTGCCTCCTTCCTGCCATCTCTTAACACATTTACAACCTTGGCAAGTGCCTACTAAGTTACAAACTCATCCAAGTCATCTACAGCTCCCTCTTCCCACTGCTGCAACAGAGCAGAACACACCAGCAGGAAGATTTCACTTTAAGGTCTCTCTCAGATGCTGCCTGACTTTAGGGTATTCAACAAGATCCCCTCATGGGCAGCTTGTTATACTCATCAAGGTATCAGTGCCAGGTCATGAGTCTACTGGGAATACATTTTTGTCCTGCCAAGAATAAAGCATTCCCAGTCAACATGCTTGTTTATGGATGTGTCGAATTCAAGAAAAAACCTCAAGTGCCTTCATGTCCATTGAAACATTCCATCAAGAAAGAAGAAAGGAGAAAATAAAAGTGCTGAATACCCTGGTAAAAAGTACTTATGCTTGGCTGGAACAGGATGTGTCTCCAAATTAGTCGCCTTAGTCTGCAATACCAGAAATTTGTTAACGTAAATATAACTTTTACAATATGGAACTTGCAGATAGTTTACAATTCTATTAGTTAGCATAGTAGTGTGGAAAAGTGATTTCTACAGAAATCACATAAGATGGCTTTTAATGCTGAACACTGCTATGGGAAACCTTGATTGTTGTGAAACATTAAATGAAGATTTGCTCCTGTCTTGAATTTCTGCTGGTGGGTTCTACCAATGAAAACTCTGGGAGCTTTACAACATGGTGCTGGATTCCAGACTTAGAAGAAAATCCACATCTGCAGACAGAAGATAGGCTACTTTTGTGGATGAGACTGTTCTGCTACAAACCCATTTGCAGACTTCACAAATAAATGCTTCCAAACCACACTAAAATCTGAAGCATGACTGTGTCCTGCTGCTTTATTTCTGTTTCACTCTATTTCAATTAACTGAGAAGAACCTGACAGTTCTGCAGCAACAGGACAAAATGGGAAAGCAGCAGAGGGGAAAGCTGACAAGGCTTTTGTCTCCGTGAGGACGGGACTGCAGGAAGGCAGCAGGCAGGGTGGCTGGCTAATATGACATTCTCTGACAAACAGAGATATTCAAAATCAAATGGCTTTTGCCCCTATCTTTGCAGCTGCTGTCCCCTGCACAGTGTCTGCTGTCTGGAGACAGGTCCAAAGGACAGGTCGGTCTGACTGCTGGATGTGTGCACTGACTGCAACCAGCACTGGAATACTCCCAAACACTGGCATATAAATTTTGCCCCTTGACCACAGATTCAGTGTGCATCATTCCCTTGTTGCACATCTCCCTCCAACCCCCCAGCAAACACGGTTACTGGGAAAAATAATTTTTATTCTGAATTCTGGTCCTATTTCTTTGGTGACTGAGGAGGCTGCAAGGGGGAAGAACCAAGATCACTCCTGGTTCACAAACGGTGCCAGCACTTGTTTTCCCATACAAGCACATAGTAAGAGCAAAGAGCAAATAAATCCACTTTATTCCTGAAGATACTACAGTCACTTCAGATCATTCTGCACTGTAGCACTTGCAGAGAGGAAAATGCACTTTAATTTTTTTTAAAACTACTTTCGTGCATCCGTGATGGTAAAAATTTCATTGTGATATCTAAGACTCCATTTATCCAGGAGAGCAGTTAAGAACTGTCGGTATTTTTTAGTGTAGCTGTAGCTAAACAAGTTACAGTGAGCTTTTTCAGCGTGCTAGACAGACCTTGTGCTGACTTGCTGAGAGGAGACTTCAGGATAAGGAGACTAAGCATTCAGCCTGATTTGGCTGGCACACTGGTTAGGTTGGAAAAATACCCTGTCCGCACAGCTTGCAGGAACTGTGCTTGAGCCCCTCTGGCAGTAGCAATCACATTTAGTACAGTTGTATTTCCATTACACAGAGAGTCTCCACTCCAAAATTTATGTACAGTTTAATCCGATTATTTTACTTCCCCGTTTCTGCCTGACAAACTGTACTTGCTGTGTCCCTGGCTGGAAATCCATGCTAATCAACTTAAGGCCTAGTAGATAAAGCAAAGGTTTTTTTTTTTTTCTCTGTTGTCAGCAAGCCACATTTCATGACTATACTCAAGGCCCCACTAAAGTCACTGGCATCTTCTTGAAATCCAGGAGCAAATAACAGGAACAGGAAAAAGCTGCAGCTTAAGTGAAGACAGAGAACAGCAGTGGAGCTGCTCCCACTAGGACCCCATTGGTGTGGGGGTGGCCAACTTCTCTATACAGTGTTTATGCAGATTACTTTGTTGATGGGTTTTATCTACCCACACACAAATGACAGTTATGATTATTTTAACCACAGAATTTTTTTTTCTTGCATCAAGCAAAACAAATACTCAGCAACTGCCAGACTATTAAGCAAATGGTATGAGGTATTGATTCTGCAGCAGTAATGATCATTTTTACATAATGCCTTACAGGCTTAAGTGTCCCTAGGCAAGCTACAAGTTGCACCTATGAAAAAAGCACTTCAGAAATGAAATGCCACGGCTGCCTCAGGGCACATTCCACCATTAAATAAAGTACGAACATAAGAAAAGAAAAATACACTCTTCCCAGCCTAAATTTTTAGAGGCATTTTGGACAGGTTCAAAATACAATAACCAGATTAAGTATTAGATAGCTATCTCTCAGAAAAGGTGGAACAAGTACAGAAACAACTAAAAAAACAATTAATATCTTTCTCATGAAGTTTACCACATAGCTCATGCAGTAAAAACTGCTGCACAAACACACCTAGTTAATGTATAACTGTACTGAGCTTTGGCTTAAAACCTGGCTGTTGATAAAAGCAGTTTGGCAAGACATCAATTGTCTCTCGCTGGAAAGCTAATGCCTCACACAACAATGCCATTTGTAATTGAACTGTGGTTCTACTTAGTCGCTCAGGAGGCACATGTAGCATTTGAGTCATCAAAATCATGGCAATTCCCACTCCTGTTACCCAGTTCAAATCTGCAACCAACTTTCTCAACCAAAGATCACTCTTCAAATTCTTTCTTCACTAAAGTTTTTCTACAAGCCCCCGAGCAGGTCATGTCACTATTATGTGTCTCATATTCCTGCCTGAACTGAGGGCTTCTTAAGGATGAAGTTAATCTGAAATTTAAAGAACCTCATCAGCTGAAGAACAACAGCAAAAGAGAAAGGAAGGTTAGAAGACCTTCAGTCCCTTTTCCTTCTCACAGGCAAAATCTGTGACGACCCTTAAAATCACATAAGGGTAAGAATGAAGGCTCAGAACTAAACCCTGCCCGGGACCTACAAAGCAGATGCCATCGCTTGTGAAGGAGGGTGCTTACCGCCTGAGGGCATTCGTCAGCTCAGCAGTCAGCTCACTCTCGCTGTAGGGTCTCAGCTCAGAAAGTGTTAAAGGTGTTGCGGTGCCATCACTACATTCCTGAGAAACGAGAAGAGGTCATCTTATCTGAGATTACTTAACATTTCAATGGGAAAAATCTGAAACCCCCTAAGTTCACAGCTACTTTTAAAATGGAAGAGAAATAAACATCACAATGTCACAACAACATAGCAATTTATCAACATACCAAGAGACTCCTTGATTAACACTTCACAAATCCTTCTAAATATTCCCTGAACCACCACAGTTGCAGAATGCTGCTATAGTGTGTGAAACTGCTGGTGCCCCGTATTACTTTTGACACCACATTTGACACAAAAAAGGACCGGATCAGATGCTCTGTCAGAAACACTCAGATGTTTTTCTAGGTATTAGTAATTTTTCATGCATCTTATTAATGTAAATGCAGAAATCTGCTTATTTTACATAAACAAAGGGGGGGAAAGTCCTCATTTTCAAATCATAACAAACTGCCTTGGAAGAAGAAACTGTCATTACAATGCTCTAACTGCTACATAAAAAGATCTATTTTTTCATACTTTGTGTTTGTACAGGGAGAGGATGGCATTTTGTTTAGACTTTCTTCCCACTGTTTCCAGTTATCCAGTTAGTGACAACAGGCAAGACACAACACGTTAACAACAGGAGCTTTTACGGTTGTAAAGAATTGCTTTGTTGTACTCTAATCTTATTTTAGCCCATGCTTAACAGTAATTCTGCAAAGTCCTCCTAAGTCACAGCATGGAAAGAACAACTAACAAGTGGAGAATAGAGAAAAGACATACATATAGATCAAAGAGGAGGATTATTAACATGTCAAAGGCTGTTATAAGGGGGGCAGGGGTACAACAAATCCCATTCACACAGATATTGGAAACTTGCTAGACTCCTGACCTTTCCTGTTTTGTCTTTGCTTCCACTGCTGGTTGAGCTAAGAGACCTCATCCTCTGCTCTTTTTGTTCTTCAACTTCAGACTTCAAGTGCTCAATATGGACGAGGTAGGCCTGTTCCTGGGCCTCTCGAGTGCTCAGTTTCAATTCCAATGCCTTCTTCTCCTTCTCTAGCAGGTAAAGTTGTGCCTTGAGCTCTGCCATCTCCTCCTGTTGAAAAACATTATCAGCATGCTGCTTCATGGGACTACATACCTAAAAGAACATGAGTTTTACACAAGGTTTTCATCTACTCCTTTTACTTGAATGTTCTTTGCATCACCCAGAAAGCCTTTCATAATCACAGTGCTTGTAAGAATGTGTTTGTAGTGATGCTTTTCTCAGCATTCGCTCCTAGCCTTCCATGAAATACAGTTTGACAGGTATCCTGAAGCAGAAGGTTCTCAGTGTTTAACACCACTTTGGAAAAGCTTCTTCCATGAAATGACTAGTTATTTTCTGAATTCAGGAAAACTCGGCATCCACAAAACATTGAAAGAAATATTCCTAAAACTTTAGTTACATTATTTATTAAAAACCCACCACCAAGCAAACAAAAGGCTGCCAAAGTAAATTTAAAAACCCAAACAACCCAGAATCACATTCTCACTGTTGAACTTGCTGTGCCCTCAATCACCTCATGGGTAAAATGAAGTTCTTACACCCATTTTCTGCATTACATTTCTGTGCTAGACTTGTTCACCATGCAAACATCCTATAAGATAGAAGTTCTTGTTGCGTGGGCAGGCTAGGGAAAAAATCACTATTTTTTTTAAACAAAAAAAAATATTCTAGTTGCAATTTTATCAGAAGTATCTTACCTTATCCTTCAAAATAACACTCTTCATATTACATGCATTATTAACAAAGATTATATAAACACAAATCTTGGCACTTATTCAGACTAACTTTTGCTGTACAAAAGAATCTACATTCCTAGCAAGAATTGGTTGTTTGGATTAAGTGTAAGCAGTGCACACAGGTATAGCACAGTTACAACTAGCAGGTGATAACAAGTAATCACTAGTTTATTCAGAATCACTAACCATGCAAAAATAAAATCCATATCAAAAAATCCCCAGGCTTAGAAAGGTTTGTATGAGCTTTAAAATCATTAATTTATTAATCTACTTGTTTATTAACTTGAAAGTTAGAAGCACAATCGTTTCATACGATGGGGCTTACAGAAATTTAGTTGGTAGGCAAACTTAGCATTACTTGCCTTTGTCAACAGTAAAAAATGCAAATAACACTAATAAATCATGACGGGGAAATTTAGTTATAGAAGTTTAACTGGACTGTCTGGTATACTTAGGTGCATGCATTTAGCTTCTTAAGCCTCTATTTCTAAAGCTGTTAATCTACTCAGCCTGCTTAGTGAAGGCTGAGCAGTAATTTGAGTAAAGCATTTTGCACCTAGGTGAATCAAAGATACTCCTGACAGAGGGCTATCTATGTGGGAGAGTCATGACAAGATGTCCCCAGGCTGGAAGCTGAAGCTAGGTAAATTCAGCCTTGGAGGAAGGGATGGTTTGTTTCTAAAAGAAAAGGGTGAATTGAACCACTGCAACAATGAATCCGTGGAACTAATTCTTCCCCTTACTCAAAGACTGGATGAACCTAAAGACTGGATGTTTAAACCGCATATCCTAGCTCAAAATATTTTTTGTGGATCAGTGGTTAACTCCTCAGTTTCTGAAGTCAGTAAGCATATAAGAACTCACAACTTCACAAGTTTGTATCCTCACACAGAAAACATATCAGGGACTCCAAAGTCACCCCCCCGTATCTTAGTTTCCTCAAGACAATGCGACTTTTAAGTACAGACCCTAAGTCAAAGCAGAGAAAAAATTGAAGAATTGTCAGCTAGTGCCTTAGGAAGGCTTCCAGGGAAGGAACAGAACAGAATGGAAAGGCTGAAACTAAAAATTGGAACTACCATTGAAGATTCTGCTTCAGACACATGCAGTCTGTGAGACAGGGTGGCAACCATCAGGCTTCATGTGGGAAAATATAAGTAGCTCAGGTTTACTTAAGAGAGTTAATAGGTCTTATTAGTCTTAAGACAAATAAGACCTATTAACCCTCTTAATTCTCTTAAGACTCTTAAGAGAGTTAAAAGGTTTTAAGAGAGCTAAGAAGCAGTAATTTTTTCCATGAAAATATGTTTTGTAAAGGTACTGTCTAAATTTCATTTCAATGACATAATCTTTGTATACTTTAAATTTTTGTTCTAATTACAGAATGCTGGTGAGACATTTTGCGGTATAACCTATGTGTTTTTTCAGAGTGTGAGCACAAAGCCTAAGTAGCATTTGTAAAATGAAACCCTGAAGGAGGAAGTAGCAAGTGGTCACTCTTCCAGCTGACTGCAGAAGACTTATCCAACCCATGCAAATTCACAAGCTTCAAGCACCAAAACTAGCAGTCATTTCAAAACCAGCTAATTGAATATTAAGGAATATTGTATACTTGCAGTCATACTGTAATTCTGAATTTGGGTGAAAACTTGAATGAAAATTAAACACCGTGGACTCAATGTAATTGGAAAAAACACAAATTAAACCTTAAAATTAACATTTGCATTGAATGTGGTCATGTCAGAAAAATAAACCAGCAAGGTTTATTCTTAGAAGGACCCTTACAAGGCAAAAAGTCCTGAAAGTCATGAAAAGAGACTCCAGAAGGATCATAATATATATTGTGGACAAGCCAAGCTGGAATACACCAGCCTTCAGAGGCAAAACAAATGTTAGAGCAGAGAAATGCCATACTCTGGTTAACTGTATTATACTGTATACATTTCTAAGAGTAAGAAGTTATGTAATAAAGGTGAACAACAGGATTCTCAACATTCTTTCACAGAGAGACTGTAGTCTAAATGCACTTTATGGGTAACATTATCATCACTTGTACACAAAAGAGGAAAATTCTTCAGTGTAGAAAGCTGAGACTCCTTATCTAGATTAAATCCTTTGAAATGCAGGAAGGCTGTAAAACACGAATTATTTACACCCAGCAGAAGTCATCTCCTTGCTAACTGGGGCATGACAACAACTGACCTCAAAGCAGGACTACTGAATGATGACAAACCACAGATGAGAATATATTTGGAAGCATGATTAATTATTGCTTGAAGCAAAGAATTGGATTTTATACAAGTACTGGCAGACCACTATGTCTAACACTCTGGGTTGGTTAAAAAAAAAACAACAAAACCAACAGGCAAAACCAGAAACCATCCCCAAACCATCTTTTTTATGGCATCATATTCTCTTGGTACCAAAGCATGCAGTGTGTAGCTGTGTCATTTGTAATACTCCATGCATAAAAGAAAGGCAGGAGTTTTTAATTTCTGTAGCAGGAGAGCACTTACCAACAAATCTATTCCAAGCTTTAACAAACTTGAGTTATATCCCTTTCAGAAACCTGGGGATTTCCTGTGGTTGTGAAGTCCAGTGAAGTACAACAAATAATAATGAATAGAAGTATTGTCAGTTTCTCTATATCAGAAAGGAATGAAGGTGACTTCAGCCACCTGTGTAAAATGTGTGTTTATTCCAATATGCACTGAACACAAACCAACCAAGAAGAAAGATTTCTTCTTCTAGGGACAATTTCTGCAGTCAAAATCCAATGTGCTAGGTCTAGCCAAAAGTTACAAGGAGATACCACATATCCAAACCAAGTCAGCTGATTGTTTAGTGAACAAACCGATTACCAGCACTCAAAACATTGCCAGAAATTATGATGTGCAAGTGTTGGTGCTCCTGATGGGTCAGAGGATACAAGAATGATAACCACAGCAGACGGCTCTACATTTCTTTTTATCAATTTAAAGACAGGTAAGAATAGTGTACAGGAGATTTCAGGGAAGATCTTGACATGAAAAAGGAGGAGTGTGATATCTGAAATATACATCTAATTATCTATAAATATATTCCAATACATTTTGTGTGGTTTAATTATGAGGAATATATTGCTGTTGGTAACAATATATTCAAAGGACTGACTGTAACTTTTGAATCTTCTGACTGTTAGCAGGCAATCTATTTTTCTGATTTTTCTATTTTTGTCATTATGAAAAGGCAGCAACACTGAAAACATGACTAATTATCATGACTAAGTTAGCAGATACTCAGCAGTAGCGCTTCTGAAGAAAAATCTATAGATTTACAAGCTTACAAAATGATTAAGATTTGCTGTCCCGCATAATACCACCCTCTGACATATCTGCCACTATTTGACTAAAATAAGACTTGCTAACATCCAAAAAATAAACCAACATAAATCCAAACAAGCCCCAAACCATTTCTAAATGCAGACACATGCTTGAATTGCCTTTAAGATGTCCTTACAGTTTAGCTCAAGTCTCCCAAAGTCACTCGAGAAGGCAGATTTAAAATTATATAATCGCTATTCTTAGTCAATAAATGTCAGTTTTTCTAGATCACGTCTTTAGAACAGGATTTATAAACCAGGCCTGAGGTAGCAAGAGTCTTCTCTGAAAAACTCTCTTACTGCAAGTCATCACAATCAGACTCCGTGCTTGGGGTCTGACTGAGCTACAGATTGCAACACAGTACATAGAGCAGCTCTGGACTTGTGACTGAGTGCTGGAGAGCATAAGGTATGATGGCTTCTGACAGACCATCCCTCCTCCCATGGCAATATTAAAAGGAGGTGAAATTTTCTGCTTCAGTTCACAAGTATTCAAGATGCACATTTGCAAGCTTGTAAGTAAAGTAATAAACTGTCTCTAGGGAAGTGCTGTATCATGCTTTTAGTCACCCTCAAGCAACTCAGCTGCTCAGGGAGAGCATCTGGTTTGTCAAGGAGAGCACTTCAAGTTTGGAGCCACGGATGAGGTCCTTGCCTAATTCAAAACACACATAGCTTGTCACTATTGATACACTACTTTCTGACTACTGGATTTTCACCCCCGATCATTTGTTTCAACAAAGTTACCCTTTATTACCCAGTGATCACTGGGTAATGAAAACCTCCCATTTGTGTGACTGAGAATGCATTGCAGCACCAGGGCACTGTCAGCAGTGCAGTTAGCCTGTTGGATATAAATAAAATACCTTCATTGCCATAAGTTCCTGCATCAATACCGCATTTTCCAGGTCCAGCCTCTGGCTGTCTCCACGAGGTTTAACGTCATAACTAAGGGGATCAATGTGGATGCTTTCCAGTTCCAGCATTGTCAGTTTCACTGCTGCCCTGTCATTTTTCAACTGCTGGATGTAATCCTTCAGCCGCTGCTCATCCTCTTTTGTAAATTCCGTATCACAACTGCTTGCAGTTGAGCTGGTAGTACTGGAAAGGGAAAGAACAGTATTTTAAAAATAACATTTTGAACAAAATCAGTATTTTTAAATTAAACACTCTCCCAATACTTCATCAACACATCTAAATTTTGCTTAAAAGTTCATGGAAAGTAGCATGAATTGGACACTGCAGTGTTCAGATGATTCAAAGGGGTGTGAAAAATTCAGAAAATAAATTAATTCTCTAAGCAGCATGAGAAAATTGAATAATGTGACTTCCCTGCCAAGCCAGCTATTTAGTGGCATATAACTGAATTATGTTTTCTGGAATGGTGTCTTCTGAAAAAGATCTTTTTTTTTTTAATTTATTTAAAAAAATTAAACGCTGTTTAAGAGTTCTTAGCAGTAGTCTAACACGGCAAGATTCTCTCTGCTTCTCAGCCACTGAGTCTTCATATTCTTTGGGAAGAATAATCTACTAAGAAAAAAGAACTAGCCCAGACCTCATTTATCTTGGCTGGTGGCAACAGCAGTTATCATCTCTGATACTTTCAATGACTTGTAGGAATCAACCTGAACAAAATTCTGCTGGCAGATGTTAGGAGGTAACATCTTTCAATTCATGTGAAGCTTTATTTCCCAATACACTGGCATTCCTTCAGGCCTAGACTGGTTTAAAACCAACCCATAACTTAGCAGTTTTTTTACATAAAAACTCATGATCAGACTTGGTGGACTTACATCTAAAGCTACCAAACAAATGGCTGTCTAGCAGTCTGCCCCACAGATATTTACACAGATACCACAGCAAGGGAGAAGTAATGTCTTAAGAGCAAGGGTGGCTCAGTGCTGCCTGCCCACCTGCACAAATGCCAGTGTTGCAGGGGGCAGAGACTGATAGAGCCCTAGCATTCCAGGGCTGAATATAGTTGCAGTCACATTAAAAGGAAAGTAAAATGCCATGTTGTTTCTATAACCTCACTCAAGGCTGCCTGTTGTCTCCTGAGGTCCTGTAATCAGCTGCTGGGTGAGGGATAAGTCATCCATTAACTGTGCTTGTCTGGAATGCTAGATGATCTCAGTTATCAGCAGGGGAATAAATCACTTTCTGTATCAAATTGCACTGCTGTTCAACATTTTTGTAGAATAAAAAAAAAAGCCCCACCCGCTACATGCTGTGAAAGTCAGGATGATTTCCTAAAATCCATTATACATGTGAAAAAGGGTAAGAGAATCAAGATAGACTTTATTTTTCTCTTTCTTTTAGTTCTACCTAAGCCAAAGCTACATAGGTTTCTAATTACAGTTATTTGCTGCAGTTCTACGTCAATTTCCTATTATTTCCTTCCTTTTGTTTGGGATAATAGGTGCCATATTTACCACAAGTGTATACCAGTCTTAGCTTTTATTTTCAATCATTTCAACTTTCAGTGAAGTTAAAACAGTACACAGAAACCCTTCCAGGTTGAATAACATTTTTATTCATACTTGGTTCTTCCTCAGAGAATCTTGAATCAATATATCTTGCGTTACTGAGTTGTCTCTCTGAAGTATTTAGTGATATAAAAATCATGGGGATGGACAATGTGAGAAATATTTAATTCTGTACTGAAGTAATCTTGTAAGTTTCCCCAGCAACCAATGACAGCAACTGCACAGCTTTTCTGGATTAAATGTAAACCAGCTGTTGCTGGAGGAAGGACAGCTTTTAAAGCCTACATAGGCTCTGCATCTTGGGACACAAAGAACTCATCTCAGTTTTCACTTCCAATGGGAAGAAAACCTAGGTCTGCCTCCTACTAGCAACTAAAACCTGAGCAAAAATGCTGAAAATCTATTGTTCCGTTGTGCTGGACCTCATACTGGAAATTCAGAGGTTCTGGCCCTTAAGTATCTGTGGCTATGCAAGTGTATTTCCAGGGACAGCAGTTCAAAGTGAGGAAGGCAGTCTGGCTGTTGCCAGTGATACTGAGACTGCTTTTGCCTCAGTCCTGGTTGTCTGCCTGCAGCAGAGTTGGTTACTCCAGAGAACAGCTAGCAGGATGCTTTTTTTTTTTTTTTTTCCAGCATGCAAAGACACAACAACCTTCACTCTTCCTCCCCATCCCCTGATTTAGTAGCAAACCCGCACCCAGGAGACTAGAAGCAGTATGGGTTGCAGAAAGTTGGAGTACAAAAGCTCACTTTAGACTGCTGTAAAAATGAGGCAGCTCCCACGGCACAGCTCTACCAGGGTGTGTTCCCCCCAAAGCCTCACCATACAGCTCTCCACAACCATAATGTCAGTCCACTGCTCTATTTAAAGGCCTGCAGCTGGTGAGCATATGATCCTGAATTTCAGATACTGCTCCCCCCTTCTAACAGCAATCAGGACAAAGGAAAACAGACCTACAGTATGCATACATAATGCATCTATCAAAAAACCACATGAAACTGTTGCAAAAGATGTGCAGTTTCTCATTCCTGAAGCATGTAGGTAAGGGCAGAAAAAGGATCACAATTTCATCATACCTGGAACGAACACAACATCAATCTGCTCATTCTAACTGCTACTGCATTCAGAATAAGCAAAGAGATATTTTCTTCCCACTTGCTTCATCCCTCAAATCCTCCACAATGATGTCGTGCCTGGCTGATGTAAAATAAATGTTCATATAGTCTGGGGAAATTACACGTGTTGGTATAGTATAATGTGCAGTTTTATTTGCTGGCATGCATATCTGTGTTTGCAGGCACATGCATGTGTATAAAATGCAGTGCATGGCTATAAATGAGTCTCCCAACAGTGCCTCTGTGTGTGTAACTTCTGAACAGTACAAAATTCTGGCCATGAAAGCCTGTATAAACTTCCGTTCATCTGCTAAAAATCAAGTCAAAATCAAGTCTGCAATTCAGCAATGGTGCAGATAATACAAAAGCTGATAGAACTAAAATAATGCTGTCAGAACTGAACTCACAAAACTTGCTTGAATGTCTCCAAGTGACCTTGCACTTTAAAGAATCGATTTGATACACATTATACATGGGCCAAGCACCTTCTAGGTGGATGTTGTGGCTTGAGATTTGAAACAGCGCAGTACCAAAAGACCATAACTTCCTGAGAAACTTTAAAAAATACTAGCCAAAAGACAAACAACAATGTACTTGGCTGTAAGTCAGAGTGACTACCCTGCTTCCTTCTGATACTCATTCAGTCCAGCAATGAAGTGTTACTTAGATAACATTAAGATATCACTTGGGATATTTCTAAATAACTTACACACGTCAGCTGTGATAATCCTGTCTGTCAGCTACATATCTGAAATCTGGGGTGATTCTGATGTGAGATACAGTCCTACATTTGGCTGAGTTCAGACATTTTGTTCCACTACATAAAAATGAACATATTTCCCTTTGCATATAAGAGACTAGGTCTTTCCCCCCATTAATCCAGATATAAAGTTGGGCTCACCAGCACTGCAGGGAACAGAATCCACCATTTTCAGTCAGTGTTACCACTGGAGTCCTTCTTTTTTGTTTCCAGTTTTTTAAGGTGCAATCAGTCAAAACTTGTTGGCAGCATATGTTCTATAGGCAACTTCTATCCATTAAAATAACTATGACTCGAAGCTACCCTGGAAACCTATTTGTATTTTTAAAAAATGCAGTGGCAGCATTTAATGCTGCTGCCAGCCAAATAAGTTGAGATGTCTGCTATTATTTTTATTCACTTCACCAGTAATGACCTCTGTGATGTTCTTTCATTGCATTTAATTTCTTTTCATTTCAGTTGCTCCCTTTACAGTCTTTAACCACTTGCCACCAGTGGCTCACCAAGCATTTATTCTCTGTAATGTGTTCAGTGATTTGATATTAAGAATCTCATTTTAAATGCCAAAGCTAGCAATGGGTCAACAATTCCATTTCAAATCCCTGTTCTACAGGATTTCAAACAGCAGAGAGAGTCACTCACCAAAAGCCTCGGCAAAGGAGTTTTCATCATCCCACTACTTCTTTACTCAATTGGTTTCAAAGGGAAAAGGTAGCAATATATGTATGCAAACCTAAAATAGCTATGGCAAAAGATGAGTCTTGCAGATTTGGAATATGTTTGAACCCCATACTGTAAAAATGTTTTAATTTCAGTGCAGTGGTCCCTAAGTGGTGGTTCATACAGCACTCACCAGTTGAGGTGGGCTTGTTCTACGCCAGCTTTATGGACTGCCAATTTTTTTAAAGACAAATAAAAAGCCAGTAAGCTGGAAGGAACAGCTGGAAATCTGCAGTCTGCTTTCCTATCCCTGCTTAGATTGCTATTGTAACTGAAAAGAAGGAAATGGAAAAGCCATCAACATAGCAGAGGACTGAAGATTTGCAGCAATGGGGCATCTGTCTAGAACAGCAGGGAGCCCAGTGAGAGGGGGGCACAAGGGGCTGAGAAAGCTGTAAACGGGCAGGGTGACTCCAAAAGGCAGGAGGAGGGTCCTGGACAAAAAAAAAACAAACAGAAACCCAAACCAACAAACAAACAAACAAACAAAAAAACAAAAAAAACCCAAAAAACAATAAAAGGGATCCAGGACAACAGCAAGAGGAGACTTGAAGACAAAACCTTCAATTGATTAAACCTGAGACAGTACATATACTGACATAAATGTAGAAAACCACGTGCCTTTTGAACCAACACAGATTTTCCATCTATGATCTGGCACAGTGTTATATGTCAGTAAGATGAAGAGGGGAATGCCTCTATTTTGAGACAGAATCCTTAGTAAAGAGAAATCTAGAAATACCTCTACTACGTATCACTTGAACAGAACAGAAGGAAAGACTGGTATTTAATGGAGAACCATCTTCAATGATAAATATGTTTAGACAAAGACAAATCACATTGTGGGTGGTGGGAGGGGAGAGGGATAACAATGTGCAAGTTATGATCAGATAAGGATGTCCAGATGAGAAGTTCCTGGCTTGCTGTGTTCCCTGTGGGTGAGTGAGAGAAGATTCTGTCTCTAAATTCCACATATAGCAAAACATATACCTTATTCAGTACACCTTGTTCCATGCCAGAAACAGTTATCCTACAGTGATAATAACTCAAGCTGAAACATCTCTCTTGCACACAGAATGCATAGATATGCATTTTTACACTTCATGACATAGTTTATACTGATGAAATTTGAAATCCTACACCATTTTAATCACATTCTGCTGAAACTTTATCTACACAGCCAACATATTACATGCACTGGTACACACATTTCCATCTGACCATCAGAAGTTCATGGTAAACAATGAGCATAAGGGATGATACACACGCCTCTCTCCCCTATCTTTCCCCTCAACAAAGCAAGAACTACCAAGACTACAATCCTATCAAACAATTCAGTGAAAGGTAAACACCTTATCAGGAACACCATGCACACACCTGTCCCCTTCCTGGCCAATTTCCTCCTGTCAATACTTGGAAGTATCTAAATAATTTTCAAGAAAAAAAGAAGCCTTTACTACATACCACAAATTTCACAAGCAAGAAAAAACACCGAGGGTAGCTCTGAACAACCAGACATTACTCTTTCAAATAACAGAATGGAAAACAAACTCAGCCTAAGTAGAGGAGTTGCTATGTGTGTCCACTTACAACATATTAACATGCAGAGGTAGATGCATGCAGACTGAGGCAAGTTATCTATCTGAAACAGCTTTGTATAACTCAATTCCAAGGCCAGTAAATTCTTTTGGGACAATGAGTGATGAATGTGTTACTACTGCAGATGCTGTCACACTCATTTCTGAATAGATATGCATCTTTCTTGGAATGAAAGTGCACCATGAAATGTATTTGAGTAAAATTTTTAAAATTACACCACATTTGGTCCCTTTTCCCTCAGGCCACCATTTTGCTTAGTTTTGAGCTATTCCATGCTATTCACATGGTAGGAAATGAGATCCTTTGGAGAAGACACCAGCAAGAAGAGGAAATTATATACTACTAAAATAAATTTGCCAATGTGTCAAAAAATGACAGCATTTGAACAAAGAACTGGCTCAAAAATGGGATTAAAATGTTTTTGAATGAATCTGAGAAACCAGAATATCTTTTAAAAAGAAAAACATTAATCTATATTTATCCAGGATGCTTGCCAAGTACATAAGCACACAATCACTTCACACAGTAAATTACACTGCAGGCACACAATGACTCAAAATGAAGCTGCTTGCAGATGTATGGAACACTTCTGCAACAATAGCTCATTTATGTTTATTTTACAGAAAAAGAGTGATATCAACCTCTTCCTGGAAGAATCCACTCTGTCACGATGATAATTTGCCATTCCACATGTGAAAGCATAACATGGGAAGAAGGAATTTTCAGGGGGTTAGGGGTGAATGAGAAGAAACGTTTTCAAATAAAATGGCTAGATTTGCAACATTTATTAAACAATTCTTGAGCACTCCAAAACAGTAAGGGAAGCATACTTCTGGTCTCTGGTTCTCAGTAGGTCTGTGCTGACTGCATACAATAGATGTGAATAAGAAATACATGCTTTGGGTTGCAATAAATCTGCAAGAAAGTCACTGAAGTAAAACAAACATAATGGTTTTGCCCCGTATGAGGAAGACCAAAGTTCAGAGTCACCCATCTGCAATAAACTCATACAGAAACCTTCTTGGCTGGAGTTACTCAGAGTCTAAGGACAATCAGACCACTGAGGCACAGTGACTTGTAAGTTAAAGCAAAGAAGCCACTCGGCTCAGGTGAGGGAGGCAGTTCAGCAAATACAATACAACATAATTTTTGGGCTGAAAACAAACAAACATTTGAGCATTAAGCCAGATGAACAGCACTTACCTGGTGTGACTGTTGGATGACAAGCTTTCCCAGGGCTGCACACTGCAGCCAGTGATTGCGTAGGCTCCCCCGCAGCTCCCATCTAGTTTCATCAGCAAGGCTTTTGCTGCATTCTCGGCTGTCTTTCTGCAGTCATG
Organism: Heliangelus exortis; assembly: GCF_036169615.1. NCBI lineage: Eukaryota > Metazoa > Chordata > Aves > Apodiformes > Trochilidae > Heliangelus > Heliangelus exortis. Next base: position 25,884,481 of record NC_092454.1, on the reverse strand, counting down.
GGCTCTCTTAAGCATCTGGGTGATGTTTTCATCACCTACCTGGTCCCCTAGTTTTCAAGCAAACAATCTGTTTCAGAGCTTTGGAGAGGCTAAGGCAAGAAAATGCTTCTTATGTGTTCTCAGTTCTAAGACAAGGACAATATATTTCCAACCTGCAATGTAAAAGCAACTTCTCTTCTGCTTGAACACTGGTGGTGACTAAACTACTGGCCACCCTCCTGGCCATAAGCTCCAGGTACTTATTGCTGGGTACGTGTCTTAACTGATGCTCTATTTTAGCTAGCTTGCCTGCTTGTAGGGTGTGCACTGTGCACTAGGATTAGGCTAGGATACTCAAATTAGTAATATACTGGAAAAGCCTAGATTACAACTCTTACTCAAATTAATGACGTGGTCATTTCCTGTGTTTTCTCTCACAAGCACCTTTACCTCGACTAATGGTTTGCCAGAACACCTCCTTACAGGTTACCCTTCCAGCTGGAAGAATTGCCTTCCTGTTTGGAAGCAGCCTTTCAGAGTTTACAAACCTAACAACCAAAAGAACCAACCAACAACAAACCAAAAGAAAACCAACACTAGTGTTTATTAATTTGCTGTAACTTTTAGTGATTATGTAGCATCTATGCAGCTGGTCAGCCCTACCTTCAGAGGATCAGGACAGAAACGCCCACTGTCAGTATTATTATAGTCCAAACTTCAGCTGAGTGAAGTCATTAAAGTAAGGCATTTTAGTAGCTACACTGAAAGTCTTAACCAAACTACAATATTTTACCAAATACTATGCAGAGATGTCAGAGAGTATAAAAAGCCCTTCCAGCTTGTGCTACGTCAGATTTTAATTTCATGCTTATTTGAGTCAAAGACCACTTACCCCATACTTCACCCTTGCTAGATGAAGTGCACGCTCTAGAAATAACATCAATGTGGAAGAAAGGAAGGGAAAGAGTTCTGTTCAGAGCAGCTGGATATGCTCAGCTCCAATTTGTGCAGAAGCATCTCCCATGAATTCTCCTCCCACAGATTTGATAATAAACTTGACTGATCTTCAAACCAAGAATCTTCTATTTCACGTAGGTGTTTTAATCAAATTTCACAGAAAAATAAAGGTACGTGGACCAAACACAACTTCCTACAAGCTATGTTATGTAACGGGAAATTTGCACTATTTTTATTGGGCTGCAACTGATAACACCACAATTAAAAGCTGTAGGCAGACGCATATAAAAACTAAACTACACTCTTTCAGAAAATGGATGCAAGATGAAACCCTATGCAAACCCAAAGTATTTCTCCCTTTATACTGCCTTCATGAATAGAAAATCTCATTCCACTATATGGCAGTGTGTTAAAAAATACCACCCCCTAGCCACAAGATAAACTATACACAAAATAAGAAAACCCCAGAACTCACAGGCTTATATCCCCAACAACACAGCAAAACATAAGACAGATTTTTTTTAAATTTCAGAGGAAAGGCAAAATGAGGGGAGAAAAACAAGAGTGATTTTTTTTCCCTTCGTTTTGGTAACTACTCCATGATACCGGTGTATTATCTTAATTTTTTTAAATTATTACCATTTTTTGGTAGACTGTTCCCAGCATCTGGGGAAGTCAATGTTGCTGGTTCAAACAAAATCTGTACTTGCAGTTATCACAGCTGCATCGCCCTAAGCCATATATGCCCATGAGTATTGTTTAGTATCTCTACTCTGTATAACTGCATGGCTGTGGCAGCCTCACCACTGCCAGCACAGGCATCACCTTGTGACAGTAAATGTAGTTTAATTTAAATTGCTGGTGAACTTTATGATTTCATGGTAGTTCCATGTTTTTTTTCCTCCTACTCTTTTGGTGTGTGCAATTATTTAGTTAGTTAAAAACAAGAAAAGTCCAGAGAGCATTCTTAAGTGATGGGTCATAGATGATTCACTGTTACAACTAACTAATGCTAACTGACAAAAAAAAAATTTAAATGAAGTTATGCATTGACGTCTTACCAACAGAACCAACACCTGCAGCTCTGAACTGCCCAAGAATGAGACTCTGTTCACTTTCTGCCAATGCCAACAGCAGCTCATATGCCTCTATGCACTGTTCACTGAAAGAGAAAACAAGCCATAGAAAACAAAAATCTCACAAAATAGGTCGGCAATTCAGAGTGGAAGAATACCTACAAAAGCAACAAAAAGTAGGTAGCTGATGAACTGCATGGTTCCCTACTACTTGTCTAGCAGCAAGGGTATTAAACAACGTAACACACACAACCTCTATCACAGTCAACAGCCTCTCATTTCTGATGGTCACAGGTTGGCCACAAGGAATTAAAGAAGCTAAAGGGAATAATCTGATGTGAAAAGAGCTCCAAAAGTATGCTTGAAAACCAGCAATACAAATGGTGGTTAACACGATGCCTTTGAAATATTTATTTGTCATTCTTTACAAAATACAGTATTTGATACTCTATTATGTAACTATACTAATAAAGTAGTAAGAAGGGGAGGAAAGGGAAAGGGGGAAACATGGGGGAGACAAGGAGAAGAAAAGGAAAAAAGGTAAAAAAAAAGAAATAAATTGAAAAGAAGGATAAAGAAAGGAGACATAACTTGCCGTTTTGTCCTGGATGCAAGATATTCTTCCTTAGAACATAACAGATCTAAATACAGTTGTGAGTCACTTATTCCTGTTGCATTCTTACATTTTTAAAAATATAGACGTTAATATACCTATTTGCAATTTACATTTCCTTGTAATTTGCTCAAGGCTAATAGTAATAGAATACATTATTTAAAAGGCACACATTTTGTCTTCAAACCAGAACTGCCTGTTCCAAATTAGCTGCAGCTGAAGGAGTTAAATGTATCTCTTTAGATATAGTACAAAGCAATTATTTTAAGCTAAATAGCAAGCAATTAATCCACAATTACAACTGAGGGAATACAAAATTGCTCTGGATTATGTGGAGTACAATAGTGCTTTTTGGTCCACTGGCCTTGTAAAAGGTGCCAGCCTAACAGAAGAAAGTTGTATCTTAAGACGAGACAGAGCAGAGACAGTTCAATCCTAAATACAACCCCCAGCTGTTATTTCAGTACTTAAAAACAAAAAGGTAAATCTATGTATTTCTATTAGGGGAAGTTCACTACAGCTGGTGAACTAGGGTTGAAAGACACTTGCATTAACAAGTTCAGTTCTGTAGTTTGTCGAGTAGCTTAAGCAAAGAATCATTTTTTTCAGGAAGGAAAAAAAAAACCCCATTATTATTATGGCACACTAGTAATTTTATTCTCAAAGGTTTTTATCAAGTCTCCCTCTTTTTCTGGCTGAGACACATTCTGTGTGTGGCTACATACCTGTACTGCAGTGCAAGCCTGAGGGCTGTGGCATTGGACTCATACTTCCCAACAAGCATGCTCATCCTCTCAGCATTGCTCTTGCACTCCTCCAGTGTTATAGTCAGCAAGTCATTCTGGGATTTCAGGTGCTCGATACGGCTGTACAAAAGGAATTATTTTGCAACCTTCAAGCTTAGCTTGCAGACACTGCCCTGAAAACTCTAGAACAATCATTATTTAAAACAACAAATACGACTTCGCCTATACAATATTTTTAATGAAGATGGTGAGATTTTTCTGTTCTTTGTTCCACACCAGGAACCAAGAGGTAGTAATTTCTTTTAGGATTGCCTCTACTTCTTCTCCTCTCCTTCCCATAAACTGTAATCATAATACTGTGCAATAGCAGCAAGCAGAAAGCTTATTTCGTAAGAACAAGACTGTGTAGGACAGACTCATATTAACCTTTTGCTTAATTTTTCTGCTCCCATTCCTCATTTCTTGCTGCCACATTTGCTTCTTGTCTTAAATGGCTTATTCATTAGTGCAGTATGCATGTGGGGTGTGTGTGTGCAAGGATCATGCAGCTGCATAAATGCCCCCTTTCTTTGGAACATGCAAAAGAAACATTTTACTTGAAGCTGTATTTTTGGTTGTGATTAGAAAGGTAACTTCCAAAATACAAATGAAGTTTCTATGAGGCAATGAAATCTCAAAAAAATCGGCAATAGAGAAAGAGAAGCTCATATCAAAACTTAACTGTAATATTTTTCTCAATGAGGCAAATTCTGAATTTCAAAATGAGGCTTTACAGTATCAGCATTCAGAATATCACTGCTCATGACTGCACTACATGACAATGTACTACACCTAATTGTGAGTTAGACATATATCAAAATCAGACAGATTATTTCAAAATTTGCACTGCTAGCTAATGAAGGAATCAGTGTCAATCAGATCTCTAAAATCACTGATTTCTTAAAAAACAGCCCTGACCTTTCTCATTGCTAGAAATCTCAGATGCTTCACCTCCTAAATCTTTGTCACCTCCTTTAATTTTGTCTGTGATACATGTTGTCTGAGCAAAATTGTGCAGTGCAGAGAAAAAAGAGAAAAAATAAAAGAAAGAAAAAAAAAGAGATATTGTACTAAATTTCAGACAGCCATGAGGAATAGTACTTGGAATGCACCACGCTGAGACACAATTCTGCAATCCTGATCCACAGTTTTGATGTATTTTTTTGCCAAAGAGGACAGAAAATGTTGATTTTTCATAGAGCTTATTAAGGATAACACTAAAAGTATTTTAACTGCAACTAGAAACCTGAAATCTCTCTTCTGCAGACAAAAGTCTGTTTACTGCAATATATGCCACAACACACAATACATCAGTACACTAATTGATACAGCTAATTCTATAATTCTCTTTCTTCAGGGCAAACCAAAGCAAGTTAATTCCAGAATGATGTAGTTAAGTTATGGGAATCCTTATTTTCAGCAGTGATGTGTGTTATTAAAGAAAAATGCTATGTCTACTTGGTCAGTCATAGAGAAGGACACCCTACTGGGTGAATTGTCACTGGCGCATACAATGCATGAGCTAATAATGCATGACCAAACAAGCTGTCACACTAATGGAAAGAATCCTTAGCATATGATTGAATCTTCTCTTCATCAGCTACAATCCATATTTGTCTAGAATGTTCAGAAAGGATAAAAAAGTAGCTAACAGCAGGTAACACATCTGAGTATGCATAACTTTTCACTTTACCTATTTAATCTCTCTGTCTCCACTTCAAACTCTCGGATTTTACTTTCTGAGATAGCAGATCCATGTGAATAAAGAGTCTGGAAGATTTCCTGGATGTTTGAGCAGTCTTGGAGGGAGTGTGCCAAATGTTCAGCCACAGTGCTAGACACCTGCCACAGGGTAGTTAATAGATCAATGTGAACAGATAACCACTGGATTCCTCCCACAGGCATTCTGAGCTGAGAGCTGCGTTTGCTTGCATGCAGTCATTTCAAGGCATTCATTATTCCATTTTTACTATGAGTTTTACACAAAACAGAATATTTACACATCTCCACATTAAGAAGATATTTTGGTTAAAAATTCTGCTAACCAAAGGCTATTTCATCATACATTAAAGAAACCCCTAATATACAAGTTATTTACATGCTTGAAAGCTTAGCAAAAGGCCAGAGCTGAGTTCTTCAGTGAAACAAATATTAACAGACAGCAACAACAGTGTTATGTATCTACATTGGCATTATAAAGCAGAACTCAGTTTTCTGTTAATTTACTACTTTACTCAGTAAAGTAGTGAAGTGCAACTGAACAGTCTTTTCTTAAAGGAGAAAGGATTTTGAAGGAACTGACTACAAAATTACCCTCTTCAAGTCACTTAAAGAATGATTTCTAGCCACCAGTTATGGGAAAATGAGAACTTAATACTGGGTGAAATATTCTCTGCTGTAACATTTTTCTCAAAATAACTTTTAAGGTATTTTCAGTTAGCTCATATATTAATCCAGTATGAAAACAATGCTTCTTTTAATTGAACACGGGTCATCTTCAGAAAGTACCATGCATGCACATAATTATTAGTCCTTACCCCTATGCTGCTGATTTCTGATCCTAAGACAGGTCTATCAGATGATGAAGACTCTGATCTTGTCTTTGACAACTTCACTCTCTCAGCAATCTGTAAGTCAGAATGCTGCACAGGTTACACACGAACCACAGTCCAGAAAGATTACACAAAATGCCTTTGTTCACTGGCTACACTTGCAAACCTGAAGTCAACTGCTGTAAATTTGACACCGAGAGAACTGCAACCACTAGAGCTAAACTGTTTTCTGCAGCTCAAGTTCATGGGCCTGGTTAAGACCCCAGAAAACTCTGGACAGCAGCTGTGCAAACTCAAGGCTGCTTTGCACAGACAGTGAGAAGCTTCACGGCAACACAGGGTAGCTCACCTTGGCTATGGGAATGTCATTGCTGCTGCTGCTTGTGCTCAGCTCTCCGGTGCTGGGGTTAATGGGTCGATTGGCAGAAGTCAGACGATTTGGGCTGGATGGGCCTGTTGCCTGAACACTCTGCAAACGTGTCTGTAGTTCACGAACCTACAAAAAAAACCCCCATCATATTGTTTTATGCACTTTTACAGTTCAAATAGTTTGGCAATTTTCTCATCGCCTCGCCCTGCCTGATTTCACCAGCCTTGAACAAAAGTTGTATTTTGTTCCATTGCAGTGGCCACAGAGTTTTCGTGTGGGGAACAGATTAATACAACTTGTTTTAAAATTCCATTCCTGCCAGTTTTTTAAACTATTTGCAATGTGGAAATGTGAAAATGTAATACTGTAGAGCAATTGCTTGTTTCACATCACCCCTTCAGTGCAGCTGTAGGATAGGTATAGAAATCTCTCTGCGGTGAAGCTAATTCCTCAGTCTAAAATTACGATGTCTAAACAAATCAAATGAAGGTTCTGCTGCTAATGGAAACTGTTGAAAAAACTCAACATAAATACATCACATAAATATGTCATATTTAAGTCAAAGAAACTAAAACATTAATCATGCTTTCAAAACTACAGTTAAGTAAAGCTACCACATGGTGAGTAACATACAGACAAGAAAATATCAGCAAAGTACACAACCAACAGTCTGCATAAGCTCTCTGTAAAACTGACATCAAAAGATTTCCAGCGCTAAAGAAAAAAAAAAATTATGCACGAGTCAAATTATAGTTGAGCTAAAGAATATTATGTTTATCTTGAAATAATTAATAAACAAAAACGGAATAGTCTGCTTAACTCAACAATTGTGTTACAGGGTAAAGCGACAGAGCTCATTTTTTCCACAGAATCTCAGTGTGAGATGCGAGAAGGGGGAGGAAACCATCTGAAATTTCCCTGAATATAGGAGGTTTACTTAAATACCAAGCTTCTATGCTGATTTTCTTGGAAAAGTCTGTCTGTAGAACAGAACTGGTGAAATTTTACCTTAAGTCCAGTGAAGTAACAATTCAGTCCATTTGATACCTGCCTGTAACATGAGATGCAAAACTGACCCCTATCCTCTTAACTAAGGTGGCTTTATATCAAAGAAACACATTTAGACAAAGAACTGATTAAGCAAGTTCAAACTCCTTAGTCAAAAACTATTGAAATTTTAGTTTGCATTAAAGTTTAGGCTTTCTTCACCTATAAGCTCACTAAGTACACAGCCAGTCCTTTAGCAATCTCTGCCTCAAGAAAGTGGCAGTCATCATGTTCTCTGAAAAGCATATACGGATACCTTGAAACTACTGCACTGTGGAAAGAGTTCAATCTTGAACTCCAGTTATGAAAGCAGTATCTTATGCCTCCTGTGACTCCTACAAGTCTGCTTCTACTTCTTTGAAGAGTATCCCTGCCTCTTCTCCAGTTGTATGCAAACTGAAGGTCAGGTTGCCTGAGGACTTATTGTCAAAATAACAGAATTTTTAGGCATGCAAAGATTACAAAGAAAGAAAAAAAACCCCTATGCGTTTTACATAAACATTTCTGGTTTACATAGCAAAAAGATTGCATGCTACTAATAAAAAGCTGTAGGTGCCAACAGTAAGAGCACATGAAAGCTAACTTCCCTGGTCAGTCATGAAGGAAGTGCTACACCTTGAACAAAACTAACCCAATCAACACTGCTGGTCTCTCTGTCAATAACAACAACAACAAAAAGTTAAAAGCACACAAAACCTCAAATCTCCAATGTTTAAAGTACCTGGAAAATGGATATAGGTGCTTGCCCCAGAATTATACATCTTAACTGTAATTATATTACGAAGTTAACTGAGTGTCCATTGTGCCTATATTAGGCCACAAATCAGAGTCTATAAAGCGCCCATTGGTAGAATGTATCTTCCCCATACTTGCAGCTGAGCTCTCCTTTGTTCATACAGACATATATAATTTCAGCAGGGGTACAGCTGCACTAATGCAAACCTTAAGGACAGAAGTGCTCCACTGATGCAAACCAATTATTTCAGCCTGCTGATATGCATAAAACTGAAATAAACCGTTGTATGCATGTTTTTGCTTGAAGATGTGGGATTCCAGTGTAGATAGGATTAATACTGTGGCATCAACACTGGAAAAAAAAAAGCAACTCCAAACTTCACTAACTCTGTGTCACATTTAATACTAATTCTTTTAACCCACACTGTTTCAGACTAAATTCCCCAAGTGCTTAAGCTACAGCATTGTTTAAAAGCAAACAAACAGGAAAAGCACATGTATTCCTCACAAAATCAAGTCCCTGCCTCAACATCTGACTTAAAATTTGCTACAATTTGCACCCATGGCCAGAAGCTAACCCTAGAAGACTTCAGTCCAAAAGCAAGTAACACTATACATTCAAGGGTAACTAGAAAACAGAGCTAAAGTTGTTTAAAACGTTAAGCATTCATGGCCTCCAAAGTTTAAAACCACTTTATGTAAGGAACACAGTACATAAAAGTTCGGTGTGGATACACTTCCCTCAGTCTATGTTTTATTACTGAGCAGTGACTATTGGCCACGATTACAAAGCCCATTATTACAGACCTGTAAAAGCACATTAGCAACAGAAAGAAAACACATCTAAGATTGTAGGCAGTCAAGGCTTTGCTCAGGAGAGCACTTATAAAAGAAAACTCAGAGCACAGCAGTTACCAATCTATGCAAGTCACTGCTTTAATACTGTTATCACAGAAGCAACTACAACTTAAAGAGCGTGTTCTTGCTTCTTGATGTATTTACTGATTCAGGCCTTCATTTGAGAAATTATATGCTGAGTTAATTGCTACAAATAACTGCACCAACCCTAGCAATGCTGATGGTTGTTTGGAGCAGGATAACAGGGAAAGTTTGTCTGACCAGTAAAATCACTGATCTCACAGTTCATACATTCACTGAGCCTGATGCTGACAACTGGACTGCAAACCCACCAGACTGCCCATATAACCATCAATCTAAGAAACATGCTTTTACTCTTTGTCTTTTACACATGCACACTGAAAACTACATGATTTGTTACCATATCACAAACAAAAAAACAGCTAAAAACTGCCTGATGATTTCTGTCACTGATTTCCACATTAAAAGGACACCTGCTGCTTTTATTTCTAAACCAGACGCAAATAAAGGGCATGCTTATGATTCTTTTTGTTCTACCCTACTTGTGACCTGTTTCATCATGCAGGATCTTTGAATTTTAGTATCACTTCAATTTCTTTCTTCTGTTATACAGAGGAAGAAGATGAAGTACAACAAGCCACGGGAAGTGAACATACCTCACTCACTTTTCTAATTTACTCATGCATACTGCAAATCTGCAGAGGGGAAGAAGGAAAATGAAATACCAATGTGACAATTCAGGCTGCTCTGGTGAGGGCCTTTCCCAGCCTAAAGCTTCTCTAACCTCTCAGTCAGGTCTCATGGTGACTATTTTCAGCCAGATAATTTTCAGGCCCTCTTAACTCATGAATGCCAGAACAAAAAGTCTGATTTCCTACAGGTTGTCTGTTGTAGTTGACTGACCATCTTAAAGAAGTTTTTTCCAGTATGTCTAAGGTCTATCTCCTCAAAGAATTCCCTGAAGGTTAAAGAGCTTAGACCTGCACTCATTAGTTCAAAGTAGACATTTACAGAATCTCTCTCCTCTGCAAAGATGTCTGCTTTCAAGAAATATGTAAGAAGTTAACAGTCACTAGGAGCACTACTCCTCTCCTGAAAACATGTGTGCATGCGAACAGCTTTTTTCAGTAGCAGGAGATGCTGCAGTGCACTGGGTGATACCATACGTTACCAAAAAAAAAAAACCAAAAAAAAACTTCTCTGCTTTTGACGTCTTTCAGACAAAGTCCCTCATGCACTGCTCCATGTCTGGAAGATCTGGGTGCTGAACCTCTCTAAAGGATGCAAAGCAACAAAAACAAAGGATGTGGCAGGATGTGGCATGGAAGGTGAAGCAGTGGATTCCTTAAAAGTTCTGAGCACAGCTGAAATATTCTGATCCGGGGGCAGTGTAAAAAAACAGTGTAAAAAACACAAGCAAGGGTAGTAAGCCTGTCTAAGGCTTTTCCTCATTTAATTTCAGATTAATCATGGAGCATGTGCATACTAGCTTGGATACAGAAACAAAGCCCTAGTACATTAACCACTAAGTGGGGATACTGCTGCATAAGCAAATCTCATGTAACTGAAGGACGTGGAGAACAGAAATAGCTTTTGGCTACCTTGGGTTTCTTGTGTATACTGAGAAACAAGGAGACAGAGCAGTTCAAGGATCACTTTAAGCTGTGCAAGATGCTAATAATCTCTAAAGGCCCATACCATATCAGTGTTCTCTAGGAATCCAGAGCAATACCTTCTGATTCCAACACAAATTATGCCAAAACCCGGACAGCTACAGCTCCTTGAGCCAGCTTTTTGTCACTGGAGAACACTCCTTCTGTGCTTTGGGTACGTTTCAACTCCGCACAAGAGAAAGGTATTCTGGGAAAGCCTTCATGCTAAAATGAAATTTCTTGGATCAAGGGCAACCTGGAGAGCTGGAGAGATTCCTGACTAAAATGGAAATTTTTTTACTTGTCTGTAGGTTGTATTTTCAGTAAGGTCTTAAGTTGATGATAGCTAAGCTAAAATACTACATGAGGTTTTGTTCCACTCAGTTTGCTGAATTCAGATGAGTCTGGAGCAGGTACAGAATAATACTCACAACTAAAAGCCTTTGATTACATGAGCAAGTTGACATATATATGGCTTATGGACCTAACAGACTGAACAGATTTCCAGAGCTGGAACTGCCTTCTCACTTTAGCCTTGGTTCTTCAGAAAAGCCACAGGGAAGCCTGAACACTGTCCCCCCCTCTCACTGCCTCTTATGCCCGTGGGCTGCCTGGGACCCTGCTCAGGCACTACCCAGCTGGCAACTTTAATAGAGAGTAACTAAAAAAACCCAGCCTTTACTTTGCAGTAATGATGGAGTTTATATGCTGTATCAGCGCTGCTCATCTGAATCCCTTGATGGATACAAGAGATTTTGTAACATACAAACCTACTTTCTCTACTACCATTTAAGCCTGTTATTACAAAAAGCAGTTGCAAATAATAATGACCTGATGTTGACCTTATTCACATGCAGTAACAATATTAATTCCACGAACTGGTACAGAAGTTCCCCAGCATAATATCTGTATTACTGGAGTCAGGATAATGATCAGCTATGTGCAAGCAGTTTCTTGGGCCCAGACTTTTAAGCAGATTTTATTTTTAAAATGGCAATATCATAGAGAGGTAAAATAAACCCCAAGTTATGAAATTAGCTGCTACACTGCAGGCACCCTACAGAAGTAAATGATTACCTCATTTACTAATGACCCATGAGAAACAAACTCTATATGTATGTTTTTTCTTAGCTTCTGTTCTAGAAGGCAGGTCAATCTGTTAACTGAGCACAGTAAATGCCTAATTAAATTAAATCTCCAACAAGCCTCAGAAAAATGTATTGAAAGCACTCTGCTTGATTACAGACATTGGTTTGAAGTAACAGACCTATTGATCTGCTCAACTTCAAGTTTTTTCGCTTCACCCAATTCAATTTGAGAAGAACAATAACTAAATTTTAGTTGGATATCCTTTCCCACTTTCCAGGGAAATACTCTGTAGTGACTGAGCTCAAGTGGCATGCAGAAAGTTATTTAATAGGTCAAGAAAAACATTTATTTTGTTGCAACTATTGACACAAAGTTACATTAAAACCACAAACAGTTTCCAGTACAACAATTACATGATATTGATGACAGGGTCATATACCCTGAACAAACTTCTCTGGTGTGGGCAGTAAACCAGTTGCTCTGCAAATTCAGATGATATTAAAAACTGTACTTCAGTAAAGTCCTTTATAGATGCAAACTAAATGAGAACAACTAGAAAAACAAACAAACAAACAAACAAACCCAAACCTTCCATCTGTGCCCAAATACAGAGGTTATTTTATTTTGCTATGCTCTTTACCAACCCAACTTTAATACTTGGTCTACTGGGCAAGGCATCTATCCAGTCCATCCAAGAAGAATGTCCTTAATTAAAGAAGAACAAGCATCTAAACTGGCTTGCTGTAAATGAAAGACAGTTCACAGTCTTTACAGAGCAATTCAAGGGTTACCCTCCCAGGGTCAGTAAGTACTGACACAATTCAGGTCAGTAACATCCCACTGCTGCTATCATCTGCCAATTGCCCTGGCTACTCACACGAAATGAATTGATGACCTCAGAGATGCTTTGATAACAGAGCCATCAATAACACATGCAGCATCCCTGCTAACAGCTCCAGCTGGCTTTAGCAACCACTAGCTCAGCATGGATCACACGCTGTCCTCACACTCCTGGATCCTGCCTGCACTAAGGAAATGGAGAAATATTCAGTAATATGGCTCGTACTTGTGTGTCTCCACAAATCCCTGATTTCACTGGGGATTCCAACGCAGACTGGCCACGACAAGCAGTTACATGCATACACAGAAGTAAACAGTATTTCACTCACCACCTAATCCAACCCTCTACTACTCCTGGCAGCCAGACAAGACATGACAATTTTGTGCAGAGATATTTTGCTCGCTCTAGAACTAACACAGTGGTATTAACTGGGCCAATCTTAAGTATGCTTTTTTGCTTTCCTTAGGGTACAAGTCTTAAGGTAACAATCCTGGTTTTAATCGGTATCCCTGAATAGCCAAGCATTTTATTATACAAACATAACTTTAGTATTCTAAAGCTCTGTTTTCAAAGTATTTAGTCAGTAGCCTTACTCCTTACTGTTTCTTCAGATCTATAATCCTCTTGTCTGTTAAGACACCTCACAGTTTGATTTGTGGCCATAATGTAGCCACAAGTGTTTTTTATCAATCTGATTTTGCTTTGGGTTTGTCCTGTCTGAACAGCTGTTAGTTCCCATTCTTACCTTCATTCTCCAGCACTTGTAAAGAGAAAATAAATTCAGCATTTGCTTTGCAAAGTTGAGCAGGTTAAGATGCTCACTTCTCCAACCATGTTTTCTATATTTTTATTTTAGCAATTCCCTTTTCCTGTTTCAAAAGAGGAGCTCCTGTCTGTTTTCAAAAGAGGACCTTAGCATAAATTGTTGTTACCCATCTTTTCAGCACTTTAGACTGCATTACATACATAAATAATTTTCTATTATTTCTATCCTCAAGGACAATTTTTTTTTCTTGTTTGAAAGTCCAATACTGATCTGCATTATCTATAGCATCAACATCTGCATTTGTGCATGCAAATTTCACAAGCACACATTTTGATTCTCTGCCCACTTGTCCCACCCTGCCCCAATCTTTCAGTAATTCACCAGGAGCATAAATGTTCTTTCTGTGTCTCAAGGAATAGAACAGCCTCGGTTGAAGAAGATGTGTCACTACAAAACCAGTCCAAAAACTTCAGGACTGAAAATGACTTACAATTATCGAATCATAGCATTTTCAGGGTTGGAAGGGACCTTTAAGATCATCTGTGCCACCCAGCCTCTGTGCCATGGGCAGGGACACCTCTCACGAGGTTGCTAGTGATGGTATCTAACACGACTAAATTTTACTATGCAAAAGTTGAAGTAGCCTTGTCTTATATGATAGCGATTTCCTGCTCTTCCCTCATTACACACACCTTTTCAGTGCTGAGAGGCTAGAAAGCAAAGGTACTTGTGGCTTGAAATCTGTAGATGGAAGTCTCACACAGTGCAACCTTATGCTAAAATGATACAGTCACTACAGAACAATTTTGTTTTAGAAACACAGTATTTGCATAAAAGGTTGATCTGCTGCTGGCAGGGAAAGAGGAACACTTGGAATAATTTACAAATATACAGCGGTCTGAATTGCCACTCAAACTGAACACAAACCTAAACCTGCCCATTTTAAAACCAAAATTACTTCCTATCTAGCCAAAACTTTGCAGATGTAACAGCAACAAAGTTAACAAATTTTAAAAGTAACACAGAGTACGTTCTCTTGGATCCCTCATCCAAGGAGTTTTTCAGGATTTTTTACTTTGGGCTCCACACAAAGCACAAGGCTTTTATCTGACCTCACAGTATCCTAAAACTTATGCAAGGGAGCAGTACAGGGCTAGGACTACTCACTGTTCTGTTCTGAGAATAATTACCCACTGACAGGAGTCCTGCTCTTTTTCTTTCTCCTAATCACAAATTGAATTCACATCAAAAGCAAGAAAATACTTGTTTACCAGAAAAAAAAAATGCCTCACAGGAAAATTCACTAAATGAACATCTGCTTTCTCTATAGACAAATTACATATGCTTCCTTGGAGATGAGTATCAGGTTTTCTGTTAACACATAATTTCTGACATTGGGTTGTTGTACACCTTGGCTGTTCATCACACACTGGTTTTCAATTATGTTCAGTTTTGTCCTAGTTCTGTAGTTTGTACAGCTCAGCTTTTGAAACAAAAAGCCTTACAACCAGTCCAGGAAGTGAGATTAAAGATAAGCTTATTCTAGGAACAGAACTATGCAGGCAAGGAGGAAAAAGAAGGCATCATGTATGCAGCAGTCTTACCCTTCTGCGCAGTCTGTCCCTTTCTTCACGAATAGCATTCATGGTGGCCTTGGTCCTGTTCAGCTCCTCCTCTTTGCTACACAGCATTGCTGTGAGGCTCTCATTCTCTTCCCGCAAGCCAGCTAGCTCCTTTTCCCATCGAGATCTCTCTTCAGATAGATTTGGATAAAGGTCACGTCCCAGTACACCCTCAATCTCTTCTACGGTCTGCAAAAACACAGCCAAGGACCAGAAAGAAGCAGGACTGAACCAGACTAATGGTACACAGGACAGAAGTGTTACACAGGCAACTGTAGATACACACCCAGCCTTACAACACCATTAGCTTGCTTCTTCCTAAATAGCATACTTCTTTATTTTGTTTGAGAGTTTGACCATTTCATTAAAATATTGCATAATGACCAACACCAAAGCAAATGGAGGTTTTATATGCAAATTATAAATATGACATTCATGAGTGACGGCAATCCCAGCAGTTTCATCCCAGAAAGAAATTAATGACATGAGTGAGCACTGTGCTTGCTGTTTCCCTGCTTGAGTAAGAGGCAGAAAGTAGCAGCCTGTGCATATGCATGGCATGGGGCCTCTCCTAGTTCTAGACCAGCTCTAAAAAAGGGAAAGTTAAAGAGTGGGATGGTAGAAAAAAGAGGACTCTTCTTTCCCATGTCCCTGAGCATGTTCCTTCCTACAGGTGACAGAGAGACAGAAGAAAGAAAGAAAATTGGCCTTGGCTTACACTGTATCTGAAAATATTATAGTCTTTCTATTGTCTAAAAGGATGAATTCAAGGATGAGTTCAAGTTCTGAATAAGCATAGGGCATTAATGTCACAATGTGAAGAAAGACTCTGTAATGGCTGGAGCATTCATTCATGATGATGCCAGCTTTATTTTAAACAGTGCTGTTTCTTCACCCCTCTCATACCAAGATTTTCCTTCTTCTTCCTTAATCCCTGTGCCCCTAGTGTTGCTATTTTGTCAACTTCTCCTTTTCTAATGACTCTTCTTCTCAGAGCACTACTAGGGGTCATAAGCCTGGAGCAACCGTGAGAGAAAAAGGACTGTCATGAGTGGCTCACCACAGCACAGAAGTTTCTTCAGACAGTGAGGCTGCTGCTGGTTCCCCAGATTCCATGCTACCATCTGGCCAAGTGCAAGGTTCAGGCAGCAGGCAGTGATGGCAGCAGCATGGGTCTCACAGCAGCACTACAGGATGCCCTACAGTCCTCAACAAAGCCGAGGGACCTTTCTATTGCTTCTATGCTTCTTCATGTTGACATGAGCCATATCTTATTGCTGAGTACACTAACAATTCTCCATTCTTACCACCAATGTGCAGCATCCTCTATGGATAATAAAGCATAAATATTGTGCATGCATATATATACCTATGTAAACCACTAGGCTTGCTTATTTTTCTTCAAAGCGGTCTTAAAGAGTAGTTTTATCCAGCATGATGATGCACAGCAAATAAATTCAGATAAAATTTCATGGGTTATAGGATTGAATTACAATGTAAAATTCTACCCATGACTATTAAACAGAGATATCACCTTCATATCAGGAAGTTCCTAAACCCACCTTGCTAAAAGCATTCATGGAGGAGGGAGGACATACTATGCATGTCCTTTTTGATACAGTCTTTCTATTTGCAAATGCCACTTACGGTCCAACACAGTTCAGCTGCTCTCACATTTCAAATGATTCATGTTTGAAAATATTTACATGTTTTTTTTAATCAATGGAGTTTTAGAGGTGTCTGCTACTGATGGTGATTTACTCTTCAAATGATACAAAGTATTACCTAGCCAACTCTGTGAAGATTTTCTTAAACGAAGGACAGTTTTTTAACTTTTCAGTTTATCAGACAATCTGACAAATCTCATTTCATGGTCTTTTCATTCTTTGTGGGACTGAAACAAATGGGCTAGCTAAGGTCATACAGCTTGTATAAAAGAAGCAATAAAAAGAATTAACAGCAAAGGCATTAAAAGAAACCCAGTGAAATGCAATCATCAAAGCAGAAGGATTCAAAACATTTAAAAGCAGTAGCACATTGGTGAAGAAAAAAACCCAAGAGAGAAAACAAGAGAGACACAGTATTTCAGATTTCCATTCATGATTCTACTTGTTTTAAAAATCCCTTCAGTTCTCTATCTGAGAAAGATAAAGAACTGGAAAGGAGAAATGACCTGCAGCCATGGGTACAGTTGTGGAAAAGGTCTCTATATGTAGGCTTTGCGATACTAAACACATTGGTGACACACTTCCCCAGCACATAATCAGAGCATATCAGAAACTGGTTTCTGTCTTCCTGAACAGTTAATAACCTTTGCATGCTAACATATGCCAAACACAAACACACCTAGGCTCTACAGCACAGGCAGAGGGGAAAAGCTTTGCCAAAAAATGGTGATGCATGTAGAGATCACATGAAAATAAAAGGCCTGCGCTTTGGACCAGGAAGAAGCTGCTGACAGTTACTTGTTGTTATAGTATTATTGTATACTGATATCTTATACTAAAAATCTGTAGCATATAAATATAATAAAGTATATATTATATCACATCACATATCATATTATGTATTATTATAACATTATAGTATTATTATATTGCCATTATCCTATAAATTTTAGTTAATTTGAATCAACAGTAAGTAATGGTATTAAAATAAAAAGTTTGTGAATTAAGATCATGTCAGCTATTTTGACATTTTGTTGAGTCCAACTCCTGCAGAAGTTTTTATCTCATCTCTCTTCAGAGACCCATGTGGCCCTCATACAGGCCAACCTGTACCTGGTTCCAAGTACCCCCAGTCACTCTCTTGGCGAACGCTGACTTCAAAGAACACTTAGCACTAAAGCTCCAGACAATACATTCAAAGTATTTATCCTAATCCTCCAAGACTCTCAACAAACTACTTTAAGACCATTTCCAAGAGACCCAGGAGTCAGTCTATGATTCTCCCTCTCAAATACACCCTTCAAACTCCTACTCAGCATTCATTTTTTTATAGGCCTTATATTCCTCAGGCACTACCAGTGACAGGTAGGACCTTTCCCAGTAATATGCTAAAGTGTATCAAATCCATTTAAAGGTGTTTAGGATGGTCACAGACCTCCCCACTTCTAGACCAAACTGATGTCTTTCCATCTGACACAAAAAATTTGTTCAGTTCTTTCCTTGTACACAGTAAGATACTTTATGGTTCCCTTGCTTTCAGGTTCTAAAGTGCAATCCCTTCATTATACATGCTATCAGACAACCCTATTCTTGTTCTGCTACATGCACAATAAAACCAAGACATGCAAGTATCCATTGAATTATTTGTTCCTGTGTCTGGCTTGTCATTAGAATTGATATACCACACATACCTTTGTGTTGAACACTAGCTTTGTATTTAAGACAGCAAAGTAAGAACTTGTACATAATTTATAGTATTTTATCTTCAAATTTCAACAAGTGTAAGATATTGTTTTCAGTTACCAGTCAATGACTAGCTGTTGGGAAAATGACAACTTGTCTGCTGGACAACCTTCAGAAAATAAATAACTGCTGAGTGTCCCTTTTCTCTTATCTCTGAATGAGCCTAAGATAGACAAATTTCTGACTTGAGATCAAAAGTCCCTAAGTAGCTCCTTCTGTGCCTTGGAGAACTCAGTGTGAAACAGGCTTACCCAGCACATGCTGTGAGCTGGACTTGATTTCTGTGAAGCACTTTGAAGCACTGTGAAGCACTTACCTTTGGAAGTAAAGTGCTATCACTATGGAGTGTGAACAGGTGTCTCAAGCAATGTATACACTGGATTTAGAGCTTCATGTTGCAGTTACCTTAATGGCTAAATCACAATGTTCGCTGGCAGTAGTGAGCTGCTCAATATGTCTGTCCACTTCTGCTACTGATAAACTGCAGCTGCTTTTCTTTCTCCCGCAGACAACATTTTCCAGACCTGTCAGCACTCTTTGCAGTTCTGAATTCAAGTCACTACCGTTATCTAAAAGAAAACAAAATAAATAATGCAACAATTAGTGACTCAGTATAAAAACAAACTCTGACCCAGGAAGTGCCTGTTGCAGAGCAGCTAGGACTGATACTGTTCAAGGAATGTCCTTGCAATCTGCTACTTTTTCCTTACCAACTGATGGGCTTAAATACCATAAACACTGAACCATCAACTGAAATCACAAATTACCTCCCGTCTCATAAATAACACTCTCCTTACTAATCTGAATACTTTCTTCAAAAACTTCTCTTTCTGAAGAACAACATTGTAAGGCACCACATGTCCACATGCCATTTTTTCTTTTGTTATTCTTTTTGCCAATCAAGGCCTATTATCCTGATATAATTACCCTGAAAGGTGTTTGTAAATGTAACTTTTTTCTGCCTAGTACATTTATTGCCATTATGACTTTATGTTTTTCAGAGAAATCTTTGTGGTTGTACTTTGGCATTGCCTGATTTTAAAAATCCTGTTATTTACAGATATTATCCCTACTGCCCATCTTAGAACCTGTGTTTCATTTTTATAGCTATTTCTTCTTCAAATGAAACTGCAGAATATTCAGGGACCATAATAGCACACTTTGTTCTTTGCTATGTTCCATACTGCAACCGTAAGAGCAGATTATGAGTGGCTATTTTAGTAACAAAATGGGGCAGAAAATCACTTCATTTTCTGTCTTTTGGCGAAACACTGCCGGTGGCCAGGCAATGCCACAGTGTCCTTGATTTCTGTGAAAACAAGTGGGTCTTAGTACCTTCACAACTAATTTTCATTTTCCTTAAGCTCGCATCTGGCAACAGGCAGTGGGAGTTCCTAAGGCAGACTTCACCCTTGTGCTGTCCCTTGTGTGTGCTAGTTAGTATTTCTGGCTTACTAGTCAAGCTGCACTAACTAGCAACTGTACAGCACATAGTTGGTGCACAATACCACAGCAGTTCCATACATTACTAAGAACAGTGGCAGGCATTCCTGCCAGAGGGCTTTATTTCTACACTACTGCTGTAAGCATTTCACCACGGCCAGAATCCCCAGGCAGCCATGTAGCTGTGGTCCCTATATGGGACTAAAGTAATGTGGCACCAAACTGTGCCTAAAATTTAGAAGACATCAGACACAGATTATTGCAGACTGCCTTGAAATCTGTGCAAAGGAAGACTGAGTGTGGTTGAGTGAAGGAATGAGATGATCAGCAAGTTAAAATCTGTAAACTCAGTATCCCAAATCTAATTCCACATCCTAACAAACATAAACATGAACTTATTGTTGACCAAAGGAAGTGTTTAGCACACTGTCACAGTACTGTATGTGACACTGAAAGGGCAACACATACAGCACTTTCAAAATTGTATTTACTAGTTCCCGACTAGCATTCCCCTGGCTACTGTAGTAACACCAACCCTGTATAATAACACTCACTTATGAGCAATATATAGGGGGCAGGGTGCTTATTTGTAAAAACCTCCGTTTTGTCTGATTGAATTTATTTGTTTCCATAGAGTTTTTCATAACAGACACTTTGTCCATATAAACAAACCATCATCACAGAACCTCGTATGCCATTCCTACAGTAACATTTTCTCACAGAAAGCCAGGACAGCCCAAGCACAATCTCTGCAAGACATACTGGAGAGCATTAATCGTTTTTAGCTCTTGGTGTTTTATTGCCTGCAGCAGTAGAACAGCATATCCAGATGCATTAGTCTATCATGATGTATTATGTTTTTTACAAATCACTGATGCTTATTACATTAGGGCAGTAAGCAAGGTCATGCACATGGTTACCAGGTCATGATTTTTAATCCACATGTATCTAGAGGGATAAAAATATATGTATACATATTTATGTATATATATATAGGTGTGTGTATGCATACACACACACATACACACAAAGGAATTAATATGGAAACAAAACCCAAAAAGGACAGATTCTATGTATAGAAGGAAAACAGAAACAACTGTAAGAATCTCTAGAGTTAAATTCCTTTTTTTTTCCTATTTCTATAACTCATTTTATTGCCTTTTCCCACTGTTAGCAGAAAGTTAAATAGAAAATGTGCTGTTAATGTACACAAATCCTGCTTCAGCTTCACTCCATGATGAAAAAAATAAAAGCTCTGCCCCAAAATAAATGCTGAAAAGTGAATTAGTTCGATTTTTTTTTGTCGAAAGGAAGAACTTAATAAGCAATAGCTTTTGAAAGTAAAAACATTCATTTTTTAGAATTACAAAAACCTCTACAGAAACATCTTAACTCCATATAGTATTTTCTTAAGTATACTCTGACTTCCATATGTCATGCCACTTTGCGATTACATTATTAGTAGTATTGTTCTATCAAACTTTCTGCAAATTAGACACTGAAATACAAATGTGCTGTGGCAGATCTTGCATTTATAGACAAACACAGCTCTATAGCTGCTGTATTTATTTCAATTTAATAAATTATACTGAAAATTTCTTTTATATGGTTGCTTACAATAACAACAAGTTTTGTACATTATTAAACTCCTGTGTTCAGGTCTGTTCCTCTAAAAGGCATTGTACAGGAAAAAACAGCAGAAAGTTCCCAATAATGAAGCACACTACTCCCAACAAATGAAAACTGTTTTAATATGGTTTCTTATGTATGAAAGCAAATACTGCCTGTTGCATTACAACCATCAAAGCCTCAAGCAGAGTCAACAGCTAAATATTTAATGAGCACAAGTTCTGCACCAGGGCTTAAGACTGCTATTTCAGTGGTTTCCTAAAACACTACTCAGGTACAATATCAATCACAGAAGCTCCCAGGCAACCAGCTGTTTTACGTGGGGAAGAATATTAATACCAGCTATTTGGTTCTAAATAGGAATTAAGAAAATAGTATTTTGAAGTGAATTCTGGAAACCAGTCATAGTGAGGATTACACCAGACTTCTGCTGGTCTACAGCTATAGTGTCCAGCAATTTGGCCCAAACACTTAAAACATTACCATACTGAAGGCCTAGTATCTTCAAACTTCACAGCACTGTAGACTGCAAACTTATATTGCAAAAAATATGGGAATAAATATTCCATAATTGAAAACTGGAAGTTGAAAATTGGAAAATTGAAAATTATAGAATCTTCAAATGATCAATTACTATGCTTGGATGACAAAATAGGTGAAATTCTGAACATAATCTGATAGCACCCTTAGCTCTTAACAAGAAAAAACTATTTACAGATTGGCTGGAGGTGCTCCCTCCTTCCACTGTACCTAAACAGCTTGTGTCTGGTTTATCCTTGTCTAGATCAATTTCATAGAACCACAGAAAAGTTTGGGGTGGAAGGGAACTTAGAGATCACCTAGTTTCAACCTGCCTGCCATGGGAAGGGACATTTTCCACTACATCAGGTTCCTCAAAGCCCCATCCAACCTGGTCTTGAACACTACCAGAGACTTGTACCAGTTTCACCATATTCTGAGAGAAGAATTTCTTCTCATACTTTAAAAAGGTTCTCAATTTCCAAAAGTTCAGACATCCTTCATAATTTGACTGTGTAAGAACCAGACAGACAGAATCCCCACACTTTCCCCCAACTTTTTACTATGTCTGCAGTTTTTTTCTAGATTTGACTGCTTTACATGTAAGATACATGAATGGCTTTCCTGCCCCTGCCTCCACCCATTTTTTCCCAAAAGTCATGACCTCTCCCAGACAATCATTCCATTTGGACTACTCTGCACCAAGGCTCAGAGGTTACTTCATCTATAATTTCGCAGCATTTGTTGTGATTAACATTGCACAGATTAATTTGTTTCCTTACAAAACATTTGGATTTGCACATAGAAAGTCTATGAGGCCTTCCTGCTGCAAGATGGCATCATGCTACTCGGAAGCATAACTCACCCATGTCTGCAGTGACCACAGTGGACTGATTCTCAGGTACCGACACAGAATTCTGGTCCATGCTGTGTGAGTCTTCATTAACCTCATGCTGGCTTTGGCTGAGCTCTGACCGCAGCTCTGAATACTCATCTTCCTCCCTGGAGAGAGAACAAGGGCAGAGATAATGTCCTCTGAGGAGATCCGTATCCCTGTGACAACTACTTCAGGCTTGTATCCTGTGAGCCACAGGATACAATCCACAAAAGTGATTTGTCTAGCAAGTAGGGAAGGGTTTATACCCTCCACTGCAAAGCAACTGTGCTATGTCCCTAACATCCACTTGCAGCAGCCAGTGTCTGCTTTCCATTTCTTATTCCCAGGTGCATTATTACTCCAGACCACTGCACATGGAATCAATGGGTGGGACCGATTGTAAGGAAGGATCAGTGCATGAAGGACACAAACTTCAGTTTTGCAGTAACACCCCAAATGACAATTCTTAAATCAGCACAAGTGGCTTCTGATCCCAAAGCAGATTAGCAACAACCAGTTTTGCTCTCTTCTCAGTTTGAGGATGCCTTGTCGTGTGTGCAATGAAAACATGTACATGCAAATGTGTAACAAAATGCTCTTGGGGAGCAGTAAGTTTTCCATTTTCTCTTTCTCAAAAGGAAGAAAACAGGTGACTACAGAGCTGAACGGCTGGAATTAGTGAAAAATAAAAAGCCTCAGATACCTAGGTTTTACCTTATTTGTCAAACTGGTTCTACTAAAGTAATTGAGGACACAGAATACTTCAGCTAAAGATAGTAAGCTTAAAGAATTAGGGCTTTTCCCTTCTGTCTCTATATGAAGAGTTCAAAGCACCGGGAAAAAAGATAAGTAAATGAGTAATAGCTTTGCCTGAGAACATCTGTAAACGTTTTTCTTTTGATCCACTTACTGATTGGACTCAGGGTTTTGGGAGTTTTTAGTTCTATAGTGACTGGTTTGACATTAAAGTAAGTATTTTAAACATGAGAAAAACACCAGTTTATCCAGGTGCAGAGCCTCTCTGATAAGTAAGCAAACAGCCTTTTGTTACACACTAAATCAAAGGCAGAGATCAATTTTGCTGCATATTCAGCAGAAAAGTGCGAAAAGTGAACGGTCTAGATTTGGAAACAATAAGAAATAGTGAAGAGTAAAAAGTAAAGTAGCAGAGGTAACAACTTATGAACCAGGCCAACTCAAAAATGGAATTTCAGCACGCTTGCCAAGCAGAGCTTCCCAAGATCCTGAGATGTAATTTCTACTGGAACATTATGCTGTTCTGTCCCCTACATTTGCTTCGGCGTAAAGCAAGCCTGGTTTTATCAGAAGCAGTTAGTGACTTGTATTGAACAAAAATGCAGGTCAGTTGGTTAAAACTGAGATTCAGATCAAAGAATGGTCTTAATAGTACCACACAATACATGCTGAAGAAAGTGTGATATCTAAATCACAAATAGCAGGAATTAAAATAGCGTAATGAAGACACATAAGTCTGAGTTAATGTTCCAAGATCTCATTTACTATTAGCCACTGCACAAGACAGTAGTAATCAGCTCTAGACAAAAACAACTACCAAGCACTCAAACAGCTGCATTGTTTTGATCTGAAGGTAATTATTTTTTTAATTTATGGAACCACTAATCCTACATTTTAAAAATCTCAATTACTTCTATAAATGGACAAGAGACTGTATTGATTACAAAAAAAATGTCCCACAACATAAAAATTTCTCACCACTCTTCTTTTGGTTCTTGCTGCACAGATTTTCTGTTTGAAATCCAACACAGCTTTATCTAGCTAGCACTAGTGCTGTTTTATTCAGGTCAAGCTTCATCAGTATCTTGGGGCAGTTTCAGAATGAACTAATATTTCTAAGACCTAACCAGAAAGATCAGACATCTATTTCTGGCAAAGTGACAGCAAGGTAAACCAGGGTCTGCACATTCAGTATCACAGGGGGCATGCTGAGGCCTAAAAGCACAAACAGAAATTTGATGGGAGTGATACACCACAATATACAAATTCAAAACTGAAGTTGGCATTAACAGAATATGGAGGTTCAGAGACTTTTTTCCCCAAAAGAGAAGAGTCCTCCAGCAGCACTGGAAATGCAAGAGGCTGAACAGCAGACAATGAGCAGCCATGGAACCCCTTCCACACCACCCAGAAGCTGGAGAAATTACAACCTTTCCTTGTTGCTCTCATGACCTAGGGCCTAGCTGGAGAATGCAGATATTTTTGCTCTTATGTGCCCTGAGGGCTCCCATGTACTGGAATGTCATGGTGAGATAATTAAGATCAGATCAAGCTGTCCTAAGAACAGCCTGGGACCAATGTTGGAGGAAAAAAGCATGTTCTACAGGTAAATCTGCACTTCCTGCTTTTCCTCATGTTTGGGTACAATGAAGGATCAAAACTGTTGCACAGACACTGAGAAAAACTGACCAAGTAGTGAGCATAATGGCACACTTCCAGCATCCTTCCATATCAATAACCAGTTCTGCCATGATGCTAGCAAGGTTCACACTCTTTTCATTGGCTGCACACAGTGCAGAGTTTCAGATGTTAACTGCCAGCAGTTTTTCCAAAACCATTTTACCCAAACAAGTATTTTGAAATAAATCTAAGTCTTACAGAGAGAAAATACTGCAGGTGTACATGCACTTAAAGTCAGAGATTGATTGCTCCCTTTGTATACATACTTGAGTTCCCTCTGAACAACTTTACTTGTGAACAATCAATGACACACTTGAGACAGAATGGGACTTAATGACTGAAGGCAGGTGGGGCTTAGCATTGTATGCTGAAGCCAATACTATCACACCCACACTGACATTTGAATTGAAACCAAACAGCTTCCATGTAGCACATATTTAGAAACTAGAATCAGACCTCTAGGTCACTGTGTAAATATGTACTAAATTATTATTTTATTATTTACAAAACCTGTAAGTGCCTGGCATTATTTCTCGTGATAGTCCAGTCTTCTGACTCTCCTTCTTTGTCACTAACCAAAGCACAAACTAGTTTCTGAATATATTTCAGCTTAAAAGCTCTAAGTCTAAACAGATGGTTTTACAGCAATGGGCACCAGCTTCTTGACAGCTGTTTCAAATAATACTTAGCAGGCACCAATGGAATTTATTTCTGTTTGGTATTGTTAAAATAGCTCATTATTTTTAGAGTTCCACAGATGTACCCAAACAGCCACCAGTTTAGAAATAAAAGGAACTGATCTCTCCCTTTTTCCTTTTGCTGAACCTCAACTTGATATTTAAGAAAATCCATCAGTCATAGGCCAAAGTTGTTTCTAGACACCTATTTACAGATTATTTTGCCAGTAAAAGACATGATTAAGAATAAAAGGAGCTGAGTTTGAATGAGTCTAGGATAATGCTAAAAACTTCTGAGGTCAGGAATATGTACCTTTAACATAGACATAATTCCTTTTTAGTACACTTGTGCAATTTGTAAATCCTGTCTGTGCTTCATAGATACCAGATGTATCCTTCACATCCAAGTATTTACAATATGACTCCACTATAAGGACGATCCACTTGATTGGTTCTGCAGTCTTCTAAGTCCTGCACATTTGAATTGAAAGTGGGAGCAGGCAAACACCTTGACAAAGGACAGAGAACGTTTGCAATGCAAAGAAATGGTCTTCTACAAACTGAAACAGGAAAATAGCCTGCCACCTGCATCCAAGAGACATGCTAACAGGAACCCTAAGCTAGGACCACTTGGTGAAGGCTACTGATTCTAAAAGAAGCTGAAAAGATGTGCTCTGCACTATCAGAATGGATTTTAACCTCCAATAGTATTGCAGAGTTTGACAAGAGCCTGTGACTTGAGTCTTACAACAAACTTAAGCAAACTACCAACCACCTTCTCCCCACCACTCCCTAGTAATGTAGATAAGAACAGTGAGACACTGCCACACAATTATCTTTTTCCAGCTTAAATATGAGCCAAAATTTATGTCTCTATACTGCTCAAATGAAAAAAAGCACCCTTCTCCTGGTGGACCACTTCCTTAATGTCTTTTTGCTTGCAAATTGCTACCTTTTTGAGCTGGGAGAGTGGGTAAATTAATTCTACACAGCCAAACATGAAGAACTAGGGAAGCAAAAGGCACAGTGTGAGTATAGGAAATCATCTGTTTATCCTTGGTATCAAATCAGTTACACTTTTTTTTTTTTTTAATTTTTTTGGTGGGCTTCCATATCAGCTGGCCAGACCAGAGTAGCAGCAGGGAGATGAGACAATTGCAGAAGAATGTTGCCTTGCTCCCACAGCCAAGGTGACCTCATTACCCTTATGGAATGCTGGAAGAACACAGTACAAAAGCAGCAGCTAGTTTCATGTGCCACACACATGGATCTTGTTGTGCCCAAGAAATGGTGAGCCAACCTAGAACAGTCCTGGAAACTTCTAAAAATTGTCCTGTAAGATTACTGTAACTAAAATCAGCATATCATATATATGTGGGAAGAGGAAGAGGCAGTGACATATGACTTAAGCTCTATTCTAGAGATGGCAATATCAAAACCCATAAGCAAAAGCCATTACACTTGAAGCTGTGTAAAACCCCTAACATTATAAGAGCAAAAAACCTAACCAAGGAAAAAAACCACAAAAAACAAACAAAAAAGATAATAACTTGGAATGAATAATATTACCTAGCTTATACCGCTTGCCAATAGTCCTGAGACTCCTGTAATACCTTACTCAGATTTAAACACCTTTTCTGCCCTGCTTTCTGAGACTACTACTCACATTCAAACAAAAAGCTACAAATTTAAAGATGATACAGCTTTAGGAGGACAGTCAAGTAGGCTGATTTCTTTTAATTGTTTGCAGAATATTTTTTGGGATTTGGAAGGAACCATAAAGAATGTCACAAGTACACGAAGTTACATATTACTTTATTTTTACAGCCTAAAAACAATACATGAAAATAATAAGGAATCTCTAAATGAGCACTAAGGAAATTTAATTTGTTACACAGTTAATGCAAATGCAGGAAAACTGTTCGAGAAGGACAGCCTAAATTTTGTGGCAGCAAAGTTAAAGCCTCCATTCAGTATTCCTTGCAGGCACCCAAAGAGTCAAAGATAATATTCCTCCTGTGTTCTGCTTTACAGGGAAGTGTAAATGCCAAGGTGCAAGCAGGAATGGGATCCACAAACCCTCTCTCTCAGGGATGCTTTGTTCCAGCTCCAGGGCTCACAGTCCCCATGGCCAAGGGTGGAGAGCTGTGAGTCACACCTGTCCTAGCAAGGACAGCAATTACACCACCCTTGCTCTGCTGGATGGAACAACTTCCCAAGAATGATGCAAGTAGATCCCAGAGCCACTTTACAGAAGTCACAGTAGGAAGTATTAGTTTCTGTCTTTCAGTTGTCCTTAAAATCTATGGAATGCCTCCAATACTACCTCAGCTTGCCATTTTTAGGAGAAATATTACTCCTGTGTTCCCCAGACACCAAATTATTTATTGTCCTGCCAAAGAAAAGAAGCTATAAGGAGAATTCCAAGGAATTATAGGCTGGTCAGTGTCACCTCTGTGCCCAGTGAGATCATGGAGCAGATCCTCCCGGCACTGCTGAAGTAGAAGAATAATGAAGAGGTGACTGTGTATAATCAACACAGCTTCACCAAGGGCAAGGCATGCCTGACAAACCTTGTGGCCTTATGTGAGAAGGTCACAGCATCAATAGACAAGGGAAGAGCAACTGACATAATTTACCCGGACCTGAGCAAAGCCTTCAACACAGTTCTACATGACATCCTGGTCTCCAAGCTGGTAAAACATGGGTTTGATGGATGGAACACTTAGTGGATTAAGAACTCACCTCTTTCCCTGTCATTGGACACAATTGAGAAGATCCTGGTACCATCCTCCTGGCTCTCTCCCTTTACATGTTTAGAAACACAGATGAGGTCACCCCCCATTCTCCTCTTCTCCAAGCTGAAAAGCCCCAGCTCCCTCAGCCTTTCCTCATACGGGAGATGTTCTGCTCCCTTCATCATATTGGTTCCTCTGTGCTGGACTCTTTCAAGCAGTTCCCTGTCCTTCTTTTACTGAGGGGCCCAGAACTGGACACAATATTCCAGATGTGGCCTCACCAAGGCAGAGTAGAGCAGGAGGAGAACCTCTCTTGACCTACTAACCACCCGCCCTTCTAATGCACCCCAGGATGCCATTGGCCTTCTTGGCCACAAGGGCACATTGCTGGCTCATGGTCATCCTTCCATCCACCAGCACCCTCAGGGCCCATTCCCCTTCACTAGTCTCCAACAGTTCTGTTCCCAACCTGTACAGGTATTTGGGGTTGTTCCTACCCAGATCCAAGACTCTACACTTGCACTTGTTAAAATTCATTAAATTTTTCTCTGCCCAACACTCCAGCCTGTCCAGGTCTCTCTGAATGGCAGCACAATCTTCTGGGGTGTCAGCCAATCCTCCCAGTTTTGTGTCATCAGCAAACTTGCTGAGTAGACACTCTGTCCCATCATCAAGGTCATTGATAAAGATGTTGAACAGGACTGGACACAGCATTGATCCTTGGGGGACTCCACTACTCACAGGTCTCCAGCTGGAGTCTGCACCATTCATCACCACTCTTTGGGCTCTGTTGTGTAGCCAGTTCTTAATCCATCTCACTGTCCATTCTTCTGTTCCACATTTCCTGAGCTTGCTTATAAGGATGTTATGAGAGACTGTGTCAAAAGCCTTGCTAAGGTCACGCACTGGTCTCCTTGCATCTACCCATTCAGCCACAACATCATAGAAGGCTATCAGATTAGTCAACTGTGATTTCCCCTTGGGAAATCCATGCTGACTACTCCTGATAATCTCTTCCATGTGCTTAGAGATGACCTAAGAATGAGCTGCTCCATCATTTTCCCAGGGCTGGAGGTAAGGCTGACTGGTCTGTAATTGCCTGGATCTTCCCTCTTGCCCTTTTTGAAGACTGGAGTGACACTGGCTTTCCTCCAGTCCTCAGGAACCTCTCCTGTTTGGCATGATCTCCCGAAAATGATGAAGAGTGGCAGGGTAGTAACACCAGCCAGCTCTCTCAAACCTCTTGGGTGCATCCCATAAGGGCCCATGGTCTACTGTGGATCTCTAACCCAGTCCCCATTGACTAGTCAAGAGTTTTTTCTCCTCCAGGCTATCTCTGTCATATCCAGGGTCTGGAGTTCACAAGGGCTGGTCCTAGGAGTTAAGAGTGGAGCAAGGAAGGCATTCAGCAGCTCTGCCTTCTCTGCATCCTCTGTTATCAGGGCTCCTGCCTCATTCAGCAGTGGGTCCACATTTCCCTGCTCTTTCTTTTACTGCTGATACATTTGGTATCTTCTTGTGTCCTTTTACTTCCTGTGCTAATTTGAGTGCTAAGAGGGCTTTGGCCCTTCTTATTGCCTTCCTACATTCTCTGCCAACTTCCCTTTAGTTCTCTCAAGTGACGAGTCTCTTCTTCCATGAGCTGTGAATGTCTTCCTTCAATGAGACTGTCTTTAGAATTTCCTTGTTGATCCATGCAGATGTCTTATCACCTCCACCCAATTTTTTTACTCAAGGGAATGCACCTACCTTGGGCTAGAAGGAAGTGGTATTTTTAAAACTGACCAACCTTCTTGGGTCCCCCTTCCCTTCCAGAGTCTTAGCCCATGGCATTCCTGTGAATAGATCCTTGAAGAGTCTGAAGTTAGCCCTGTGGGAGTTCAGGGCTGTAGTCCTACTTATAAACCTTTTTCTTTCTTGTAAAATACTAAATCCTCACATCCTCACAAGCAAACTTCAAGAAGCTCCTTCCTAGTTCAAATCCAATTGTCTCTAGGTTGAGATTAATATGTAAAAGCAAGTTAAGAAAAATAAGGGTTCTCCCGTAGTCAAATTTGAAGTATTTTAACACAGTAATAACTAATGACATAGTGTAATACGCCAAGTTTTGCTCTCCATGGACAGGCAATGATGACATTTGTACTGTTGTGTTTTGTCACAAACAACAGTACAAACGGATGCAAAACCTACTGAAGTCCACTGGAGCCATATTTCTTACTAGAAGTAATTTGGTTTAGATGATTTATAGGGTGCTACAAAATAAATTTAAAAGCAGAGGTACAGATTGGCCACATCTTTCTTTATCCACCACTGCTACCACTTATCTGGTACTCAGCATGTACGTTACACTAAAGGATTATTAGATAGCGTAGTGTAGTTCTCTGCAGTGCTTGTTAGGCTTTGCAAAGTGTTATTTTGAGAGAATGTAGCACATTTGAACATTGGGATGATACCCTGCAGAACACATACCTTAATTATGGGCAGCTACACAGGACCAGTCATCACAAGCCTAAGCACCTTAAAGTCACCATATAATTATTGCTAGAGTGTAATACCCAACATGTTTTGCACCGTTTTGCATAGGCCCAGAATTTCCAGGAAGCTGCTATACCTTATTGTTGCTCCTTGTAGCCGATTAATTTTCTTTTTTAATTCAGCAATGATACTGCGCAACTCTGTGATTTGTTCCTCATAGCGCAGCGTTGTCCTCTCCTGCACATCTTCATGCTCTCTCATTAGGTGGGATTGTTCACACTAAAGCAGACAAGCAAGGAACAGAAAGAGTCTTATGAATAACTGCACAGAAATTAGATGCAAGGCAAAGTGCACACCATTAATAGTTTTCTTATCAAACCAACATTGCCTTAGTGAAAGGACATGCAAAATATTGACAGGTACACAAATGTATGTACTTACAAGATTTTAGAAACTGAAAGACTATGCAGTGTACTTTTATTATTATTTTTTTACTAAAGCACAGAGGTTTCCCTTCCCACTTGAACAAAAAATACCATTTACACCTAAAAATAGCTATAAGTATCTCCTCCTTGAATATGTGAGATTCATGATGCACCACAAATCTTCAAGGATCTTCCCAGCATGGTCTGAATTTGAACAAGTCCTAAGACAGAAACCACACTGTGAGGTTATGACTTCTTCTCTAACATGACTGCTTGTTTTTATTAGCTTTAAAAGATGGTATAGCTTATTTTTTATACTTTAACTTTCTACAATAACATGCTCATTATTTGCACAATTAAAAGTCTACATGGCTGCTTGTTTTTCATATGTATCACAAAATCCTCCTTTTTCTTTCCACCAGACCTTTAAAAGCAGCCTCTCTGGCTTACTCTTCATGCCAGCAAACACTCAAATTCAATTACAGCAAACTACAATGCAATAGTGTATGTCATTGAAGTTATATTTAGTAGTGGCTGGAAAGAGTGGGACTTATACCTTTCTCCTTCTGCACCCTGCAGAAAGTCTCCTTGCAAGCACAGAGTGGTATTGATGATACTCTCAATAAAAGATCTGGTAGCATTTCTAAAAGCCACAATTTATAGTAATGTACGAGGTCCTCCAACACTGTTGCATCTGAACTTCATTTTCTCAAACCAAGTAAACATTATATGCAGCAGTCACTTCCTCAATCCCATTGTATCATTAACAGGAAAACTGTACCCAAACTGGCAGATATGACAGAATTTTCAGCTTGCCCTTACATTTTTGGGAAACTCACATTCACAGCTTGAGAACATCATCCACGTAGAAGACTGCTTGAAAACTAAAATGTATGTTGAGCCTCCACAACATTTTACTTTCAAATTTTAAAAATTATTAAGATATTTTTAAATTCAAGGGCTATGCACACAAAAGGCAGCCCAGACATTGAAGCACTCTCCCACAGTCTACAACACAATAGTTTTTTACTCCAGCTGTAGTCAAAAGTGCTTTTGTCCACACTAAAACAAACAGACCAAGAGAAGAGCAAATGGTCTTTTAGAAGACTAAAAATGTTCACCTGGCCTTTAAGACTGACATAGTTTTTTATGTATATTATGGTGACTATTGTAGGATCACTCCAGAACTTATTCCTGTTTTTTCCACATCTTAACATTGTATCTGGCCAAAGAAAAATCACGGCTTTCAAAGTGGATAAATATCACAGAGAAAATGTTTAACAAAAGCCTTAGAACACATTTAAATGCAACAGAGTTGCTTATACTGCCTTTCTAAATCTAAATTTCTTCTGACACACACTGATATCCACAAATGCTACCTAAGCATTATCCAGAACAAACAATTTCTTCTTTTAAAACAAAAGGATGTTTCAGATGGAGTATGTAATTTTATTTTCAGACAATAAATAAAACCACTATCACAACAGTTTTTGTCTTTCTAAGCTGTGCACTGACAAGCAGATTTTGTATATCTTGACTGAAGATATATGGACTCTTGCTAATGGACCTCAGCCACACAGACTGTTTTCTCCAGCCACTTCTTAGTCATCATTTTTCCTAATAACCCAAATTTACTGACAGACATACTTTGTGAACAACCAGTAGTTTGGAAACATAAGACAAAAGCTTCACATTAAGGATGCTTTGGTTATTTTGAGCACAAGTTACTGGAAAAGGCTGAAAGGAAACCTCTGTGAAAGACAGGACATGATGCCAAGAAGGACTGCTGTGCCTTGGAGGCTGGTACGGTGTTAATAAGTTTTGGTCAATTGTGACACATCTCAACTAAAAAAGGCAAAAGCATCCAGACAATGGAAATCTAGTACAGTATGAATCCTAAAGTGCAGCAACAGAAAATTCTTCTGGTTATGCAGGATTGCTCCTTTTTATAGCACATTCATCTCTAAGGTTAATGTGAAAAAAAAACAAATGCATGTTTCTGGGACGCTGTTCATCATCCTCATTAATTTCTGTGTCCTTTGGGTCTCAAAACAATCATCTTCCACTGGTTATGTTTATTTTCCAAGTTCTATAAATTTCAGTCTTGCAATTTATTTGCATCTCAGTCACATAAATGTTTTAAGATAAACACCTTACACTCCTTTCCTCATCCCCCTTCCAGCCTCATACTTAAGTTCTGATCAAAACCATTAAGAACCCCAATTCTCTGAGACAGCAAACACAGGGATAATCCAGTGAGAGGCTGCAAATAATGAGGACCTGGAGAGAAGCTTCCAGCACAGTTCTCATTGTAGAGGACCCTTGGCTGTTTCTTGGTACAAACTAAAAAGGTTATTTCAATTATAGTATAAATTAACAATGCCTGGAAACGCCTTTATCTGACCTCTTGATTCCGGGAAACAATAGAGCAAGAAGAGTATGAGGGAGAACCATAAGAGAAAATATTTTATTCCACTAATATTGTCTCGCCACAGGATTGTACTGTCAATTAATGTATGAAAACTCCTACCACAAGACACGCTACCAGTACAAGCATTCATGTTAAATTGGCGTGTTCAGTCAGAAGACAAAAAAAAGAACAACCAGCAACAGTGCTTGATAAGAAATTCCTCAGTGCCTCGGGCCCTGTAAATACAATCCCTGTTATGGCATTCTTAACCAAGAACACAAGTCATCACGTGAACAAGCCACAATGATAAATTTGTCTAAAAGGCTTACAAGAGCTAAAAATCTTCACTCACCTAATACAGTATTTTAATTTAGGAAGAAACTGCAATCTGTTAACCCGATTTTATGAATAAACACAAGTCCATCATGCCAAAGCCTCAATTAAAAAAAAAAAAAAAAAAGCAAGCATGGTCAGCATTAATTGTTCAGTAATATATTCTGTGTATAGTTGACATGGAAGAAGAATACAAATACACAGCACTAATCCATGAGATAGAAGGACTTCACACAACAGAATAAGTAACTTAAGCATTCATCTGAACACCATGCATTTCTATTTTAAGTTACCTTGCTAAATGAGAGACTGTGAATTTCACATGTTCTTATATGTCTAAAGAGTGTTGCTTCTATTCTAACACTGAACTTTTTCTGTCCCTCCCTATATTCTGAATAATCAGGAGGATGGTAAAAAATTACTACTATAGTAATGGGACTTACTGGTGTATGATACGGGATGCAGAATGATGTATCACCGTCTTTGTTACCCTGAGTCTAAAGTCATTATAAGATTTTAAAATTACTAGAACTAGGCACAAAACAATGAGAAAGTAGGACTACCTTGTGAAAGGAGATGAAATGATAGTAAAGATATGGTAAGGGAATTGTCTGTTCTTGCTATATTTGCTGAAATTTTTAATGTTACTAAATCCTATCCTATCATAAAACTGCAGAACTCAGTCACAGGATGTAGAAAATGCCAAAAATGTAGATGGATTAGAAAGAAGATTAGATAAATCCACAGAGGATAGGACCATAGAGGACTATTAAATGTGATGCAGCTTCCTGCTCACAGATGTTGGCAGAAAGATGGGGGGAGTATGAAGGGAGGATAACTGCCCATATGTGTTTTCTATGCTCTCCCGTCAGACACACAATATTTATCATTATCAAAGCAGCCAGGACAACATGCCAGAGAGAGCATGTAGAAAGAACGAGTTCTCACAACCAAAACCAAGTAATTTTTGGAAGATGACTTGGTGGCTGACCAGCACTTCACAGAAAATTTCCTTCAAGATGGCACTCCATCGCCAAATTGCACACTGATAGAAAGATAAAGCCAAGGAGATCTTCTGTCTTACTATAATAGTAGAAGGATGTAGGCAAATGCTATAGTAGGGCTCCACAGAGTGCAGTTTTGGAAATGAGCATGACAAAACAACCAGTAATCAACGATGTCCTTTTAAAAAAGAAATTAGGCAAGGCTATCCAACTATCTTTCTTCAACATTTGTCATCTATCATTTACTGTGGTTTCCCAAATCACCTCCAATCTGCAAATCACTAATCCTTTCTTCCAAAGTCTCTCGCATGCTTCGTGTAAGGACAGGAAAGGTATTAACAAAAACACGCTTTACGAGCTCTTTGTTCCAGAGACGATTTACCACATGAGCTGAAATGAAATGTGCTGCCTTTGTAGGTACTGTACAGATGCCGAATCCAGATTTCATACTTCTCAGTAGCATCTGAATATGGTTATGCAGAACCACAAGTATCTCTTACTAATTTATGCCTTCTGAACCTCTGCTTCACATTAGTGAGGAAGAAATGCATTAAACAGAGATTGTAGAGGAAAAAAACTACACAATAGGATACACTATATGATTTGGATGCATCTCTGTGGAGCAAAGAAAAGTTAAAAAAAACATATTAAGTGGAGCATCTACTTGGAAGTGATTCAGTTAGAAAAAGAAGAAAAAGTAAAGGGGTTTTACTAAAGACTGACACAGTATTCAACCATAGCCAGCACACTGAATATATAAGTTGTGCTTGTTTAATAGGCTGCTCCTAAAGAAAGACTGAATTTTATTTAATACACACTCAAGTAAATGTCTATCTAACTGAGGCCTTTAAAAACAGCTTCAAAGAGCTAAAACATTAAAGCTTTATAGGAATTCATTAAAAAGTTGGGGGTTTTTTCATCTGAAAGCTAGTGTGCTTTCAGATATTCTTGTTTTGTGTTATTCACAGTTTGGGTAGCAGTTGACACAATGCTTGTGTTCACAAGCACACAGACCAAGACAAAAGGCCTTAAAAGATCACCAGCACTAAAAATGGAGTACTACATACACAAGCATAATTGCTAATCCACTAAAGAAAATACCAAACAATCTCATGCTAACAGAGTACATATTAATTGGGATTAAGTACTGATCCCTAATCCAGTCACCATCAATGGTGATTCATTACTGCATGGCAGCACCTATAAACAATCTTCATCAGATGAGAGACTTTCTCTATATTTTTTTCATACAAAACATGGAAGAAATATATATACATACATGAAGATCTGGAAATAAAACACTAACACAACCTTGTGGGTAGCTCAAGACTTTGCTGAATTATAAATAACAACAAAGTCAGTGTAGTGATGCAGACTGATGTGGATTCTCTGGATACAGTGGATCCACGTGACTGTTTAATGACTGCCAAATTAGTCATAAGTAGCTTCATATTAAACTCATATCAATATGTCAGAAAGAGGACTCCATCTCACAGTGCAATAGAAATTAGAAAAAGCTCTCAAGACTATAGCTGATAAACAGCATTAACTTCCAGCATGGCTCTGTGCCATCTACCACGGAGAAAAAAAACATGAAAATGTTTTTTACTTCTGGATGTTGCATTGATGGTTTGCAATAACATTATCACTTACAAACCCAAACACTACAGAGGTAGTTTAAAATATATAAGGGAAAGTTGATTCAGGCAAAAATATGTTTAAGTAAAACACAGATACATGCCCTTATCGAAACATGCTGAATACATTTTGATATCAAAGAATGGCTGAGTTTAACAAGAGCTTCTGGACATTGTTCATCAAACCTTCCCATCTCAAGGACTGTCACCCAGAGCAGGCTGCTTGAGACCAGGTCCAGGTGGCTTGAGTAAATCCAAGGATAGATATTCCACAACCTCTCTGGGCAGATGTTATAGTTCACAGAACAAAATGCTTTTGACAGTTCCCATGCAAGCATAATCGGGATATATTTTGAATTGGTTTTTAAATGTGCTTATAAAGGGCATTTGCCAGAATGACAGTCTCTGAACACAAAGGTTTCATTTACAGAGGAGAGAAATATCAAGAAGAGTAGTTCAGTTTTGCCTGTTTGTATACGGACTTGTGCAAAGTATTTGACATTGTCTCACAACCCATCCTTGTTTCTAAACTGGGAAGACATGACCTTGACAGATGGACCACTCAGGTAAGGAATTGGCTGATGAAGAGTTGTGGTGAATGGCTCAATGTCTAATTAGAGACCGGTGATGAATGGCATTCCTCAAGGGTCAGTAGTGGAACCGGTGCTGTTAAACATCTTCAGTGACATGGAGAGTGGGTCTGAGTGCCCCCTCAGCAAGTTTGCTAACAATCACCAGGCTGTGTGATGTGGTTGACGTGCTGGAGGAAAGGGATGCTATTCAGAGAGACCTTGACAGGCCCATGCAAATCACATGAAGTTGGGTAAAAACAAATGCAAGGTCATGTGCATGGGTTGGCACAATCCCAAGCACAAACACAGGAATGGCAGAGAATGGAGTGAGGACAGCCATGAGGAAAAGGACTTGGGGGTGTTGGTTGATAAGAAGCTCAACATGATCTGTCAATGTGTGCTTGCAGCCCAGAAAGCCAACCATATCCTGGACTGCATCAAAAGAAGCATGGCCAGGAGGTCAAGGGAGGTGATTCCCCCCTCTACTCTGCTCTTCTGAGACCCCACCTGGAGTACTAAGTCCAAATCTGGAGTCCCCAACACAAGAAGAGCATGGACCTGTTGGAGCAGAGGAGGGTCACAAAGATGATCAAAGATGATCAGATATCTGGAGCATCTCTTCTACGAAGATAGGCAGAGAGATTTGGGTTTGTTCAGCCTGGAGAAGAAAAGGTTCTGGGGAGACTATATAGCAGCCTTCCAGTACCAGAAAGGGGGCCTACAGGAAAGCTGGGGACAAACTTTTTATAAGGGCATGTAAGGATAGTACAAGAGATAATGGCTTTGAAGTGTAAGAGGGTAGATTTAGATTAGATTTTAGGAGGAAATTCTTGACTGAGAGGCTGGTGAGACACTGGTGAAACAGGTTCCTCAGGGACGCTGTGGATGCTCTGTTCCTGGAAGTGTTCAAGGCCACGTTGCATAGGGCTTTGAGCAACCTGGTCCAGTGGAAAGTGTCCCTGCAGGGGTTGGAACGAGGTGATCTTCAAGGTCCCTTCCAACCGAAACCATTCTGTGGTTCTATGATTTATACAGGTCTGAAAAGATTATTTTTAAGAGTTGGGAAAGTATTAAAGCTCAGACCTTACTCTTAATCCCTTCACTTTCCACTGACTGTTTTCCATAACAGGCACTTACAAACTGGTTTAGCAGAAGATAGACTGAGATCACAAATCCCTTCTCACACACCAGCAAAGCACTCCCAATTGGCAATAGCTTTTGATCAGCGTTTGTTTGTGCTATGTTTGAATCTGACTCAGAAGTGTAACCAGCTCTGTAACCAGTTACCTAATCCACTCAGAGCATGCGGTAATTTTTATATTCCAAAATAATTCAAAGCAGCCTCTGTTTATGTTGGCTTCAAAACAAAACTAATATAGTTATTTATTGGTATTTTTTTAGAAGAATGTCATCAGCACATAAACCCCTTGGTACCTGTGCCTTCTGCTGTGTTAAAATTATTTTCACTGGTGACATTATTGAAGTATTTTATACTCTCCTCCCATTTCTCTCTGAAGAACAAAGACAACAAAAAACGAAGCACCATCTTTAGAATCTTCAACTGTTGCTCACCTGTGCTTTTGCCAATTTCTTTTCCAGCAGTTCCCGTTCCCGTTCTGTTTGTTGTAGACGCCTGTTAAGTTCAACTATGTCTCCCTTTAATGACGCCAGGGCTGCTAAATGAAGCTAAAAGACAAAAGGAAAGACACATATTAAGCATTACACAGCAGCAGCATTTGAAAGATTTAGTGATATAAAAAACCTAGAATATATGTACATTTCTGTAGTAGCGAATTGGAAGTTTAGAACAAAAAATGTCTAGAAGAAATTCACATGCTACTGAATACTTTTTATGTGGAATATTACTCTCTGAACAGCATACACATTACTTCATCAGAAAACACGTTATAAGGATAAATAAAATGAAGTACAATTCAACTAGAAATGTGTAGGTTACTTTTAATATTAGTTTAGTAGGAAGTAATTTGAACTGACTCAATATTCATACTATTAATAAGGTTTATCATGTTTTGATGGCTTCTGACATATAGAGGTTATTAGTTTGGTGAAGAGAATAACACTGTAGATAGGATACCATTTTTATTTTGCAACTACATCTTACTTCACTTCAAACTCCTGGTCTGCAGTTGTCCTCTTCAGTCCCACATCAGTGAGTTTCAATGATTACAATTTACTGCAGCCACACATGAAGAAACAGAATTGCTTTTCTGTCTGCACTAGGTCATTTTGATGAAAGATCCTTTCTACATTTAACTTACAGCATGTGGACAGAGTAGCAAACTAGGATAACTAACATCTAAATTACATTAGCATTACATTTTCTAACTCAGAAATCAAGAACACTTCTTAGAAGAATCCTACGCTTGTAATTCATTCACACTCCTTTCCTATTCTTAAATACCCCATTCATCATCCCTCTGAAGGCATCAGCTAAAATTAAACATTCACTATGACAACCCCATTCAAAAGATCCAGGAGGAAAAACTAGCCACTAATACTGAAGTTTTTCTTTGTAGCAGTGAAGAAACAACTCCAAGTTCTACTGAGTGAGAAAACAAAAGTGACATTTCACACTAGACCAAGTAACAGCAAACACTGCTCTGCTGCCAAGATTCAGACTGGAACACATTACAGTTCTGCAGCAAGTTTCAATCCTTCACTTCAGCCTCTTTCATTTTACTGGGTGGGTCACTTTTAAGTTATTTTCCTTGCTTAATTTGCAGTCAGTCTGTTAATACGTCCTACTTTGATAACAATTTTACCTTTACAATACTGGAAACCAGCAAAATCATAGGTGTTTTAATGTTTTGATGTGTGAAAGCAGCTGTACAACAAGAGAGACTAAATCATTTGGCAGCTGCTCTTTCAAATTACAGTATTCCCATTCCTACCAGAGAAAAGGCCACCTCTGGCTTGAAGGTAGAAAACATAATTTCAGAAATATTTTTGGATGTGAATTCTGCAATTGTAGGTGCCGTGTACATGGTTATTCTAGAAGCGATGGACATCACACTTCGAGTTCAGTCAAAAGCATTTTTATGTCAGTTACAAAACATCTTACACATGTATGTTACTTATTTCAGTACAAATATAAACACAAACAATTCTATGTTGCAGTTGGTTTAAGATTCTCAAGGCAGCCTAGTTTTTCAAGTGAAAAAACGGTGATTCAGGCCTTCTACAGGCATATGTTACATAGCTTCTTTCAACTATGAATGCTGAAATCTCTCCCTAAACCCAGAAATACCAAGTATTTTTAAGTATTCTTGACCTTCAGCAGAAGGCCTTCCTTCTACCACAAGAAACTATGCATTGGTTTTGCAGTGGCGAGAAACAAGAACCAGCCTAATTGTGCCAATATGCTCATTACCAACTTTCAATTTTCAGGAAAACTGATGAAATTTTAAGCCAATGTTTCACTTTATTCCCTTAACAGAGTGAAAGTCTGGCAAGCATGGCAATGAAACTTGTTTGCCAGGCCCTTCACCACAGCTTTCAAATCGTACATGAAAAAATGGCTACAGTTCTCTAAATTGAATAAAACAATACTACATAGTCAAGTAAGTATAATTACCTTTCATACACTGTAATTAAATAATCACCAAGTGCGGCTGTAATTAAATACTTGACCAGTAATGTCCATACACATGATGTTGTAATATAAAAGGACACTGCTTATTTATAAATCTCCACAAAAAACAACCTGTTTTCTGAACAGTGGAATGAAGGAGACGGATTTCCTATCGATTTGTCTTTGTCATCTTCCCACACTGCAGTCAGGTCAGTTCTTCACATCCCTTGGAACACCCAGAACTGGGTAGAATATAGCTTGAATTGTGTCCAGTTTTACAGGAACACTGCTGCCTGGCCTGGCAGCTCCTGGCAAACAGGGGTGTATCTACTACATGACTTACATAAATCAGTCCATTCAACACAAGGTCTTTTTCTCCAAGTAACCAAAGGATTTCTTTACTAATTATAGGGAAATTTTACTGAATCCTTTACTAGCCAAGATTATCTTTTCCTGCCATAAATAGGACCATTCCATAAAACAATAAAAAAAATAAAGTGGCTGGAAGGGCAGACCAGACAACAGGAACACGTTCC
The DNA here is from genome assembly GCF_036169615.1 of Heliangelus exortis. Lineage (NCBI taxonomy): Eukaryota > Metazoa > Chordata > Aves > Apodiformes > Trochilidae > Heliangelus > Heliangelus exortis. The sequence continues at coordinate 25,842,805 of NC_092454.1, read as the reverse complement.
AGTTCCACACACATACCCAGTGAGCACAGAAGTAAGTCAGACACCAGTGGTGCCTCCAGCTACTACTGCAATACATCTTATGCTGTGTATTCTTGTCAGAGCCAAGCTCTCCTCCCCAATCCCTTAAAAAAGGTAGTACGAAGTATTGCTGCATCTTCCCTTAGGGTGTGAGCATTCCCACAGACCATGCTTTCCCATGTGTTTGTATAACACACAGCAGGGTGGGAACTTGAACACAGATCTTTGGATATTGCTGTTAACACAAACAAGGAAACATCTGAGCAAAGAGCTACAGTCAACAACAAAAACATTCATTGTGAGAAAAAAGCACTCACGTGAGGAATTCAAGTTTAGTACTCCAAACTATTAAAGCTTGAAAGATTCCATTTAAAAATCTCAACAGGAAGGCAGTAAATTAGTCACAATCATAACTCTGCAGCACTGGCTCAGTGTGGGATATGACAACTGAGAGAGGAGGATGGAAGGTAGCCATATGGCATATTGGTTTTGCTTCTCCTCTCAGCAAACAGTGATAGACAAGGTAGAGGTAACTTAACAGAGATTTGTAATTCAAGGTGAGCTGCCTCTTTATGATGTAAGCTTAGGAAACAGATGAAAAACTCAGTACTTGGTAAAAATTAACATAGATTTCTGTCTGTACACTGTATTGGTCTGGACCTTTAAGCAACAGCTCCCACGGAGAATTACTTTATACAGAGAAAACAGTTCTTTGACGAAGCCAGTTTTGTTCATGAACTTTATATTGCTTTTATGTACTGAACTTTATACACTTAGTATTGAATCACACCATGTAAAAAAACCCATTTGTGATGCCAATGCACCCAAACTGTCTCAAAGGACAAGTAGGGACAATACATGCAAGAGCAATGACTGAAAAGAGATCAAGACAAGACGAACAACTTACTTCAACTGTCATCCAATTTAGTAAGAATTCTTTCAGAAAATAATACATAGAAATAAATAAATAAATAAATAAATAAATGCATCATGTATCTTAGCTTAGGAGCTGAAATTTCTATGAAATTTTCTGCAAGGACAACAGATTGCTTCCTGAAACATACATACACTCCAATTTATACTGAATACTACCCTGCCAGGTTTTTATATATTTAATATATAACAGTTATTATTTATTATTATAGGTTATTATTAACAGAAAATAACGAACTGTGCATAACATACTATTTTTAAAATGCAAACCACTCTCCATTCTAAGTTTTGAAAGATACAGGAACTAAAATGAAACAATCACACAAAAAAACCAATGAAAAATTCCAAACAACAAAACAGCTTAGATAAAAAAAAAGAAAAAAAGCTTAGATAAAGAAAGCTTCTGACCTCTCCCAGCCAGCCTCCTTTATGACTGCAGTCTCTTCCCCATTACACCTGCTTCTATGAAAATCTCATACAATAGTTCAGATGTGATTTAATGATGTATATTTGCACAGTGCTTTAAACACTGCTGTGTTTTATTAAATATTCTGTGTAGGTACAATTCAAAATAGTATTTGCTGGCAGTCAGGTTTCTCAGAAGTGTTAAGGAAAATAATAAAAAAAGCAAACAGGGTAGCAATGGGAACTGAATGCCTAAGAAGCAAGGGACTACTGACATGTCCATGCCACATACTGCTGGAACTGTTCTGATGCCTTGAACAAATTAAGAGAAATATTCCAAGGGCAGTGAAAGAGGATGGTGAAAAAAATTACAAGCTAAGGTTAAAGCACTGCAAAGCAGAAGAATTACTTGTATAAACAGCATTTTCCCCTGCCATTATGAACTGTGATTCTCACCACTAAGTTTGATCAACATTTGATTTTAATTTTCCCTCAGCTGGAACACCAGGCTAATTAAACCATATTGCTAAAATTGGTTATACTCATTGCATACGTTTGCTATTCGCAACAGAGAAATCATGGTAAAGAGCTCAGAGCACCCTTCTCTGTGAAATTGAAGAGCTAATCTTATCTTTTTCCTCCATTTCCTGTCTTCCTTGGCTATAGTACTGCTGCAGATCAGACTGGGGACAGACACTCAGAAATCCAACCCCTCACATACCAACCAGATCACAGTAAGGAGTTACCAAACCATGTACAAAAAAGTACAATTTATTTGATATGTATCCTCTGTGACTGACTACTAAACTTCTATCATGGAAGAAGGCTCAGAGGAGATGAGAAAGGGAGAGCTGAAGCTCAGGGAATGATGCAGGCTGGGGCTGATCACAGCTGTTGCAAAGAAGCTGACTTGATCTCAACACCAAGTGGACCTGACCTGAGGGTGGTCTTTCCTGTCACTAGTGGAGCAGATCAGCTACTGTTGTAAAGATTTCTGTATTTCCCTACATTGATTAAAAAAGCATCTCCCTGAGCTAGCGAGGCCAGCAAAGGGAAATGTATGTGTGGCTGAGCAAAGCATAGCATAAAACCCCCAGAAAATTAGCAAAATAATTTCAAAGAGAGCAATGCATATGAGCTGGCTTCAGTCCCGGATGCCTTTCTAGCAGCACTTGCGACAGTGACATTTAGCATTGTGACAGTGAGCATATTACAGAAACAGGTAATGGGAACTACATTGAACTGCATATTGCAATTGCTATACACTGCTATGTGTTACTTAGATTTGTTTTGTGTTCCCAGTATGTTTCCTATCACTCAGCTAAGTGAGAAATCTCATGCAACACCAACTGCCTTAAAAAGAAGTAATTCTGATATTAAACACAACACCCTCCATGCACAAAATATTTAAATATTCCAAAAGAATAATATATATGAAAGAATAATATTAAATATATACAATAAATATAACAATATAAAGTAACAATGTATGTAGTGTATATAATATATATATGTAAGATTAATATGTAAAAGAACCTGGCCAGAGAGAACCGGGATGCAACATCCATCCTCTTTTTTATTTCCCGTTTGCATCTTGCATGGTTTAATGCAAATGGCCCACAACACAGACAGTTATGTATATAGCTATTACTTATTTTAATGACAGACAATATACACAAAAACACCTCATCAAATATTCAGAATGGTACCTGATCTCTAAAAACCTCCAGTTCTGTATGATACTGGATACTCCACTGGATTTGAAAACACACGCTGCTTTATAAGATGAGAGATGGGAGGTGCATAGTATAGCATGGAAAATAGTCATAATCCCAGCTAAAACTGCAGAAAGTGGAAAAAAACAACAAATGCCTATACACTGTATTTTCTGACACTGTTCTTCAAGAGAAAGAGGGAAATAGAACTGAAATCTAAAATTGGTGTTAAGGAAATAATGCTGGTTTTGTAAGTTCATAATAAAAACCGTATTTTAAGAAACACAACAAAAAAACTTTGCAAGGATTTTTACTTCAGGAATCTTAATGCTGTGATTGTGCTATGCATTGCTAACTTTCATTAATGGCCTAAGAATTCAGTATCCAAGTCAGTCCAGGAAAAGCTTAGACAATATTGGCACCCATCTGCTGAGATGAATAGAGAACCTGCCATGCATTGCAGATATACTTAAGCTATGTAATAAGGGTAGAAGAAGAAAAGCTTACACGGAAGAAAAAAAAAAAAAAAAATTATAGCACAGATTCACATAACCAGGAACCACCTAAAAAAAAAATTCCAAACTAAAGGAGAAACCAGGCAGTGCCTAAAAAGCTTTCTAAGAGATGAGTTAAAGATACAAAAGTTCTGTTACAGACATCTGCTGTACAGAAAAGCACAAAGGCGTTGTCTAGTTTGCATTTATCAGGAGCACAGATCAGCATTACTTACAAATAATACGCTTACTTACAGTGACTGTTACATAAATGTGTAGCTACTCTCAACAATTTTTCTTCTCAGTCTTACACAATTTTCATGCCACATTTTTATGGTCCAAGTGATAAATTAAAAGTAAAGTCCACTTCTGTGAATTTATTGACAAGATGAAGTGGAAAAACTTAAAAGAACAATCACCTCCCAGAAGCAATGGCAGGACAGCTTGATATTCCCTCGACAATTTCAGTCATATGATCTCTGGAGCACAGCCCTGAAATACCACACTCAACAGCCCTTTTAGTAATTACCTAAGGTAAAGTCGAAACGACCAGAAAAGCTGCACCACTGAGTTGCTGGATGTGTCTAGAAACATGCCCAGAAACTGTAATGGTCACATGCTCATAAAAAGCCTACAATAAGAGTGACATAAAAAGCAGACATTTTGTGACTATGCTGCTGAAGCAATTATTGTTATAGTAGACTAGAGCAGATAGTTACTTCATATGCTTGTGCAATACTAAACAAATAATGTGTCAACACAAGCCACGACACAACCATCCATGTTTTAGAAAAATAAATACCAAGTGTTTGTTAGACATACTTTTATTCTGAAAAATCTGCACAAGATGTGTTCAACCTGTATGCAGTATTTATGAACAATTTGAATATTCTCTTTTTTTTTTTTTTTTTTCAGACTGGATATTAGCACTTGCAGTCACTTGTGAATATTTAAAACAATTCCTTAAAACAGACAAACAAGATCCTCCCACTTTAATCACAGCAAAAAGTGTCTCAAAATGAAAACGCACTACCAGATTGTTCAAAAGATGTTATGGAAACAGGAAATCTAATGGTATTCTAGTGAGCAGAAACAGGTTTAGAACATATAACCAAATAAAATTTTTACCAGAAGGAAAAGAAGGGATGTAATAATGGCAAAGATCCCCATAGTTCTTGTTTTTTAAACTTCTTAATCAGAAAAGTATTCTGATTGCCAAAGATTGTCATCTACTATCAAAGCTGTACTTAGAGTGATATAAGTATCTTTGTGTCCAGCATGACCCACATAATCTGCTGTCACAGTAGCTACAGAAAAATAAAACCTGTATTGCCAGATCAAATCAGTGATGCACCAAATCCAGCATTCTTTTTTCAATCATAAGCCAAAATCTGATGCTTCAGGAGGGAAAAAAGCAATCAATGAAACTAAAAAAACCCCCACACATCCACCAAATCCATCAGCTAAGCACCCGAGAATCTACTTGACCAATTGTTTGAAAGAAAACATCTTTCCAGCTTTTCTTAGTCAGCTCATGCCCTAAAGTACTCCATTAGAATGTCCATTATGTAGCTTCCAAAACTACAGCTCTAAAATGATTTTTAAACGCAGCTAAAGAACTTCAGAGCTCCCAGTTGTGGCAGCAAAATTCCCTGGGGGGAGCATCGTCTTGCTTAACAAAATAAAGACTTAGTTCAGCTCTTAACTATTTCATGGTAGCAAGGTCAGCTGCATCTGACACCCTAATGTTCCTCTCTCTCTCTTCCTTTAAAAGCTCTTTACCGAGCTTTTGATGGCCACTCCTCCCAGATCCCCCTGCACCCACACATTCCTCAGAGTGAGCAGAGAACAAGCAGAGAACAAGTTGAGGTCTGCAGTTACCACCCAGCTTATAGGAAAGTAGTGGGTTTTTAATGGTTTTGGGTAGACAAGGCACAACTCGAGTGTTTATGATTTACAAGGCATCCCCCACCCTTACACTCCTGGCTGTGTATCTCAGATTCATCTGTGCTGTTTCCAGTCCAGTGTCTCACTACTGCAAGGCAATTCTTAGCTCAAGTGGCAGTCGCCCAGGTTAAATTTGCGTTTTCAGGAAGATCTAAGTTGTTTTGCCTAGCAATCTTCACCATACAGCCAGTTCAAAAACTGAATGCACAACTTCTCCAAGGGGAATTCAGTTCCTCAAACTTAAAGCAAAAGCCTAGACAGCAAAATTACCTAAGCTACTGTAAATTCAGTCCCCGTAGGAAGCTTCCACAATTTCCCTCTAGTTATGTGTCATAAACCTCTTATCTTGAAGTATTTAATAAGCAGGATCCAGTGCATTTTGACATTTCCAGACTTCTCAAGTCCTGCATCTTTTCATTGCCCTGTCTTTCTTACTGCCTGTTCAATACACCACAAAAACATTGACTAATTTTACTGAAATCTTTGCAAATGGATGGCAAACTGCAGGCGACATGGCATTACTTCTGTTGAGTTTCCCCACAATACTGGATGCTATTCCTGAAACTACAGTTTTAACAAATTAGATAGAAAACAAACACTCTTGCAAAATATACCCTTGATACAGCCCTCTGTGATGAATCAGCTGACTATGAATACTGGAAAATGAGTACCTCAAAAAAAAGGTTAGGAACAGTTACTACCTGGCTGTTAGAGGAGTTTACAACAGAAAAAGATTAAAAGAAAAAAAGTGCTTGGCTGGGCTTCAGTAACTATTATATGGGGTTTTATATATAGAAAAAAATTCTTGATGGAACATTAAATAAAGAAAATTCTCAAGCATAACTTCTCTCCTACCCTAACAAAGTCCTTTCCTTCTCAAGACAGTATATAGTTCTATCAAAACAAGTTCTTGCTCTTCATGGTGTAAGTCACTTGAAATAAATATTATTGAATAATTCCACTTAAAACCTCTTACTCTTCCTAGAAAAACAAGAAAAAAATACTTCACAATAGTGAAAACTATTTTTTTCTGTGACACCAAAGTAGTGAGCTGGAAGACTGAGAAACTGAAAATGGCCTCCACTACTTTGCTGTCCTCCAGCTGATACCAGTTATTTGCACATTTGTATCTGGTGCTGTCAGAAAACTTCAAGCAAGAAGAACAAGTTTGTGACTATCTAAAGAACCTGATGGTGTACAAGACTATGGGACCTGACGGGACCCATCCATGGGTTCTGAGGGAGCTGGTGGATGCAGTTGCTAAGCCTCTGTCCATCGTATTTTGAGGTCATGGTGGTCTGGTAAGGTTCCCCCTGACTGGAAAAAAGGTAGCATACCCCTGTTTTTAAAAAGGAGAAAAAGGAAGACTCAGGGAACAACAGGCCCCTCAGTCTCACCACTGTGCCTGTCAAGATCATGGAACAGATCCTCCTGGAAAATCTGCTGGGGCACAAGGAGATATTATAAGGTGATTGGTGACAGCCAACATGGCTTCACTATGGGCAAATCATGCCTGACCAATTTGGTGGTCTTCTAAAACAAGGCTACAGAGATGATGGATAGTGGCAGAGCAACTGATGTAATCTACACGACCTTGTGCAAGACATTTGCCACTGTCCCACATGATCTCCTGGTCTCCAAACTGACACAATGTGGATTTGAGAGATGGACCATGCCTTGGGAAAGTAACTGGTTGGATGGCTACACTCAGAGAATTGTGGTCAATGGTTCAGTGTCCAAGTGGAGGCAAGTGATGAGTGGTGTTACTCAGGGATCAGTGGGATCAGTGATGTTTACCATATCTGTCAGAAAAAGGACAACGGCACAGACTGTATCCTCAGCAAGCTTGCTGAGGATACCAAGATGCATTGTATGGATAGGGAAAGGAGCCCATCCAGAGGGATTTTAATGCAAAGGTGGGCATGTGCCACCTTAATGATGTTCAACATGGATGAGTACAACCCCAGGCACAAACACAGGCTGGAGGGACAATGGACAGAGAGCAGCCCTAGGAAAAGGAGTTGAGGGTGGCAGTGGATGAGAAGCTTGACATGAGCCACAAATGTGTGCCTGCAGCAGAGAAGGCAAACTGCATGCTGGGCTGCACCAAAAAAGTATGGCCAGCAGGGCAAGGGAGGTGATTCTGCCCCTCTGCTCTTGTGAGGCCCTGTGCACCCAGGTCTAGTGGGAAGTGTCCCTCCCTGCCCATGCAGAAGGGCTTGATCTCAATCTTAAGGTCCCTTCCAACCCCAACCATGATTCTATGAAGATTTCTGCACGATGATGTCAACTCCCTTCTGATGTCAACTGCCTTTGGAAGGAAACACAAAGCACACAGATACACACTGTTCAGGAAATTAAATTGCATGATGTTTTTTTTCTTTCTGAGTCACTATGAGGCTTATATTTTAAGCAATGGAACCTCCATTGTAAAAACAACTGAAAAAGTCAAAATAAATACTGATAAAATGATGATAAAATGTTTATTATCGATTGCACTGGCACAGAAAAGTCTGCACAGCAGGCACATTTCAATCTGTTTACTGAATAGGAATTTATGTAGATAGTTTTTTCAGTATTTCAGTAACACTGGTGTACATTGATACATTTAGAGACATACTTTCTTTTGTTGTGCACTTTACTAATAATCCAGCATGGTCTGTACAGTCAGGCACAGCATTTTGTTCAAGTGGCTCCATAGTTTTTCAGCCACTTATACAAATACAAAAGCAAATAGCTGTAAAATTAGCAGACAATCAAGTGTCTGCAGCATGACAAAACCATACTAGAACATCCCTCAGCTGGCAATAGGATTTGTAAAGACAGCATCAAAAGCAATTCAAACTACAAGTAGTCAGTAATGACAAATATGAAACTAATTGAACTAAACGTAATTATTGAAATGGTTACCTTTCTAGACCAGCTCACAGCTCTGCACAAGTCATGGGTGCAAAAAGGTGTCTGGCAAATCCTAATGCAAGATTAAGCCTGTTTCTCGTAACTACTCTTCCCACAATAATCTCCTTTAGGTTCTTTTTTATTTTAAGTTCAGATGCAGGAACTTGAGTAATATCCTCTTTCTTCTTTTTCAGTTGATTTAAAGAAATCCTTTTTCAACAGGAAAAAGTGCATAACAGTTCTCTCAAATGTCAGAAATTTCTGCAAATGGAACAGCCTTTTTTTTTAACCAGAGTCTTCCAGGTTTTTTTTGGTTAAGAGTACTCATTTTATATGACCTCTTCCCTACAACATCTCTGAAAAATAATAAAAGTTAAGATCTATATGTTTTAGAGTGTTTATTGGACAATTTATCTTCATTCACGCACTCATTATATCATACACGCACTCAAAACTTAATTTCACTCAATGAAATTACAGATGCTTATAAGCAAAACTGAAAGCTTTAGTAAAAAATTCAAAACAGAAACCGCTCAAACATTTTGAGATTAATTTACATAGCTCTTCCACTATTATGTGCCTGTCTCTACCAAGTCCAAGGCAGCTTTACTACCTGTCTTGGATTCTGAATACCAAATTCAACCCCTTATTTCACCCATGCAATACTATTACATAAACAAGAGTTGCACACACATTTGAGTCCAGAGTAAAGTTCCACCGAAAGTGCATACCCCATGAGATTGTCATTCTCTCCTTGAGTGTACTTTTTTTTTTGCTTTAAATCATCAAATAATAACACAACAAACATTACTAATTCTCTGAGGAAGCCAGGACAGCACAGGAAGTTACTTCAAACGCAATTAATAAAATACATATTTTATATTTATATCATACAAATGCATGCCCACATATGTACATACATAAAAAACCATCAAGGGTCATGGCAAGAGAAAATTTATAATTTAAAGGCATTAAATGTATCACACACAGCACTTAACACTTCAAAATGTGTGCATCCTTCTTATGATCACTTCCACTAACAGAGAAAATTAGCACAGATAAAAATCTACATAAGATTCAGTAAATAAATATTGGGCTATCTGCTGTCCATACTGGAACATTACTCTTATAAGGAATACAACACAGTACCTCCTTGTCTATTTAAAGTAGGGCAAATATTTTACTCACATTAATTGTCGTGACAGAAAAGGATCAACACTGCATGAATCCATTTAACACATGGCTTACTTTTCAACCCTGCACATTACTTAGGGCTAAACACTTGCTGATACAAATGCAAAAGCTGTTTTTCTTAGTTCTTCATCGAGCATGTTCCTCACTCATGTAGCATTTGTATACAGTATATGACGCATTACTCAAAGAATTTGGTAGAATGAAAGTGGAAGTTACTTTTTTCATATTCCATTGCTTCACCATTTCTGTAGCATGATCACTCACAATTCATGTGAAGAGTTACATTGCTGCATTATTTTAATTTACACTCACAAAAAGTAGTTTCTGTGGGCTTTAAAATCTTTACATATTAAAAAGTATTATCTTTAATGTCATGTTAATAAGGAAATGATACTTGTCTCTGATGGCGCTAAATCCCAGAAAGTTGAAGAAGTAGTGTAGGAACAGGGAACACATTTTTAACACTTCCCTGCTTTGCATGTTCTGCACCCCAATAACTTTTGTTCCTTTTGATCTTCTTCATGAATCAGTCATGAATTGATAATGCTTTCACAAGCATTATATACCCCTTTTCCTCCCTTATCATCTGAGGCTGACATGCCTAAACCTACTGAACAGAAGGTTCTCTTTCACTTTTGATCCTCCCTTTTGACTTTCTTAGGAGCATTCTGGTTTCATAGTGATGGTGTTTGACCCATTACAGCACTGAGGGACAATGCTTGGCTGTGCAGCTGGGAAGGCTAACCTTTTTTTGCTGTTATCAACCTAAATCTATTCCTATACTATACCACTGGCCTCTGCTATACTAACACTTGGGTCACTCTGCCCTGTATATAAGTAATCCTTGTGTTCTCAATTATACCTCTGGGATGTATTCCATGGTTCTTTATACCGAACACTTTGATGCTGGTTTCCCCCTTCTCCTCACCTAACTGTACAAATTGCAGGGAAAAGTGTCTTCAGGAGAAAGCTGTAGGAAAGACATTAGGAGTATCCTCTCTGTGATGTACGTAGGCAGGCTTTTGCTAAAGCATTTCTGGGGCTTTAATGAGTATCTTCAGCCACAGAAGCACACAGCAGTTCAAAATGCAGACACAGGCATGTGCTGAAAGGTTTTGTGTATGAATACTGCCAACAACTACTAGTATTCAAGTAGGAACACAAGAGAACACTTCAGAGCTAGAGAAAGAGACTGACTTCTAGGTGACAACATCATGGTATGTAACAGAGATTATAATTGCTCAAATTATTCATACCCTACATAGCTTTGAATAACTTGGCTCTCGTATTGCTGATATCAATGAGTCAAACTCCTATTTTCATTCATACTTTTGAGAAATGCCATTAGAAGAAGCATGCAATTGTGGTGAATCACTGCCACATAAAGCCAGCATCCATACTCCACTTTCCACCAGAGCTGGCTAGCTCATGTCTTTAACAGAGTTGTGTTGTTTCAGTATCCAAGCTACACATACACTCTACCATGTTGACTTAACTGTAAGCCTTGAGGTTCAAACAGAGAAGTCAAGGGCATGCAGGTGGCTGTGCCCTGTCCTCCAGACTGCAATTCCAGCTTGAACTTTCCCTTTCTTCCCTCCTGCCTGGTAACACAGCAACATGGAATTGTCACAGTTGGACTAGACCTCTAAGACCACCAGGTCCAACCATCAAACCAGGAAGGAAAAAAAAAACCAAAAAACCTCTCTCAGAGATCCAGGCCTATGATATTTTTCTGTGCCCTTTCTTTTCTGGACTGTTTATTATCTTCCCTATGGACCACTCTTCTTTTGTTCCCTCTCTTCACCAAAACTGCCTGGCTCACTGCAGCATCACCCTGTGCAGCTGAGAACAGGCAGTATGGCAGCTGTTTCCATCCAGTACTGTGGTCCCTCTGAGGACCAAATTAAGCCCCTCATTAAACTTCTCCCTCGTGCCCTTATGTACTAATGCAGCTATTTACCTATTTGTAGGGAGCAATTAATACTGTCACTGTTTGCAGGCATCGCTCTTGCCTATTCCCGCTTCAATCCTGAGAATGCAGCTGAAGCAGCACTCTCAACTGACACATTTAAGTCCCAGAGAACATGCAGTCTTAAAATTTCTTTCCAGAAATTTAAGTTGATAAGCAGATACTTTTAAAAAGATTCAGTGCAAAGGATCAGATTCACAACAGCAAGGGCCAAATATAGAATGTGCTGAAAAAGAGCAGCAACAATGAAAAGGAACTTGGAGTTTCTTTACTTTTTTTTTTTTTAAATTGTGGAATGCTTCATGATTTAATTTAACTGAAATGCACGTAATTCCTAAAATATATGCCAGAGAATTTTATAATATAAACTGGAAATCAAACTTTTAAATCTCCACTGACACAAATTAGCTTTTTTTAAAAAAAGTGATAGTGGTAGAAAACTAGTATTATTTAAACTGTGATTAACTTTTCACAAGGATATTCCTACTCTGCACTGAGATGCTCATTCCTGCTCATTACAGCCCCACCCCCAATCTTTCTTAGTCTATATTTAAGCAACATAAAAGCATTTTGTCTGTTCAAAGAACCTACACAAGAAAGTAGTGCTGGCTACCCTTCATACACAGCTATTTTTCAGGCATCTCTCATCCAGTCCTCTGAAGCTGAATTTGTCATAAGATGGACCCAGACTGAATTTTACATAAAACTATCATTAACGCTATTACCTGAAACAAGTTGCACACAGTTGGTACAAGGCCTTATGTCCTATCAACACACCTTCACCATCACTGTTTCTTTTCCTCTAACTCTGACAGGGGCCTGACTATTTTCACATTGGAAGAAATCTCACTGCATAACGTTGGCACTCATGGGGCAAACCCTTGGCAACACACAACTGATTCTGAAACATATCCTGAACTGTTTACTCAATTTCCCAAAGTGAACTTAAGGCTATATTTGTTACTCTTTCTTCCAGCCATGCAGATGTTGAAATTTCTGAGGGAGTCAAGATCAAGGAACAAATTGAAAAAAAAACAACGCTTCCTTTTGAAGGAAGAATCCTTACCTTGTGATCTAAACTTAACACTTCAGAGTCAGTTCCATTTCATTCGCTGAACACATCTCAAAGCACTTTGCAAAGCCACTTGTCCAGTCTTAACCACTGGAAGGGTAAAGAGTACACAAGCCATTGTTGATTTACTCTTACTTCAGCCACACAATAGTTTACATTCCTGCCAGGTTTGTTGCCCTGACATCACTGCAAGGCCATCTAAGCAGCAGGAATCCAAATTCCCTCTATAACAGAGGGAAAATATAAAGTTGAATTTGACCCAGAAAAAGGGAGCAAGTAAATAATTTTCTTCTCTTCTTCGAAGGTTTTGGAACTAGACGGTGCATCTAAAGGTCTGTGCCCCTCTCAGCAAAAACCAATATCCAGTATCAGTTACAGGGTGGGCAGGAAATGGGTTGAGAACAGGCATGAGGAGAAGAGTCTGGGGGTGCTGGTTGATTAGAAACTCAACATGAGCTGGCAATATGCACTTGCAGCCCAGCAAGCCAAGCATATCCTGGACTGCATCAGAAGAAGTGTGGCCAGCAAGTCAAGGAAGGCGATTCTCCCACCCTACTCCACTTTCCTAAGACCCCCCACCCAAAGTACTAAGTCCAGTTCTGGAGTCTCCAACACAAGAAGGACATGGACCTGTTGGAGCCAGTCCAGAAGAGGGCCACAAAGACTATCAGTGGTCCAGAGCACCTCTTCTATGAAGACAGGCTGAGCGAGTTGGGTTTGTTCAGCCTGGAGAAGTCTCTGGGGAGACCTTGCAGTGGCCTTCCATTTCCTGAAGGGTGCCAATAGGAAAGCTGCAGAGGGCCTTTTTATAGGGGTATGCAGGGATAAGATGAGGGGGAAGAGGACAGATTTAGGTTAGACATTAGAAGGAAATTCTTCAGTGTGAAGGTGGTAAAACTGGCACAGGTTGCCCCAGGAAGCTGTGGATGCCCCTCTCTAGAAGTGTTCAAGGCTATGTTGGATGTGGCTTTGTGCAGCCTGGTCTGGTGTGAGCTGTTTTGCCCAGTTCCATTGGAACAGATGATCTTTAAGGACCCTTCCAACCCCAACCATTCTATGATCATATATTGCTAGAGTAAAAAGGTATCAACCTCTGTTACGACACACTTTGAAAGAGCTTTTTCTAAGGCGTGGACTGAGGTTTATAAAAAACATATTTCATCAAACTTCAGTCTTATTGTTCCCTCCCCACTTCAAAGAAATAGTAATAACAAAAACTTAATTGCATGTACAGTGCGGTTCATCTGTCAAAGATATGTAAATTTCAGAGCAATTTTAAAAGTTGCTACATCCAGTAAAATTTATGTGTGGGTAGTTTCTGAAGGAAGGGAGGTGAGGGGAAGGAAATAAAGGTTTCATCAGGTGTGCGAGATTCTCAAATTTATCTTCTCAAACACATCCAATAGAGTGTTTCTGTAAATGTAATTTGTAGTGATCTTTAATCCTGTTACTGAGATTTTCCATTTGCCCAGTCTCAGCAGCAGAGAACCAGAGAAATTTATAATCTGCTTCTCTGAGGTCTGATCACGCACAGTTCACACACTCTCAAAACCTCCACTGAAGCTCCATTTATAAATGTACTGTGAGACTAAAACAGTGTGCTCTGCACCAGCAGAACATTATGGAGTCTCCTTAAGGTGCTGGCGGTCAAAACTAGATTTCTATTAACCTGGTTAAAATTTTTTGCTAAGGTCTGTCTGGCAAAAGCATGGGATTCAAGGATAAGTCTAGAAGAGTGCAAAATGCAAGGTACCACAGGAGCCTTTATCTGTCCCTTCTTTCCCACTTTTCCACATTTGGCTAAGAATAAAAGCCAGTTTGGGCTGCTATTAGAAAACAGAGCAGGAATGCTTATGTACTATGACTGGGAGAGTTTTTTACATGTTAGAGTGTTGCAAACACTCCAGTGGTGACAGAAGGTTTATAACACCTATATTATGTTGTGTAATATAGGTGTATAACACCTATATTATTCAGTGCTGCTGACCAGCCATATTCTGGGATCATCAGTTCTGCCTTCTTTTCCTTTTTGTTACCAGTATGCAGAAACTGGTACATTCAAAGCTTCCTTATCAGGCTGTGTACAACCACCTAGGGAGACATTCAGTTGTAAAGCTTCCATATGTTTCCCCTGTAGTCACCCCCCCTTTTCCCTAAGGCTGTAATGGAAGGCTGTGTGAAGGCAGGCTGTAAAAGGTGCTGTGAATTAGACCACCCTACTCTGAATTAATAAAGTTAAGTTCCCTGAGATTTATGTTAGATGCTTTTCTTGAATAAGGACATTAAGGGCTTTTCTTTTCTAATTAATAACAAATGTTCCATTACATTACAAAATCAGAAAATAAGACAGAGATCTGGAAAAGAATTCAAGAACCAGATGGCTTTAGGCAAGAACATTACACTTAAACATCTTGCTGCACGGCTCACGCACATTTTTGCAGTGCTACTGACTTAAGAGTTCCAGCGTTATCCCATATCCCAGAACTACATACAGCAGGAGGTACAAACACAACACAATAAGCCAAGGGAAAATCAGGTTTTGTTTTACATTTCATCTATGTAACTATCAGTGGACAGACTTGAACTGCCAGTAAAAATTTTGGAAACTCTGAGAAATCAACCCACTCCAGCCACAGGCAGAATTTCTGCAGATGGGAATGTCCCTTCTGAAATCCCAGCAGGCTTTATGTCATATAGCTTGATTTCTACATGAGCTGATTTTGGGTTTCTAGTCCTTACACATGGGATGGAGATGTTTCTCCCACCAGTCTGAATCATCCACTTCAAAACTATTACATCCTTCTCCAACAGCCTCCCCACAGACCATAAGAAGGCTGGAGACTCTTCCATGACCAGTGTGACAGAACAATTATTTAAAAATTATTACATGGGCAAAGTCTTCAGTCACCCTTCATTTAAGTCTCTCAGCTAGGTAAAACCAAAGTAGCATCATGGCATTTAACTGATTAAGTTTATACATTACACAAAAACCCTAACAATCAACCAAAAGCACCGCCCCTCCCATCTCCCCAAAACAACAAAAACCTCCAGATAATTTAATATTCTTGAAGTCCAAGTCAATTGCTCTGACTTTCCAAATAACACTGTCAATAGCATTACATCCAGAAACTCCTGTATCACATTTGAAGACAGAGGTGTGAGGTACATTACCATCAACTCCTCTGAATTAAAGCCTGTGAACACCACATGCTACTGGTTAAGGAACCTAAGGATTTTCTAAGCTGAGTCAGAAAGTAAAATTAGCAATGCTTAAACATCTTTGAGTGAGAAGTACTATATAAACACTTTACATAAGTGGGTAATGATATTTCTCTCCCTAGACAAGAATAAATAAGATTGCTTTTCTTTTGCAAACACCAGACACGTCATGGCAGATCTGGCATGGGAAGCCAGGTGTTTCATTTCCCAAACCAGTGCTCTAATCATTCAACTATCTTGGTCCCCAGTGAATTCTATGAATATATTTTGGCAGGCACAACCTAGTGTTAACACTGCTTACTATCCTGTTCTGCTATATATGAATTATACACTACAGTACTGATATAAAAACAGTTCTTAGAAACTAATAAAACTCTGAAGTCAACATTCTATTTTTTTTAGTGGAAAATGAAGTGACATTGCCAGTTCTTTTGTGACAAATAATGTATTTTTTAGGACAACAGGAATTAGCAAGCCTGTTTTGAAAGAGTAATTGAGAAGAGACATTTCATTCACATAAAACCACAAATGCACCGATGATTTTATCTGTCTGAAACAAAAACACGGGGGGAATGAAAGAAAAGCTGTTCTTGGTGTGCTACAATGAATATGCAAATGAGTAGTTTTTTTCCCAAGGTAGACATGAAAATGTAGTAACACTTTTTTGGAAATTGCGTAGTAGGTATTAAAGTCAAGATATTCCAATCTGTCCTTTTTGAAGAGTGAAACAAGAAAAGCTAATTCAGCCTCCCTGTGCCAGAAACAAACAAAAAGAGATGTCATAGATCATCATCCTATACCTTAAAATATGTTATTGTAGCAGCAATAATGCAGACAAGAAAGTAAACTAAGAAGGAATAAAGATATACACAAGCTACACTGAGCACTAGTGTATGGAACAGGGGACATAGAAGTGGCTGTCCACTATTTACAGTTAAGAAAGCAGGACCTCAGATGGGAACTGAAATAACACATACATCACATAAGTTCCAACTTGGCCACATTTCATCGAAGCTCTGTAGTTCTTTCAGAACACCCTGTTTTCAGTTATAAATTAATCGTAGTAATGCACTGTATTGTTAGACATCCTGGAAATAGAGGACCAGCTGACAGATAAGCGTTCCTACCGTCATTTTAAAAGATGACCAAATTAGTTCTTTACAAAAAGCACTTATCGGTAGACAAAACCACATCTGCTGGTGTATGTACAAGGCATGTTTGGAAATGCAACCTGCATTTCAAAAGATCTATGAAAGCAGTGTACTTATTGTTATTTAAACAAATCCTGAGACATGAACAATCTGAAAGATCAGCAGAGGTACGAGGCTGATGAATGGTACAGAACTCTAGAACAGTACGCATTGGATGGTGGGGTCTCTAGCTCAACCTCCTGCTCACAGCAGTCAAGATTGCTCAGGACTTTTTGTAAAGTTAGGTCTTGAAAACCCCCATGCATGGAGACCATGCAGCTTCTCTGAGTAGCCAGTTCCCTTGTTTGGCTGTCCTCATAGGGAAATTTTTTCCACATGTATTCCATTAACTACCATTTCAAATTACTCTCCCACTGTGCACCTCACCAAGAGACTGACCCTCTCTGTAACTACCCTGCTTTTCTTTTGCATCAAACTGAAGTCATCTGTTATTCAGACTGACCAAGCCTCTCCTCCAGCAGCAAGAGCTCCAGCCCCTGATCATCTTGGTAGCCCTCCACTGGACTCATCTTTGTGGTACTGGGATGACCCAAACTGGATGCACAGCCATAATGGGCGTAGAAAATAATGGATCTAGATTACAAGGTACAACAGATTTAAAAACACAATGGCTTTTGTTAGCTAAACAGCTTCACCAATAATGTCCATTTGCTGCTAAGAAGTAAAAAAAAAAAAAAAAAAACAAAAAAACCCAGCAAAAAAGCTGTCCTGAGCACCCTTAAAGAAATTCAATAAGGCTACAGCAGGAAGTAGCCTCACTTCCATCCTGCCACCACTGCTTTAATAACAAACAAACCAAAAAACCTCACGTCAAACACCCAAACAAAAAAGTGCTAGATGTTGCAACTACAGAATTCATTCAACTGTCAACCTTCAAGGGTCTAATTTTAAATTTAATTAACTTATACCTGGGTAAAAGCAATGACACAACATAGTACACATGGCTTAAGCTATGCAGGGGTATTAACTTGTGAATTCCATGTTATCAAACTTCAATATCTACAAAGGGAATTCAAAATGAACTAATGACATCGGCAAATGAGAGTAAACGGGGCAGTGATGGTACACACATCACTGAATACTCAGAAGCAATATAAAAGACCTGCAAACACAGTCTGAAATTAAAGTGCAGTTGGAAAAAGGCAATATAGCACAAGATAAATACATCAACAGTGAGTTAACACAAAGGATGGCTCTGAGTGGGGTACAAAGAGTACATCAGCCAGAGAAAGAGCTGTCATTATGGAATAGGTCTTATTAGGGAGTCAGGAAGATGACAGCTTTTGTCTGTGCAGCTGAGGTAAGATGCCACCTGGAATAATCCATACAGTACTGAGAAACTGAATACTAAGCACAGACTGATGCACTAAGGGAAACCTAGAAGAAACAAACAAAACGTTAGAAGAATAATAAAGGCACTGACATGATTGTTTTGTGTAATCATTTATCTGCTCTCAGCTGCCATCTCCATCACAACAGATTTGTGCACCTGTGAACCATGCAAAGTTGAGATGCACAAACTAGGTAAGGACAATGATCAGCTAATCCCAGGGCATGGACCCAATGAGAAAATGCATTTTTGGCTCACAAGAATTTAGATACAGAAGTATAAGAAAGGGATGTATTTCACTATTATTTTCTGACTATATCATTATTAGGAATTCCAACAATCTCCCAAAAGATATTTTGAGTTTCCATTATTTAAAACATGTTGAAGAGCTACACTACACAGTAGCAGTGGACACAGATATACACAAGGTATACAGAGCACCAGTGTTAGAAACAGAAAAGAGAAATACTGCACCAGCTGCAGTATTTCTGAGGTCCTTGGCACAGTTAGTGTTCTATGATGCCTCTAAAAATTGACTTTGCATTTAGTCCTATTAATTTCTTGTCTGTAGAACATCAAAGTATATATGAAAACAAATAAAAGGAAAAATAGTTCCTCCCAAAAAATGGAAGTACAGAACTACCCTTTCCCTGAAAGCCTTAAAAAAATGTAACTCACATTTAGAACAAAATAAAATTTAGCAGTACAACTAGGTTTATATTAACAGACAGCTTGTCTTAAAACTTATGTCTGGTAAGAATAAAGGAATTGTGCCTGAATTCTCTAGAAGAGACATACTTCTCATAAATGAGCAACACTGCAGGAAAGCACATAAATAAATTAACTAGATGCCTAGTATAGTTTTAGTTGGCATTCTTGCATTAGGTTAGCATGATTTCCAGCTTGCTGCAGAAGACACCCTCAGCACATCTGCTCTTTGGATTCTCTCCCTGGTCCAGCTGTGGAGCAGGGAGCAAGAAACAGGATGGGAGCCTGGCTGCCAGCGGGGTGAACCCACCACAGTGCTCTACAGCACTGAGCAACCCAGTGTGTTCCCAGCTGGGAGAATCCCCGTCGCTTACAGCTCTTTGATCCACTCTGCTCTTCCAACTGTGCTCCAAAGACTAATTTAATTTCAGTGTGTGATTACAATGACAGGTAATCGTACATTTAATAACCAAAAAGATGTGTGAATCCAACCTGTTAAAATGAATTTTCCAAAACCTAAATGAGATGTTACATAACTCACTGGCACACAGAAAAAAAGATTGTGCCAGAGGAGGAAACTTCAACAGGTGGCTAAAAATAGCTTTTAAAAAATGAGGGAATTCACTTCCAAATGAGTGCTTCTGACTTTACTGCTTTCATGATGGCTGTAATCCAACTCAGCAAGAATGAGGTTTGCCTCTGCAGATCTGACTATGGCACAACTAATTTCAAAGCAAAGCAACTTGCAAAATCATCAAATAGGAATCTGTTCCTTATTCTGTAATGGCCAGAACACCGAGTGATTTACAGATATAGCATATAGGGTACATGCACACTCAGAACTCATCTGAAATGAGTTTTACAGTTTCCAGAAGATTCCTCATGTTGGGAGTGAAAACTGCCATAAGCCCATGGCCACAGAACTTTTTCCAGATACTTTACAATTAAAACTGTGGTTTTTAGCTCTGCTGGAAGAAAAAAAATGGACAAAAATTATAGCAAAGCTACCACTCAAATATAGAGGAAGACAAGAAAACTCTGCTTAGGAAGCAAGCCCAGGAAATTCCATGACCACTAACTTTGGTTCTTAGCCAAGAACATGGCACTAGCCTGCAACAGTGCAACAAATCCAAGCATCAAGATCATGGGAACAAACACTGCCTCCACTGTCAGAGAATGGCATCTCTTTCTCCTTCTGAAAGGCTTCTCCAGGACAGAGTAAGACTCTCAGCCAAGCTCCTTCAAGGAAACACCTGTTTCCTCACTCCTCATGACCATTCTTCGTAAGTCACTACAAAACTCAACATGCCACAGTTTGAGTTCCTTGTTATAATAATCCCTTCAATGTGTACCTGCACCTTCATATACTTTGGCATATCCATACTGCTGCTTCACACCTGCATTGTGCTTGGAGTCACTCCCACATTCTACTTCCTACTTGTGTCTTCTGTCTACACTGACAAAAAGGAAGCTATCAATGATCTGTCTCTTTGCCTGATCTCTGTCTTCCTTGGAGTGGGAAAGATAGACTCAACAGCAAGACAGAAGGGCTAACTCTTTGTGTTTCACATTGAAATTCTTCCTGAACCTTAGTATTTCTTCCTCACCAGTGTTTCTATCCATAGGTAAAGACATGACTTGCTCTTTGGGCATCTTCACTGTTCTAATTCCCCCAGAATATCTAAAACATCATAGAAGAATGCTATTGTTTTCACATCCTAGACTGTAAAACCTTTCAAAACATCTCCATTGTCTCTGTGAATTTTTTGAACCTTTCTTCACAGCGGTTTTATTCGGGTATTAATAGAGTTGTATGGGGATAGGCTCACTTTTGCCTGTTTTTTGAATTACAGAAGTCCTCCCATACAGGAGGAAAAACAGCTGTCAGGCAAGCAGGACTTCAACAGATTTCCCCAAGTTTAAATCCGAAAACTAATGGTGTAAAAATAAATGCAGCATACCTGAATTCGGAAAAGCAGAACGGTGACCCTCATGACAAATGAGCTATCTGCTACTGGCCTGTGATATGTCACTCTTGGTCTCTAGACCAAGCTTGCTTCTGCTTCCTCAGAGCATCCTGTCCATTGGGAGGTGAAATTTATTCCCCTTCTCAATGAAAGATTGAGTGAACAACTGGCTACTGGTGTTAATAAAAGACAGTCGGAAAGAGCATGTGAGCAAGCAAGAGTGTCAAGAAATACACATCTTCCTTTCCAGGCACAGACAAATGACAGCTGCTATGTGATTAATTCATACAAGGAAGAGGAAGAATGCACAAGAGGAAGGCCTGTGCAAGTGACTGAACATTAAGACCACACATACTGGCTCTTTGTTCACATTGCTATAGTGTTACACAATGACAAAGGGATGGGAAGGGAGGTGTCTAATCACAATAATAATGTGTATACTCAGCTGTAAATAGAGGATTTACCACAATGGATGAGAAAGCCAGCCTGAGCAGTTGTCTTTACTGCTAGTGAAAATCTTGCTTTTCACACAAAACAAGATGAATAAAATTTACGTAGTTAATGAACTAGTCTCCATGGAAAGTGAAAATTATTCTTTATTCTCTACTGCATTTGGGCTGAGGTAACCTATACCATGTGACCTTTTAAAACTGAGCAGGATTAGACAACATACTAGCAAAAATAAGAACACCTGAGTCTGTCTGTGGAGCAGCTGTCCTTGTGATAGCAATGAAGAAAGAGAACAATGCATCTGAACTTTTGTCACTGCTGACATAAGGTGGAGAACTGACTTAATATAACAGAGAGGTAAAAAATTATTTGTGTCTTTCCTGAGTCCAGAGCAGCAAAGAGCTCTGAAGCCATCACATTCCTCTATTTTTACTTAGAATTTGAATGCTCTCCTTTAACAGGAGGAAAAGGAATACATCAAAAAGACAAGTGGTGGCTTCTTCTTTAGGTGTGAAGTTCTGGTGTCTACTGACTCATACAGGATGGATACAGTGCTAATGTAAACCAGCCCATGCACGTCTAAGAGGAAGTGGAAAAAAACCCAGCCAAAGTCAGACACTTTGAAAGGCCTTCACCAATGTAACAATAAGCTAGACATAAAGCAAAACAAGAACTGTTCTCGCTGTTACTTTGACGATTCCAAAGAGAGACAGAGGGAATGACTGCTATACATCTTTCTCTCACTGTAACTGCTAAAAAGTCTTCAAACTTGAAAACTGGGCTGAAAGAAAGATGTTGGGTTTGCTTGCTTGCTTGTTTGCTTGTTTGTTTTTTCCCCCTTTTTTTTTAAAGTATAGGTATCTTTAAAAAATAAAAGATTGTTTTCATTTCCCAAGAGAATGTTTTCGAATACAGCTCCCTCCCAACTTCCTCAACAACAGGAAAGTAGCTAATCCCCAGGGGCGTAAAGGGAGAAGAGGACCATGTATTATGAATCTGCCTTGTCTAAGTCTCCCAAAGCAAGTAACAACTATTTAACAAAGCAGAGGTACTGTTTGCAGCATTCTTCAGAGGTGCTGGCCAACTGAAAGAGAGAACTGAGGTTTAGAAGCAATCATGGATGTAGAACAAGCAAGTTGATTAGTCCCAACACACATAAGGGAGAATGCAATGGACTGCCCTTTTCTACCTTCTTTATTGTAGACTTGGTAGCAAGAACTGCTGCTGTTTGAGCAAATAAAGTACAATTCCTCCCCTTCCTACACCTACTCCATTTCTCATGAACTCAAGGGCAGTCACAGCAGCACTGAATTAGAGGGCTACAGGAGTCTTTCCCCTTGCATCCTTTCACCCAAGATGGAAATAAAGCAAATGCATCACAGGCTGCTGGGGCTTACCCGTACTAGCATGCACAAGAGCTGACTCGTGATATTTGCTTGCTTTTCTAGTAAAAGAATGCAATGTATGCAAAAATGTGGAAGCAGGTTAATACTGTAAACATAGCTTTTACACAATGACTGAGATTAAAGGAGAAATCTTAATGAAAAAACAAAAAAAAACCCACCCTGTTTTTTTTTCAGAACACTTTATTAGCTTTCTCTGTTGCAACAGATGACCTTTGCATGGGCACTGCCACACACAGACAAGACCTATGCAGCCTGGCCCAAAAGAGTTTATGCCCTAGATAAGAACATGCCGAAAGTAGTCTTCCCTCAAATGCAGTGTATTTGTATGTGTGGTCTAAATGCTAATGATTAATTTAATTAAGGATTACCTCATTTTTTGTTTGTCTGTAGCTATCTGTACTGCCAGCTAGGTTCACGTCAGAACAGCATTTACAATGAACCTGTATTTGGCATTACAATAAATGCACTGATGTGAATTAAAAGGACTGATAACTAAGAGCAGGTCTATTCTTGCAGCTGACCTGTGCCATGTATCCAGGTGGCAATGAAAGTATAATGTCAATCAAAATGTAATGCTAGGTATGTTTTATGCTCAGGTAAAATTAGTAAAAAAAGATTTTCCAATGCTGTCAACACCTCATTCTTTGCAAACTGTACTTCAACATAAGTGCAGGTAGAATTTTTAAGTCATTGCTTTTTAAAAATAAGACTTTTTAAGCTAAGGAGTTCAATACACTTTATTTCCAGAATACAACTGTTGCTAAAATGTTATGAACATCCGATATAAAATAAACTTGTTGCAAGGATGAAGGCAATTGAAGGTGTGGAGAAGCTTACAGACAATAGGGAAGAAACAGGTTTACTATGACATGAGGTTTGTTTGGTTTATCCTATAAAAGTAAGGTTTCCCAGTAACTCTCTAGATGTTGCACCCATTGACTTCATAGTAAGTCAAAATTTGTTCTAGTTTTTAAAGTTTGAATACTCAGCTCAGCCATGTAATTCATGTCACCTGTATGTCCAACATGTGAGCTCCTACCATGCTTTTGCTAAAGCTCTCACTCCTAATATTCCCCATGCCTGAAATCTTTATATCCAGGCCACTTAAATGCACCACCAGCACTTCCTCTCCATCTAACCTACATTTATCTCCAAAATACTTGGTAGCAATCTCAGTGTAGAGCTGAAACAGAGTTTCCAAGACTGCTCCCAATCCTTTCTGAGACACGCAGCAGCTAACTACTCACCCCCATGTTCACATAAAGGAAGTTACAGTGCAGAAAGAAAGCAGGATCACGGTAGAAGCTGTTGCTCCTCCCAGTTAAGATCACGCAGAGGTTAAACACGCAGAATGGGGACATTTACCATCCAAAGCTTTACACTCTCATGTTAATACACAGATTTTAAAAAGTCATGTTTTGTTCACACACCCTAGCACCTGTCTACGGTCCCCCTAAAGGTACTTGTCCCGTTATGCAGTAGGGTGAAAAAAGCTTTAGTTGCAGAAAATGGAAGTGAGGTTGTGGCGTTAAATAAACCGCACCCGGTCACCAACCATCTGCCTTCTTGCTGCCTTACCTGGATCTCTCATCCTCAGCACGGCAGCGGGTGCCGACGGGGTTGCCCAGCACGCAGGACTCCTCGCACTAACAGGAGCCTCCTCCGTGTCCCCCCCCCCCCAGCCCTCCGGGCCCCCACCCCCTCCCCGCCCACTCCTCCTTCCCCGTCTCGCCCTTCCCCCCTGCCTGGCCCAAACCCCATTGCCACAAAGGAAGAGCTGCAGGTCAAGGAAAGCGAAGTTGCTGCCGGGGTGCGATCGCAGCGGAACGCTGAAAGCCAGAGAAAGTTGTGGGAGCAGAAGGGGGGAAGGCAGGCTGCTGGAAATAAAGATGCCTTAGTACTCTTCCCTCGTGATTAGAGAGCTGCAGCAGGACACAGCGGCCGCTCCGCCCTGCTTTTACAAGAAAAACGCATCAATAAACTAAACTGGAGTTTGTTTCCCCCCGCCCTGATCCGCGCTCCCGGCTGCGGGTTGCCCTGCGCAGGCACGGGAGGGACCCGCCGGCGCCAGGGAGGCCGGCAGCGCCCACCAGCCCTACCCTGCCCGCCGGAGCTAGGGCCCCGAGTCCTCCGCAGACAAAAATACCATGCACTGTTAGCAGTCCTTCCAGCAACTGTGCGCTTCCTCTGAAAAACCTTTCTTGTAGCCATAGCGGGAAAGGAACGGGCGAGAGCTACATGCCTTAGATGAGAGGAGTGGCCAGTCCAGGAACTAGCCCTTCAAGTACACACAGAGTCAGTCTCACGCTTCCCCAACAGCCTTCTTGTTGCCTTCTTCAAACAGGAGGAAAACCACCTCTCACACTACCCCCTCTTCATCTGAAAACTTCAAGCTACGCGGTATGCCATGAAGCATGGTGGCCTGAACCACCACCAACCCATCTCTCACCAAGTTCCTCCAAGCAGCAAATACAAGGCTGAAGTGGTATTTCGTGTAATTACGCATTTTTGGCCATTAATTTCTCTTGCTACCTTCCCCACAGGCCTCCATATTGTAGTTACTTATTTCTGCTTCATTTACAATATATTGAGAATGTCACAAAATCCAGCAGAATACCGATTAATGGTGAGAATTTCTGCTTTCCTGTTTCTTTATGAGAGCTTCTTATCCACGTGAACAGGAAACCTTGTGGTAATCAGCTTTCTCCCTTTTGTTAAAAACATCGATGCTGACTGCCTGGGAAGCAAAAACAAATCCATCCTGAGTTCAAAGGCATTTCTGAACTCCAGTTGTTTCTCTGACAATGCAGTGTTACAGAGCAGCTGATTTTTTTTTTCCCCAACAGCAGAGCAGCAACTGCACTTAAACCCGCTCACTCAAGAAACAAAGCTTCTTATATGTGCCTCTGAAGAACCATGCCCTTACCTTCAAACACTGCTTACTTGTCCCATCACCAGTCTTCCATTAGCTTCTTAAGTCTAACAGACTCTGAAGTTTTTCAATCAGTGCAGCCAAAGGAAGCATTAGCTCCTTTCACAGCCTCGGCCTCTGCAGCATAGGAAATACCTTAGCTTCAGCCTTATCTCTGAGTCGATCCCCCTGCTTTCAACTGGAATATGATGAACATGTGAGGGCAGGACTTCTCCATCGAGACTCATCTCGTATCAATAAGAGCTTTCAGGATGACCCAAGCCACAGATTACTTTACGTCTCAACGGTACTTTGCAGACCTTATCTGTAGGCTGGAGAGTGTTGGCCTTTGCGTATCAGATTTCCAGATTAGCAAAAGATTTATTTTCAGGTGCTCACATCTGTAGTAAATTTTCAAGTAACAAACCTAGAATAAATGTACATACACAGCAACAAGAGGATAAAAAGCTCTACGGTTCAGCATAAGGTTAGAAGTCACAGGTTAGGTACAGAGGAGAAGGAGAAACTATTATTTCAATAAAAACAATGCATATTCATCTGGTTTTGCAATGCCAAATATCACCCTGACAAAAAGGTGCTACATTACTTAACAAGAAATGTAAAAGCACAATGGAAGATAGTCTACTTTTCCATAAATTAATTGAGTTCTGAAACCTAAATCTATAGTTGTCATCATTAGTAATGAAAAAAAAAAGAAACAATGAAAACGTGACATTTACAAAATGATCCTAAAGCTCAGCAGAAGACCTATACATTGAACATACATCACTGTCAATACTCAGCTTATAAATGTCACTGTGCTAAAATCCATTTCAAATAAAGTTCTGGGCTGTAGATCCTAACAACACAGCCAACTTCCATACATCACAATGTAGACTGTCACATTGTTATCAGTATACGATCCTTTAAATTTGAAAATCAATGTTGTTTGTTTGTGTTTTTTGTTGTTTTGTTTGTTTTGCTTTGGTTTTAGTTTGGGTTTATTTTTTCATTTGTCATAGTTGGAAAAGACCTCTAAGATCATCACGTCCAACCCTGAATAAAATGATCCTCTTCCTGTTGTTCTAAAGACAAACTGGATTATAACTGGATCTTAATAAGCTTTTTTTTCAATCATTACTTTTTAAATCTGCATTTTTGTTTTAGAGGAAGTATATCAATATCCATCCAAACCACACCAAATATCCAGCCAAATCATATAAACAAAACCAGCAAGGGGTGTCAGAGAAAAATACAATAAAAAGCAACAGCTCTATACACAAATTTCCTTTGGACGTGTTGCAACATATTCCTCAGATAATCACCAGAAAGATGTGCTGTTGTACCAAAAACCTCTATTGTGCCCAGTGCTCCTGAATTACATCAGAACAGTTAGCAGCTTGGTCTGACCTATTTATGCTCCCTCTTTTAATGGGCATAGCTGATTCCAAGGAAGAGCTATGCAGACCATCTGCTGGAAAGACATTTGAAAAATGTTTAGAAGACATAAAAGATAAAAGATAACACTGAGTGCAGGATTTATTATTTTTTATTAAAAGGCTTTCTCAGTAATTTTTTTAATTAGCCTTGTTGAGTAAAATTTATGTACCACCTCAGATGCATTATTTGTTTGACTGAGGAAAACACTTAACAGACTCATCATCCTACCCCAGACTCTGCAAAGAAAGGAAGGAAATCTACAGTAACCAGCAAACTAATTAATATTACATGACAAACACTCTACCCATAGTAACTCTATCATTTGAATTGCTCCAAATAAAACTAAGTATTAGAATAGACAGATAAATTGGGGCAGGGCACTAAATGCATAGAATGGTGCTGACTGAAACCTTATTAAAATGGGAGCAGTGCTCTGACATGCAACCCATTCTTGTCCTTCTTTGAAAATCACATCTTCCCTTCCTCAAAAAGCAATGTGTCTGGCAAAACAATAATTTCTGGGAAGCAATGAACTCAGGGGGAAGGGAGCTTTATATATCACAAACACAGCAGAAAGCACTGCAGTAACATTAAACAGTTCAGTATGAGGAAGAGATTTCAATCTGCAGAACTAAAAACTAAGTGGTTTATTTAAGGAAGCAAACAAACAAAAAAGAAACAAACACAACAAAAACCATCAACTTTTAAAGCTGTTAGTTTCTTCTTTTGTATTTTTATATATGGACTTGTATGGAACAGCTTTCACATATTTCATGCATACAAACTCTGTCTGAAAACCTAGCCTCAGTAATTCTCATGCAAACAGGATTGAACTTCTGCTACTCAGGTATTCAGACTTAGCCTAAAATGTACAGGTAAATCCATTCCTCTAACCAGCACTTGTAAAAATAAAGGGAGAGATGAAGATTTACCAGAACAAGTATAGAGCTCTTTACACATATCTAAACTGCTAGGAAAAAAAAAAAAAAGTTTACAACAATACCAAATAAATCAAATTGCAGTAAAGTTTTGACCAATATTGACTGAAATTCCAATGACAGAAACAGACTAAGTATTCACTTGAACAGAGCCAGCATCATATAAAAGGCTTTAAAGCAGGAGCAGTTTAGTGCAAACTGACCCATCTATGTTGTCCTTAATTCTACATTAAGAATGTAATAATACACAACATATATATTATAAAATATGTAATACATAATAACAACACACACAATACATAGTAATAACATAATTCTACATAACACACAATTCTTCATGGAGTGTTTTTATTATTCCCATTTCTAAATCTGCATGAAGTGCTGCCCCAGTTTAAAACAGATTCTACTGATTTACCTTAAGTTAGCCAAGAATACCTGAATTTCTGGCATTTTCAATTCCCCAGTCTCCCCTTGAATTAAATCCATGTTGCACAAATACATAATTTTTAAAGGTTCGTTTTGCTTACCACACTGACCTATGGGAAAGGTCTTCATGCCCTGGAAAACAGGCAGCTCTATTACAGTATGAGCCACACAAGCACGCAAGCTGATTCGGGTGTGTCGGTGATAAACAAGTATGGACAGTGATTGCATGGAACTGGTTGCATTAGAGTCACAGAATTTAAAACCAGAAGAAACAGTGATGATCTAATCTGACCTCCTGCATAACACAGGCTGTGTAACCCCACCTAGCAATTACCTGCCTCTGTGACAAATTTGATACGGTAACTCCCCAACACTGGTTTTGCCAGATCCATTTTGAAACCCTCACCTACAATGCTAATTTGAAGCATGCTACATCAGGCAGATTTTGCACCTCCCAAGCACACTTCCCAGGAGATGGAGGGATGTTCCCTTCCAGATCTAGAGGCTACTGCCATGTGTTACCACTTGGGTTACTCTGACAGAGCAATCCCCTTGCTAACCTGCACAGAGCAGCTGAATTAGCTCACACCCCAGAAAACAACTGCCCTTCTAGTGCCTCACTGAGTGCATGTTCTGGATGCAACACTTGGACATAGCACCAACAATTGCAACTGTCAAGGCAGCAGATAAAGCCCAAGTCACTGTTTTAGCTCAAGCATTTGTACCTAAGATATGAGCAACACCTGGGGATGACCCAAGGCAGTTCTCTTGTATGACTTCTGTGGTCTTCCACAAGCCTTGTGAGCACGTTATCCCACAGTTTTAACACTGACATGAAACAACCTGAGCAAAACATTTATCCAACTTCAAGTTGGTTTTGGCATTGTCACGTAAATCATTCAGATATACTAGCAGATACCTACCCTTTCAATACAAACATTTTAGGAAGATTTATGTTGCAGGTATGTTTTGTAAGTACAAAGAAATGTTTGCCACAGAGACAATATCAATTGGATTGACAAGATAAAATTACTTCAAGTTTTCATGTTCTTCATTAAATCAGGTTTTGTACATATTGGATCTTTCACACTATTATTTCAACAAATTTGTTTGACAACCTAAGCCCATATATGGACAAAATATATTTAAACTGAGTTTTAAAGTCCTGCTTTCTTTAGAGTATAGGATTTTCCAGTGAATCCATGTGCATGTTAAATTTACAGCTCTACAAGATTTTAAAAGCTTGGGACTGGGTGGTGTTTTGTGCTTTTTTCAGGTTTCTTGGTGGTTTTTTTTTTCTGGGTGGGGGGAGTGTGTGTTTCTTTGCTTGTTTTTTAAGTTAATACATTCCTTATATCCCCAGGCATTCATATACTGAGAAAACTCTCTCAGAAAAACCATTTGTCTTCTGACTGCAGCCTACACGTTCTCTGCTTGGAATTCACTCCTTCAGTATTTGTCACGAATCAAAACAAAAGAAGATAACCAAAGTGGTCTACCTCAGAAATCCATCTTCAAGTTAACTCTCTCTCTCAGCCTTTGAGGTGCAGCACTATCAGCAGATCAAGCATTAGACAGAAAGCTTTACCATACCGTCTCTATTTTCCTAGTCACTTCATACAATAAAAACTGTTTGGAAGAGCTTCAGCACTACGTATTGCTTGGAGTCTGAAACACCATTAGAGTTATAAGACCTACAGTGCTGTAACCTTTTCTCCTTTTGCCCCCTCAGGTAACAACAGCTTAACTATACTGTTAAAGAAAAGGGTTTTTTCTGATTTTTTTCCTGCTACTATATGAATGAATAAGCTAGCTAATATATTAAATTCTGCTTCATTTATCACTAACAAAACCTCCAGTCAATCTCAAAAAGCAGAAATATTTCTGCAAGATACAGAACAAAACCACCATGTGCCTTTTACATTTCAAGTTTTGGGTTACACATATGGGGCTAGATGTTTGATAGAGACTGAAAAATGCAAAGATAAAATCCCTAACAAAATACAAAGGCTTTTCTATTTCACTGGTGTGTAGGTACATTTTTTGGCAGCTTCCAACCTGACACCCATCACAGAGGCAGACACAGTAAATCAGGTCTCTGTTCTGGAGCCACATCTGCCTAATCCCTGTTCAAGATCATATTCATTCCACCAAAAGTTTTTTAAAAACATTTTCAGCACTTATCAGAGACATGGTCAACTTGTAAGTGTGTAATAATTACAAGTGCATAAACAAAAGCCAACAGCTGTGCTAGTTCTTTTTCAAATACAGTAATCCTTTAGGGAAAACACTGTCAGTATAAAATACTGTTTTCATACAATTATTTTTTTTTTATAAAAAAAGAAACCAACAGACACAGAGAGCATGAGAGCACATAATACTTAAGCAAAGAGAGAGATGAGGTTTTATGGGCCAACAGGCAATATGGCTTGAGGGAGAAGTTTCCAGCAGAACAGTCTGATCACAGGTCACTGATTTAGATGTAAGAAGTTATCAAGTATTACTTTAGCTTTTAATTTTTTAAAACCCACTAAGTTGTATTGACTCCATACTTCCATGATATCACACTGTTTTCCGCATTTCAGATGGGAAAATAGTTTTAAATAGATATATGTTTGAAAAAGCAAGGCTGTGTGGATGTCAGTTATCACCATCCTAACTGCAAAAAAAGTGTGTTTTGGTGTTCATAAAACTTGGCATTTAACAACTCTCATGCTGAAGTTTTATTTGCCACTGGATAAACCAGGTAAGGTGGATTATAGTAGATGATTACTGGTGTTTGGCTCAGCTGTTGTAAAAACAACCTTGCCTGCTCACCATTAGCAACTTATAATGAAACACAAAAGCATTTCTTGTTATAACAAAAACTTAAGCTGTGTCCTTTTCCAGACTGTGACGGAGGGCAGGAGGCATGGACTGACTCACACAGCCAGGAAGAGTTAGACATGCAACTGAAGCAGTTCTTCCCCCTCACCGACCGACCCCTCCAAGTACCTCTGAAATGCAAACCTCTTCCTGAGCCATCCAAGCTTCTGAATAACGCCCAGAGTCTGACTGCACCACTGCATAACAATGCAAGCCAGGAGGCTGAGCCAGACCTCTTACAGGCAACAGCAGCCTCAGAAATCTGGCAAAGCAGATGGACAGTCCCAGCCATAAAAACTCTTCCTGAGAGCATCATTGACAGATCAAAATAACCTCTTTTAAAAATGCTTTTGACTTCCCCCAAGAGGTTCACATACGCTATGCAGAGGTACGTGTATTCACCACACGCATATATATTAAAAGCAGATCACACAGCTTACTCAGGTGTGAAATAACAAATTAGTAACTAAGTAAATTTCACACTTGCATTTTTCAGCATCAGGTGTGATCCCTACAGTCTTACCTACCACAGTTACTGAAAAGTATGACCCTGATAGCTTCTGTACTTTTTTTTTCAGCTCAGTTATACTCTGTTGTATCACAGAGATATAAATGCTAGTCTAAATTTAAGCCAAAATCAAAGGCATTATTTTTTTACCCAAAACTACTACTGCAAAAATACTTTTCCTGCTTAAAATAGCCCCATCTTAGAGTCAGTTTCTCCCTGGTGTCACAAAATTATTCCCTCTTACACCGTTGTATGAGTACAATTACTGTTGCAGAGAGATCTCCCCACCAGTTTCCCTTATTGTTGTCTCAAAAATTTCCCAAGAATTACTTCAGTACTTCCATACATGCAAAACAGATTTGTTTGCACGTGCACTAAACACTTGGAAAAACCCTGGCTCATGAACACATTTCCTCCAGTCAACAGTGGCATTAACCTTACTTCCAAATATTTTACTAAGTAAGTATTTACAGAATTATGTCACCTTCCTATGCTTCACCTGGACAATCTTACATCTTAAGTTTGGAAAATAAAGTAAAATAAGCAGGAAATATTAAGAAAATAGGCCCCTAAAATGTTTCTTGGGAAGTGGTTGAACAAACACAAGAAACAACATGTTAATCTGAGGGTCAGGATATTAAATGATAATTTACTCAGGTATGCAAAGGCATTAATGAGCTAAAATAAAACAAAGATGAGTGGCAAGAACAATCCAAGGCTGCAACGAGAAAAGTAATTAGACTACATAAGGAAATCTTGACCATTAAGGAAAAAAAAATAATTACTATTGTCTCATAATACCCTCCCCCCCCCACCGAAAGTGTGACACACTGGAAATGATCAGACAAGCTCAATACAAACAAAAAGGTAGCTTCACACAGTGTGCCACCAGGCTATGGGATCACACTCTAGATACGCTGTTGATACTTTCAGTTTGCATGGATTCAAAGAACATTTCCATTATGCAACAAAAAATCTTACAAAAATCATTTAGCAGAACGTCCTACCCCAAAGCAACTGCATTTTCTGAAAGCTGTCTGGTGAACACAGCTGGTGGGGCACAGCAGCACCTCAGTGTCTTACTTCTTAACACATTTTTTCTCAGCCATCATCTGAAACCAGACTGTGGGGTAGCTGGATTTCTGGTCTGACTGTCTTATCTCTTAGATGAGTCTTAAGAAACTATCTTCTTGTTTATCAGTTTAAATTTTACAGCTCCCGATTGATTTTCTTTCCTAACATGTTCCATTTCAACATGGAATTGCTAGGTTCCACCCCCACAAGCTGTTTCGAGACCAGTGTGTGCAGCCTATTTGTTCAGATCAGATAGGACAAGGTGCCCTGCAGGCAGGAGAGAGAACCCTCCAGAAGCAGAGCAGCCACTAGTAAAAAAGAAACTCCCCTCTACAAACAGGAAAGCACCAGCCCTGCTCCTGCTTGCTGCCCGCAGCATTCCAGCTCCTCACTCATGCCAAACCACTTGGTTTGTGTGCCAGCTTGTTTGGCTGCTGCTTTAGTGGGCAGGAACAGTTACTTTTACCTCAGTTCCCCTCAGTGGAAATTCACTTGTTTTCACTAGCATCAACAAACTCTTGGGGTATAATGGCTGAAAAGAAATAAAATGTGGAAGAGCAAAAAGAGGAAAAGGAAAAGGAGAGGAAAACAGATGGAGGGAAGTTCTTTAGGAAACTGAGGACTGGAAGCTGAAGACTGGAAGCCCCAAGTTCAACACAACACAGCAGAAGAGGAAGGTAATGAGATCAGTCATAAGTCAACAAGGAGACCACTTCAGGCATACACAGAGGTTTTATCTAGGTATCTTTGTGATTTAGGTAGCTAAACAGCATAAAATTTTAGTAGTAAACACTAGGGGAATAGAAAAAAGCTGTGGAGGAAGGTAGAAAAAAGCTTGAAAGGAGGATTTTCCTTTGGGAGAATAATAGCGGTTATATATACAACACAGAACAGTTAATCTCAGGCAGCAGATTATGGAGTACAAGATTAGGATTTCTGAGGAGTTTAAAATCCTTGAAGCTGGAATCACATCATCATATGAGTTTCATACATAAAATGAGCCAAAAATGCAGGATGTGAAGGAAGAAAGGATAGCTTAGTTTTAAACAAACTGCAACTGAGTGCAGAAAATACCTTGTGGGAGTGAAGAGAGGAGAGATGAGCAGCAGAGGTATTTCCATGCAGCTGCAGTCTTAACTACCCTATCAGAGAAAAGTGCCCAGTAAACATTACAGGGGAGGGAGGTTTGTGCCTACAGAAGGGAAGTGTTCACTGGTAAGCTACCTGTTGGCTTTCCACTGCCAAAGAAACCAGGGCTGCAGGGGAGAATCTGAAGAGGTAGCGGACTCTCTCAAGAGCAACTCTGCAGCACAAACACAGGTATGAAGACCAGTGAGTAAGAGTGGATACCCTTCACTCCCAGTTAATGAACCAGGCCCCCAGGACTACTAATCCTTCTAACAGGAACATTTGGCTTGTTCTCTGGTTATATCTTGACCTGATGAGATTAGTAATTTTAAAAAGACTGCTGGAAGAAAAGATTGCAGCTGAAATGTGAGATTACAGATAGCTAAACTATGTAATGGCTACAGTGAATCCCTACAGTTTATACCCCAGTGAAAATTCAGCCCAAAGTGGGTTAACTGAAAACTAAATCTCTACTCTAAGTTCTCTAGGTCTTGTATGTTTGTCTAACAGAAAAACAGTCAAATTTTATCCATGTGTGCAGCAGCACATCAGCAGAATTTTAAACATCACGTGAGCACTGTGCCATGAAGAGTTTCCACTCTGACAGCAGCAATGATTTACTAACACTAAACATTGGCATCCTTTAGGCAATGGCCAGCAGCATGAGATACCAGATGAATGAATTTCTTTGCTTACATTTATTTACTTACTTACCTACTCATTTCTCTCTGAACATCTCTTCCAAAATAAAGCAACACACAATGTCTCAAAAAGACCCAAAGGAGACAATATGCTACCAACTGTTACGGAGAAACATTCAATATGTGGAGAAAGATTGGACCAGACATGCTGGCAGAACCCTCTCTTGGCAATGAAGGTTTTTCAATCAGAAACAAAATGAAGTCTGTTTCAAAAGAAGGAAATACTTGTCTTTAACAACAATCTGTAAACTCAAGGAAAAACAAAGCTAGCACAGAAATGGTCTCATGTGATAACTCATGATTACAGATGCTTTTTCATGAGGATTATTATAGTTAATGATTCAAATGCATTTTTTGTATGAAATATTACATCTGCTCTCAGCCAGCTCTAAGGAGATAAGACAGGTTCTTTTAGGGACCCTTGGCAGAATGATGATGGCGCTAAATCGCGATTAGAATGGCACAAGATCTCTACAAGCAGAATCAGTGTAGTACAGCCTCTAAGTAGCATAATACAGAATGCATAATATGACATAGCTGAGAATTTTTAGTCACCTAAGTAATACAGAATTTATAATACAACTGAACTTGTAATTTCTAATCACCTGGACCCCCTGCAGGTTGGGCCAGATCTTTATAGCTGATTTGGTGTATCAGTAACAGCCATAATTTAGTCTCAAAAATCAGATAAAGGAATACAAGTCTCTTAGTCCATGGAGGAAGCAGAGGATAGTGGGGATGTCCCTGCCTACCAGAGGGTCCTGTTTCTCACTGACCATCAGCAGCTCTGGTCCAAGTTCCCCAGTTTGGGCTTGTCACTGCCTGAGTTTATGGAGGGTGCTGTGGATGTCATAGGGCTGCCCTGATCTGTGATGGGGTCATCACCACCACTGTCTTGGCCAAGTGCCTGGGACCCACAAAGCTGCAAAGGAAGGGAGTTATTGACCTGGTGCCCAGGGAGGGGAAGAAGAAATATGTTTGGTTTATCTGCTTGGTGCACAGGACACTCAGGGCCTGATAGCAAGAAAAAGGGAACGAATATGTGACCCTCTTGGTTGCAGAGTGTGGCTGTGTGTGTTATAACATGGAGTTAGTTATGCTAACCACATTACCAGGGCTTGAGAGCAAGGGGGTACTGGTGACACCTGTGCACCGTGATGTCAGAAGACAAATGATGATACATCTGAGCACATATCTGAATAGAATTAAAGTGTAACCAAGATTCATGCTCTTTCCCTTAAGAAAGCCAAATAAATCACTTTGAAGTTTCCTGTAGTATTCAGGAGCACAGTTTTTGCTGTGAATACTTTGGCAGAGAGGAATACCCATCAGAGCAATGTTGCCACAGCAAAAAAAAAAATCTTCACTCCCAAAAAGCCATACACTATACACAAACTATACACTGCCAAAGCGCTGGTATGTACCCATGCTCAACACAGACCTTCTGCACATGTCCAATAAATTGAACAAAACTCCAAAGAGATTTTCAGTACATACACCTAGATTTGGTGATTGCCTCCCAGCATCAGAAACTGGACTAACACAAGAACAATTCACACAGTCTGGTTCCAGTTGCCACTCTTCCTAGGGGCATTTAAATGTAAGCTGAGAGTAAAGCAGGCTGAACTTTTTTACTAAAGAACACATCAGTCTCCAAGAGCCTATGATAACAATCTCATCAACAGTGAAAAAGGTATTGTTGTTCAGTGATAGGGATGTCTGCATTTCAGCAGACTCTTACCTCCTGTTTCTTTCCAGTCACTAAAAGTCCTAAAGGGGATGGTCTGAGGAGTGAGTTGGTCAATCAGTGCATGCATATTCACCTAGCAGTTCCATCCATGACGGAGGGATTTTGTTATACAGCAGGTTGAGAAAAATGCAACAGTTTTGCACAGTGTAAATTCACTTTATTTTGACAACACTGCAGCACTGTTGTTGAAGATGAGATCTTCCTTATCTTAGAAACACAGAAATACCCTGGACTGTTAGAGTGTCTTCCATCAGTGTTTTCCAGGTCATGCTAATATTTGCTTATATCCAACCTTACTTTCTTTAAGAAGCAAAAAGACGACCTGCCCACAAGAATGTTCAAAATACGTGGCACAATCAAGGCCAGCACTATTTTTCTTATCGTAAGAGACTGAAAGTCTTCATGCCATCTTCTCTCTTCTCTTAAAATTCCATATTCAACCACATAGCATGCTGTATCTGGTTACAATTCGCTGTTAACTACTGGCAAGTGAGAAATGAGAGCTTCGTTTACAGGATATGACCTCTTATCTGTTACATTCTTTGTGTGCAGCCAAGTCCATTATGAAACATTATTTAACCACTTCTGCAGCTTGTTAGTCTGATTTCCAAAAGGAAATCCTGCTCAAATTCAGGCAAATTTTCTTGACAGCTGTGAGACTTTAAACTGTGTATTACAGCCTATCCTTGCCAGCTTGTCAGTAACTCTGAAAGGAATGGCATGAATAGCTGTGATTTAGAAGTGAAATTTAATCAGTAATCAGTATGGTTTTAGTTTATGTTCTGTTCTAAATTTGCTTTGAGATTATTTAACCTAGTTAGCATATCTTAAAATGTCCAAGCTACACAGGACTATACTACATGTCAACTCTATTTGCACTGACATGTGGTCTACTCTATAATGAACAACTCATTGGCACTATCTTTTGTAAAGCCTGTTCAAATTTGAAATATAAAGAGGCAAATTCTTCATTAATTTTAAGTGGCTTAATAAAGTATAGTTGTGTTGATATTTTCTTTTCACTGTAACCAGTAGCCACACATAATTTTCAGCACTGATCATTCTTCAGGAAAAAAAGCACTCTCCTTTCTTCTGCCACATAAATTACACAGAAAAAGCTTACCCTGGCCGGTAAAACTGACAAAATTTAAAAAGACATCCAGGCATGAAGAGCAATAGTGAGGCTTCATCATTCTACCATGTTCACCTTCACATCAACAAATACCATATCTGATTCTTCAATTACTGTGGCAAACTCCAAGTGACTACTGTAGCTTCAAAATTAGTCCCTAATCTGATATAATGTTAATGGCCAGAACTGCAATATGATAAAGCATCCAATCACCCAATTTCAAATGGCATTCAGGTAGACATTCTTTTCAGTGAGGTTTGACTTCAATATTTTTTCTTGTAATTTAAAAAACAGATTTTAATTGGATAATGTATCCAATCTCTGACATCAGTTAACCTGTTAAATTGAGTTGTTCCAGATGTGCTAATGAATACCTCGGTGATCTACTAAAGAAACCCTGAAAGTAAAGTCAGAAAAGCTGGGCATTTATTTATTTACTGAGGCAAAATGTTTACCAAATTAAACCTGAAATGGTACTTAAATTCAGTTGACCAAACCAAATTTATTCTGCAAAAGACATTTCATGTAGTTCTTTTTGAACATAATTTCTAGCCATTGCAACTTCCAAATCAGAGGCCTTGTTCTGGGCCCCTCATTTCAAGAAGGAACAGGAACTACTTGAGAGAGTCCAGCACAGAGCCTCCAGGATGATGAAGGAAGTGGAACATCTCCCCTATGAGGAAAGGCTGAAGGAGCTGGGGCTTTTCAGCGTGGAGAAGAGGAAAATGAGGGGCAACCTCACGAATGTTTATAAATACATAAAAGGTTGAGTGCCAGGAGGATGCTGCCAGGATCTTTTCAATTACGCACAAGAGGCAACAGATACACGCTTGAGCACAGGAGTTCCATGTGAACACAAGGAGAAATTTTTTACTGTGAGGGTGACAGAGCACTGGCACAGGCTGCCCAGGGAGGTTGTGGAGTCTCCTTCCCTGTGGAGACATTCAAACGCCCCCTGGACACGTTCCTATGTGACCTGCTGTGGGTGACCCTGCTCTGGCAGGGAGGGTTGGAATCATTCTTTTGAGGTCCCTTCCAACCCCTCACTTTCTTTTTGTGATTCTGTAAAAATAGTATCTAGAAAATAGGCACACTACCAGGAACAGTCTAGAGCAGTTACTTAAGAACAACAAATTTATGAGAGCGATTCCAGTAAAAGCAGTTTTCTGCTGCTCTGGAAAATCCTCAGACCAGAAGATCCCCTTCCCATTTCAATAAAATATTCTTCCTTATTTACCAAGAAGTTGGTAACAATAGCCAACTGCG
This sequence comes from Heliangelus exortis, assembly GCF_036169615.1. Classification (NCBI taxonomy): domain Eukaryota; kingdom Metazoa; phylum Chordata; class Aves; order Apodiformes; family Trochilidae; genus Heliangelus; species Heliangelus exortis. The sequence goes on along the minus strand of NC_092454.1, from coordinate 25,803,730 downwards.
CAATAGTTACAATTTATACAGTGCTTAGCAGTAGGACATCAACCTGCTCACTTCTACAGTCTTATTTCTAATAGTGGGCAAACTAAAACAGAGATAAGGAAGCCAGTTCAAAGCTAATTAACTAAGACAGTATTCTGTAACAACCAAGTAATATTATACTAAGGTGTCAAAATAAGAGCTTACAATGAAATCAAGTCTTACTGAAACCTAATCAGTAAATAAAAAGATTTATTACAGGATATCACAAGGAAAATCCTACAACACATTTCTGGATCCTACACAAAACTGATCCCTACAAACATCACTAACTTGTTACCTGTGCAAAAGAATTCAGGTCCTGTGGATTTCATAGAATGTGTTACACAAAGGGGCAAATAAGACATGGAAAAATTACAGAAGGATAGCAGATCATACCAATGGAGGAAAGAGGCCTTATCCAAGAAGATCCATATAATACAAGATTTTAAAAAACTCTTCCAAAAGAAGTAACTGCAACAACAAAAGCCTCCTAAACACTTTTCCACCACTTGAATATATATCCATAACTTGGATTTAACTCAGCCACTCACTGAAGACAACTGCTACTTTTGGTCCTTCTAGCACTCCTTATTTTTTCAGAATTACTTTTCAGAAATCTTTATAAACACCCAGGATACACACATAAGAAAGATTATTCTTAAATGCATTTATTTAAAAAACAGAATCGTAGTTCTCATTGGCACTAGTGTTTCCTCTTTAGTAGAAGTATTCCCAGAAGTATTTAGCATTATCTATAAAAGTTTATCAAATCTTTGACTCCAGGCAAATATCCTGAAAACACGTCACAGTACTTTGTAACTAAGCCACGTATTTCTGACTGTAAAGTTTACTATTTAGTAGAAACATGGGACATTTCTCTGGAAGCTACTAGGGGCACAAATTCCTTCCCACTGCAAGATCAGGTTTGTGACCACCTGAGGAACCTGCATAAATCTAAGTCCATCAGACCTGATGAGATGCATCCTAGAGTCTTGAGAGAATGGACTGATGTAGCTGCTAAGCCATTCTTCATGATATTTGAAAAGTCATAGGCATCAAGTGAAGTCCCTCGTGACTGGAAAAAAGAAAATGGAAAATGCACCCATTTTTAAAAAGGGTAGAAAAGAGGACCCCGGGATCTACTGACCTGTCCAGTCTCACCTCTATGCAAGGCAAGATTGTGAAACAAATTCTCCCAGCATCTGTGCTTAGGCATGTGGAAGACAGGTGGGTGATTTGAGACAGGCAGCAAAATTTCACAAAGGGCATGTCCTGCCTGACCAATCTGGTGGCCTTCTGTGATGGAATGACTATCTTCAGGGTACAAGGGAAGAGATATGGATGTTATCTGTCTGGATTTCTGCAAGGGTTTTGACACCCCTCCCCCCCCCAACATCTTTCTTTCCAAGTTAGCATGTCTATGGACATTACCAGAGGTATATTCACTTCCCTCCAATTTACCATCCCCATCTGCTTGGTTCATTCTAGCACTGTGCCTGAAAATGGGTATATTTTTATGAAGAAGGTATCACACATAGATTATAGTATGCTTTGTTCCCATTTTGATTAAACTTTGTTATCATTATTAAAGATCTGTGTCACCCTTCACTTCAATGAATCATTCAACGGCAAGGTTGCCATTGAGAGCCACAGAAATAGGCTAGAGGAGCAGGCCAGCAGCAACTTCATTATATTCAACAAGGACAAAAAGCAATGTCTGGAAGATGAGATGAAATAAAAACTCTTTATGAGGCATGCTGAAAACACTGACTGTGCAACAGCTTTGCTGGAAAGAGTCTGGGTGTCCTGGTGAAAAGCCAGTATGAAGAAGAGTCACAGTACCTGAAAAAATGTTAATGAACTTCAGCAAGTCTAGCCAAGAGCCAAAAAGATGGATAGTTAGGGGACTGAAGCACACGACAAAAGGCTGTGAGAACTCAGCTTGTTCAGACTCAACATGATGCAGCTTTGGAGAACCTCACACTGCCTGCCAGTGCCTATGAAGAGGTTATCATGAAGATAGAGCCATGGTCTCTACTGGGGTGTCCTCTACGAGGACAAGAGATAACGGAAATAGGTTGAAACAGAGGTCAGCCAAACAGCAGATGGGGTTGCCAAGAGATGTTCTCCTTAGAGGTTTACAGACCTAACTGAATAAAGCTGCCTGGTCTGCCTTCAGTGTTGACTATGCTGTAAGCAATAAATTGTTTCAGAGATATCCTGAAGTCCCTCCCAGCTGTAATGACTCTGATGCACAGCATCTGCTCTGTGAAACAGAATGGGACAGAATTTATTCAGAGCCAAACCAACAGCTGTCACAGGCAGTGTTAAAACACCATGAATATTCACCTGCATCTTAACCATACATCTCTTCATTGTTTAAGAGAGTATTCAAAAAACCCTAAGTGCTACAGAAGAATTGAAAAGCACAGCTATTTAGTTGGTCTTCTACCTTGTTTGGAAGTCTGGGATAAGCAGAACCCACTTCCAGTCTCACCTCAGGCTGGACTTGGAACAGCCCATGAGTCCTCATGGAAGCCATGGCTGAGAGCACAGTAGACCCACACTTGAACATGGCCTGAACACCAGGCCAGGAATCTCATATTTAACATTAATACAAATATTATCCATCCTGTAATAAAGGGGATACAGGTCAGAATGCTGCACTTAGGTCTGCTTTTATACCACTGTTGTATGTGTGAATTCTGCAAAAGAAGCCCTCTAGGCCAAGCAGAAGGTCTACAGTATACACAGGAATGAAACAGGGAGAAGACAAGGAACCAGTAACACAGTATTAACAAGCAGAACCAACAGTGACAGAAGCACCTTACTAACTGATATATTCAAGAGTTGTCTAGCCAGGCAAGCTACACAGGATGGGGAACAAGTTTTAAACACCACAGTTACTGAGTATAAATTACGGTATACTTGTATACTGTATACTAATTTTATATCTAACCAAAACTCTGGGCTTTTTTTTCCTTTTTTTTTTTTTTTTTTTTTTTTTTTTTTTTTGGCTCAGTTCAAATTGCTTCCAAAGCAGTACACCTCAAACCAGGAAAGGGCATATTTATCCTCAGAGAGAAGTCTTACTCAGGTAATGCTACCAGTATAATTATAGCTCTTTAAATACAGCAGTTCACGGGCTAACAGCACAACTGCAAACCAGCCCTGTGTAGACAAGCCCTTACTGTTTTATTCCATATAATATAGGAGTAACTCCACTTTTTCTTCCATATAATATAGGAGTAACTCCACTTCCTTTCATCACAAGCGTGTTAATTAACTACAGCACTCTAGATAATAGAACAGGCAATTTTTTTTCCACATAAACATTAAATCTCAGCAACTATTTTTTCCCCCAAAATGGGATTGTTTTCTTTTTTTTTTTTTTCCAAAAAAATTCTGGCTTTAGCAACCCCACCGTATCATAGATTTCCCTTTGGCTAAGGTTGCTGTGCTTTGCATAGAAATATTGTTGAGGTTGTAGTTCAGCTAAGTAATCTGGAAGGATCATTTAAAAACTTGAATTGGCACTAGCCAGAACTGGAATTGCTTCTGTGGCTGCTGCCACCACTGGAAACAGCTTTAGGCATCCAAGGCACACTGAAGTCAGGTTGGCACACAATGAGAAGCCAGTAACCAGCTAACATGCCACACATACAGAAGATGATTAAAAAACAAGACTGCTGTGTTTATTATTTAAATGAGCTAACCATGGTCAGCAAACCTCTGAGATCAAAATGCTTGACATGGACTTAAAAAAAATACAGTTAAAGGATTCTGCATCACCAAGCAAAGGTATACTGTGTGATTTTTATTTCTTTGACTGTTACCTGGAAAACAATCTTTAAGGTTTCTACAGAAATCTTTAAAAATTACAAATAAATGCAAGCATTTAACTACAGCTGCCACCACCCCCTTTTGTAATATGATAAAACTTGGATCAATATAAGGACGTCCACCTCAGATATGAAATGGTATAATTTTAAACCATCTAATAGCTCAAAAGTTAAAATATTCTTCATGTGGACAAACAATAAATGGATTTGGGAGGACTCAGGAATACCTGAAAAATACTGAAGATCATAATTAACATGTCTCCTGGTAAACATTGGGATAGGCTGCTTTTTGAAGCAACAAATTAAGAAAAGAAGAGAAGCTGACTTGACCTACTGTTTTTTTGGACTTTATTAGATTCATACATTAAAAGTATATTTAACCATCTAACTTTAGGTATTTCAGGCTACCAAATTAGCACCTTGGCTATTTACATATTAGTTTATTGCTATATGGAGAGCAGTAGAGCACAAACTTGCCAATACATTTCCTGCTTGATTTTATATGGAGGCTAATATTGGACTGTACTAGTATCTCCCTGAAAAGTCACAAGGAAACATGACATTTTTCTGAACTGGAACGATATTGGTGGAAAAGCTCATTCAAAGCAGGATTACAGTCTTGCACAGATTTAGAGGGACAATCTTGGAAGCTCTCTCCAAGAACTGGAATTTTTCTAAGGAGTCTAACAATTTCTGAGTACAGATTTCCCACAAACTCTTTCAAAAAACTGATCTATATAGGAATATTGCATTTATTCCAAACTACAATAGGGACTGTAACTGTATACAGACATTCTTACCTGGATGGCCTGTGCTAGTGCCTCTTAGCATATGAAGCACACTTCACAGATGAGTCACAGGTACCTTAAAAGGATAAGCAATTAATTTCATGGTCTAAAGACCTGAAAGTCACAGTAGCAAACCAGCTCACTGATGTGAGGTTTGGGAGCAGTTTAGCAGTGGATGGAGATGTGAGCTGTAATACAGTGTGTGTGTCATTTTCTAACTGAAATCTACAAAGGCAGAGTAGGAGAACTACAGAAGTAAGAAAATCTGAAACGCAGTATACCTCTTGTTCAAGAACAAGTAATAGAGAATGATATACAGTCATAATGGTCAAGAAAACTATATAGTTTGTAGATAAGGCACTACAGTGTTGTCAGCATAGGTCTGTATCCGAGTACACTTCTGATGGAAATGCCTTGCCCTATTTTTGCTATACTTCTATTTTGTACATATGAACTATATTCTAATTCATAATTGCATTGAACTCCTGTCTATAAATTAAATGGAGTCAACTCTTACAGGATAGATACTTGTATGTCTTTTTTGTTGTTTCATCAGCTGTTCCATCAGCTTAAGACTCAGGCAAGTTATTAACAATTAAGCCCATTCAGAGCATGGCAGTATATTCTGTGATACTGCAGTATCATTTTTTTTCTCTTCTTCCCCAATCACAGATTCTTTTTCCTTGAAAATGCTTATAGCTCTTACTGCTGCTTTTGATGCACCGAAAATCACAGTCACAGGAAATACACAAGTAACTTTGTTATCTGAAAGAACAGGTTAGGGTCACACTGGTCTCTTTTGACAGAATTTGGCTGCAGGTCAGACATACTCGACTACATGAATAGTAGCTTGAACCAGAAGACCTAGTATTTGAAAGTTCATGTCTACAAACTGTACAAAACCTTGAACTAGATGTGAAATATAACGGATGAAATTTACCTTCCACCTGTCCTTTCTTTTTTCTATTTGCTTTTGATTAAATAATATTTCATGCCTGCTTCTCTAAGCAACAGATTGGAAAAAAAAAAGAATGACAGAATTCCGTAAGCATTCCTGTAAGCTTGATGTAATCTCAGATGGGAGTTTGTGATGTTTTTTCCTGAATCCACTTTGTTTATTCAAAGGCATTTTACTACCAGGAAATACACAAATGACAACAAATAAATAATGATTTTTAAAAAATGAACCTAAAAGCCACAAAGAACACCCTGAACTTAAATGGAGTGAGTAGTTTTAATATTCATTTTACACTACTGCCTTGAAGCTGTGTTCCTTCCTCTGCCCCTTACTTTTTAAAAATGGTTTGCTTATTTTTTTAATTTTTATTATTTTTAACAATATCTGAATCCTTGCACTTAAACAAAAATGGTAAGCATAAGCATCTGCAGAAAATTACCACCTGTAAAAAATATGGTGTCAATGGAAATGAGGAAATTCAGAACCAGAAATTAGGCAATTAAACTAAAACTATTCACAGAATCAATGTCAATGCTGTGGTGAGAACTAAGCAATGGCATATTACTGGCAGCAGTGTTTAACTTCAGAGTAGCAAATATTAGAAGAGTAGGAACAATTCCATAACTGACATGTTATAGCACAGTTTTACTACTTGCAAAACAGGTAATTCTTCAGGGCTTATCTGAGAATGAAATACATACTCATGATTGTAGAAGATTTTATGATGATTGAGACACACAGTATCATATTTACTTTTAAAAAAATTTAATCCTAAGACTATACTATTAATTTTAAGATTATAAATATGCAACCTTAACTCCCTCCCAGGCCAGGCAATAATTTTTTCTATTTGTTTTAAAATTAAAATGCCAAATGGATGAGTTTACAGTACTATTTTTATGATGCAGTTCTCTTACACTTTTTGTTTCCTTATTATGTCCCAAAAAGTCCCAAAGTTTAGTATGAACTACGGCAACAACTGTTGGAAGTGTACAATTTTTTCTTAATGCTTTTAGTAAAATCTGTAAACACAACAGCTAGAAATTCTATTATTCAAGAATAAATAACTACATGGACATGTGTACATGTATGTGTAAAATTCAAGGAAGAAATGATCCACAGAAGTGCTCAAAACTGGATGACCTGAGGACTTCACTGATGGGGATACAAAAAGTGTACAAGGAGCTTCAGTCCTCTGAAGATGACTGAAATCTTTCAGAACATCTCACTATCTTCACAGTAACCATGATAATACACATAATGGAAAAATCAGTCCCTGCAACTTTAATTTTCCTCAAATATATATATATATATATATATATATATATTGCAAAAAAGCAACAGAATAATAGAGCAGGCTGAATGATACTGCGAAGACACTCGCAAAGGAATGTATCAGTGGAATGAGATAGCTGACCCTCTTGCTACCTTCAGAAAGCAGAAATATTAACACTACACTGAAAAGAATACAGTTATTACTGACATTAACTTCTAAGCCTCAGGAATCTGCTGTAGACAGGGATTAGTTTAGTCCAATGAGCTTTTGACTGGCAGATGTTATAACCACATCAGAGTAGTCTGAAATAAGTCTATTAAGAGTCTAGAAGAACTTATTTTAAGAAATGCTGCATACGTGCAAAGGACTGTAAAAAGCAAGTAAATAAAATCTGGACTTAAATTTTTATATTGGAATAGAATGCAAATAAGTAAAGACATTGTTCATTAGAAAAACAACAACAAAACCTCAAATACAACAAAAAATAACAGTATTTTAAAAATGTTGATATAATAAATTTATGCTATATAGGAAAGTGCTTATTTAAAGCAGATGGGTTTATATGTTTATATGTAAAATATATGCATTTCGTATATGTAAAATATATAATTTTATTATGCAAAATGCCACAAGAAACAATAAGTGAACACACAGGCAAAAAATCTTCCTGGTTAAGAAACTCCAGAGATCAGGTCAGTGACCACCATCTGGAACAGAGCTTGTTTGCATCAAAGTAGGAAGTATGTTTGAAATCATGACAGTTCATGTCACACTTGATGCCACAGATAAAGATCTGAAGAGGGTTTTACTTTCCAGATTAAGCCCCCCTACTTGTACTATCTGGTCTTATGTGCAGTCCCATTCACAGAGTCTGTCTGCCTGGTACCATGCAAGGATCCTTGTGGTGGAAGCAGTATGCTATGAAAGCTTGCATGAAGGAGTAGAAGCAGTGGGAATACTTTACTGGTCTTTCTTTTGCTACCAAGAGAGGCTGGCTGGAAAAGTAACAGCTCAAGTGAACACGAAAAATTTCTATTCTGATTTGTGCAAATTGTGATTAAAAATACAAGAGACAAATTTTAAAACAAGTGAGAAAAATTCACTTTAAAAAGTTGCCAATAGTTTGAGGATGCGAAGAGTGGCAGCAGCCATGCTGGCATCAATTCATAGCTTATCTAATAGGGTTCCTAAGGTATCTATTTCATTCTACATTTAAATCAAGCTTTCTGTCCTTATGTTAAAGTGCTGGGCACCATAATATGTACAAAAGGAGGAGTAAAAAGCACCTAGGTCTTTGCAACTTTAGCAGCCTCTCTCCTCAAACATACTCTCAAGCTTCTTCGAGATACTTGTCGAGGTGCTGAGAGGTACTATAAAAATAACAACTTCAGAAAGCAAGAGAGATCTGCATTTGGCAGTGATGAAGGAAGGAAAGGAAGGAAGGCAAGGAAGGCAAGGAAGGCAGGCAGGCAGGCAGGCAGGCAGGCAGGAAGGAAGGAAGGAAGGAAGGAAGGAAGGAAGGAAGGAAGGAAGGAAGGAAGGAAGGGTCTTACCTGAAGGTATTTACAAATATAGACAGAGAAACCCACATATATATTCAAAATTTATTTCTTGAAAAAAATAATAATCCAAAGACTGTTTTTGGGATTAAAATAACACCACATTTAAAATGTTTCCCAGTACTGAGTAAGATACCAGATATATTTCTAAAAATTATTCTAAAAATAAATTCGTCAATGAATTTGTCACAGTATCAATAATAACTGCTGTAGTAATATCCAGAAAATGCAACTGAAGGTTTGTTCCATGCTGCAGGGAAAGTTTGCTCCCAGTTTCCATGCTGTCAGTGGCAGGGTCCTGCTGCTTAAACCAAAGAACAGAAGAGTCAGCATCTGACCTCAGGCAGCCACTCACTTACATGTCAGCAGCCACGCTTCTCAAACGCCACAGAGCATTGGGCAGAGCAGCCACAGCTGACAGCAGCTGAGCTATGTCTGAAGAAACAGCTAAGGCTTGGAGGACATCAATGGGAACGATTGGCAAGCCTACACATTCGTGCATCCCAGGCGTATAGAGCTAACAGGCACTACCGGAAAACAAGGAATTGAGCACAGATACTGGAGCCCTGGAAAGATGGAAAGAAAGCCAAGAAAAGCAGAAACATGAACTGTAAGCTATCTGCCAGTCTACAAGGAAGAAGAGCATAGATGAAATACAGCCCAAGGATCATTACAGAAAGAAAGTGAGCCTAAGCTTCAGTCAGGAGTTTCTGACAGACTGGCCAGGATGCATTTAGACAGGAACAGAAATTATCACATCATCTGTAGGGCACCATGCGATGCTAACTTCTCAGACACTGATGGCATAACAAGCATTTGCAGCAGTGGTGACCCTAAGGACTTCTGGATGTCCTGCCTGGATTCTTCACTGGTCTCTAAAGGGAGGGTTACACTTCTTGAGAAGAGGGATTTAAAATAGCACAACCAGGGCTTTATTTTGAGCAGGCTTAACGGAGAGGCATCTGTTGGAGCTGCTGCAGACAGCTGATGAATGGCCTCTTCGACAGCTGCAGAGTATGTGTAGGAGCTGGTCTGTCAGTGCCTAAACACAGTACATTTGAAACTGAACTTTCAGCTAACTAGTGATTGTAGTATGTTATGACAGAAGAATTGAGAATCTGAATTCTGGAAATTCCTTAAATTAACACCAGATCTATCAAGATTATTATTGGGGAAAATAATTAATTATATGTTTTTTACATTTTTTGTATTTTATGAAGCTATTTTATAATACATGAATATTTTTTCCTATTGTCTGCTGTAAATAAAAACACCTCAAAAAAGCATAAAGAGAACTGGCCTTAAAAATCACAAAGCTGGCAAGAGAATTGGTACAGTCCCTGAGGCTCCTCTCAACTCAAACAAAAAAAAAAGGACTGTTTCAATTTGACAGCTACCCTTTAAATTTGGTATTTATTTCTGCACTTACTCAAAGCACAAAAAACAAAGCTCCAGCTATTAAGAACAAGTTTACATTGAATATATATCATAAATCCAAACTCCCTTGATGATTAATCACATTGCATAATTGTAGCTCTTAAACGACACAGTCAATAAGACCAAAAAGACATAGGTTGCACAAATTATGGTTCCTCCTGACTTGCACAGACCCCTGACCCCTGAAAGCCATGCTGATTATACCAGGATAGTTTTTATGAAATGAGCTTGACATTCTTTTATTTCATCCACAGTTTTCATCTCCATCAGGACCAATCACTGTCCTTGAAAGAAATTTATTCCTGTGTCAAGCCCTTTTGTTATTCGTTAGGAGATGAGTCATCAAGGGAGAGTAGCTCTCTTAAATCTTTGCTAAGTGAACTTGCTGTAGTGAAGAAAGCATGATATAAACCATAAGGCACAGATAAAACCTGCACAGAATCCAATGCAAAATAAATTCTTAATTTATGTGAGATAGTAACAAACCTTTAAGGAGAACCAGCTGCCAAGGAGAGATGTTAGATCATATGCCCTAAAGTTAAAAACTCATCCTAAGAGCCTCAAAGCTACAGAAGTACACTGTTATTAAACAATACAATTTAAATCAGAGAGAAAAAATGGTAACACTGAGTTTACAGAAAAGCTAATTCTTTGAAAATAAAATCTAAAATATTCTAAAATCTACTCTGAAAGCGTCTTTTAAAGACATGCCACATAAATGGATGCATTTATGTTAGTATGAGTACATTTATTTCCCACATCCTTTGTTGTTAGCTATGTATCAGAGCAGAGACAAGGACTTGGTTTAATTACTGTCATCTCTCTTGCTTTGTTGATAGCTATGCACTGGTTCAGAAGATGTTAGACAGAACATTACTTTGGAACACTACACAGCCTGGATTTTCAATAATAGCCAAGTTTGCTCCATGATTCAGAGCAGATAAGGTTTTCAAAATACCAAAGCCCTTTGGATAGCTGCCCAAGTAATTACTTTTAGATTATTATTACTACCACAATAAACAGCATATTCATTTTATAGGTAAAATGATTGGTCTTCAAAAAGGAACTAAAAATAACCAAGATAAGAACGGGTAGGAAGAAAAGAGGGCTTTAAAAAAGAATTAAAAATTAACCCTATCTACTTTCATGGTGACTGTAAGACTTCAGACATGCCTTTCAGATGCATTCTCTAGGGTACTCAGTCTAAGACCAGTATTGTGATACAAAGAAGCAGACTTTGAGATCGTCAGGTTTTAAATTATACAGATAATTCAATTAATCCTTTGGGGAAATAACATCCTTTTCTCTGGAACCCTGCCAGAGAAAGCAAGGCTCAAAAGAACGGGAAAACATGAATTAAATATGGGGGGGAAAGCCGTATTTAATATTGCACCATTAACAAAGGGAAACATATCAGTACAAGAGCAACAGAAAAAGTGCATGCTATTGCTGAACAAATCTGGATGTCTCATATATTCAAACCTGGGGGCAGGGGGAAGGAGAGAGGAGAAGCATTTTAGAAAGGTTAAGAAAGCCCTAAACTATAATACTCCCAAGAGCCAAAAAAAAAGATAGTACAGCATTCCACTTAGACTACAAGGAGGTGAGGATGAAGATAGAATACTACTGACCAACAGTTTATGAGAAACAAATGGCCCAGCTCTGTAGGTAAAAATCAATTTTGAAAAGAAGGAAAAAATGAAATCCAGATACTTACAGAGCAGAATGTGTCATCCTCATTTCTCAAAATGTGATTCTGCAAACAATTTAGCTTAACAAAAAATATACAAACAATGACTGGTTCTTTCCTCCTACAGAGGACCATCTAACTTAAACAAAAAACAGCTGTCTTTTTTCCAATATAAGTGATGTTTTAAAGGGTTAGGTAATATATGGTAAATACACAGTACTTCTTGGTTTTGAAACACTGTAAAAACACTAATGCTTGATACAACCCTGTAAAGGTAGATAAATAGGCACAAACAAGAGTAATTTTTTGTGTGATTATTTTAAGCATGGGAAGGGAGGGTTCACCACGTTTCCCCTTGCCCTGGGACAAATACACTACATGCACTTACTGCTCTTCCTTTTAAAACAATTAGCCATTTGGAATCCCTGCTGTCTATAGTGGTTTTCTGCTTCACTTCAACTGGAATTCATGCCAAGAATCTTAAACATTAAAAAAGGTCCAAATAATCCTGCTGTAAATTTTAAAGCTATATGCCACAAACAACAGTTGACTGGATTGAAGCTTTAGAAAGGATATTAAATTACTTTTGTATTAAATTACTATGTGTTTGGTCATGTCCTACGGCTACCCCAGCATAAAAATCTGTAAGAAATCATATATGCCATCACTTAGTGTCCAAAAGAAAAGCATTTTATCTTACATTGTATTCCACTTCAATATATTGATTTGCCTTTTCTGCAAGGAATTTAAAATGAGAATCCACCCATGGAAAATCAGTTCGCAAACTTTAATGAGGTGGGAACTGAGACTACTTCTAATTTAAGTATAGCAATGCTGATATGTCCATGACTTCATTCTGGTGAAAAAGTATCAATTTATCTCAGTTGTTTTTCATAATTTCCAATAAAATGCCAAAGAGGAGGTAGCAGACCACTTGACTGAGGAGAAAAGAACATCAAAGCCATGCATTCTCTTATAATGAAACAAGAGTATTTGGTAGAATACCATCAAGACATTGTTATGTTTTCTTCTCTGCTTCAAATACTTTGCTTTCCCTTAAGATGCCTTGAAACTGGCTGTAGGCAAGGAGAAGAAACAGCAGTTGCACTGGGGACAGGGAACTACTATACACGAGACATTTGCAGCTCAGTGGTGAGAATTTAGCTCAGAATGACCAGAGCTAAGGACTACACCGAGACAGCTCAAACCCCAATGTGGCTATCAGCACTTGTGAGCTCTCCAAGAGAACTACTCTTCACAATGTCAAAATCTTCCAAGGAAGCTTGACTTTTCAGACTTCTCTGCAGCTAAAAAGACACTCGTAAGGCAAACATGTAGCTGTAAGTTCTCTAGAAACCTAAATTTTGTAGAAACAATTCTAATTACTGTGTAAACCTCAGGAACTCTAAATCTATGGGTGCGTGACCAGGAGTGGTTTTGAATCAAAGCACAGCACTGCATTATGGCTAAACCAACACCACTTGGGATCACCCTGCCCATGTCTGTGCCAACCTTAGCACTATTACTCATTGTATTTAGTTATTACACCGGCTTAATTGTGACTATTCATTTGCTACAACATCATGCTAATTAATCACCGGCCAGAAACATGCCATTATGCCAACAGAATCATCCCCTTTCTCCAAGCAGTTGCATCCTGTTGTAAACCCTGCAAGAGGCAGGATTCTTTCTTCCTTCACTGAAGGAGAAGTGAGCACTTGATGGGACCCTGTGTAATTTTGGAGTGTAATGTAAATAAGAAGACAGAGAAGTGGGAGTGGGGCACATGCGAAGAATCAAAGAGATCAAAGGCCGCAATAATAAACTAGTAACTACAAGAGGGCTGGAAAAAAGAGGCAAATAAAAGCTGAGAACACACACAGTGTGTGTGAGATTTAGTAAAACTTTTAAGACAGAAAGAAGAGAATGAGCTGCGAGCACAGAAAACCAAGAAGCAAAAAAGCCTACCCAGAGGCAAACTATAAAATTCAATAAACATCTGATGATTGATCTAAATACAGCTATTATGAGGCAGGATAGAAAGGACTCCAACAGTTTTGCAAATGATTTATCTGTATATATATTAACAGGAGACACCATGGTCTAAAAATCCTATGTCGTGGTCACCTTCTTTTTCAACCTGTTCTCTCAGACTTAGTAAATCACAATGTCTCTTCAAACAAAACTATCAAATCTGCCTAGAAGCTGCAACACTGTGATTCTTAAAAAGTAAAATTGTACCAACTCAGCCAACCATTAAAATCCTCTAAAAACTGTTTCTATAAAATGTATTTTTAAAGTGTAATTTCAGAACCATCCCCCAACAAGACACATTCCTCCCTACAAGACTAAGCCAGGCATCTGGAATTGAATTACCAGTTTGACTAACAAGATTTCTGATACAGCATGTAACATAATCTAATTAACAAATTGAAATATAAATTCTCATACACTATATAGACAGAATTGCATCAATAATGGTGTACAGCTTATCTCAGGTCCTCAAATGAAATGCACTAGAAAGAACATAGCATCACTGTCATTGCAATGGTACTGTGTATTACTGTCTTTTCAAATTTCACATAAAACCAGCAGTTGTTGTATCTGCCTTTTCTGTACAAAATACAGGGCATTACACTTGGGCCTAAATGATGCCCACTGAATCCTGGAAACTTGGTTCTTTACTCATTCCAGGATAAGTCAGGTAAGTAATTTTAGGTTACTGACTGTTCCCAATTCCCACTCAGCCAAATGAAAGTGCAGCTTTTGACATAACCCAGTGGATGGGAAAAAAGTAATCTAGAAAATACAGAAGATGGGCACTACAACTGTACTACGAATTACTTCATTGACTCCAAAAAAACACACAAATTCTTAATTTAAATTTTTTAGTAACCCAATGGCAAATCTTTTTTTAATCATACATTTTCAGTTCAGAAGAAGGGAAGGGGAAATCCACAAAATAGGGGTGGTACAAAAAAGCTTTCAAATATTCCAAAAATAGTTATAGAATTCCTGAGTGTCATCTTATGTCTGTATCTACATTTCTTATAAGTAGGCTACATTTTTTTCTTTTGTATTTAAATATTTTACATTATTCTAACTTCCCATATAGATAGCATGTTTTACAATAGATACTCTTTGATTTTGCAGCAACTTATATATTTTGCATTTGTGTTGTCTCAATTTTTTTCATACTAAAAGCCATTAAGCTCTGGTTATGAAAGATGAAAAAGAAAGACATAGAATGAAAGAGCATAGGTGGAGTTTAAACAGTGAAGCAGTAAGGAAAAAATCTCTATTGTTAGATTAATAAAGTGAACACAAACTCAGTTCTCAGAATGATGCCCTGAAACCTCTTTGAAGTCATGAATCGGCAATAAAGGCCAATTTTCACAAATGAGAAACTCACTTAACTTCTTAGGGTAAATCTGAAGTTCATTTTCTCCAGACATCTTCCCACTTCTTCCTCCCCCCTGTGCAGAATCCCGAAAACAATATTTGTCTCAAAACAGCCTTCCTGACAAAATGGACACTGCGATCGGGTGGAGGCCTCGTTCGATAGCCATCTGGACTCTGTTCTCTCAAGGAGAGACCCTCATTTGGGTAACCACCCTGATAAACAGGGCCCTATTCTCACAAGAGCAGCCCCTCCTTTAGTGGCCATCCCCATCAGCTGAACACTGTCCTTGCAAGATATGCTAACACCCCCCTCCCCAAAAGGTGGGGTCAGGTGGCATAAAGAGGCACACTCAAAATGCTGGATGCACACCCTCCATCCAAGGACCACAACTTCCTACCAAGATCATCACTGGATCCAAAGGTGGTCATATCTCTTCTATCTCTTCTTTATCTTTCTCTCTCTCTCTGTCTCTGTTTCTAACCTTACCTCTTGCACATGAGGGTAACATAGTTTCTAACTTTAAATTTTACTCCCCTTTGCTTTTTTAGGTTTTGTTGTAACCTCTTGCTTTTACAACTTCCTTAAGTTTTGCTAAATTATAATCCATTGCTTTGAAAGTACCATCATTTATAATTCTGCTAGTTGTAATCTGATATGCTTTATAATCTTACTCAATTTTAAGCCGTGTTTTATACAAACCCCCCTCCTGAGTACCATGCAGAGAATTCCTGAATTTAATCTCACCAAATGGGTTGTTAGAAGAGATTAATTAGAGGAGGAGGAGGAGGATTGGGCCCAGCTGCACCTGGGCTCCTCTCTGAAGGAGTTTAGAAAGCAAGGGGGTCCAGTCTGAGTCTCCCTGGGTCAATCCCCACTCTGGGGAACCCTACCCATGCCCACTCCATGGGTTGTGGTATTTGGTTTGGCCCCTACCCCTGTGGAGCTGTGCTCACCTTGTGAGAGGTGACAGTGCTGCACCCACCTTGTGGAGTGTGATACCCTCTCCCAGTGGAAGATGCTATCTCCTGTTCTTTCCATTTCCCACACTGTTAAGAACTTCCACCCTGATTGTGCCATGTACTAAACTGAGTATTCATCTAGCCATGATAGAACAGTGGTGTTAAGAGACAGTCCCTTCCCTGGGAAAGAAGGTGATTATTAATATTTAACTTTAGTCCATCAGGAGCTGTGCTTATAAACACTAAATTAACCAGAGTATGCATGGATTTTGATCGCTGTAGAATCTCCTGCTTCTCAGAAATGGTGTCCCATTAGCTTCTGACAGTAACACATATCTATGCCAGATAGGTCTGCCATCTCCAGAGAACCTGATATTATGCAGTCCTAAACAACCAGGACACCTATACCCATCATGAATTATTCAGATTCTTCTCAGATTCAATTGACTATGAAAACGTCTTTGAAAGGGAAGTTTTATTTCAAAACTTATATAGTTGAACAAACTGAGATGGATTCTGGATTAATGGCAAATTCATTATTCACCATTAACTTCCATGTTACTGTATTTCAAAAACAAAACCTAAGTTCAAACTTTCCTGACCTGACGTGTAGTACTGCTTTTACAGATCCTTCTGGAGGCAGCAATAGAAGCCACAGAACATATATAATGTCAACATCTGGTAAGAAGTAAAACTGCAAAATTCTTTCCTTGTTCTCTTGGAAGGAAAATTTCTTCCATGTAAAGCCACAATAGCTCACTCTAAAAATAAGCAATAATGGCACCAAGAGGAATGAGTGGAAGGGTTTTCTATTTTTATTAATTTATTTTTCAGTCATCCTTTGTAGCAGTTTGTCATTAATTTTTTGTTACTTTTAAAAAGCAGAACAATGAAAAAACTGCTAGATCCTATTCATACCATTCCATAGAATGAAATTAACAATTTCAATAAGAGTTTCTGATGTATACTTGTAAGTATGTAATCATGGTAGGATACTACTCTCCCTTGCCATTCCAAGAAAGAGAAATTTGAGAGAATTAACTTATTATAAGTGAATTATTATTAGTTACAATAATTATTATAAGTGAATATTTTATTTATTATAAGTGAATTATTTATATTATAAGTGAATATTTTATTTATTCACAGAAAATTCCCTAGTGATTTTTAAATTATTGTCCCATTTTTGGTTTCAGCATATACTATGCTCCTATCATTTTCAGAGGCACAACAGCTCACGCACATACAGAAATATTATTTGATCACTGTGATGAACAGAAGATGGTCTCGTTAAGGATCCTGCAAGGACTGCAAAAATCAACATCACAACCCTAGACTTCAGGATTTTCCTCAAATATCTCCTTGGAAAATTCCCATGAGGTAAGGTCCTGAAGGAAAAGAAGCCCAAGAAAGCTGCTTAAAATTCAATGGTCATCTTGTTGAAGCTCAAGACAAGTCCATCCCAGCAAGTAGGAAGTCAGGCAAAAATATCAGGAGACCTTCATGGATGAATAATTAACTCTTGGTGAAACTCAAACACAAAAAGGAAGCATACAGAGAGTGGAAGCAAAGGCAGGTATTGTGAGAGGAATATAGAGATATTGCCCAGCTGTGCAGGGTTGAGATTAAGAAAGTCAAAACTCAAATGGAATTGAATCTGGCCAGGAATGCCAAAGACAGAAAGAAGGGCTTCCGTAAGTAGACAAGTGACGAAATGAAAGCTAGGGAAAATGCAGGCCCTGTGCTGAATGACAAGGGGACATAGTGACCACAGGGCATGGAAGAGGCTAAGGTACTGAATATTTTCTTCACCTCAGTCTTTACTAGCAAGACCAGCCTCCAGGAATCCCAGGCCCCAGAGACTACACAGAAAGGGACTGCAGCAAGGAAGTCATAACCTTCGTGGAAGGGGAACAGGTCAGGGAAGACTTAAGCAAGCTGGATACAGGTAAGAGTGAACCCACAAGTGCCCAGAGAGCTGGCAGATGTCGTTGTGAGGCCATTCTTGATGAAATTTTATCAGTCATGGTGATGGGAGAAGTGTCCAAATACTAAGAGAAAGCAAATGTCATTCCCATCTTCAAGAAGGACAAGAAGCAGCAGCTAGAGAACTACAGGCTGATCAGCCTCACCTTGATCCCTGGGGAAGTGATGGACAACTAGTCCTCAAAATAATTTCCAGGCACATTAAAACAAGAAAATCATCAGGAGTTGTCAGCATGCCTTCACCAAGACTAGTCAAGATTGACCAATTTGATCAGCTTCTGCAGTGACATGGCAGGTGAGAGGACAGCAGTGGATATTGTCTAGCTAGACTTCAGGAATGCCTCTGACAGCGTTTCTCATGAGATCCACCTAGAGAAGCTGCTGAAGTGTGGCCTCGATGAGCAAACAGTGAGACATAATGAAAAGCAGCTCAATGGCCATGCCCAGAGAGGAGTTAACAGTAGAACAAAATCTGGTTGGAGGACAGTAACTAGCAGTTACTCTAGAGATCATTACAGAGTGAAATACTGTTTCATATCGTGATTTATGATTTGAATAATGGGGCAAACTCAGTAAGTTTGCTGATGACACCGAAGCGGGTGGGGGGGCTGATACACCAGCAAGTTGTCTTGCCATCCAGAGGGACATGGAGAAATGGGCCAATAGGAACCTCATGAAGTTCACCAAAGTCCTGCATGTGGGCAAGAAAAACCCCAGGCACCAATATGGGCTGGGGGCTGCCCAGCTGGAAAGCAGTTTGGCAGAAAAAGTCCTGGGAGTCCTGGTGGACACCAAGTTGAACATGAGCCATCAACATGTCCTTCACTCAAGGAGGCAGCACTAAACAAGCACTAAACTATTGCCAGCAAGACAAGGGAGGTTATCCTTCCCCTTCACTCAGCACTGGTGAGGCTGCTGGTAAAGCCACTGGTGAGGCCACACCTACAGTGTTGGGCTCCCCAGTAGAGGAAAGACATGGACATACTGGACAGAGTACCACAAAGGGCCACCAAGATGATGAAAGGATTGGAGCACCTCTCCTAAGAGGAAAGGATAAGAGAGCTGGGATTGTTCAGCCTGGAGAAGAGACGGCTCAAGGAGGTCTCATAAGAGCTTACAAACAACTGAAGGGAGGGTACAAAGAGGACAGAGCCAGGCTTTCTTCTGTGGTGCCCAGTGACAGGACAAGAGGCATTCGGCACAGACTGAAACACAGGAGTTTCCCTCTGAACATCAGAAACCAGTTGTTCACTGTAAAGGTGACTGAACACTGGCACAGGGTGCCCATGGAGGTGGCGGAGTGTCCATCTCTGGAGATATTAAAAAGCCACCTGGACATGGTCCAGTTCGACTGGCTCTAGATGACAGTGGGTTGGAGCAAATCACATCAGAGGTCCATGCCAGCCTCCACCATTCTGTGAATCTGCAGTGGAAACTGAAATCTCATTACTGAAGAATATTACCATGTAATATTCTGATGGAGGTATGACATTTGCCTATACCTCATTGGCATAAATTTTTAGATTCAAAATTGTTTAAATAAGACATAAAGAGAGATTCAGCATAACACACAATGCAGAAATATAGGAAATTACATCAATTCTTACAGGAAAGGAGAAAACCTACTTTGATGAAATGTAATTAGCCTACTTATTTCTGCTACAAAATAGGTAGGTATTTCAATTCAACTCTATGGAGTTTCACAAAGAAGGATAATTATGGGTGTTCACAGGTATTCAGCCCTGCAGGATGTGAGGAAGAATCTTTAGAAAGCTTGAAATAGAAGAAATGTGTTTTGTAGAGATCTCTCACAGAATAACTGAATTAATACAGATCTCCATGCCATGATAGCTTCACTGTTATGAATCAATACAGTTTTTCCTAATTTGCACCACAGGCTGTATCCATCAGCTAAGAAGGAGAAATAAAGACATTCTATCCATCTATCCATTCAAAGCAGAAGAAAAGCATGATTGGAAACAGTGTAACATTTTTTTCCCTCACTGATAGCAGTCACCTCAATACTACTATCATACCAGCATAATTCACAGCAGTTAACTGACACATCATGCTACAACCAGAGATAAATTTTCCCTCAAAGATTTAATTTATTTACTGATTTAATTGAAAGAAACTGCATGCTTATTTAGCACAGGCCAGCTCTTCCACCAGGTTACCTGCATGTAGCAGAACACTGACTTCTGGTATACCAACTATCATGAGAGAATAATTTGTTCCTACAGGAATCAGATTACCACATGTAAAGAGAAAGAACCATCTGATTAACAGGTAGACCATCATAATTTTTTAAAAAAGAACCAAGCGTGTCTGCAAATCAGTTTAAATAATAATAACCACCCAAGTCAGTAAATCTGACAGCAGCAGTGTCAGCAACTTGCAAAAACGACACTGTCCTGTGCTATGCAAGTGAAAGGGAAAAAGACATGAAAGGGCAGGTTTAATGACAGCAAAGGAAGGTCCCTCATCACACAATTCTTAAGTAGGTATCTGGTCTTTTCTGTAGATGGCAATAACCACTTTGGTTTCTGTACGTGGCTGCAAAACCCATCTCAAGCATATTAGCCTGGGCAGTCCAAGACAGGATGATATAGCATCAGAAAAAAATTTATCATCTGCCCAGGCTCCATCTAATTCATCTCAGCTGCATCTGCATTTACTGAACCATTTTGGGGGTCCAAAAAGCCAAACCAGATGATATTGTACATGCATGTAAGGAGTTCTCAAATTTCTTCTGAGCTTGCAGATCATTATTTCATTTCTGATAATCTGACTGCAAAGTGCAGTATAGTACTCATCCCAAAATTTAACATAGTATTTCAGGAACTAGGTCACACTTACTGCACTATATGCTTCTACTTCACTGTTCTTGCTCAGTTCAGTAGCCTACAGTTAAAAGTGGCAGACTTGCCACTTAAAGAATATTGGTGTCAAACCCAACTACAATAAAAACAAGCTTGAGTCTGTTACTTAATACCTGAGTACAGCTTAAGAGTAAGTAACCTGTGCAATTTAGATAGGATGCAAAGTGCAAAAGACTATCAAACTAGATACTTTCAGCCCCCTGAGGGATAACTTAATAGCAAATAAGTTTGGGGCAGAGGTATCTCAGCCTTTTGCAGATGAAGGTTAGATAACAATGGTTTTTGCAAGCAAATGATATATTTGGGCTTACAGCTTGCAACCGTAGACTTTACAAGATAGGAACCTGTAAAAACACCAGCTTTACCCAAGCCTTTCCAAGCATGGTTCAGAAGGGCACTGATTTGACAATGAAATAATTTTGACCTATGACACAGCATGGCAATGATCTTATGTTTCTCTGTCATCACAACCATGTAGCATAGTTTTGTGTTGACAATTACAACTTCATCACTGCAAATAAATAATTTAGTCTTTTGGAAATGTTTCAAAAAGTTACCAGAAGCCAGAGGTGCTGTTATGATTCTAGCAAATATTGAAATATCCTCACATTAAAAATGTAGAAATGCCCCGTTTTTAAACCAGTATCTCATTTCAGTTATTAGCAGATGGCCATTTTCCATACGCCTGATGCAAATTTCTGCTTTGTGGTGTATTATATTCTAGTGATATCCTAGTAATCGGCACTAAGATCCATCAACAACCTGCTAAAGCCCTTACAAAATTATACAAAGGTTAGTGATGGTAATTTACAAAATTTAGCATGCAATGAATTATATTACAAATAACCACTATTTTTTTTTTTTTTAATGAAGAAGCATAATGGTTCAAAACCCAACAGCTGAAACTTAGAAGTGCTGGATTTACACTTTTAATATAAGCATCATTCAAAGCCTTTGCTCTAATGTATAAAAATAGATATCACAACTGCACAGTATTTTTCCTCTGCACAGATGGGAAGGTTGCATATATTTCCTATATTTGCATACGTTCAGGTCTAGTCTCTTCCATTCTCTATCCTCAACTCCTTGTTCCATGGCCCACAACCAGGTCTCATTCATACCTTTTTCGCCCTCTCTCCCTAAAATCACAGGTCCCCCCATTCTTCATCTCCCAGCACAGAGACCTTGTGATATTTCCAGTTTTCTGCCTAAGATGTGCTCCCAGTGACCTCTGCTACCCTGTCCTTCTAAGCTATCTCCTCACTTCAAGTCCTGGTCTCCGTGCAGCACAACCTCCAGCCTTCCTTGTTCCTGACAGCCAGAGTCCAGCCTCCTATGTGCCTCTTTCTTATTTCTGAGTCCAGCTCTTGCTCTTTACCACTTTTAATCAGAAAGCACAGTTTTCAGAATCTGACAAAGCTATACTGGGTGATTAAGAGTGGGGATTGTCTGGAGACAGAAAACTGCAGACATCTTCACATTGTGTCACAGTGATTGTAGCCAAACCCAAAAAAACCAAGGGAAGACTTCCACTAACCTCTGAGATACAGCAAACTTAGTGAAACTTTCACTGCAGCTTTACTTGCAGTGATCTAGACAAATATTAAACTGAGCACTTGCAAACATTTTTGCGGCCTTCTGTGAATACCTTCACAAGATCATTTAAAAGAAAAATTACATGAATGCTAACACCCTGGCAAAATCAATTCTATAGCAAACTTGTGTGGCAAGGGAAAGAACCACAGATGTTCTTGTATTTTTAGTATGGGGAGGCTTTGTTTCACTGGATTCATTTGTGGAAACAAATGTGACATTTCATCTGATAATTATCCCAAGACATTCAGCTTATGAAAGAATGCAATTTCATTAGGCAGAATCTCACAAAGGCAGAATGTGACAGGACTTTACTTAAGGAAGCAATGTTAATAGATTTTTTTAACTCAGATTTTTAATGCAGAATTTTAAAAAGGTTTATTCAATAGGCGTGGCCAACCAAAGTTTGGGAATTTTCTTAATTACTATACATATTTAACAAAGACAAATGTCGTATTTTAATAACAGTCAACCATTTCTATCTTATTTTTTCCAATATGCTATAATCTTGTAAGAAAATATGTTGTTTATTATTATTATGGTAGCAGCCATTCATAATTAACTGTTCTTTACAATACCCTCTCATTTATCTGAAAATAGTGGAACAACCCAAGTACAAACAAGCAGGATATACTCAAAAGAAAAAGCTCCTAAGACAGTAATGCCAGTAATTCTTCAATCATCACACACATCACACACATTTAACTTTAAAAGAGACATCTGGATATTGCAGAAAGAAACATCTGAACATAGTTAAGTCACATTTAAAAATAAACACAAGTTTAAACACCATCAGCTTTTCTGCTTCAATTTCAGGTTCACCTCCTAAAGCTAAGTATTTACATACATATTGTTTTAAAATATTTTCTATAATCTAGACTTCCATTGAGAGAAGTAGCTGTGTCAATGTGCATATCAAGGCAGTGGTTCAACAGCACACAGCATCACTTCTAGCAGAATTTCAGACCATGAAATGGAAAAGTGGACTGTAGATTACTTTATGCCACTGTGGAAACTGCTACCTGTTAGCATGATTGCTTCCAGCTCACATAATGTATCTGTAATGCTAGATCCTGAAATCTACCACATCTGACTTTTCATTACAAGTATCTTGGAATCTTGAGGTGATTAAAATAAGGACCAGCAATCCCACCACAACTTCACCATACTAATGATAAGAAACAATGCTTAATTTGTGAGAGTTTACAGTCAAAGCAGACAAGACAAAGAAAAGATATGCACAGAGAAGTAGGGGGATTTACTCAGAGTCTTTACACAAGGAGACACAGCCCAGGTCCCAGATAGCTCTGGTGCCATCTCTACCACCAAGGCTTCAACTAAGATGCTGGTTTAATGCCTTACCTGGAAAGAAGAAAAAAAAAAAGTCATCACGAATAGCAATACTGAAAAAATGAGAGAAAAAATAAAACCTATTTATATTTTTTCCTCTAGAATTTTCAATACCAACTACGTTTTCATATACTTTCACTTGCAAAAATACTTTTTTTCTGTGTTTTGAATTTGACAGAAGTGAAAAGATTTCTGTCAATTAATATTTTAATGTCAATGACAAATTTTCATGTATAATTACAACAAAGTTGGCATACGTAAGCCAATTTCCAGAGTCTAGAGATGAGAGAAGTCTAAATCTTCAGAAAACACAGCTCACTCATGCAAAAGGTTCATTTGTCTGGCAAATCTTGATCTGGGACTCATTAATGCAGACTATCACCTGTGTCAAAACACTCTATTTACTAGCACCAGATCCCCACACCAAACCTCCATCCTTCCATCACAGAGAATCTTTGACTGGAGAGACAATCTCATTTCCCTACACAGACACTGCTGCCTTTGCAAACATTAACTCTGCAATCTATAGATTCCTCTTCCAGAAATTTTTGTTTATGTGTTCCTTTAAAGACCACAAATCCATGGATTGCAGAGGAACACATAAAATACTTCATGAAAGGATGTGTTGCAATTGTTCCCACATAGAGCCACATCCTGGTATGTCCAATCCTGATCAAGGACAAAAATATATTTTTGTTTTCTAACACATATTAGAATGGGAGGAGAGAAAGATGATGATCATCTTCAAAAATCTCCTAGGAATGAACCCTGGCTTTTTAATCTAGAGAATAAAAACATTAAATCTCTAAAAGCATTTAGAGGACCCAATACATTGTTAATGTTATTTTCACAATATATGGTTGTCTTAACTGATTTTTCAGCCCAAAAGGCATTTTTAAGATATTTTTTTTTGAGCAAGCAATGTTAAAATATCAAGCAGATAAGTTACATAATTTTTTTTTTCTGTTTTTTTTTCATTAGGAGGCTACAGAAGAGCATTATCTGTGCTGACAGTGTCTGGGCATTCAGACTAATCTTTTTATAGTGCTTTAATTTAATAACATCCAACCCTGGAACACATTCTGTGCCTGATAAGCAGATCACACAAATCCAGAAGAAAAAACCCATTCTTTGAAGTCACTATTTTTTTTTATACTGGACGTATAATGCATCAGTCACACTGTAAATTACATACGCTGACCGTGCCAGAGCACCCCCCACTGAAGCATGGATTCACATTCATGTTGTAACACATGTTCCTAAAATCATCACTACAGCTCACTGATAACATACCAGCAAACCTGTCTATTAAAAAACTGCAGTTACCCAAATGAGTCTAGAAAAGCTGACCTTCCCCCTTCAAAGGGTGTTTTCACCTATATAATTTAACACAAGATTTCAAAATAGGCTATAAAAATAAATTAGATTTTTCAAAGAGATAAATAATTGCATATGTATCAAAGAGAGCAGAAGTGTCTGGATTCAGATCCACTAAGAGCTGGATTCAGATTTGATGGTCACTATCTGGGACCATGTCCATTAAAAGTTCACACTGAAATATTTTCTTTCAGTTAGGATAAATCTGTCAGTGTAGCTGAGACACACAGCAACTAATTACATGTCCATTTACTGATTCAGCACCTCGCAGTACAATAATATGGGAAAATAACAGGCTTGCAAGGTTGACTAACATCTCACAAATCCATTTGAACCAGGAAAGAGGACAAAGTTCACTCAAAAGAGATTTGCAAACTCTGCCTCAGCAACTGTGAAGTAGTAAAGCTGGGAACACTCTTGTAAGCCTACAGGTGTTATTGCTGCCACCCGATGAGTTTTCTCCAGATTTCCATTCAATTCCATTTAAGAAATTTTCTCCTTAAGATACTTTGATCTAAGCATACTGGCTTGCTGTACTCACTTCTCTAAGACTAGCATTTCACAAGCACTGTTCACCTTTTCAGTTTCCCTACTGTTACCAAAGAAATTGGTTATGCAACATTTTCAAGGATGAAATAATTAAAATATATGCACACATACTATTCGATAACCACATTTCGCTGTGTTACATTACAAGGCTGCAATAATTTAAAGGAGTAATGATAAATGATAAATGATTTATAGCACTTCCCAGAATATCTTCTGACTGGAAAAAGTATATACCTTCTCTCATGGCAAAACACAGTATACCCCTCTATGTTATAAGCTGCATTACACCTTTGACACTGATGGCCAGGGCCATGTTCAGTAGCAGAGACAGACTTGCAGTATTGAAATGTTGTTTACCTGCTCACAAGAAGTGCTGGAAGTATACTGGCATGACTGTGGCATGGTCAGAGACCATTTAGGATGCAGATGCAATATTAAGGTGACATTTACTTGCTGACTGTCTTAAGAAGAATACTACCAAAGCCAGGAAGAGAAAGCACGTGTCTGAGATGTAATCCTAGTCTTGAATCCATACAAAATCTCTTCCCTGTTCTGTCTGTGCTATTTCCTCACATGTAGGTACAACATAAGCTGATGCTTGCTCTAAAAGAACAGAGACACATGGGCAAGTACCTCAGGGTGAGGATTGCCACAGTTGACCTTTTCCCTTGCCACTGAGGCTTAGCTTCTTAATACCCTGTTCTTCTGGTGGTAACCCACCTCACTCCAGAGTCCCCTCAGACTTACTCACTGGCCTCATGTACACAACTTCAATCCATGCAGCCCCTTTTCTTCCTGTAATTCTACTTGTACACCATTATTTTCCTTGAAGTAAAGTGTCTAAGCACAGCAGCTGTGGAACACACATCCTAGAAGAATGTGCATTATTTCCCTACTGTAAAATTTTGAAAGTCACAATTTGGGCCTTTAAAACCACCTCTCTTTACTTCTTCACATCTGGTATTGTAATCTATAAGATTTTGGTGAAATCTTTCTTATGATAGAACTCAGTGTTCCACTTGCTCTACAAATAGAATCCTTTGAATCCTTTCTTTCCTTCCGTTCTCCAAAATCTGAAATACCCCACTGTTAAAATCAACAAATAAACAAGTTACTAATGTTTCCCAGAACAAATAGTCTATGTGTTCGTTTCAGTCCATGTAAAGTGCTAAAGAATATGCATCTGTTTCTAATGCTTCAATCCACAACATTCTCATCTGAAACATCTGTCTTAAAAGTACAACAAAATAAGCAGAAGGTATAAGGAATCCACCTAGAGCAGCATGGCACCTTCATATTTTGCTGTGCAGAAAAGAACATATCCTATTTAGAATTTATACTCCATCAACATATACAGGAACTGCTAAATGAACATAGCAAACAATCACATTATACAATTATCATATGGAATGTACTGCGATACAATAATACCAGCTCTGATTCCACAACAATGTGTCTTAGGAACAGCCTTACCATCAGCTGATTCACAAGGCTCACTGTAATGAAAACAATACTCAGGAACATAACTTGGCTCTTAATCCAAGGACATAATTCATCCCTTAAGTATACAACTGTCAAAAATACCATCAAGCTCTGTACTTGTATTTCCTCCATGTTCCTACACTACTAATTAAAACTATCCCAGAATTAGACGTGGGTGTAACTGCTGACCAGAGTTAGCCCAATAGATGTACTAGGCCAGATCACAGATCTCTCTGCCTCAGCACATCTCAAACTTGGATGCACAGGGGAGTGTACAAAGACAAAGCTAATACATAGTGATACACCTCCTTATAATGCTGGCACCTCAAGTCAGGTAGTGCCTTTGAATTTGGAAGAAGAAGAAAATATATATCAGACAAATATATATCAGCTCCTTCTGTAAAACACAGCTCCAGAAAAACTGAATGAATATATACAAGCCATGTAAATTCTGACAAAGTTTCATTTTTAACTATGTAAAAAGCAGCCTGTAATTTCACTTTCTGTGCACCAGACTGTTTATGTTAATGATGCTGGCTTTCAAAATACGCTTTGTGATTATCATAGAATCATTGAATGGCTTGGTTTGGAAGGGACCTTAAAGATCATCTAGTTCTAACACCCCTTTATGGGCAGGGACACCTCTCACTGCACCAGGTTGCCAAAGCCCCATCCAACCTGGCCTGAAACACTTCCAGTGATGGGGCCTCTATAGGTTCTCTGGACAAAACATTCAGGTTTACAGTAAAGGCTTTAATTACACTAAAGGTTTACAGTATTGTATGACTAAAAAATAGAAAGGATTCAAAGAGCCCTTAATTGGGGTGCCACGTATTGCATACAAATATTTCTTGATCAAGACTTAAACTAAACTCAGCAAATCATGTTAAGCCATAATATTGATGGGTGAAGACCCATTTCATAACAACAGCAATCAGTTTCCTTGGACACTGCTAGTTATTTACAAAAATACCAGAGGCTGTTACACGTTCTCATGGCATACAGCAAAATTTATCAACTAATTCTAGATTTTTAAGTTTGCCCCCCCCTGAATTTTTAATATTAAAAAAAAACCCCAAAGCCTAACACTACCACTAAGCAAACCTTTTCTACCTCTCTATGCAGTCACAACACACTGAATCTACCAGGTAAACAACACACTGGAAAAAATCACTCTTTCTCTGGACAGAAGAAAGAGAAGGTTGAAAGATGAGACAAGCAGAAGAAATGAGGTAGCATCTAGTGATACATGTATCAGTAAAAACCACTTGGAACATGAGTTTTGTAGAAGCCTGGTTGACCTACTGCAGAAATCATGGGGTTTTTTCTGCTTTCTCTGTGACCTTCGGACAGGGCTGGGCAGAGTAAATAAAGAATATCAAGATCTCTATTTACCTGGACAAGAGTTTAGGAATAGCAAACATCAACCACAAATAAGTTTCTACAATCACACTGTGCCTCGAAAAAAGATTCACCCTAATTTTTAGCCATTTCCCAAAGAGAGATGTAAACCTCAAGTACAACTTTTCATTGCAAATGAAATGAGTCAGAAAAATTTAATTCTCTCTTTTTGTTTAATGTACCCATTCAATAATACATTTACTATATCTTCAGGGCTTTGTAGTTGTCCTGTTTATTTTAGTAACTTTAGTTTCACGACTAGAGCTCCACGCACCGAGATACAGAGATCATGGCAGTTCCACCAAAATCCACTGTCCACCATATGAATCACTGTCTCTCTTGATGCATTCTCATATTAACCATCCATACACACTAGTATCAGCCCACTGTAGTGTGAAAATTTGAACTGACTGTAGAGATAGAACTACAGGAGAAAACATACTAAGGAAGCAGTCATTTAATCAAATTCCTATTGTAGCCAGTTCAAAAATTTTCCATTGTTTAAATTAATACAATCCTACTGTCTTCCATCATTCAAATATAAACACAGCATTCAGAAGATATCATAGAGGGAAAGGAAGAAAAAGCAGGAGGTCTTGATAAAGAAGTGGAAAACATAAGTATACAAACTGCAGGTACATCCCTTACCCAGGGCTTTCTGTCTTTGGTTACAGCAGTCAAAACAGTTCTCAGTCACCCCTATGACAAGGCCTGATATTAGCATACAAATCACAGGGAGCTGGTTAAGTAGTTAAAGATTAGAGGTGAGCAGTAACTGCTTCCCAGAGTACTTAAGCATTTTCACCCCTATGCAAGGTGTAACATGATGATTCTCTATGATGCTTTTATTCAAAACACACTGTTTTGTCCCATTGCTGAAGCTGGCCTGGCCCTTTGGGTGACTCAGGTTAACAAACACTCACACCAGTAACTCACATAACAAAGATGAAGACTAGTGGCAAAGTAATGATGATCAGCAGCTGGGGAAAGGAGTGCAAGATCTTCCCTGGTATGTCTGCAGTCAGAGAGGGGCCAATTTCTAACTGTGGCCAGACTACACCTGTAAATTAAGTATTAAATAAGCTTGTTGGAAGAAACTAAAAAACATTTAAAAAATTGTATGGTGCACAGTCACATACGTCTTTCGATACTTCCTGTTAAAACATCAGAAGAAAAAGCAATTTCTTAGAACAAAAGTCTATGTGAGGTAAACTTGAACAGCTAACATTTCAAGGTAGCGGTGTTACCGGCAAATACTGTCTGTACCAAATAATGAACCAGGCTCAAATCTTTTGTGATTTTCCATGTTTTATGTGATCCTGCACAATCTTGAAAATAAAATGTTGAGGGGCTAGAAAGCAGTGATCATCAGGCCATCGACACAACCACAGCCAGAAACATCGTGGCAGACTTCTGACAAAAGTAACCCAGACTTTTACACTGAGTTTATGAGTTCAGTTGCCAATGCAGAATTTCTAAGCAATCATTTGAAAAAGTTACACAACTGAACTATTTTGTACTTTAAAGAGGAATAGATATGAACTTTATTTCACAAGAACTGCCCAGTCACAAACCCACTGTTCCTCTTGCATTGCAGGGTACTGCACTTGCTTAGGTCTCACACACTCCCTCTATCATGAGTCCTTCTCACTGATTTATTTACCATTCTGTACCAGAGTATGTCCTTTCTCTGGTAAACTAACTCTAGTAATTAAGTCTCTAATTTTGCAAGCATATCCTATAATATTCTTAACAAAAAAACCCAAATATAAAGTAAAAAGTGTACTAAAGAAATGGGCAAAAGGTAAAGAGAGGCATTTCAGTTAAATTAGGACAATACAGACTGCAGATTCAATTTTCTACAAAATTACCTTAATCAAACACTTGGGGTTTCACAGCATTACTTAATTAGCAGTTCTAAGTAAAGCCCATAAGGATCTCTAGGACATTTCAATAAATTACAAAATTTGCCACTACTAAAATATGTATTATGCATTTTCATGACATCTGATATGGCTTTCATTTCAAATTTATTAAAAACACACATGATCCTGCTATACAAAAACCAGACATACTCTGGGTTATAGAAATAACAGCTTATTGTAGTTTCCAATTGTATAGCATAAAATTCCCACGACTTATTTTCATTTAGGCAAGGAAGGAAAGTAACCTAATTCATCTAACCTAAAGAAACAACACCACCTTGGCTAAATACAAGCAAACACAACTTCTGCCAATGTTGTCCTCTTATCAATAAATATTTGTCATCTTCCACTCAACCCACTTCCCTCCTAAATTAGTCACCATCTGCTTAATCTCAGCTGAGATCTCCATATTTCACCTACTGCAAAGATGAATGTTGAGTATAAACACAGCTCTTGGGAGGCAAGTCAATCTCTGCTGCAGGATAGCAAGAAAAATGTCTCTATATTGGTACAATCATTTGTTTTTCACCACTTTATTCTGAGTAGGGTAGCAAAAAAGTTCAGGTCATTTCCTGACTAGCACAGCAAGTTACAGCAAGATACACATTCTATTAATTTTTAATTGCTTTCCTTGCAGATTGAAAGCCCAAAAGGGAAGCATTTCTTTTTAAAGCATAAAGAAGGGCACTCAGACTGCTTACCTCACTCGGCACTGCAGGGGAGTCATTTCCATATTTCATAGCAACTCCAGAATTCATTATTAGACTTTTCAGGGCTTGACGATTTATGCAGATTTTAATGCTTCAAAGCTTTGTTCAACTAATTCAATACTTTCTTCTCAAAATTTTTTCTGTCTTACACATTTTGCTCTAGACAGCCATTTTTACTCCACACTGATAGTTTAAAATAATGGTGCAAGATCTTCTAAAAGAGTCAAACTGGTTTTGACTTCACAGACAATCCATCGCTGTAAGAGACTTGTTAATGCCGTGAAGTGCTCAGAGAGTGCAGGGAAAGCACTGCTTGCCAGGATTCGAGGGCTCTCTTAGTCCATCTGCAAGGCATGCTTCATCTCTGCTGTCTGTTTCATGCTGCTCTTTTCCACAACTCTGTTTAAGGGCATCTCCCAATGCCGCTTAATGTACTCAGAAAAAATTAATGAGCTTCATGCACATTCACGGAGAAATTAAAGGAGAGTGCTGCTACAGTCTTCAGTGTTCAGGGAAGGAGAATGAAAAAGAGAAGAATGCTCTCGTCCCCGAGACAAACCAATGCTGCACTTCGTGCTAAAGTTTCTTCTGCCAGTAAGCCCGGAGTTTAAGTGGTTTATGATCAAACACAGCTGTCTTGCTGCTGGCTAAAGGATGCATGGAAGGGGCGGTGCTAAAAGGAGAGTGCAAATGGGAGGGAGATATCTATACAGAGAGTTCATTTTGGAATCACAGGCATCTTTCCAGATTTCTGCATGCTAATTACTATACATAAAACAATAAAGCTATGCAACAGGAAATGCTACCTGGATAACAAAAAATTGGATTCATATTTCCCTATTCCCATGTGTAATTAAGTAAGGAAAATTGGGAGGCTTTTGGGAGGGGGTGGGGGGTGTGTGTGTAAAGGTTTCAAAAGGTCATAGTAAGCCCAAAAGCACCATTAGAAAGCTGCAGATTTTATGTAACACTCTGACATTTCAGAAAGACTTTGGGAAGATACTACTGAAGAAGAGAAGAAAAAAGCACTTGATTTCAACACACACCTAATAATCTATAAAAATCTTTAAGAAGCTGGATTTTTAGACATGCTGAACCATTGCAAGAACTGATAACCTCCTCTCGCCTTCTGTCCATCC
Organism: Heliangelus exortis; assembly: GCF_036169615.1. Lineage (NCBI taxonomy): Eukaryota > Metazoa > Chordata > Aves > Apodiformes > Trochilidae > Heliangelus > Heliangelus exortis. The sequence goes on along the minus strand of NC_092454.1, from coordinate 25,771,406 downwards.
CCTAAAACATACTGACAGCCCCACACACTTCCCAATGCAGCTGAAATGTACCTGAACAACTGAATACAACTAATCATTACACTTTCAAATGAGTTCAGAAAAAAAACGAGAAACAGTAATAAATGCTATACAAGGTGTGGCAAAATTCTTAAACCCCAACAGAAACATTCATGTGGGAAACAATGCTCTTCAAGAAAAACATTTTGAAAATCATGTTGTGATATTCTTTTTCCACGTCTGTTAATCACAGATTAATATCAGTACACAGACATAGGGATATTAATCCAAATGACATTAAGTGAAATAAAATAAAGAACCACGATAAGCAGATGTACATTGTTCTATGATACTAAAAAGCAGTGGCACTTTCTGGGTTCCTGTCCTTACTCCATGCCCAGCACCAGGAACTGCAGCTCTCCTCTGGCTCAGGGGGTATGGGGAGTGCCATAATCTCTTTACAAGACTTTTAACTTCAATTCTCCTGGTCTACTTACCAGAGTTTTCTTTCTTTTTTTCTGTATTTTCCTACTCTTCAGTTTGACTCTAGCAGTTGGTATTTTTTTTGTTTCCCTTCCCCTTACATTTCCCTTCTCTCGTCCACCTTGTATTTCCTCTACGGAATTTCCCTACTTGACAGCGTGCTCTCTGTCTCACCTTCACATTAATTTCTGTCTCTAGCCTTCGTGCTGAGTATATTCCTCTTTGCTGGTTCGCTTTGTTCCCGACACACGGCCCCCTTTCAGGCCCCCCAGCCCCAGCACCGGGCTGCACTGCGCTCTGCTGGCGGAACGCGGCTCTCGCAGCCACCGCAAGAGGCACCGGGTCACCACTCCGGGCAACCCGCGTTACCCCGCCTCCAGGGGCTGGCAAGCCAGAAAGATGTGGAATCCTCCAGACGACAGACCCTAGCATGCAGCTGCATATCCACAGCAGGTTTGTCTAAAAATTTGACTAACAGCGTTCCTGTATGCCCAGAAAAAAAAAGGTACTGTACAATGACAGTTCATTTCTCATACCGGAGGAAAAAAAAACAGCTTTGATTCAAAAAATTCCTTCAGCTGACAAGTTTCCAAGTTATGCGTTCACAAATAGGAGGATGAAAAAGCTTTTGTATTTCGCAGCACTATCGACTTTTATATTCCATTTTATAAGCTGCCTAGAATCTGCTCTGATCTTTGTCCAATTCTGTCACATGTATCATGGACTCACCAACACACGGACAAGTCTCAGAACTACTTAAGAGTAGAGTTCTAAGGTTTTCCTCCTCTAAAGCAAAGGCCACATTAACTATTACTTCAATATATCGGATTTCCTGTTCTGCTGTCCTATACTGCCAGTTTCTTACCTGCTGACTATGAATAGGCATTCAGAAATCAAGTTTGTATTTGCTTTCCTCAGTCACCATTGCTGTCCATTCCTGGCAGACTAGCCAGACAGACCATGGTACTACAGATGCATCACATTGCATTATGGTGCAGGGCAGTCGAGGATCTAAATTATATCCATTCCATATTAATACCCCTATGCTGCACAGGATTTTCTTTTGCCTCCTTCCTGCTCCATACAGTAACATGGTGAAAAGAGACAGAGATACGGACTGAAAAACAACAGCAGAATTCAGTTTCAGATGTGTATAAGAATGTGGGAGGAAAATGCAGGCACTTAACAATTAAATGTAACTCATGCAAATTAATAAAGCAGTTAAACCAAACTCTGAGAAAAAATGCTTTTACTTCAACCCAGGATGACTCTCATTGCAATCTCTGCATGCTTTCACAGAGTGGTACAGGATTACACATTTCTCATTCATTTCCTGTGGAGGGCTAGCTAAGAATAAACGCAATCATTTTTCTAAAATAGTTACTATTATATTCCAGTCTTTCAATACATCAAGACATATTCATTTAACACATCAACACATCAAAACATCTAGCATCAAGAATGTTTTTTGAGTACTTGAAGATGGGAGAATTTGTTCCTATGTGACATGTCATATTATTTAGGATCTCTCAGAGTTCATTTACTAATTGAATGAAAACATTACATCACAAATTTAAACTCCCAGACAAATGTAACCCATTGTTTCCATGCAGTTCCACCATTTTCAAATAGAAGTGATCTAATACAGTAGCAAAGTACTAAGAACTCTGTTGAAGCCAAAGCACACTTTCCCACTGGCTTGTGCCAAAGGCAGGCTTCACAGAAAAAAGAGGAAAATCTCAAGTATGCCAATTTTGCCTTGCCAGAAAAAGATCAGAGCACCCTGTGATCCAGTGAGAGAGAGATGCCTGTTGGACACAGTCCCTCTCTGTTTCTGTTTGGCAGCTGACTGTTCATGCACCATCTCCCTGACTCAGTTCCTCAACCAGGGTAGTGATGCTCCATTGCCCTCCACCTTGTGCTTGTCTTCATTTTTAACCACCACATTCAGGGAGGGGGTCAGAATGTGAATGGGAAAAGGATCAAGGGGACTAGCAAAAATTTCTGTAAGTATATTAACAGCAAAAGGAAGACTAGGGAAGGTGTGGGGCCCCTCAGAAAGGAAACAGACAACTAGTGACAAGTGATATGGAAAAGGCTGAGGTTCTTAATGACTTCTTTACCTCAGTCTTCACTGGCAAGGGCTCCAGCCACACTCCTGAAGTCATGGAAGACAATGGCAAGGGTTGGAAGGAAGAACTGCCAACTGTAAGTGAAGATCAGATTTGTGACGATCTGAAGAACCTGGAAGTGTTCAAGTCCATGGGGTCTGAAGGGATACACCCATGGGTACTGAGGGAACTGGCAGATGTGGTTGCTAAACCACCATCTATTATATTCCAAAAGTCATGGCAGTCCAGTGAAGGCTCCACTGACTGGAAAAGGGGAAACATAACCCCCATTTTCCAAAAGGAAAACAAGGAGGATCAGGGAACTATAGGCTGGTGAGTTTCACCTCTGTGTCTGGTAAGATCATGGAGCAGATCCTCCTGAAGGCACTGCTAGAGCAGAAGAATAAAGAAGAGGTGACTGGGTATAATCAAGACAGCTTCACCAAGGGCAAATTGTGCCTGACAAACCTTGTGGCCTTCTGTGAGAAGGTCACAACATCAATAGACAAGGGAAGAGCAACCCGTGACAAGTGGAGTCCCTCAAGGATCAGTGTTGGGACTGGTCCTGTTTAACATCTTCGTCAGTGACATGGATGGGGGCATTGAGTGCACCCTCAGCAAGTTCCCTGATGACCCCAAGCTGAGTGGTGTGGCTGACACACTGGAGGGAAGGGATGCCATCCAGAGAGACCTTGACAGGCTGGAGAAGTGGGACCATGCCAATCTCATGGAGTTCAGCAAGACCAAGTGCAAGGTCCTGCATCCCAAGCACTGATACAGGCTGAGCAGTGAGTGGCTTGAGAGCAGCCCTGATGAAAAGGACTTGCGGGTGCTGGTGGATGAGAAGTTCAACATGAGCCATCAGTGTACACCTGCAGCCCAGAAAGCTAAACATATCCTTGGCTGCATCAAGAGAAGTGTGGCCAGGAGGTCAAAGGAGGTGATTCTCCCCCTCTGCTCTGCTCTTGTGATACCCCACATGGAGTATGCATCCAGTTCTGGAGCCCCTTTTACAGGAAGAAAGACATGGATATGCTGGAGTGTGTCCAGAGGAGGGCCATGAGGATGATGAGAGGGCTGGAGCACCTCTTCTATGAAGACAGACTGAGAGAGTTGGGGTTATTCAGTCTGGAGAAAAGAAGGTTTCAAGGAGACCTTATTGTAGCCTTCCAGTATCTGAAGGGGCCTACAAGAAAGCTGGTGAGGGACTTTTTGGGATGTCAGGTAGTGATAGGACTAGGGGGAATGGATTCAAACTAGAGGAGGATAGACAGAGATTGGAAGTTAGGAAGAAGTTTTTCACTGTGAGGGTGGTGAGACACTGGAATGGGTTGCCCAGAGAGGTGGTGGAAGCCCCATCCCTGGAAGATTTTAAGTCCAGGCTGGACAGAGCTCTGAGCAACCTGATCTGCTGCCCATGGCAGCAGGTTGGAGCTAGATGATCTTAAAGGTCCCTTCCAACCCTGAAAATTCTATGATTCTACAAATCTCTCAACCTACAGATGTGCATTTTGTAGCCCAAAAGGTCATGGTGTCAGTGGGTACTTCAGTAAGTACTATGATACAAACCAGGAGGAAAAAAAAACCTGGATGACCCTGACTGTCACTTGAGACTTTCAAAACCAACATCTAGTAACCATGTTCTGTCAAGAAAGAGACACTGTCCTGGGCTACCATGCAATCTCATTGCATTCTGACCAATTACTACTTTCTGTACCTCTAAAGCACTCACAATACGTACTGCTTGTAGGTAAGTGCAGTTGCACTGACAGATTATTCTCAAGATAATTTCAGAATTATCCAGTAACAACCATTAGTGTGGCCAGTTTGATGACTGTTGATCTAATAATCCTACGACCAGTCTCTTTCATTTTTTTACTCTTCTAAACTGTAGTAGAAGTATCACTGACATGTATCTGAGATGCACTGAGGAGTCTATCTTTGGATTGGATCTGAGAAACCATTTAAGATTTAGTCTATCAATTGTTTTGAAAGGATTCTTTCAAAATAGAGATACAACTCTCTTGCCTTTACCACTTTTTCTTTTAAAACTACCAGAGAATATGGAAAAAGACAAAATAGCACTCAGGTTATATCAGGTTATATTATTGCCTTGTAATATCTGAGTAATTACGGTACTCTACATCTTAACAATTACTGAAGCAGGTGTGACAAATGTAACACATGAATGTTCCTTCCTTGTTTTGACAGCTGCAGAGTGAAAACTACAGCACAAAACCAATTTTCTATTATCTTCAGCATCTTGTGTACCACTTTCTGAGAAGCAGTTTCACTCAGCATATAACATGCACGATTAACTGATCACAGTTCCAGGACATATGAAATAAGATCTTCTTAGTTGGTTCTGTTTAATTAGCTATTTAGCTGAAATGCAACCGAGCATTTAGTTTCTGTTTGCTTCAATATAAACTCTACAGTTAGAGCAAGATCCTGCACAATCCCACACTCCAGTAAACTATCTTAAAATACTCCAGATCTCCTACATACAATTTAGGTTTTTTTCTCACTCTGGTACAAAATACTAAATTTCCATGGACAAAAGATTATCACTCAGAAGGTTAGCATCAAGGCTAAACTTGGAAGCAGAAATGCAGTACAGTAGTTGGATAATGTTTCCAGAAATTTTGTTATTCAATAACGCTAATGCACTATGATTTGAAAGGGAGAGGCTGAAAGGGATGGTAGATTCTTCTTGATGCAAACTGTTCTCATTAATGCTAGTGAAGGTTATGTATCTAGATGGAGAGAAAAAATGTAATTCATTTGAACCAATTGCAAGTAACCTTATACTGAACAATGAAGCAATCTATCTGAAGAAATCACAAGCAAACTTCTTTCCTTCAGTCACATCGTCTTGATTAGTCTAAAACTGAAACATGCTTAGAGCAATGTAATTTCCAAATAGCACTTCAATCAGCTACTCTCACCTGTTCACCCTTCCTCAAATAATTAATCCACTTAAAAAGTCATGTCCTTGACCTGACCAGTCTCCTTGGGAGTTCACATTTGATCTTTTTTTTCCATCCTCCAGTATATCACACCATGAAGCCACTCACCAACCTGTCAAACAGCCTGTCTCATTTTCTGTCCTTTAATACAAAGCCATCACATTAATTCTAGTTCCCTCTGACCCCACAGAGCCTCAGAATCAGGTCAGGACAGAGAAAGGACCAGGCAGTCAATGTGTGCGCCTGTTACTCACATTAGAGATCTGTCCATGAGGACAACAGGGAGAGACTAGCAATTTCTATGCTCCTTTCATGCTGCAGCCACTTAATTATCATCACTGTTCATTTGTTCCTTGCTTAAAAACACCAATAACACCATTCTTTAATTAATGCTATCATATTTCTGCTACTCTTCCTTTCACTGTTCAGCATTCCCTCAGTTTAGTCATGCATTCACCCAGTTATTAACCAAAAGGCAAATTATTAATTTTTCTTCAGTATGGGTAGCCATTGTGATTTAACATCTCTAGACACAGCCTATGGTTTTGCACATTTATTGCTCTAAAAATATGACCACTCGTAATAAAATGCCCATGGATTAATTCTACCTTTAAGATGTTTATTCCCTTATTTTGTCAGAACTTGTATTCTTTAAAGTTTATCACTTGTGAACTGAATCTCTTTTAAAAATCCTCACATGCATAAAAGGATTTGCCATAACTCCCATGCTAAGTCTCTCTTGTTTTTCCCAATCCCTGGTATAGTGAGATTCCTTCATTTACACCCTCTTATTACCTGTAAAGTCTTGGTTTTCTGTCTTGTCCTTCATACACTCCAATTTCCACTTCCAATCCCCACAGCACTCATGATCTCACCTCTGCAAACATACAGCAACCCAATAAATAGGCTGCGCACTTTGGCGTCCGCTCTTGAGCACTCTTGAGCTCCGAGACATTTATGTGTCATCAGTCTGGAATTATTTTCCCTAATTGCAAGACTTCTCTCCATTCTAAATTCAATTACCACTGTGTGTTTACGGAACACACAACTCCCTGATCTGGATCTAGGACCATGTAAGTGCCCATAGTGACCCAGAGAATGAGGAGGGATCCTGTCCTGTAGTTTGCATCAGAGCTGTTCACCTACCACCAAGTAGTGAAGCCAAGCATCACTTTTCACTATCTACAGCCAAGATACCTCCTAAATGTTTAACGCTTAAACTGTGATATTCGTAAATATGGTATACACAATCACACAAACAAGTATGTACGGATATATACACTTATTATATACGTGAATGTACACACACTCATCTGTATATATGTATGCATATACGAGTATTTGAAAGTTTGCATTCACTGAAATGTTCCACCTGAAACATTTTCAGTCAGATGAATTCTGGCAAATGCAGGCAAGGTCTGACAGATTCCTACTTGAACCTCAGTAAGATTTTTTGGCTGGAATAAGCCTTACAATAACATAAGCTAAGCATCAACTTTGAGCACTTCAGGCATCTGTACAGCTTTCATTCTAGAGACATTATAGCAAAACTTACTTCAACAAACTTCAACAATAACTTTAGCCAAAATTTTATATATATATATACACACACACACACATATATATATCAAAATTATATATATATATCAAAATGAGGTGTGTGTGTGTGTGTATATATATATATATATATATATATATATATATATATAATTTGGTAAATAACCCCCCCAAGTTTTCAACCAGACCTATTTTACTATCAAAAATTTAAATTTCAGGTTATTGTAATTTAATTCCTACAGCCCTTATCTGACATTTATTTTACTTGCTGTCTTCTTTAGTTGCAAAGTTTAGTCACTTTTCAGGAGATCAGCAAGATAGTTTACTAATCAGTTCTCAAGTCCCTAAGCATTTACTACCCCGTAAAGCTGAGTATTTCTTTATTTTTCTAAAGGCAAGTGGATTTGGTGGGTTTTTTGTTGTCTGGTTGGTTTGTTGTTCTCCCTGGATAGCTAAACACAAAATCCAAGCTCTCTATTTTAACCCTCCTGTTTGGTCTATAAATTCTATGGTTTTTTACCCTTCTAACTGCTTTGCTATGTATCTTTTAACTACCTCCTGGGACTTTTTTCCTACACAACTTCCTACATTTAAGCTTGTCACGAAAACCTCCAAGACTGCCATGCCTCTGCCTCACTCATTTCTACCTCAACCTTCCTGTTGCTGTTTCATTTTACATTGGGAGGGAAAGCAAACAACACTGTTTCAGCATTTTTTGCTATCTCTGACTTTCTTGAGAATCCCGTATTTCGTTAAGTTTAGAAATGACTTGCTAAGTATTTCTAGGGTTTATTCTCAGGTAATGGTCTATGAACAAATTAAAGCAAATAAATGTTTCATCATTCTTAATAAACACCTGGCATCCCTGTAGAGGCTACAGAAACAAAAGCTTTTTCTTCCTTTTCTATAATGCATACCAGGTAATCAATATTAATGGAAAAATTAGATTCAACCAATAATGTACTTATGATCTCTTTAAAAATGCATAGGATAGAAAGATTCAATGTCTGTTTCTCCAATAATTTCTCTAAAATTATAGCTTTGAGAAGGTGAAATAATACAAAACTCAGTGTAAGAAATTACAGATGGCTTAAAAGCACAAACCCTACTTGGGTGCCTCAGCGGGGTTCTTATTTCATTACAAATTCTTCACAGAACAGACACTGCCCTTCCTAAAACTCAAAGTTTATTCTTACTACTTGCTATCTACTACTTCTTTATTCTGACTACTTGCTATCATGATCAGAAGTGTAGCTTACCAATGTACTGCAACATAGTTATTAAATAATCTGATCAGCTGAGAAGATGATCACCTGTGCAGAGGTACTCACCTCCCTGTTTCTCTGCACTGGCACCAGAATACTCCCTTGTGACAGCTGTGCTGACAAACATATATTCATTCAGAAACCTCTGAACATACAGAGACGCAGAGATGCATCCTGTGCTGCCTCAGATCAATGTCCCAGACATGACAGTGACAGAGAAACAACTCCACAGAGCAGAAGTGTCTCGACAAATTTAACCATGTCCCTGACATTCTTTTAAAGAAACCCTGCTTCGTCTCACTTGGTTGGCAGGAGAACAATTACTCCATTATATCTGAACTACCACTGGACTGCAGGAACATATAAGAATCCATTTTCAACTATGCACCGTGGTTAAGATTTTCAGTTTATCACAAGAATTCCTATATATCATTTAACCAAAACACAAGGGTTTAGTACGGGTGTAGAAGGGGACAAGGACTAAGTCTTCTCCTCTTTTTAATAAACCAGAATCCAGAGAAGCTTAGCACTGCCAACTGCAACCATGTCAGGTCAGCAATTTATACTCAGAACAGGCAGAAAATCTGCTAAGACAGAAAAGCCTGTGACAGGAGTACCTGGCAATCTTTCTGGCACATTAGAACCCAGGAGTTTAATGTTGCTCCAACAGACTAATCCTGGGCCTCGGGCTCAGCTCACCACTGCCAAGAGAGATAATAATATTAATACTATACATGGTATAGCCATGTGCAGTGGTGCTGGCCCAACATATCAGAGGAAAAGAAGAAAAAGTTTGGAAAAGTAAAAAGATCTGCACACTTGTTCTGGAGCCAGAGCTCCCACAAGTAAAGTAAACAAAATGGTATGCATTAAGAAAGTCTGTAAGCAATGAGATGGGGGGAAGATACAAATTCCCTGCAAGTTCAAACAGAAGATTTGAAACTTCATCTGTAGTCCTTCACAACACCTTCCTACACACACTCGTGAAGAATCCCTTTTCTAAAGGACACAGTTGCCACATGCCAGTTCTCATCATACAATTACAGTGGCAGAGCTGGGTCAAACCCCATCATTCTGTGCACTTTACCTGCGTTGCATCCTTGTAAGAGATATTGTTCTACTGTCATATAAAAGATGCAGTTGAAAGCCGCAGTCAAAAGGATCTATTAAAAGACTGCCTGAACAAATATTCTCTGTGCTGACAGCTGACATTCATCACTTTGTGCTGTGATCATCTGCAGACTGAAATTTTAACAGAAAAAAAAAAAAAAAAGAACCTCAGCTAATATGCCACTGAAGGGAATTTCTAAGGAAGTTCATAATTTGCCTTTTTAGCATTATTAGAGGGCTATGGAAGCCAGGACTCTGTAAATACAATGTGTAATCCTGTTACACCATATGCCTGCTTCAGACAAACAAACTCCATTACAATACTGGCTCAAAATCAAAGACAAGCAGCAAACAGCTTCCCACATCCTTAAACATAAAAAATGTCTGTCAGACAAAACCTCTGTTGTGCCCAATTTCCAACAAGCCAAGCTTCCTGAATCTATATTCCAACAATCAGTTCTTGCTTTAATTTAATTCTCAGATTCTTTTTTTAGCTTGGTGGATGGAAAAGATGTCTAATTTGGAGGCAAAGGCAGAAAAGACAAGGCTACCTTGGGCACAAACCTTTTACAAATAGCAGGGTCTACTGGTCCACACCACTAGAATCTTCTTCAGCTTCAGGCCTTCCTGACTACTAGGGTTTCCAGCTAAAGGAATCATTAGGTTATATATTTACAGTAATAGCTTTTATTTACATGAAAAATAAATCGTAATACAAGTTGCATGTAGGACATGAAAAACAAATGGCTGCAAGTGCAGGAGACAAAAGACAAAGGACACCCGGCTCCTGTGATTTTCAGTAACAGTAACAGTATGCACTGGTTCCCACAGTCAGAATTAAATGCTGCTTAGTCACCTTAATTCTGTTGTACAGAAAGCACACCCTGTCATACAGATCCATGATCAAAACAGTCCATTCCAAAACTAAAAGTCTCTAGTAACGCCAGGTTACCAGAGGTACACAAACAAGAAAATAAGACAGGAATAACTAAGGAGGAGCATATATCACAGTAATTACAATAAGACACTTTAAGAATCTTGTTCCATTAGGTTTCTGTTTTATCTCAGTGGAGACATCCAAGAGCAGTTCCCCTTAAGCTGAGTAGGTGCAGATTTGTCAAGTGAGGCAATCTGTGCCAATGCCCTCCTACCCAGACACATCCATCTTGTATTGATGGCCCTGCACATAACAAAGCAGGAATACACCTGTTTAGTAAATGGGCAGAACAACAAGATACTGCAGGAAGTGATGCTGCAAATCCTGTAAATATGTCCCTCTTTCTGAGTTAGTAAAAACAACCACAGCTGTAGCACTACATGGGTACTCTGAGGAGATAGGAACACAGGCAGCTACAAGCAAGTGGTCATGATGAAATCCTACTATACTCTATTGACAATAATACAGCTGTACTCTTCTCCTTTGCAAGTCAACTAAGCCCTCATCAAATCTTTCTAAAGGTTTTCAACTAAAAAAGCTCTGGCAACGAAGGTGCTCTGACCTTTCAATAAAGCTGGAGTATCTTTGGAAGGAAAAAATCAGAGACTAAAGGTCCCTAGATCACACCAGTCCAGGGACTGGAGAGTTCAAAAAAACCCCAAATGTGTATCAGCATAATTGTGGTCACATTTTAAAAACATAAGATCTTTGTGCAGAGACTTTATCAGCAAAGCAGAATTATTAACAGCTAAAGGAACAGAGGTATGGGATCATATCAAGGTGACAAAAGAAACAACCCCGATTTTATTATGTAAATGTGGCTACTTTTGGCAACATTGAATTAAGGCAACAGAAACTAACAGTAAGCACACAGATATGTATTAGCATTTACATGCACACATTCTACTAAAAAACAACAAAAATTACAAGTTAATCTAGTCTACTTTAACCATATGCAAGGAGAATACGAAAAGGGAGCTAAATGTATTACAATCTCATTGCTTCAGCTTATTATACTACACTGGAATCATAATGTGAAATATGTCTACCATATAGAGATGCTGCCTCATGCAATGTACTTCAGTAGTACAGTACTACAATGTACTACAGTGGTACTTCAGCTCATGCAACAGAGCAAAATCCCTCCTGAGAGCATGGCCACCAAGTAAGAGAACAGATATGACACCAAACAAATCAGCTATTTTGCTACATTTATCCACATTAGTAATTCTTGTCCAACTTTGAAGATTCAAGTATGAACAAAAAACAACTCCCAAACATGCACACACCAAAAGAAATCCTTTGAAATGCTTCAGTTCTTTCCTGTGCATAAAGAATATTTAAATTATTTGCACCTCAACGCAATACAAACCAAGCTAATAAATTATTACATTTGGAACACATACAAGGGTTCCCATCAGAGATACTTGCTGTAGCATTTAACCTGCTGGCACGAACAAGTATATATCATCAGTAAGTGGTGACAGGTCACATTAAAGGTTAATATATTAGTCATAAATGCTGGTATCAAGAGGAACAGCTATCAAGAGAAACATGTTCTTATTATTCAGGTGTAAAAAATGTGAATCTGAAAAACAATGGAAGAGTTAAACACTCTATAAGGACTTCAGAATTATTCCAGTAAAACAAAAGCTGCACCTGAATATGTGTTATTAAAATCACACACAGCAAAATTGCGTGAAAAGAACAAATAAGAACATATGCAGTGAATATGAATGGTTAAATTTCAAACAGCCCTTTTTCAAAAATCCTCCTCTAAAGGAATAGAAATAATGCTTCAGAGTGGGTATTCCGTTTTTATAAAGCTCTGTAAGGCTGTATGGTCACATGATTTAAACACAAAAAACACATTAAAAATATTCACTTTATAAAAACTAAGCATAGTGATGGTGGACTCAGGGTCACTTAGCCACTGCTAAGTGGAAAACCTAAATGTTAAGGGCAGTGTGGAGACCCTCTGTATTGACTGAGGAGTATAATTTATGCTGTAAAAGTACATATCAACACAGGGTTGTCTTTAGCCTTACTTCAAAGTTTAAAATCAAAAGGAGTTTGTCAGAAATTAAAATAGGAAATTAAACAATAAGTAATAATTGACACTCCAATAGTGAAAAGCACTATTGGGTGATAAGAGAAAAACAACCGCATGACTTCAAACCAGAAAGCACCTAACTGATTCATGTTCACCCATGCAATAGTGACTTTGATAGACCTCTGAGTCTAAACATCTACAAAGGTAAAAAGCCACTGCTTTAGGGGTGTGTCCATGTGGGCTGTGTAGATGCATTTGGGAGAAGCTGCCAGGAACTGTTCGCCCTCAGGGAGGATGACACAGTAAGGCTCTGCTTTTTCATACACATTCTTAAGACGATAAACCTCTCTGGTTAACTTTATGAGCATTTGAAGTTCTAGAGAGAAATGTCCACATAGAGCCTGCTTTTAAATATTTTGCCTTCTGTTGTGCAGATTTACAAAATGAAATACAGTCAACTCCTGGAGGAAAGTAATGCAGTTATTAAACCTCCCCCAGTCTGTTGGAAGTAATCCTGATAGCAGAACAAAGGAGTCTGCCCTGTTAATGTGATTCGATTCCTATGTGAATCCAACACATAAAAATATGAAAGATGAGATCTGCCACTTCTGAGAATAAATGTAAGAGAGCAGCTCAACTTGTCATTGTGGCAAATGCAGCTAGGTAAAACAATCTGAGAAACAGAGAATAAAGTACCCATGTCTAATAATAGCTTTAAGAAGGCTGCTTTATTTCCTTAAAGAGCCTAAATTTAGACTGCAGTATGCCTCTCGGTATTAAAAACTGTGTAAATGGAATAAAACTAAATAGTAAAACCCAAAGTAAATTATTTTCTCCATTTTCTCCCATTCCTTTCTCTCTCCATTTTAATAAAGCCAAAGCAAAAATTTACATATGACCTATGATACCAATGCTCAGCAGGAGTCAAATAGAGACATTATTGTATTAATCTACATACAAATGAGAGACTGCTGATTCTGATGCAGTTTGAAAGAACATAAAAAGAATATTTAAAAGCATATGCCTGTTAAAACAAAGATCAGGCATTTTTCGCAAACATAAAAAGAATTCAGAGGTGGGAAAAAAAAAAAGCTGTAATATATTGGGATCTTTATATCTGAAGAACCCTCAGCATTTTTTTGATGAAATTTCTACATGCAATAGCAATGCAGTAGCCTTCACACTATGCATTCTTGAGTAATACTCTGTACCTGTGTCTTCATATTTACAAACGTACAACAGGTTACCAAAGCAAATCCTTTCTAAACCATGATCAGCCAGAAGTATACACAAAGGATTCATTGGTACATTATCACATTGAAACCTGAATGAATACCAGATCCAAAACGGACACAGCAACACACAGTTCCTAATCCAGAAACAAAAGTATGCAATCCACTCTTGTGCACAAATTGGTCTTAAAAACCTCTACTTAAACTCCTGCTGAAGTACATTCTGCATCCTTTAAAATAATCAAGTGTGAGACAGTTCATGGCTTTCCAATGGTAATGGTAATTTTTAAGCACAGCAAGCAAGGCTGTGGAACATATGCAACTGAACAGAGAACTGTATGTTGATTCACTCACTATCCTTCTAGGACCTAGACTTGTACCTTTTCAGTGAATTACTGTGACAGCAGCTTTCAGTGTGGAGAAGTACTTGTTTCACCAGTGTAGTTTGGCCTGAATTTAGCAGTGTTTTCATACAAGTCAGAGATCATGGGACAGAATGGAGCTCAGGAAACATTAAAAAACTCAGTGTCGCACAATTTGCAAAAGAGTTTAATATCTACCTATTAGTAGGTACCTACATTTAGGTGGTGTTTCTTGCCCTGATGATGTCACCCAAGGCAGAGCCAGATGTCTTACTGGAGAAACACAACACCTACAGTTTCTCTTCTATCTCCAAGTCTAATATTATCTTAAAGGAGATGCTAGATTGGAAAGATGTGACTATTCATTTATAAATCTACATGATGTCTCTTAGTGACTTAAAATCGCTCACATATCTGGAAAACTACTGGAACACATAAATTAAGCTGCTAACACCTATAATTTCTCAGGGACTCCATTTTACCTTCTTTATAATACATGTGTGCCTCATTTTCCACTTTCCAGTATCAATATGTTCCTGTCTAGTTTTGAAGATAAAAAAGCTTGTGATTTATCACAGTGGATCCCTTACTATCCTCCTCAGGGAAAATGATGACAAAATTCCTTTAAGGTACTGTCAGCTTCCTTCAACTCTTTTTTCCCTTAGATAAGTTTTAATATATATTTTTACTCTGCATATGTAAACTTCATGTCTTATACCAGCTCATGCTCAGGAACTTAAATAAAACTTAAGAGGCTTTTAAAACTTCCAGAATATCATAATTTTCTTTTCAAATAAGGCAGCTTAAAGAAGGTGACTTTTGACTGTCACCAGCAATCACTTCCCTTAGTAAATCTTGAGCAAGATGTTGGACTAGGTAACTGTCCAACAGAATCCTGAAGTACCCTGACAGCTTGAATTATCCTATGATACTATCCTTAGGTGATGTAATTTAAATATAAAGTAAATTAACTGTAGGTATGTGTTTGCTTTACCTATTGCAACAGTGAACATCCAGTAAATATAGTGTCTTTATGTTTTCCCAGATAAAGTGATTTTTTTTTTGTCTCATACCCATTAGGAATATGCAGTTATTGTATGAGAACACTAATAATCTGATGGAATTTTTGCCTTCTCTTTACAGTTACAAGGCAAAGGGATCATAGGATAGGAAATGGGATTGTATTTCATCACAATCAAGAGTGTCAATAAACAGTCATTTAAAAAAAGAGAAACTTTGTGTGTTCATTTTAACACGTCTTCTCTATATAAACTCCTGTGCAACATTAATCAGAAACACGCTACAAAATGGGTGGTCTTTCATAATATGACTGGCTTAAAATTAAAACACAAACTTGATCCCAATATACTGACTGGAAAGCAAAATACAGTGCTCTCCTTCTTCACTAGTTACGCATTTTTTTACAAAGTAGAATAGTTCTTGCCTGTGGAAGTAAAAAAGCACAATGACAGCACACCAATGATTCAAAACAATCACCAATTTAGTGGGCCCATGAAATAACATGGGAAGAATTTTTCAGCATAACAGTTCTGAACAATCTGACACCATATTTAAAAATTGGTAGGAAGTTTTCAGACATGACTCTAATTTTGATAAGTTATATTAATTGAGAACTTCAGTTTGGCTCCTCACAGAATCTTACACTTTTTGATGAAAATCAGTTACACAATCTTTGGTGATACTGCACACCAACCAACTGCTAAAATCACATTGGTTTTCCTGGTAAATGAAAGGCAACAGCAGTGTGGCATATAAAGACTCAAAGGCTCTAAGACTGGAATTAATATGCTTCTCTGGGGGATGGGGGGAAATAAATTATTTCTACAGAACTTAAATGCAGAGGCAAAATGCACTTACAGTGTTGGCAAGTTCTAAGTAGCTTCCTCCAACAGAGCTGCTAAAATCTGAGGCCCGAGCTAGAAGTGTTTGCAGAGCAGCCCGATGAGTCACATTTCTTCCACCACACTCCAACACTTTTTGTAGAGGTAAATTGCTCTGGAGGTCTGGACTTTGAAGGTCTCTTGCTCCTGAATCATATTCCCAGCTTTCTCTGGCTCCTGATAAGGCACCTAAAATGTAGAAATGGAAAAAAATTCTAGCATGGTCTGTGTATAAAGAGCACAGAGAATCACACAATATCTTGAGTTGGAGGGGACCCGTAAGGGTCGCTGAGGCCAACTCCCTGCTCCTTGTAGAACTACTTAAAATTAAACCATATGACTAAGGGCACCATCCAGACACTCCCTAAACTCTGGCAGGGTCGGTGCTGTGACCACTTCCCTGGGGTGCCTGTTCCAGTGACCCAGCACTCTCTCAAGTGAAGAACCTTTTCCCAGTCTGAACTCCTCTGACACAGCTTCATGCCATTTCCTTGTGCCCAGGATGCATGGATCTTTTACCAAATTACAAGATTCAGAAGGAAAATTAAAGCATTTGCATACATTACTTAGTATAAAGTAAAAACCGTGTAATTTACAGTAGCTAAGGAGCACTGAAAGATTGTCAGTTACCAAGTGAGCACTGATTAAGGAACAAAACATAATTCAATTTTTGTTTACAGAATACCAACAAAACACGTGAATCTTAGCTGTTCATTACTTCTTATGTTAGCACTACCTTTCTAATTACCTCAAGATTGCTTATTTCAGAGACCCATCAATCACAAGGTGTTGAATTACAAATCAATGCAAGAACATGATCATGCAGCCAGTAGCAACCTCTGAATGCTGAAGAGAAGGCTTCTGTATCATGAAGCTGTAAGCTTGCTCTTCCTCCATGTACAATCCTGCCCATTCCCTACTGCCACAGACTTGTTCAAATCCTAAAACAAACTTAAGAAACTTCTCTTAACTTATCAGTAAGTATTTAATCTCTGGGTGCTGCTCCTTCCAATACTACTGTCCCACCCCTTTTAAATTCCTGTTATGTTTTAGGCTCAATAATTGCCTATGTCAAAACATTCCATGGTAGACACTAGATTATTTAATAATCTTGGTCAGCCCTGTAAAATTTCAATATGTAGCATGATGAAGATTAAAAACAATTAAATGGCTTGTCTAAGCACACAGCCTAAGATAACAGAAGAATCCAAACAGAATTCAGAGCTACAGACTAGACCAAAACTCTGAATCCACCATGCAATTATCAAACCATAAGTAATTGTCTGTAACAACATCCTATTAGTTTGAAAGCTTTTCGTTCTTATGAGCTAGATCTCTCTCTCAAACATTCATTAGCATTCTGAGAGCTTACCAATCAGTGGTTATTACTTATTCAGTACAATGTCAGGGAAAAACAATAAACTATATAATGAACCACTAAGAGACTGTCTCTCCCTTGCCAGGAAAGGAGATGTTTCAAAAGTGCCAATGGAAAACCAGCCAGAAGGAAAGCACTGAGAATATGCTAGTCTTTAAACATGGAGGTAGAAAATAACACAAAATAAAAAATAACAACATTTTATATTAATATAATTACCATGATTCATTACCACAGGTCCAGGTAACAAAGATAAATTCAATTACATATACACCATCAAGATCATGTACCACCGTATTTAATCTATCTACGTGCTGCATGTCCTTCAACACAGCTGAACTAAGACAGGGCTATCAAAAATATTTTACACTGGGTGTCATGTACAGTGACCAGTGATTAAGCACAGTGTTAGGTATCGCTGCCCTCTTGAGGCTACAGTACACCATACAAGGGAAAAAATAATTAAAAAAAAAATGGTAACCCACAGAGCTGAAGCAGCAGAAATAACTCTGGAGCCAGGGAATCAGTTCTGCCATCTCCCAGGCTTTACAAGAACACGTGAAACAATTCTATCTGCACAAGCACAGCTACAAAATTGAGAGGTGGTTACATCATGTAAATACTCTTCTTTTTACAGAGCTAAATATGGCACATATTTCAACAGAGAAGATGCACTAAATTTCTATTACTCCAACAATGTTCTGCAAAAGGGCTTTCACATTGATTCAATTTTGCTTTGATGAAGACCCAAATGGCCTTTACAGACTGCACCACCTGCTATTCAATTGGAAGCACTTACAACACACAGTTGGCTCAGAAGTCAACTGTCAGTCACAGATGGATACAGGAAAGATGGAGTTTTTATGACTCTATTATGCCTCTTTTTTTACCTGAGTTTTCTTACAAGCTCAACTCCGTACTCTGTAATTTAAAATACAGTTACCAAAAATGTAAGGAGAGATGGATGTTAAAAAAGATGGCCTTTCCAGTATTTTATTTTGGGCTTAGCTTAAAAAACCCCACACCTCTAAATTTGC
Source organism: Heliangelus exortis (assembly GCF_036169615.1). NCBI lineage: Eukaryota > Metazoa > Chordata > Aves > Apodiformes > Trochilidae > Heliangelus > Heliangelus exortis. The sequence continues at coordinate 25,753,014 of NC_092454.1, read as the reverse complement.
CCACTATTTTCCTAACAGATTCCAAAACTAGATGTTTAGATGCTATCCTCCTGTATCATGCACCTTTCAAGTCTTAGCTTTCCAGGGAAATTCTGGAGTTGCCAAAACTGAGACTTCATTTGTGTCACACCCCAGAAGGTGGGTGCAGCACTGTCACCTCTCACAAGGTGAGCACAGCTCCACAGGGGTGGGGGCCAAACCAAGTACCATGACCCATGGAGTGGGCATGGGTAGGGTTCCCCAGAGTGGGGATTGACCCAGGGGGACTCAGACTGGACCCCCTTGCTTTCTAAACTCCTTCAGAGAGGAGCCCAGGTGCAGCTGGGCCCAATCCTCCTCCTCCTCTAATTAATCTCTTCTAACAACCCATTCAGCAAGATTAAGTTCTCTGCACAGTACTCAGGAGGGTGGTTACTACCCAGGAGGTTTGTATAAAACACAACTTTACTTAAAAGCGAGTAAGATTATAAAGCATGTCTGATTACAACTAGCAGAATTATGAATGATGGTACTTTCAAAGCAATAGATTACAATTTAGCAAAACTTAAGGAAGTTGTCAAAGCAACAGGTTACAACTAACAAAACTTAACAAAGCAACAGGGCGTAAAACCTAACACAGTTAGAAACTATGTTACTCTCACGTGCAAGAGATAACAGAAACAGAGACAGACAGAAGAAAGAGATAAAGAAGAGATAGGAAAGCTATCACCACCCTTGGATCTTGGTAGGAAGTTGTGGTCCTTGGATGGCGGGTGTGCATCCAGCATTTTGAGTGTGCCTCTTTATGCCACCTGACCCCACCTTTTCGGGGGGGGGGGGGGCTTTGGCATATCTTGCACAGCCAGGTGTTCACTTGGGCCCGTCCAGATGGGATGACACAGCAATAACCCTGATTTCTGTGCATGTGCCCTCTCCCGTGTCTCTACCCGGGGCACACACAAGATGTCACTCTGCCTCTGCAGGGCACAGCTTGCCTGCCCCTGTCCCTTAGGGAATAAGGACAGTGTCCTGCCTGTCAGGGTGGCATCAGACAGAGCTCCCCTTGCAAGGACAGTGTTCAGCTGATGGGGATGGCCACTGAAGGAGGGACTGCTCTTGTGAGAATAGGGCACAAATGAGGGTCTCTCCTTGAGAGAACAGAGTCCAGATGGCTATCAAATGAGGCCTCCACCCGGGTGCAATGTCCATTTTGTCAGGGAGGCTGTTTTGAGACAAATATTCTTTTCAGGATTCTACAGGTTGTAAATGAAAAGTCAGGGATAAACATACGATGCTTGTACATTGCTGTAGTTAATATACAAAACTTGCTCTTACAATAGCAATCAGAAAGAAGTCATCTCTGGGTATCATGACACACCAAAAGCTGATTGCTGACTTGATAACTAGAAATAGATAGTTCCTAAATCTGTGGTTAGCAATCAGCCTTTACAGAACTACATACGTGCCACAGCAGTTTTCCCTGTAGCTCTACACTTAACAATCATATGAAACATTAAATTTCTGCATTAAATGAAACAAAATCATTGTTATTTAAATACTCATGTATAAGCATGCCAGAAAATTAGTTATGACAATTACCAAACAGAAAAAAAAAAAAGTAGTGCAACATTTGTATCGGCTAAATAATATAAGATTGTTTAGTTTAGTTTTTTAGGGCTGAATGTATACATCAGACTTCTCTAAATCTGCAACATCAGAGCTTCTGATTGCCTTCCTAGTACTACTACCCCTTTCCTGTCTTAATCTGTATTTCATGTTGTAGCAAACGTTCAGTCAACAGAAACTTTTTGTTTCTAGCCTTTTATACACTAAGTGAGTAGAGTATATATCAACCCACTAGCAGAAGTCAGGTCAGTCACAGGAGAGCAACCTTAATCTTGTCTGAAGACTTTTATTTAAAGATTTTGGCTTTTGCAGGTTTCCCTGTGCACTTAAATTAGCCTCAGCTCTCACTTCCTTGCAGCTTACAATTATTTAAACTCTGACTTATGATACCCCATTTAAGAAAAACAAAGGGTAGTTTAGTTTGATGACACATGCACATACAAGATTCCATGATAACAGACAAATCATGTGTTGGTGAATTGTACCAAAGCTGACTGAAATAATTTTAATCAATTATACGTTATAATCAATTACACAATTACAATACATTAATGACAAATATCATTATGGTAGGCTACCTTGCCCATTTGCACTGAAACTTCATACTAGCTTAATTTTCCTTTATCAGTTGCAAAGATACTAGTAACAGCACAGAGGTGTGTGTTGTGGTGTCATTCCACCATTCTGATCTGAAAGAAAATGGCATTTCATCTTCTCTACTAACAGTTAAACTTCTACCTTGAAGGCTTGTGCTTTGCAACAGAGAGGCAGATGCCTACCGTAACAAGTCTACCCATACAGCCAGGTTTTTTGTTTGGTAAAGGTGACCTTACCAGACTAAGCTGACAGACCAAGAATCACGTGATTCCATCTTTGCTCAAAGTGTAGGGAAGTAGGAAATATAACCCATAAAGATCAATGCTGAAGATGTATATGTTGCTGAAAGGATGTGGGATATCAGGAAAAGTGAGGTACTGTAAGCCTAGTCCTGCACGAGCTTCTCAAATGATTCTGGCTTATGGATGGCAAACATATAGACTGTTGACACTAAGCTAGTGTGAGCACAAGCAGCCTCTATGTCACAAAGCTACACCTCACACAATGAGAGTCTTAACAGCAGAGATCTGAAGCCTGATCACTGCTTCTTATGAAGCATCAGTAACATTCATTTACTTGAACTTATTTACATAGCTTAGGCATTTAGCACAGAATGCAATTTACATGTGCACTGGGCCTAACTACCAGCTTCTGGGAGAAATTTCATTCTAGAACATTAAGATTTTACAGCTAAGTGGGCAGAGTTAGGTCTTCTCTATTTGGTGTTAGCCTCTGCTCTCAAAATCTATTTCAGTCATCCATGTTTTGTAATCAGAACATGCATAATTGTTTTAAAACATTTTCTCCATGCCTTACTAGATGCATACAACAATTCCTGGAGATACAGTCCATCTATCATCCCATTTCACACACCAGGTAACAAAGTAAGCATAAACAGGATTTATAGTTAGACAACCAGTGACTCCGCAGTTTTCTAAGGTAAACCAGACAGCTCCACTGTTTTCCACTGAAAACAGATGTGAAAGAGTAGGCCCAGCTATAAAAAGTGGTGGGGAGAGGAAGAAATCAAGAAGAATGAAAAATAAATCTTTGAGACATGCAGCTAACATAAGCTGACGCAAAAATTACAAATATTAATGCACTTTAAGGAAAATTTAGAAGAGAGCTCTTATTGCTCAAAAAATGCATGAAGTACAATAAGTCAAAACAACTGAAGATAAGCTTTTCCCCAAAGGAGATGAACTTTATATGAAGCCAACCTGACTAGAGAAGTGAAAATTATAAAGTCATATTTAGAGCTTATTGAAACTGTGTCCGTTACTTTCCACATAACACCACCAGTCTCTGTAACACCAACGTTCTCTCAAACACATTAGAAAACAACTGTCTTCTCACATCCTGCTGCCTGTGATATTTTTGCTGGATAGTGCTTTTATTCACATAAGCCTCCTGGAAGACCTCTTTTATTTCTGGAATGGAACCTACTTAAAACCACAAGATAACCACAAAAGGCTCTGGGCACATCAGGGACACACTCCCACACAGGAATCAAAGACCAAAGCTTCTAGCATCACTGTCCAAGATTTATCACCTGGTAAATGCCTGAAGCCTCTCAGCTAGAGTAACTCTTTTCTATTTAATAGTAAACACACTTTAAAAACTATTTATTATTTTGCATCAGACAAAAAATGATGTGATCAGACAACAAACAATATGAATGATGTGGCATGGTAACAGAGTGATGATTATAATTGAAGCTTGCATGCACAGATGGGCAAGAATATTTGTTTAAAATACAGAATACTGTCTGCTAAACATCCATTAAAAGTTGTAGGGAAATTCAGAATAAAAGATATTTTTTTGGAAAAAAAATCCGCAGAAGCATAGTTTTAAAATGCATTCCCAACTCAGTACTCAGTCCTAGAGAAAGTTTTCATCAGAACTTTCTGCAACTATTCTCCAGTCACCTAGAGGTAATGATTTGCTATGGGACAAAAACTTATAGGAAATGATGAATCTCTAATACATGGGTCTGTGGGCTTACTATATAGGTCTTTTTTGCTCCCACCATATCCTTATCTGATCTGACGAACATTCCACAGAAGATACTGTGTTTGCTTATGTTATTTCAGTGCTTGTCTCATTAGGACTAGAAGGGACAATAAAAAGCTCCAAGGGAAGCCACAGCTATATCCCCTCCTGACTACGCAGCTTACTCCATGGGAGAAAGCTGCTTCATTAAATTAGATCTGAGATGAAAATTGCATCAAATCAATCAATCTAAAAAAGAGGAGCCTTTTAAATGTTAAAAAACATTGCATATGACACTTCTGGCAATTTTATTTTAGATTTACTGTTTTCTAAATCTCTTAAGTAACAAAACTTCTAGAACACTTTGCCAAGACAAGCAAACATACTTTGAAAGAATATGAGCTGACTTGTATACACTTTTACTAGTACTAGCAATATACAATACAATGCACATGCTTCATATCATTAGAAGGATCACTAAAATATCTGATTAGTATCAGATAAATGATCTAATCGAGCATTATGGTTTTGGCATGAAAATATGGCAAACAACAAAAGTAAAGAGAAGTCAAGACTTGACTGAAAGAGCTGGCTCATGTATTGAAGGCTCATGCACAGCTTTACGTGCACATTGTAAGCGTAGTATTTATACTAAGTACAGCCAGCTCACGATTCATCTCCTCTCTGTCTCTGAACTAAAATTATAACTATTTTTCTTTCTATTGGTATGTTTCTTCTAATCATACCAAAACAAGTTCACTGAAGTGTCCTCAGAACCTCATACAATGGTACATTTGGAATTCAGGAATTGTGTGCTGCCAGGGTATAACTGTATAGTACACTCACTAGAGATATGAATGTAGAGTAAATCAGAGAAATACTTAAATGTACATTCAAAGAAATTATAACAATTTGAAACTTAACCAGCTCTCCCACTTGCTAAAGTAATGCTAACAACTCTTCAGGCTTTTCGGTTTTAATTTTTTTTTTTTTTGTACTCTATGGCATATTTTTCTAAACAGATTTTTACAAACTCCAAAAGCTACCTAAAATCTTAAGAAAAACAAACTGAATGCCTATCTGAAAATTAGGACAGATAGAAAAAATGAGCATACCAAGAAGAAAACCATGAAGCAGACAGTCAAAGTTTCATGATGGGGTCACAGCCTCGATGGACAAAGGCAGAGCAAAAGATGTCACCTACATGGACATATGCAAAGCATTTGATACTGTCCTGCACAACATTCTGATCTCTAAACTGGAACAATAAGAATTTAATGGATAAGGAACTGGCTGGGTGGTCACACCCAAAGAGTTGTGATCAATGGCTCAGCGTCCACATGGAAATGTGTGACGATGATGATGGTGTTCCTTGAGGCTCAGTACTCTTAGTCAATAAAATAATCTGCATTCCCCTGTAGGTATGCACATGCCCTATAGGCATGTTCTGCCTGCTGGTCTGTCTTTTCCCTTTCCTCCAATCTTTTACACCGTTTGATAATTTCCAAGACATTTGATAGTGGTGTCAAGGTCCCAAATGTAACAAATTCCTGTGAGTTCTATGTCAGGCACATAGGTGACAGACTCTGCTAGTGCTCCTGCTGAGACAAACAATGCAATGTGATGCAACGCTCAACCTTGATTAGACACAGTAGGGAAGGAAAAAAAAAAAAAAAGCAAAACCAATATGTTTGCTCCTCATACAACAAAAGACATTGTGCTACTCATGACTCCAAAACCCCCTTGGAAATCCAGGTTCATTTGTTCTGGTACTCATAGAAATTATCACTCTTAATATCTCAAAAAAAAAAAAAAAAAAAAAAAAAAAAGTTAATTACCTGTATTCTGCTGCTTTGCACAGCTTGTGGTACTAGAAGAGTGTTTAGAAGTAATAAATTAAACCACTTACAGTTCATATGTAATCTGGCAGATATTCACAGCTTCTTCAGTCTAACAAACCTAAGGTAAAACTTTGTTCATAAATGTCAAGAAAGCCTGCAGCAGACCTTTGAGACAACATGCAGCCTCTAGTTTTAATTAAATATAGCATAAATAAATCAATGCATTAGTTTCTCGAAAGAAATTTATTTCCAGTATGATCAAACATAGAATTAATGAAAAGCAAAAGTAATGATTTTTAAGCCTCAGCTGGCCTGCCTCTCATGTTTATCCACAAGCTTAATTTGAGGCTGCATTTCAACCATTCCTTTGATTAATTCTCATTTTTGATCCACAATGTAAATAAAATATCACGTCAATTTTTCAAGGGACTTATTTTTAGTAAATAGAAGGGGGAAGCTTACTATGAATTAATTACTAAATACTAACCTACAGCCAAAGACTGCTTGTGGACTCTGGTATTCGTAACTATTTATCTAGAATATTAAATCAGATTAATAAGTACACACAACTTTCAGAGCTGGGGAGCATTGGGTGGGACTGGAAACCATTCCCCTGCCAAAAGGAAGAATTTACTAATAGTACCACTTCTTGATAATCCTCAAAACCAATTGGTACTAGAAAACCACTATTCTTTATCATGGGAAAAAATGGCCATTTGCCAATTACTTTTTAAAACATGTAATATTGTCACAGCCTAGCAGTTTGGGCAGACCACAAAACTAAGGGCAGAATTCCTCTCTACACCCCCTCCCCCCCTAGCAAAGGGAAGACTGAAGGGGAATAAAGACTGGAGACTTTAAGTTGGAAACTCAAAACAACTGGGTACAGATTTACTAATAGAGGGGAAAGGTAATAACCTAAGGGATAATAAAGTAACAAAGAATACAAATATACACAAATATCTCTATACACAACCCGATAGATAGGGGCTCTGACGAGCAGGTGTCGTGCTGGTGGTAAAGAAGCGCAGGGGAGCAGCAGCGCAGCCAGGAGCGAGCGGAAAGAAAAAGGGAGGAGCTGCCTGGGCTTCCCGAACTTTATGGGCAGGAAACAGGAGGGAACAGACCCCTCCCTTTGTCTTCTGCCCCTCTCAGGTCTGAAAGCCTTTTTTCTTTAGCTCCTCCTGTTCAAATTATGACAAACATAAAAAATTCTAATTCTAGCTGTTCTATAAAAAATATAAAAATACATAAAATTGAAAACCCAACAGAAGCCACAAATTCCTGCCTTAAATCATCAGAGGTGTTGTTCTGCTGTACTATAGGTTCTCATTCACCACCCAATCCACCTCCATTACTCACTAGATGACTCATACAGATTTATTGTGCCCACCGTGGCTTTTAGGCTCCAAAACTGGAAACACGACCCACAGGGCTAATCAGTCACTGACATTTTTCCTGTACTTCCTACTGAAAGGATACGTTAAAGAGTCTGGTAGCACATGCTCACTGCAAGATTCTAGCAACACTTTCAAAAGTCATTTTATTTTTTACAGTATTTTAAACCATGTCAGAAGATCATTAACAGAGTTCACATTCCATTTCACTTACAGAACTATTTCTGGTTACTACTTGCAAAGCATTGCTAAAGCTCTAATTGACATTAGCAGTGTAGTGTAAGAACTACAATAAAGTATAACAGGTTTGAGTTGCTGATATGCAAGCAGAAAAAAGCAACATTACAGTAACTTCAAAAATGTTCTTCATGCATTTGAAGAAAAGATTTATTTTTTGTCAAGATACGGATGCTTACTGAGCACATATATGGCTACTAATATATAGATATAGATATATACACGATACTGATAAACCAGAGTGCTGCACCTTGACCAAAACAGCCAACCAGTTTCCTTACTTCTGCATCCCACCTGGGAATACAGGAGCAGAAGCATTAGTTGGGCAAAGTTGGGCAAAATTATTAGAATAACCTTATGAGTGATAAAAAATGATGGGGTGAAAAAACTCAATAGTCACTTAGATGCAACTATTTCTTAGGACTTTTTTTTCCTATTTAATTTCTTTATAATGAAAAAATTAAAGTTAACAAATATAATAATTTCTTTAGATATGGGCACATGCATTTTAACGTTTGGTTAAGAAATGCCTGCCCAAAAATACTGTCTGACTGGTAATGTCTGCACAACTGCATATAAATTCATAGTGAAAAACATCCATGGCTCAGACTGGATTCCTTTACTTCAGATCACCAGGACCCCTGCTACTCAGGAACAATCATATGATTCTTGAAGTGTTGCAATTTATGCACCCCACATGCATACATGGCAACAGGAATATAAGCAGTTGACACATTATGTAGAAATTAGTCTCAAGGAAGGCCCTAAGAATTACCTTTGAAAATAACCTTTATTCAAAAGTGTTCTTTTTCTGAAAAAAAAAACAAAAACAAAAAACATGTCTACAATATTTTTTGATTTGCACATGATGAGTTCTCATGTCTTAATTTTTGGAAAGCAATAGCAAACAATACAACAGTCAACAACTTGATCACTAATGGCTATCTGTATGAGCCTTCAGACACATGAAAGGCATGAAAACATATGCAGATCATAATTCAAGATTGACTGCAACTACAGTTCCTCACCTCTCATTATGTTAATACTCTGTGCAGTTTAAATAAATTACAGTTATGTTTTCTTTTTAAAAAAAGATTTGCAAAACATCCTGAATAGTACTGCCACAATGATTTTCTCTTACAAATATAAACCAGTATACATGATATTTACTGTTATTTCTTCCCATTCTATTTTAATTTGCATGGTGGAGCATGTTCTCTAATTACTGAAAAGATTTACAGAATCTGCAAGAATCAAGGCAAGACAAATATAAACCCCATTAATTCCTTACAGGCTTAAAAACACAATACAGTGAAATAATCAGCACAGAGCAAAATACCAAGGCAGGAAATGCAAATGTGTTACAGACTCATTTTTTGAAAAAAAAAAAAAAATTAAAAAATGAAAAGAAGTACAAACTCACCAACTTCAAAAGTGCATTCAATTACTATTGGAAAACTAACAGAAATTGGAAAATAGGAAAGAGTAAGGATTGAGTTGTTTACATTAACAAATTTGAATGTTCATCTACTGATATTTTTTGGCAGCAATTAATAAGGTTTCTTTGTGGGATACACTTTGAGACTAATATACACCTTCCATCAGTAAAGCTTAGGACCTATCTGCTATCCTTGATTATTAGAAACAATAATTATTAGACTGTTTTGTCTGAGAAAGATTTAAAGTCCAAGTTGCCAGAAATAGGGTCAGCAAACAGGGAAACTTTGTACAACATTCTGAGGGCAGAAGTAGTTTTCTGTTTTGAAGGAAAATACAATAGTAGCAGCATTGAAAAAAAAGCCAGCAGATGCAGAAGATAATTATGTGAGAATGCATGCCATCCTTAATCCAGATAAAATATATATATATGTATATTAGGCATATTTTGGTTTTCAGCTGTTGTCTGATACAGCACCTGAAAGAGATTCATGGGATGGAAATACAATTGGTGCCAAGGATTATGAAGACTGGATATAGATACTGAAAGAGTAATGGGCATAGAAACTGCCAAGCTAATAATCTTTCAGTTCAGTAACATATATGCAAGGATAAACTAAGGAAATGGTAACCACAAAATATAACAATATATGTTATAAATCTGTAACAATATCTGATGATGAAGCAGTAATAGATGGAGAATAAGCAGAGCTATGAAACAGACTTGCCATGCTGAGAAGCCAGGAAGAAAAGTTAATAAACATGAGATGATGGGATGGTGAAAGAGGTGCAGTCAATCTAAAAAGCAAAAAGATAAGGAACTCTCCTAGGATTCAAAGCAAACAAGGAAAAATTGAATGCCTGGCACAACTAGATCAAAACATCCACAAAGCTACTAGAAGACAGAAAACATTGCTAAACTCACACCTCTGCCTCCCCATATAAATAAATCCAAAATACCACACACACACAAAAAAAACCCCAAACCAAACACCTACTTAGTTTTACACTCTTGGAAATTGACTAGGGATAAAATAAAGTCAGGTGTGACTGACCAATAAATTTCTACCATAGAAGGCAGCTCGGAGGACATGGCCCAAGGTTTTTCCCCTGAAGCTCAAGGAATGATGCAGGCTGGGGCTGATCACAGCTGTCGCAAAGAAGCTGACTTGATCTCAACACCAAATGGACCTGACCTGAGGTTTTTGCTTTAGGTAAACAGTTGTCAACAAATCAGTGAATCAACTGGTTTTGTGTTTCTCCCTGAATTTATTCAGTCTGAATGTCTCCCTGAGTTCACCACACTATTATGGGGAAGGTGTATATGTGGTTCAGCCTTCCAAAAAGACTACAAAATGTAACAGGTAACAAAGGAATTTAAAAGAGATTAATGGGCTTTAACTGCTTTCAAGCCATGCATGATGTCTTCCCAGTGAGACTGGCAGTGCCTTCTGTCATCATAGTGAGCACATACTAGAGAATTACATTGGTATTGTGATTGAACTGTGTATTGCAATTGCTGTATTGCAACATAACACACAGACACCTTCCATGTGGTCAGAGAGACCTGGGCTCTGAAAAACAGGTCAGTTTCATGCAGATCCAGAACACATGTAAGAAGGCTCTCCAGGAAGATACATGAAGTATAGCTGACTGTAAAAAATATTCCTGACTTAATCTAGGAGACATGCAAAGAAAAACTACTGGGCTACCTAGTGTAGGCACACCTGTTAAAAAAGTATTTTAAAAAAATAAAATAAAACCAAACCAGGGTCATGTATTCCTTTAAGGGGGAATCCTGGTGCCAGTAAAATTGGTAACAAAACTCTCAGAGTTCATCTTTTGTTAAATTACACAAATAGGACATTTAAAAGTCATACCTACCTAAACTGTTATTGCTGCTAGTTGGCCAGGAAGCTATCCTATCCTTCAATTTTTTCTTTTTACAAGAGTCATCCAATTTCACAGAAAGCTTCACTTCCTCCTTCCTGATTTCTCGTACCAGTTCCATGCGGCACAGACTAAAATCCTGGAAGGAAATTTTTCCATTTTCATCTGCTCCCAGCTGGTGCATGATCTCTGTGACAGAGTCCTCCATATTCAGCTGGCGGCACACCATCAGCAAGTCATTCCTGAGGATATTTTTAGAGGGAAGATAGGGGCAGGGGAAGGATGGAAGAAGAAGAAAGATGGGAGAAGTGGGAACAGAAAAAAACAAATAGTTTAGTTCATTGGAAAAGGAATATTAACTTTCTCTAGTTTGTAAATGCATAAATGCACAGACATTTAAACTATTTTTTTGCTAATCTAACAAAGGAACTATGAGGTTGGAAAGAAATTCCAGCACAGAAAGACTATGGAAATAAAGGGAATACTTTTCTTTAAGTGTTAACCTCTATTTTCAAGAAGGAATTTCATTATTAACACTTCCACTAGCAGAGACTGACACAAGGCTGAGATGAATCCTACTGTTGATCTTCACAGTATCTTCTGAAGAGGCAACAGTAAGAATTTAAAATATTATCCTCTGACTGGAACAATGACTTCTTAAATCTTTATTTTAGTCTGGACAGGCCAAGAAAATTCCTTTTGCCACTGAACAACACAAATCTGAAGAGGAAAACCATATGAAGCAGACCATCAGCCAAACACCTGATATTCTCAGCAGTGGAGGACACATAGCTTCATGGAAATTCCTCCATCATTTGCTTCACCAGAGACTAAACCAGCCCCTCAAAAAAAGGGAAGATTTTTTTGAAGATATTGCCATTCTGTCTTTTTTCCAAAATGTAAACCACTTAACAAAAAAACCCAAAACACTGCTGTCCTCAGGCAAACACAACTTTGCAGCTGTAAACCCAGATGAAATAATTTTCTTTAGCATGAAATGAAGGGAGTTCAGCTCATTTCTGGGCGCTGACAGTTTTCCTTAGCAGCAGGAGACAAAGCTGATAGACTCAGCCTGCTGTTACTCAGAGAGACTCAGAAGTCAAAAAAGAGGGAGAGCAAAAAGACCTTCTTTCATCCTCTTCTCCTGTTCCTCTCCCATCTAGCCCCGTCTCATTTTAGAGAGGACAAGACACTGTGAGAGAGAATAAAACAAAATCTTGAAACAGGTTCACCAGCAACTGAAGGATGACAGACACACATTTGCCAAATAGCACCTAACCACATTCAAAACAAAATGTGGGTAACTCAATTCAGTCAGATCTGAAGCAAATGCTGCTCTACACTATCAGAAAGTTCTTGGTGCCACATTCTGTGATTTCAAAAGTTAAAAAAAATTACCAATACTTCAGCACTCTTACACTTCAATATTTCTTTCCTGCCATGCTTTTCTTAAAATACTTTTTGAGTCATAATGCATAATACTACCACCCTGCTTCATACCACAAGCAGTATTAAAATGAGACAATTTCTTTTAAGTCTTGCTTATTTTTATGTTGGGCAAAACCTTTTGTAAAAGGAAGGTAAAGGAAATGTGTAAAAATATTACTATTATGCAAATTATTAGCATATTTAATTAATATTAATATTACTTCACTACTGAACATCACATTACTTACTACCTGAACATCATTCAGAAGGTTTCTATGAAAACAGGATACATAACCAGAGCTCTTGCATGAACAGTTTATCTAACGTAATTCATTATCAAATCCAAGGTCCCTCTATCTTACAGAAATAAGTTGTACAGTGGGTGGAGCTCTGTAAGTCTTTTCCATGAGGGAATTCCAGAGCTGCCACAACAGACTTTTGGCAGAAATGCTTACAATAAAACTGGAATGTAATAATAATAAATAATTACATATATACATGATTACATATTTTAGGAAAAAAAAACCCAAATAAATTAAAATTGCTTATCACAAGAAAATTTTATTATAGGAGAATTAATTTGCATTGTATAGACCAAATACAAGTACAGCTAAAATTTTGGTCAGTTTTTCTCTTAGCTTTGAATCGGTGAATAAATGAATAAATAATCTCAGCAAATAATCTCGGTTTTTAAAAATTGAGACAACAATACAAACCAATGTCACAAAGTTGTAGCAAAGAAATTACAGCTGGCAAATAGTGCGGATTCTTACAGATAAAATTAAGCTCCACCTAGACGTGTTCTCCTGTGACACGTTCTCTTGGAGCTACAGCACCCCTGATGGAGGGACTCCTCGGAGAGGTGCTAATTTGGAAGTTACTGCCAGGAGAAGGAGGGTAAAGCGATTCTGGCGGGGGTGTTGAGGGCGGAGTTTGCTGCCCCAGCCTCAGAGGAGCCGCTTTGCCAGGCTGAGGGTGAGAGGAGGCGGTGGCACCGGCGCCTCACACAGCACTCGCTGCCTCATCTGCAAGCTACACCTCCACAAAACCCAGGTGGGACATCTCCAAATCCGTATCTGGATCCTAAACGATATGCAAATGGCAAATGAATACCGTCTGTAGCATCTGCAGCCCGAGGAAACTGCCTGAGGCAACATACAGAAGGATGAAGGAAAGATGTAGTGAATTATAAAAAACAATACAGTGGAGACTACTTTAGCAGGACTACAAGCCCTACTGAAAACAGATTTCCTTTACCTGGAGTGCATCATGCAATCTGAAATTACAAGAGTTTTCCTAATCTCCATTCACAAATGTTATCAAAAGGATTTTGATATTATAAAGAACATTTTCAGTTTCCTACAAACATTCCCACATAGATCTGCAAAAGTTCATGTAAATATCTACATGGTGAGATGCACAACTAATGTCAACGAAAACGTCTAATTGCTTTAAAAAAATGTCGTCTCAAAAGCATTCTGAAATTTAAAAGAAATAAAATACTCATGAACATAAAATTCCACAAGTTATGATTATGACACCACAAGATTTCTGCTGCAGGTACAGCCCTACTATTTAACAACAAAAAAACAAAAAAATCCCCTTTTTAATTGAAAATAACACTATTAATATGATAATCCATCCACTGATTTTGATTCAGCTTTTAAAAATGAGGATTATAAAAGTCAGGACTCACACACTCAATAAAGATGAACACTTAACTTTGGCAGAAAGATGTACCTAATTCTAATTCATCTGTTCTTAAACTTAGTTGTTCTTTACTCTGTGTTAACTGACATCTTGCTAATTACTACAAAATCTGCTTCCATTTTTCTGGTGACAGACACAGGAGACATAGAAGTCTCAATGTTGGAGAACCTACTCAACTCCTCTAAATGCATTTCAAACGAATTCTCACCTATATTTGAAAGCAGGAATTTTACAGAGTTCAAAAGGTTGGGCATTTGAAGCTACTTGGAGGTGAAAGTCTCACATATGAACACTTGCCACACTGTTACAGAACTATTTTATTAGCCACTGTCTTACTGACAAATCACTGATGCTCACCTTAAGCTGATAAGCACTAGAAAAAACAAAGCCAAACCACAGAAGACTACATGGGACAGATGGTTTCCAGAAAAAAAACAAAAACAGAAAACCAAAACCAAACCCAGAAACAAACTACAGAATTAAAGTAGATAAGAGTTACAGGGCAAGTTAGATTTGTAATATTTTAACATGATTAGAATCTTTTTTGTTGTGGCAAGCCCCAGTTTGCTCTTTCAGTGGAAAAACATTCTTAGAAAAGAAAAGAAAGAAAAAAAAAAAAAAAAGTACAGGTTTTAGGGACATGTTGGTTACAATAACAATGATCTATTTCTTCACCAGTCTTTTAGACCTAGGTTTAACAAAAGCCTCCAAGAAGTAACTCATTTCCTTCTGCCAACCAAAGATTTCTGGCAAATGAACTCTGTCCTTCTTTTCTGTCCTGCCAATCAACTTCTTCCCAGATGAGAAGGAGCTTTCTGCTGTGAAACTACTTTTCGTATCCTCTTTCCTGTCCAGCATTCTAGCTTCCCAAAGCTGTCTGTCTCCAGATGCCTTTGCTCTGATTTCTACTGCTCCATGCAAACCAGCAAGAATCTGGGACACAGTAGTCAGCTTGCTGCTGTCAAAAGCAATGACTCTCCCACCTGTCTCACCACATCTGCCTCCACTGGGGCTGTTTTATCAGGCAGTTAAACCAGCAGAAAATGCATCATAACAAAGGGAACAGTTTTTGGCACTAGGCCATTAATAGCACCAATTTCTTCAGTGCCAAACTATTCTTTGTTTTACCCTATAATTAGACTGCCTTGCTGTTTACCTAACTTCACACACTTTATGCACCAGGACAGGCAAACACATCTTTACTTTTGTGACACAGGATCTAGGGCAAGTCCTGTATCCACAGACCTCCAAGTGACAGGTCATCACATTGACCAATACACAAACTTCACATAAATCCATCCATCAACAAACTGGGTAAAAAAAGAAAAATATTACAGAAAACTTTAAAGAAAAGAAGAATATTTTATCTTTCCCAATTTTCTGTTAACTTCTGTCTTTTGGAAGTTCTCAGGAAAAAAACCTGGAAGCTAGGTCTGAGAATCTTACATTGAGATTTTCAAGTACAATGAGCTGAAATAAATCCAAGTACTCCCTAACTCCTTTCTTCTCCCTTTTTCCCAAGGTATTTGTTACCAGACCTTTTCGCTATATTTTCTGTTCTCAGTGTTTTAAAAAATAAAAATAAAATAAAAAGGAAAAACAGAGCAAGTTTCTCAGCCTCAGCCATCAACAGCTCACGGGCTCCCTCTCTTGGGCACCGTTCAGCTGGTTTTCGTGTTACTGTTTCCAAAATCCGGGATACTTTGTTACACTTGAAATCCTTTGCTCGGTTAATTTTTTGGCTTGCATGTCCCAACCCCTGTTCCGTCCGTTCATAACTAACTTGTAATCTGTCCCAGTTCTATTAAGCTAAGCAGCAGCAGCAGGATAATGACAGGGTTAACAGTCAACCAGCCCCCAACCCTTGTCTGCTTTACTCCTAATTCAGACAGATAAACTTTTAGTCCACATGTGTGTCCTCACTCGTCTACTTCTCCTATTCCAGGCACACAGCCCACATCACCACTCCTTCTTCTGAGAAAGCAGGAGGGGGGTTTCTCCAGCTGCCAATGCCTCCTGCAGTGACATTTGCATCTCCCCATTTCATACTAGATGTGGACAAGAGTGCCAGTCTGTCAAAGGAACTGCTGTTCCACAGACAGCACAGCAAATGCACGTCCTACCCATTACAAATAGCCTAAGTGGTGCTGAACATCTATGCCAAACTGTTAACACAAACTGCATCTTGTAACCTGTGAGAATAGTGTGTCCTTTTCTGGCTAAGGCTGTCATCTCTGCAGACAGAATTGCTGCAGGCAGACAAAGGTCCATTTATCAATAGAGAAGCAGAGCTTGTCAATAGAATCTCTGCCATTCTATGCTTTCCTTTGTTGTGCTTACTAGCTTCAAGATTGCTAAAACACAGTATCAATTCAACCTACACACTCTACCACATGGTTGGAACTACCAGGAGCATAGTTTTTGTTCCGAGGCAGTCTGGTCTTTGTTACTACTTACTCACCCTTAAAAATTGCATATGAGATTTCACTGAATAGCTAGCACTATTACATTAATACTGTTTTTGCTATTAAATATAAGAAAGTGCTGCTGCAGAAAAACTTTCAGAAGAGAAGACATCAAATATATAAATTACAATTTAACATTACAGCCCATTACAGCTATATTTACTAACATAAAAGGTCATGCAGGTGAAAAGTCACTATGCTAGGATGAATCCACATATGTACTATTCATTCTAAAAGATGCATGTGAACATTCTCTGTAAAAGTAAGGCAGATTTGAAAAGCCAAGTATCACAGTGTAACTGTTTTTCTGCAGATGTCACTTGAAGCCCATCTGTCGGACAACACACAATTAGGCACAAAACTAGCTTTGTTAATCTACTTCAGTTACCAGCTGAGGTAATAAGAGTCTAAATGAAACCTTGGCTGTAGCCTTATACCTCTTGAAACATGCCATTTTTTATGGTCATGAATTAAGTCTTAGAGATGTTTCTTAATTCAGATAATTTGGAGTAAGCTGTGTTTAAAAACCAAGCAGGCACAACGAGAGGGTTAACAACTAAATCCCAGGCTCAAGTTCCTTAAATCTGTCTTATACCAACACTAAAAGTCATGCAGTCATACAATGAACTTACCATGCTGGAAGGGAATGGCTACTATGAAGCCAGTTGTCAGGACAGTTCTCTGACCAAATAAATTCTAGTGCAGACAGAGCAAAACACGATGACTGCACACAGTGGAACAACTCAATGGGCAGCATACCTCAGCTTACAAAAACCTATGAAGCTTCCACTATTTTTCCAGTTCACTTCATAAGGAGCATTATGAAGTGCTGGGTTGTCATATTTGACAGAAAGGTGCCCAGGCATTTTCTGAAGCTCTTTGCTCCCCACCAAAACGTGCACGACCTGTTGCTTGAATCAATTCCAGACACTAACTACCCTACCCCAGCTATCTAAGAATAGATAATAATTAAATTATAATTAAAACCCATTAACAATGGCTATCAAAATACTTGCACCTGGCACCCTTGACCTAGAAGAACAATGGGAGACCAAAAAATAGGAGTTAACCACAAGTTGGCAGAACACTTCTCCCATCCAAGTGCTTCCCAAAACAGCCACTAATTTCCAACTATAGGTTTTGGCAAATAAATTCTGAAAACATCTAGAAAGTTGGTCCTTAGAAACTTGACCAACAGTGGCTAAGTAGAATGTTAACTTGTCTGCCATAAGCAGAAGAAGCAATCACACATGAATGAGAGAAATTCAAGTAGTCCCAGACACACTGCAAGAACAGCCACCAGGGGAACTCTGCTATAAACCTAGGACAATGGATTTGCTAGAAAGACCAGGCACCAAAACATCTTGTGAGGCCTTGTGCAATCTGGTCTAGTGATAGGTGTCCCTGCCCATATAGGTGAGTTGGATCTTGATGATCTATAAGGCCCCTCCCAACCCCAACCATTCTTCGATTCTATGATTTTTTTTTTTTTCTTTAATTCCTAAACTAAGTTGCATGAAGCATTCAGAGAGTTAAAGAAAGCAAGGACAAATAGTCCAGATCTCAAGTGAGAATAAAATCTTTGTCTGGGGTCTAACAAATTTCCAACTCTATGGTAAGAGCAGCCTAGAAATATGAAAAGGCAAACTGAATGCAAGGACTAAGTAAAGTTTTGTCCCCCTCTTCGTGACATGTTGCATACTACTTTTAAATTATGTTCTCCTGTTAGACAGCTGATTTGAGGCCAAACTTAGGACTTCGCAGTACTGGGACCAAAATGCTTTTGAAATTTGAAAACCCAGTGGCTGCAAAATTAGTAGAACAATATTACTTTTTCACAGGTCTTCAAGGCAGGTTTTTTTAATTCCACTTGTTCTGTCAGAGTTGATCTTTTAAAATCTCCTCCTTGTAGCATATATGGATTTATCATTGCCTACACTGAACGACATATGAACACTCACAGTAGCTTCTACTTACACATTTTGTTCCTGATGCTGCTTCCAGCCAGCTCAGAATAGGCTGCAGGGACTAGAAAGGACCTACCTGCAGAATACTAACTCATCCCCAAATTAAATTTCCAGGTTTTCTGACTGAATGTATCTGCATGGGCTCATAAAAGATCACATTATGGGTAAAAAAACATGTTTTACCACCACAGGGCTGAAGAACTGCATGTACAGTATGTAAATTTTATGCCCCTAACAGCAAAAGGCTGATAAAATCTTTGACAAACCTACCTGTGTATGCTTGTGCACTTAAGAGAGTTTAGTATAAATTTGGAGAAAACTACCAAGTTAGAAAAGTCTACAGAAGGTTACTTCTGAATATGTGAATGAGATGCTAGGAAGTTACTTGTTCAGGAAATTTTTGCGAAGAGTATATATTGGGCTTATTTCACAAGAGGCATAATTTCAACATCACACTCCAAGTCCACATTACTACATTCATACAAGTGTGTGCCTCTTGCCTACTTCTCCTCTACTTTGTGCTGACACTATGAAAGGAAAAAAATTTAATCATAGCAGAGCACAACCACAAGTCAAAAAAAAGGAAAACATAGAGACAGGAAGAGCCTGCTCATGTTTTTTACTGCTCACAAGACTGCTTTGGTAAGTAGAGAAGGCCTTTGAGGAAAAAGGCCTTGCTTCCTTGTCAACACAGTCATTTGCACTCAGCTTCACAACTCCAACCAACACTGGGAAATTATGAGTTGCTAAACACAGAAATGCACAGCATAAAGGAGGAGTTTGAGAACCTCGTGACGATGCAGTAGTTATATTCTTTTCACAGGTGAAGGTCTTTACATACTGCAGTCAGCTCACTGGAGAATGATGCATGTTTCACCTCAACATCAACACGGTGTGTCTCTGCACACTGAAAGTTAACAGGAGAGATAGGCTAGCAACCATGCCTCCCTTAATTCTAGTAAAAGTGTAACAGCTAACATATTGATGAATTTGGAACTCAGTATCCATTTATTTCTCATTGAATAGCTGTTTTAAGTATTACACACACACTTGCTTGATTTAACTATTTACAGGATCCTTCACTAGTTCATTACAATCTACCCCACACAAGTAGCTTCCTCCTAGTTCCCTCCCACTCCCACTCCAACAATGCACAGTGCAGTTCTCAGCTCATCATTTACTCCTCTTCTATGACATTCAGGTCACTACAATCCAATTTATATATGAAGGCGTATGATACTTGGACAAGATCTCTGACAATGCTTTGTATGAACCTGATTTGTGGCTTCATGTGCTAGAGCCTAAAATATACTGTATCCCCTTCAAACAGCTGGAAGGAGAAAAGTCAGATTATGATCGTAATTACAACACTTTAACAGTTACCTATTTTTAAAGGACTGAGTGAAGAAAGGAACAGCATTAAGATTGTTTGAGGGGAAAACTAATGTTTTTTAAACACAGAAATCACACTTTAATAATCTCATAGTTCTGTTTCATATATACAGTCTCCTGAAGCGTATCCTGAAGCAAGTCAAAACTAGCAGGACAAATTCTGTGCTAGCATACTACAAGCAATTAAAAGTTTGGCCCACATTCAGGCAATAAAGAGTAAAACATCCCTTTTCTTACATAAGGACCATATGTTTCAAATAACTAAAGTATTTTTATTCCAAAATTCTCCATCTATAATATAAGGCCACTCTCTACCCATTTATTTAAGAAGATTCCCAGGCAGTCAGTTTGGGCTTTTACTTTTCTCAGCATTACTTATTTTACTTAAAGAAAATCGCAAGAAAATAAAGAAAAATCTAAAAAATTAAGAATCCTGTAAGTGGATCTACTTCAACCAACTTAATAAATGAACTTACATGAATGATCAGCAGTTTGCAACATAGATTATAGCAACAAATGCGTTCACAGTTTCTTTCACAGCTACAATACTTATTTATATACAAAAAATTTTAACTGGATGTCAGCCTGAATTAGTAGCCTGCTATCGCACAGCATATGTATTTTGCATGCTATATGCTCCAAATACCAACTGAACAACAGCCAAGGCAATAACTGGGCTGGTCACAGTCAACTCACATTAAATTGTTTCCTTTCATTTAGTCAATCCTTTTGTGCTTCAGCAGGTAACTGTATAAATGTTAGGTACAGATGTTCAAGCACAATAGCAAAAGCAACAACAGAAATAAATGTAATGGTCATGTCTGTGGTGGAGAGTAACAGAGATCACAGGAGAATAATCTCTTCCCTTGAAACAAAGTGGATAAATGCTTTGTATTTTTTAGAAGACTTTATTTTATAACAGCATGCAGCCACCAGATGCAGAAACACTGAGGGTATGGTGCCAAAATACATTCAGCAACAACACTGTGAGCACTCTGCTACTGCAGCCCATTAAAAAGGAAAGCATTATCTTGTCCTTGAAAAGGTTTTGAGTCCCCAAAGCTATGTGCCACTAAAACCAGTCAGACAACAGATTAAATCCAACAAGTTTCCTTTAACTGCTTCTGTGAAGGACTCCTAAAGGAGATGGTCTTTCAGCATGTCCTTTTAACAGGCTGTATAAGCTCAACACAAAAGCAGTACCTTTAAGGGTTTTAAAACATCTTATTCTACTTTTAACAGAGATGTACTGTAAAACATTGACCCCAGCATAAAAAAAAAAAAAAAAAAAAAAAAAAAAAAAAAAATCTATGTACACTGAAGGAAATATTTTCAAACAAACTACAAACAGAACTTCATTCCATAATTCCTAATGGGATGATGATTCTTCCCCTGAATTAAACACTAGCTTTACCTTTCTACTTTATAATTTTTCCTACTTTATAACAGTTAAAATCAGAAACTTAGCACATTTGTAATTTAACAATGAAATTAATATTTTCTTCATATATTACCTCGATAGCTCATACCTTCATTTTTTTTAAGCATCCTGCAGATTCAAAGTTACCTTATTTAGACTCTTAAGTGTTAGAATAGAATGAACTGGAAACCCAGATCTTCTGCAGTAAAGATTAAATTCATTATTTATGTGCTAAATGGAACTTCAGTACAATCCACATATAATAAAGCTATAAGGCAATTAAGTTTCTAAACAAGATGTTAATCTAGCCTGTTACTGGCAAAACCCAAGCATACTCTCACTTTAAAACAAACAAACAAAAAAAACCAGCTGTCCTACCCAATGCACCAACCTTCTGGAGCTGAATCTAACTATAACATCTTCAAAGCAGACAGATTAAAAAAGCAAAACAAACTAAGGCAATCAATGGGTTTTTTTCAGTTAACAGGTTTTTGTTAACACAACACAACTACATCTACAAAAACAAAGTTCTGCTGGAAACAGTGTTGAAGGCTGCCTTTTGCTCCCAGAAAGGCTGCTCCAGCAGATCTCAAATGTTCAGAAACCAGCCTTAGTCATGTATCGCTTTGCAGCTGTTCGGGGTGTTTTTTGTAAAGCTACTTCTCACTGTAGATGTATCAGAAGAATGCCAAGGACTTACAAAATATTAAAATAATTAAGTAATCAATATTAATCCCAAAGCAGCGAAAGACATTTCAGCAGAAACCAAGTAAAAAAATCTTGTGCTTTCTTTGTATTTTGTCTAGCTAGATGCTGCAAAATTTCAGTATGCACATGTCAAGTGTGTGCAATGTCCAGAGACACAGCCTTAGCATTTCATGCCAAAGCATTCAGCTTCTTCTGGCTTATAACCACCAATGGCACACACTTAATTATGTTTTATCATTTTGATATCATCCTAAGTATTTAGAGCCTGAAAATTAATCAGTACCTCAGGAGATGCTTTTCCTCTCCATCTGTGCCTTTACTTCTTTGTTATTATCAGAAGAGGTTTACAGTTTGATGCACAACAAAGCATTTCCACAGCTGAGACACCATATTACTTCATTAGGAATGCAAATAGCTCTTTTCCCCATGCAGTATGAACTAAATAAACATGCATACCAAATGCCAGCCTTTGCTGCAGATCTTCAGTTCCAGAGAAGCCTTGGAGTTGGAAAGAAAGGAATTTTATTTGAAAACTGATGCATTTATTATGCAAACAAATGACTGACCAAGTTTCACCACTGCAGGTAGAAGAGAAGGAATACTCATTTTGAAAACTAAGAAAACTCACATGGACTAACAGCTGTAAAACTGCAAATTTCAGACCCACTGCATTGAAAGTAAGTTCTGAAAAAGAAATTCAAACTTGAAAAGGTTGCAGATCAGCTATATTCTTTAGAGGAAGCTGTTGATTTTATAGTGCTAGCTTCTCAGTTTCCAGCTCTCTATACAGATGCTCAGGCATGTATGTCAATGTTAAGCATGCTGTAAAAGGTGCAGGAATGTAGAGAAGACTGCCTTCCATCTCCATTGGGGCTGTAAGGAAAGCAACAAAGTAACTGTTGCCCTCAAGGATAAGCTGAGGCAAACAAGTCCAAGGAAGCAGGGCAAGAGGGAACAGGTAAACCAAGAATGTGTCCTGCATGAAAAAAGTAAAAGCAGAACCAGGCGAAACAGTAAGCGCAAAATGGCAAGCAGATGTAACTTTTTTTTTTTTTTTTCCTTTATTTTAGTTAATTCAATTAAAAAAATATGTAATTACCTAAATACCAAGACTATTGTAAACAACACCCATAAAACCCCAGTTGCTGTACTTTTAACAGACACACCGGGGGTCAATGTATCAGAAAAGATGTCTGTAAAACTGTGGCAGTGAGTACTACAAATATGTTTAAAAAACACTGGGCAAGTCTGCTCCTGCATAAGCCATTGCTATCAATCACGAAGTAAACTGAGATCCTATACAAAGAAAGAAACATTCCATTTACAAGACTGACTACACAGGCTGGCTAATGAAGTCAAGAAAATTAAGTGCCTCCCTCTCCTGTCAGAGATCATTTGTTAAATACACATTCACTACTTTCTGACAAATATGGAAATTTAAGGGAAGGCAGTAATTTACAACATTATGTTCTCTGATCAAGGCCATACCAGTTCTGCCTTGAAGGCACAACTCCCTTCTCAAGCAAGGCATTTGCAAGCTTCAACAATTAACTCAGCATCTCCTAAAGCATTTTCAACCACTATCCTCTAGGCTTTATTTCCATGTTCCACTGAAATCAAATGTGCCTTCTCATACATGTTCTGTAGTATTCAAAGCTTTGAACAGCATGGTTCAAGCAACATTGTGAAGTGCCCTCTCTGAAATTCACCACGTGAATCTGGAAAAAAATCCAGACAATGCATAAAAGTCAATCAGAAATATGTGGCTTGGGTCATGGTAGCATCTCTCAGCTGTCGACAAGAAGCATTACAACACTAGCATTCCCTCAGTAAGGTCTTTAAACCATAAACATGCAGAAGTCTATTGAATTTTCATTGCAAAAAAGCAGCAGCAACACTTTTAGCGAACATACTAAGTTTTCAGACATCAGAATAATTTTTGTGAAGACAGCAAACATGGGAAGAGAGACAATTTTAACACTATTTGGAAAGCATACATTTTCATAGTACACATTTCAGAACCACAACTATCCAAATAATCATTAGACTGGGAAAAAAGAGAGCGTTGAGGGAGCTGTTTAGATAAGAAATATCATGGCACGTAAACTGTATTTTTAAAGAGACTATTGGCTGTTAAAAATTTTCAACAACTTGCCGGCTTCAAAGAGCAGCAGGGACTGAAGTTCACACAGCCTTTTTGCTATGTGGGTCATATTCTAAGAATTCACATTAGATGACAGACCTGGAAATTCCCTCACTCTGATTCAGCTCTCTAGAGGCACTTACTAACTGCAGCTAGCACAGGTGTCATTTTAAAAATGCAAGTTCCCACCACCTCTGGCAGCTCTCACATTTAGAAACTCAGTATTTTTTTTTTATTATTATGGTGGCTGGTTTCAGAAATATCCTTCCAATAAGACCCGATCCTGACCAAAACACTGCCAAAATAGTCAACATTTCATTATGGATTATTTCAATTATCTACTGCAAATGTACAGACTCACCACTTTCCCCTTAAAATCTATCACCCTAAGTCACAACCCCAAAACTAACTGGGGAGCAGGCAGAGGAATTTAAATGAAATAGTTTAAGAAGGATATTGATCAAAGCAATCGAAAAAGTAAAATCGGACGACTCGTGAGATAAGCACGAATTTTCTCTCAGATAACCTCTGAAAAGCGCTAGTTGCTTACTTGCAAAAATCACCTGCCTAGTGCAGGTGACAAAACCCTACCCCGGCGAGGAGTGATCTTCCCGACCTGCTGGAGGTGGAAGTCCTCTCGGGGGTACTCGTCCACCCTCTCCTCCACTACCTAAAAGCTCTCCGCGCTGATGCGCAGCCAGAGTCCTGCTCTCACATCCCTCGGCCCCTTTGGGGGCTGCATCCAGCTGCGCTCCACCGGCTCCGGCCCCGGCGGGCTAGGACTGGGCTGTCAGCGCCGTGCCACGGGACCAGCGGACCGGGGAGAGGCGCGGCCCCCGGGGTCCGGCGCCGCCAGCGGCAGGAGCCTCAGGGCGGCTGCCACCCCCGCGGCGGCCCGGAGGGTCCGGCCTGGCGGCGGCGGGGGCTGCTCTCCGCCAACTATTCAAACTCGCCGTGAAGTTGAGAAGCCGCTCCATGGTGCGGCCGGGGACGGGGGGAAGGACGGGACGGCTCCGCAGCGGCGCAAAGAACCTCCTCCCGCCGTCGCTACCTGCTGATGAAGCCGTCCCCATCGCCGTCGCAGGTCTGGAAGAGGCGCCTCATCCTCTCCTCCTCGCCCGTGCTGGAGGTGTCGCTGCTGCTGCTCCCGGCGCTGCTCACCTCCGCCACGGCGGCTGCCGCCATCACGCGTCCGACTGCGGAGGAGCCGATGCTGCCCGGGGCGCCCGGGATTCCCACTCCCGCCGCCTCTGCAAAGTGCGAGCGGCAGCACAATGCCGCGGCGGGGGCGGGCACAGGCAGCCCCGTCGCGCCGCCCCGGCCTACCATCCACCTTCCGCCGAGCCCAGGCGCGACCCCGCGGGGGCGGGTTGGGGACCGGAGTGCGGCGGCCAGAGGCCAGAGCGGTCTGTGCGGTCCAGCTGGAGCCCCGCCCCCCGCCGCGTCCGGGACTCCTCGGGAGCCGCGCTGCTCGCCCGGGCTCGGAGCGCGGAGGAGGCAGCGAAGCCCTTCGGCTCTCCTCTTGCCCACGCCATCATGCTGCCTCCAGCTCGGCCCATCTTCCCGCCGACAGAAGCCACGGCGACGCTGTGAGTGAGTGGTCTGAGCAAATAACGGGGAGCTGCCCTCCTACTGAGGGTTACACGCCCCGCTGGAGTCCAGCCACGGAGTGCTGGGCAAGCCTCACTCTGGCGGTCTGGGGTCTGCTTCTTTTCCGTTCACTGTGCCGGCCTAGCTCCCTGCTTCAGGAGTGCTGTGTATTATCTTGTCCGGTGAAAGCCAAGCTTAAACAAACTGCAACAAACCCAACTTTTTCGGTAGTCCTGTGTTTGTGCTTCCGGCTGCTTGATGGGGGTATGGAACATGTCGGGACTGTGCTGTGGAACAGAACACACCCTGTAGCCTTCCACTGATCGAAGTTTACATAAAAAGTACATGATACGTTTTTCTGCTTGAACAGTTCATGGTCAGATAGTGCTCTGAGCTTGCTTGTGGCTTCTATCTATCCCTGTCTGTCACTTTGGCAGCTAGGGAAAAGTAAGTTTCTTTGCTGTCTTCATATTGGCAGAGGAAGAAGCATTTTTATCTCATGTATAGGATAGCTTCTTCATTTCTTTTAGTAATCTTGGCGCTCTTTTCAACAGTGCAGTCTTAAGTTTTCAACAGTCTTAAGTTTCAATCAGTCCTCTTTTTCTTATTCCTGCTGAAAAGAGCCTAAAACACCAACAGCATCAATGACAGTAATGTTTATCTCTATTGGTAAAGTATTTTAAAACTATCTAGAACAGCATTTGACTGTTTCAAACAGTAGTGTTATGTTTCTTAACCCATCATCCCCTAATTACTTACATCAGCTAAGTTTTTTCCTAACCTATTTCTGTGTATGTTATTAAGGACATGCATTTCTCTCACGCTTAACAGATACTATACTCTCCTCATAAAAACTTGATCTTTCTTGTTGTTGGCAACATCCCATGAACATGTAAAATCAGCAAAGCTATTGCACTTGTTGCACACTTCCTTTCAAATACCATAACAGTTGGCAATAGTTCTAACTATTAATATTTATTGTACCTTGATTAAATAAGTCATTACAAGGCAAAGAGGCTCTATGTTGTTTTACTGCCTAAACCTACTCGCAAGTGCAAGCATGCATACATATATATGCTCACTCTCATATTCTCTTGGTGTCTGTGGTTTGGCATATTAGGTTGCTAACATGGGTTCTTGCTGGATGACCAGAGCACTGGGGTGTGAAGCCAACACACTTCCATACTCTTTCAAGTCAATGAAAGCCTAGACTGCTGAAAGGACCCTTCTTTGTAATTGTAGTATGTAATCTTTGAAGATTTAAATCATGTTCCATTTTTTGACCTACAAGGTCCCACACTGAATCTTAGCACGTGATGTTCCTCAGTTCTATGTAGGATGTTACTTATGTGTGAGACTGCTCTTTTACTGCAACATTTTGTTTTACATTGAGGACTGGATGAGCTATGCAGTCACAAGATCATTTCCTTTACCCGGATCCCATAGACCAGCTGTTCAACATGACACAAAACACTTGCCCACATTCTGCAAGAATAGCACATGCTTCTTATTAAGAATTAAAGTTCTTACCCACACAGAGTCCTAAAACAACATTTCTTGATGAAGCCACCAATTCCAATGTAGCAAGATCAGATCCAAAACAAAGCAATGACAATCTCCATGAATGACCTCCCTCCATTCTGCTGCTGTCTTACCTTGGAATGGAATGAATCCATTCCTTACATTCTCTCTGCTTCTTGTTAATGACCTTTCTGAGATGGTTATTTCTATGTTGAGTTTTTTCCTACTAGCATTTCTTCTTCTGAGGGATTAAGTTGCAGTAAATTTTTGTATCTTCAAGGTGAGTCCCAAGAAAACCTAGTCCAGTAATTTTTGACTTTCTCTAATTAAAAATCACACACCAGTTCCTCATAGCTGATAGGAGCAACTGATATCCAGACTGTGGTATGGCATGCAAGACAGTAAAACCAGCTGAACTTGCTGCCTTGTATTATGATCCACATCTAGCTTTTAAAAAGATGTACCACATTGCTTGGGAAGCACCACTATTAGCCAAGTTCCCCACACTCTGGTGCCTGCTATGATTTACATGGCAGTTCACTGCTGCAGCCAAAAATGTGAGTTTCAGAAGGCAAAAAAAATCCATGTTTAAAAGAGAGGACATGCTGTGAAGCAGAAGGTACAATCCTTCCTGAAGTGCATTCTCACTGTCTCTGGTGGGAAGATTGTGTGGTGTCCAGAAAGTTAGGAAGAGAGAACAAGGAAGGAGGGCAAGAAGTGAGACCTCCATACTGTTGTCTATCTTTTTTTGGTAAATAGGCTTGATAATTCTCACAGGAAGAGCTTTTGTAAGCTTTGTGTTGTTGATTGTTTTTGGGTTTTTTTGAAACTAAGGATCATAACTGCACATTTTTTTCTTTATAATTTCATCTAAGTTGAATGAAACCATAATTTTTCCATATTAGATTATTTCTGTGGAAACATCGCTTTCCACGGAAGTTTTGCATGCTTATTTTGTAGGCACATGATATTTTTGTAAAAAAAAAAGGACAGTGTGCTGCCATCAATTATGACAGAGGTACAGCTGGGACTCCCATGGAGAATGGCTTTTCCTGCCAATGCACAGCAGGGGTGGCTGCTCTCTGGGGGCTGGGGAGCTCCAAGAATAATGGGGGCTTTCCTGGGGACATACGGCAGGGCCTGGCAGCCAGGGAGTCACCCCAGGGTATCAGGTACCTCTCTGGGGACAGCAGTGGCCAGGCTGGGACGTGGGCCCAGCTCAGCCACCAGGCACTTTGATACCATATGGCTTTGCACATGTATGCCATGCTAACAAGATGTGGCTGATACGCCCACGTCTTTACACCTTAACTAAATCTGTGCCCAACCTATATAATAGCTAGGTAAAAAATATTTCCTATGGAAGTATTTTTTTTTTTTAATTAGGGAATTGAAATGAATACAGATGTCCTATTTTCTCTCACATAATTTACAAAAGGCATGCTTCTATGTAACTGCAATGTCAGTCAGGGCAGTTATCAACTGCTTAGGTATTCAGACTGAATATTGACATACACAAGGATTGAAAGTTCGTGGTATCAATGAAGGATTATCCTTTATTTCAGTAGAATTTAGATAAAGAACATCTTTGTTTATTGGTCTTCATGGTAACTAATTTAAAGTAACAGATATATAACGTGACTTTGAATAAATATTATTTAAAACGTGTTCATCTGCATCAAAGTGCATTTGCTACGAACAGAGTGATGGTTTAGCTAGGAAATTGCTAGTTGAATTCTCTTAAAATCCTAATTCTGAAGGCACTGTATTATACTTCTCATATGATTTTGTTTAGATCTACCTCTCATCACAGACCTAGAATTTCAGGTCCCAGCTATAAAATAGAAGTCTTATGCAGCCTTTGCTTTGGAGTTCTTATTTATAAGCACAGCTTATTAATAGCACAGCTATTTGAAAAAGAAAATAGTATTTTTGGAGAGAAAATTTTTAGTGATTCTCTTCCGCTTCAAAATGCGAGTTGCAAAACTGAGGTATTTTATCTCAGATTAAAAATAGTTTCAATTAGGGAGAATATTACTGCTGTTTTTGAGAAACCTCCTACACATTCTTCACCTTTATAATGCTCAACCACCTCGTGAAACTGTTCTGTTTTAAAGAGCGTACTTTTGCATGTTGATAATGAATGTAAATGAGGTTTGCCACTTTTTCCAAAAATGTCCTAAACCATTCTTAATACAATTTGCTAATCCCGGATCCTGCTAATAGAACCACAGTTTCTTTCTGTATAGCTGAGAGAACATTTATTTCCTGCACTTCTTTTATATACCTGTGAACAAAGGACTTCTTTTATATATCGTGAACAAAGATATTGAATATTTCCACCGTTCTTTATCAAAGCTTATCCTTTGAATCTATACCTCTGTGTACAAAATACTGCTTTCATTGAAGAAAAAATAATGGGGAAACTTGTAAGGATACATGACTTTTTTGGTAGATTATGACTATGAGGCAACTTTCAGAACTTCTGCAGACTGCCAATGGCTGCAATACTTACACGTTCAGTGCTCAAAGAACATTTATGCATACCGGTGCAACTTTTTTAGATAATGCAGTTTTATAACTTTTTCCCCATCTGTCACGTTCCAGGGGCTGGAAAACTGGAGATGCTTGTTGGATACTACACGGACAAAGTAAAGATAACAGTATTGGGAGCAACTACATAATCTTATTGTACGTACACGGGACCGTAAGCCTCATGAGACAGGCAGGGAGGGAGGGAAAAAAAAAGAAAGGGAAAAAAAGCACGCCCCCAGGGTAGGAAAGGAGGGGGCGGGGGTGTGATTAGGAGAGAGAGAGAAGAGGAAATTCAGCACCCAAGGATCCAGCTGCGTTCAATTGGTCTTGTGGCGGGGAGCAGGGGTAGGGGGGTGTGTGCTGATGGTCCGTCCGGCGGTGTTCCACTGGATTGCAAAGAAAAGACTGTAGTGCTGCTGCTGCAGCGGGTGCTGCTGCTGCTGCTTCACAGGCCCCTGCCATGCGCACAGGCCAGCGGGACGTGGAGGGCGACCTACCCCGAAACAAACCCACCGAGAGCAGCGGGATGTCGGCACCCCCGCTGACGTGGCGCTCTGCCAGACCGACCCGGCACACCCCCGCGCCCTGAAAGGCAGCGCCTCGGCTCCGCCCCGCTCTTCCCCGTTCCTCCCCGCTCCTCCCCGTTCCTCCCCGTTCCGCTCCTCCCCGCACCTCGCCGCTCCTCCCTGTCTCGCCCCGTCTCGCTTCTCCCCGCCTCTCCCCTCCCCTCCCATCACCTCCCCGCCCTGTCCCGGTCCTCCCCTCCTGGCGCGCTGACGCATCACGCTGGGTCCGCGTGCGCTGCTGCCGGCGGTGCGGTGAGGTGCAGGTCCTGGTCCTGATCCCGGTCCTGATCCCGGTCCTGGGGCTCTGGGTTTCGGCCGGGCTGAGCGCTGGTCCCACCGGGTCGCGAAGCCATGTCGCGGCCCAGTAGCGTCTCCCCGCGGCAGCCCGGAGACGGCTCAGGCGCAGCTGCCACTGCCGTCTCCGTCGGCCCCGCGGCCGGCCGCGGCCGAGGCAAGGGGCTGAAAGATATTCGCGTCGACGAGGAAGTGGAGATTGCAGTGAATCTCGCCCTGGAGCGGTTCCGGTACGGAGAGGAGAAAGGTGCGTAGCGGCGGAACGGGGCGGGGGTGGTGGCGGTGGCCGCCTTGCCTGGCAGGTGCGGTCGTTCGGGTCCCTCGTAGCGGGCCCCGGCGGGGCGGGAGGTGAGGCCCGGGACGGGGTAACAGGCGTATAGGCCCGGAGGTTCTTCTTCGGGTTAGAAGGAGCCTTTCTACAGCTCCTGTCTGCCCGAATAAGCTGTTTTGCATCGCTTACGGGTGTGGAGACATAAGCACTGCTGTTAGTCCCGTTGTTTACGAGAGAACGGGATAGGCTTGGTGATAGAAAAACTTATAACATCGAGGT
Organism: Heliangelus exortis; assembly: GCF_036169615.1. NCBI lineage: Eukaryota > Metazoa > Chordata > Aves > Apodiformes > Trochilidae > Heliangelus > Heliangelus exortis. The sequence goes on along the minus strand of NC_092454.1, from coordinate 25,721,729 downwards.
AATATGTTTAAGGTACTGTGTGTTTTGTTGTTATGTTTGCTTCTTTATTATTTTTCCAGAAATGGAGTTTCCTTCGTCTTTCACTAGTACTGAAAGAGCATTTGTTCACCGCCTCTGTCAGTCTCTTGGGTTAATATCTAAAAGCAAAGGGTAAGTTGTATTCTGATTTTTATTTATTATTTTACTTTTTGGTGCAATCACACAGAATTTCTTGACTAGTACTGAAATAATATGTGTTTCTAGCATATCATGCACTGTTTCAGGGAATAATTTTAGAGACAAAGTTTAGAGATAAAGTCTTTGTGTTTTGCTTTTTGTTTACTTAAAAAACCCCAAACATTGGGCCTGCTCAGTTTTAGATATCTTGACCTTGTACTGTTTCAAGGATTTTCATGGATCCGTGACTTCTTACCAAGATCAGTTCTGTTTTATGTGGACTGTTGTATGCCGCAGGGTTTTGCAATAGAATTTAATTCCTTGGCAGCTAAAATGTAGCCTGGAGTAGCATGTCCAAAAGAGTTCTTCTGTTGAGAAGTGCAGAAGAGGATTTGTACGCTACAATTTCCTCTCTTTTACCCAGCTCTAAAGAGAAAACCCTTTGTTCTGCTTTGAGGATATTTGTAGTATTTGTACATATTTAATTATTTAACCTTTTAAAATTAATGTTCATTAAAGCTGTGTAGTTTAGTTTCCAGCCCACAAGTCTATCTCCCTTATTATCCCTCTTTTCCCTATAAAACTAAACCATATGATTAAGAGTGCTATCCGGGTGCTCAGTGAACTCTTGACACAGCCTTAGTGCTGGGCTGCTCACTTGGTGAGTCTGTTTCGGTGATCTACCACCTTTCAGTGAAGAACCTTTTTCGTAAAGTAAGTAAGGGAAGCTATTGCTTGTGAACCATAGGATGGTATTTTGTGTTCTTAGTATTTTTCTTTGAGTTAAGGAAACATAGGTGTTGGAGTTTTAACTTGGCAAATGACTAAATACCATCCAGTTGCTGTCTTGCTCTCCTTGAACCCCAAGGAGTGGGGATTTGAAAAGTAAAGGTGAAGAGACTCATGGCTTGAGATAAGAACAATTTAACAATGGCTAGAAATATTATTATTTATAATAATTATAATATATGGCTGTATAAACACAAACTATAAAAGTATATAATAATATTAATTATAATATGTTAATATATATATAAACAATATAGAAGTATATGATAATAGTAAGCAAAACCACAACAATAACAACAATAATAATGATGATGTAGTTCTAGTAGTAGTAGTAGAAAGCACAAACAAGTGATGCACTGTGCAACTGCTCACCACCTGCTTGACTAATGCCCAGCCATTCTGAGCTAGCAATACCAGAGGAGAGAAAATTCCTAAACTGCAACTCAGGAAGAGAGAAAAAAACTTCCTGGGCAACCCTCATCTGTACAGAGGCTAATGTTACATGGTACAGAATATTCCACTGAATAGTTTGGACCTATTACTCTGGCTATGCTCCCTCCCAGCTTCTCTTTCTACCTGCACACTAGCAAGACATGAAAAGTTGAGAAGTCCTTGATTTTTTAGCAGTAACTAAAAACATCAGTGTATTAACAATCTTCTCATACCAAATTCCATACTAAATCTAAAATGTAGCACTATTTTAGCTACTAAGAAGACAGTCCCAGCTGAAACCATGACAATATGCTGAATCCTTAAAGAAAACTTATTACAAACTCTCTTTTCCTCTGGACATTGTTAGCAGTGTTCTGTATAGGGTCTGGCTGGGCTGGAGTTAACATTGCTGATACTAGTCCTCATAGTGCTGTGCTTTGTATTGGTAGCTAGAATGGTGTCAGTGACAGCCCGGTGTTTTGTCTACTTAGCAGTGTTCAGACAGGATCAGGGCTGTCTTTCCAACTCTCCCCTCACCTCCTCATTAGGAGGGGTGTTGCCAGCAGGTCGAGGGAGGTGACCTTCCACCTACTCAGCACTGGTGGGGCCACACCTCGGTCCAGTGCTTGGCTTCTCAGTACAAGAGAGACATGGACATGCTGGACAGAGTCCCATCAAGGGCCATTAAAATTATGAAGGGACTGGAGGATATCCACTAGAAGGAAAGGCTGAGAAAGCTGGAACTTCTTCAGCCTAGAGAAGGCTCAGGGAGGTTTCATCACTCTATATAAATACCTGAAGAGAAGATCTAAGGATGACAGAGCCAGGCTCTCTTCAGTGGTGCCACAGGGAGTAGGCACAGACTATAAGCAGGAGGCTCCCTCTCAACATCAGGTAACACTTTTTTGCTGAGCATCGGCACAGGTTGCCCAGGTAATAAAGTCTCCCTCCTCTGAGCTATTCAGAAGTAGTCTGGGAATGAGACTGGGTAACAGGCTTGAGCAGGGGTTAGAAACACATGATCTCCAGAGGTCCTTTCTGATCTCAGCAGTTCTGTGATTCTGAGTTGATGAGATAGAAGTTAGTAAAGACTGGGAGCACAGTCATGGCAAACATTGCAGTTTGTTTCTTCAGTTCTGCCAGCCTTTCTGTGGACATGCACATTCAAAAGCTGTTCCAGCGTCAGCGTTTTTGCTGTTCTGAAATGCTATCTTGCATTGATCAGGAGCATAACTGAAACCAGCAAATTAAAAAGTAGTTTTGTGGTGGTGGCCAAACTGGCAGTTGACAGTGGCTGGTAGCTGGGTGCCCAGCCAGCTTGGTTTGTCACTCTGTTGTGCTGATTGAGGATGGTAATGAGACTTGGAAACCAGGGTGCAAAGAGTAGACATGCTTTACTGGTGATAACTGAATAACACAACCAAGTAAGAAAAATACAGAACAAAATACCTAAGGCAGACAGATAGAAAATATACGGGGTAATGCATCAAATCATTACTACATAGGAGAAGGGACAGAGATTAAGGGAGATACATCACCACTTGCATACGTTGCCATCATCCAGATCTGCAGTCGCTGGGGAGTCGTGGTAGCAGCGAGGATTTGGAGAGCCCTTCCCAGCAGGTGGGAAAATCCTATACGGTGCGACCATCCGTAAGTGAGGCATGCAAGGTCACTGCAGGTGGCTCCAGCCTTATATACTAAGTCACCCACAAGTCAGGATGACTTTGCATATTACACCATGTGGAAACATCTAGTTCATCTGATCACCCGTGACCAGGACTGGGCCAGAGTCCAGGGCGTGGTTGGCAGGGTTTCTTTAACATGCTCTCTTTTGAAGCATCAAGTTAATTATTTTCTATAAATGTTTTTAATGATTAATACAAGGATACAATGTCAATTATATTTGATATACAAGCACACAAGCTCAGTTATTATTTTGCTATTTCCCTACAAGGCAGCTCCTACCTGAGCCTGTTGTCCAAGCATTAGCACTGCCATACAAGGACAGGATTCATCCATAGGTCAGCTGTGGCTTGGGCCTATTTTCCAAGCCTTAGCATTACAAAGAGCCTTAGTACTACAAGGACAGGATTCATCTTTAGGTCAACTCTGGCTTGGGCCTTTTGTCCAAGCATTACACGCTCCCTGCCAATGGACATGGGGGTAGAATTAGCATGGGGTCTTTCCCACAGGGTAAGTTCTTTTAGGATATACCTACTGCACTGAGGTCTCTTTAATAGACTTTGAGGGAATCTCTCCTCCAGCACTTGGAACTCCTCTCTCCTTGTTCACTGAACTTAGCATCTGCAAGGCTGTTTCTTCAATGTTTTCCTCACTCCTATCTTTCACAGCGCCATTTTTTTCCCTTTCCTAAAAATGTTATTACTGACTCACAACCATTGTGGCCAAGGGACTCAGCTGTGCCCAGTGGTGGAGCTGGTCATGGCAGGTTCAGGGCAGCTCAGGCTTCTCACAGATGCCACCCCTGCCAGCACCTGTGTACCTGCACCCAGCATACATGCACTGTTGTGCCACCACTCTTCACTTCTTACCCTGAGAAGTCATTTTCAAAGTGTTGGTATGTCCTTTTAGCTCAGGCAAGGTAGTTTACATTTCAAAACTTAGAACAGTTTTTTGCATTTCAGTATCAGAGTCCATTCTGTGAAAAAATGCAGTTATTACTGTGTTTTGGTTGTAATTCTAAATTGTAAATCCTTGATAATGAACATTTTGGGAATATAATTTGTTTTACAGGATTTTATTAAAGCTTGGAATATCACGAGAAGGGTGATTGTTTGTCTTTTATGTCTGTTAATTGATTTTTAACCTCTAAATCCCTTAAATTAGCCTATGAATCAGTTCTGTCTAATATCTCTCAGTATCAATTAGGTGATTGATGGAGCTGGATGTCTTTTGGGAAGCAAATATAGCGATAGACCTGTAACAGAAATATAGCAGAACAGCATTATATTATGGAGGTCTAATTGTAAGATCGTGCTGGGCATAGTCATTGGAAGTCTGCAGTATCTATGCTGAACTACCTCATGTGAATGGAGGGTGGTTTTGATGATGAATGCTGGGATGCTTCTGTTATTTTGGTGTGCATTATACTACGTAGCATATTGGAATTTTCTAGTTATGACATATTTGAAATTTCTCTGACAGCTAACTTGAAATAATTATGGCCAGAGGTCCTTACATACAGGTAAATAGGTTACTTAATCAGAAAATAAATTTTTTGTTCTTCCAGAAAAGGAGCAAATCGATACCTGACTGTAAGGAAGAAGGATGGATCAGAACTAACACATGCAGTGATGACTTGTTGCTTGGCTCCCAGTACAAAACATGCTGTTCGGAGTTTAATTCAGAGATTTCCTGTCACAAATAAAGAAAGAACAGAACTTCTTCCAAAGACAGAGCGAGGAAATGCTTGTGCTGTTGAATCTGGTATGTTTGATGTGTCTTCTGGTATGGAGTTGTGCATCAATACTGCTTAAGAAAAGCCAATAACCCTCAACATAAACACAAAACAGAAGCCTTTATTGTCTGTCACTTTTCCCATTCAAACTGGCATCCTTCCCTGCAAACACACCCATTAAATTTCTTGACTTCTAGTTCTTAATATCGGTTCTGTTATAGCTGGTGCCATGAAGTGCTTAGGCATTCATGTCACCCATATTCCAGTGTCTCCTGTATGCCAAGTTAATTTTGAGTCTCTGAGCCAGTTCCAACCAAACTTGTTTGAAAGTACTTTTCTTATATGTGAGGTGAAATTGGAGAGAAGTGTTAACATGACTTACATAAAAGAACACCCTTCTGAGAAAATGTGTCTGACTGTTGTGCCTCTAGAAATTAATGGGTTTTATTTTCTTATTTTTTATTTCATAGTCTTGTAAAATTGATTTGGTCCCTAGGAAGCTGCTATCTGGACTTCTGGATTTCTAGAATATGAGTTTTAACTGTCCAGTGAATATTTCTAGATAAACTATGAAAATGTGAATGTGTAATCATGATATAAAGGCCAAGAAAATATGCCAGACTGCTTTTCTTGGGCTTAGTTTCTATTTCTCTTTTGCTTTTCAGGACTGTTTTTTACTTCGAGTAATGCTCTGGGATAGGTTTTTTTTTTTGTTTAAAGTATCTATGAAAGTAATTTCTCCTTTGGACAATTTTTATTTTAAGCACTGTAACAGCATGCATACAATGAAAATGGCTTTTAAATATGGGTATGTCATTTTATCTAAAGAGACGCATGTAAGGTCAGGAATGTTCATTCTTATGTATAATTTCAAAGGAATGTTTCAATGATCTTTTCTGTCTGTCTAAGTAAATTGTTAACTTCTCTTCACAGAAAACAGAGAAATGCACAAGACAAGTGGAAGACTTAACAATGGTATCCCTCAGATTCCAGTGAAAAGAGGTGAATCAGAGTTTGATTCCTTCAGGCAGTCACTACCAGTTTTTGAAAAGCAGGAAGAAATTGTCAAAATAATAAAAGACAATAAAGTTGTCTTGATTGTAGGAGATACTGGGTCAGGAAAAACTACTCAGGTATGTAATGAAATAAAAAAGGATATAATTTTACAACACTAATGCCAATTTTGGAATCGTTATGTAATAAGGGAGTTCTTTATTCTAGTTTTAAGGCTTTTCCTGTGTAGTTGGAAGTCTTGTGTTCTAATATACTTTCTTGCTTTAGAAGTACTAACCCAGAAGATATTAAAAGTATAAACAGTTCTGCATCATCGTCTGATAGATGCTAGTTTTTTTGTTAATACAAAACATTGGAGGAAGAGTAGCTATGACTTTGTATAGCCCTTTTCCTTCTAAAGCTGGTTCTTCCTTTAATATTTAGAGTATACTGCTATGGCATCAGTGAAAGATTATCTGTGGGTACGTTTTAATGGAATTCTCTAAAGCACAAGAGCGGCTTCAGTTTGTATTTAATATTTTTTATTTACTTTGTGTAGCTGATTAAACTTAGAATCTTATTTTTGCTGCATTTCTACCCCTTCAAGTATGTTTGCAGTGATAATCGTATTGTGAATCCTTTTGCAACTTATATGATACTGATATACAGTGCAATTGTTTTACTGTGATAAAAAAAGCCTATGACTTAATCTAACTAAAAAGTAAATTTAAACTGCTTTTTTTCAGATCCCTCAGTTCCTTCTTGATGACTGTTACAAAAATGGAACTCCCTGTCGTATTTTTTGCACTCAGCCAAGACGTTTGGCAGCTGTTGCTGTGGCTGAACGAGTGGCAGCAGAAAGAAGAGAAAAGATTGGACAGACAATTGGCTATCAGATCCGATTAGAAAGCAGGTACTAATGATACTTCTAAAAGTCGATTGACCTTGTGTTAATACTTTTAGTCTTGTATTAGTATTTAGTCTTATATTAGAACTGCAGAATATTTGGGATACAGCGAAGTAAAAAGAGTGGTATGTAAACTATAGGTATGATACATTATTTCAGGTAGTGGAATATTTAAGTGAAAAGGGCAGTTTTCTGCCTAATTGCATTTAGCAAGTTGTCATATGTAAGTGAATTGCAGGTGTGTTCTCTTGATTTTTTGTGTATATGTAATTCCTTGTTTTACTTAGAGATGAAATCTACACTTTCCCTTTTTTTTTGTTTTTCCTTTCTGCTTTTTATGCATGCTTTCCATGCATAAATTCAAGTCTGCACACTCTGAAGATAGGTAGGAAGACCAACATGCTGTAACAAATGTTAAATGGTGAGAGTTGATAGGGTACATAAAAATAACAAAAGTGAATCATGAAGTTTTATTAGTTTTATTAACTACGGGGCAGCAATGGTTTCTAAAAGGCTGTTGAAGAAGAAAGATGGGTAAAATAAAGCATTTCCATATTGATGTAAGGGGATTTTTGGAAGGTAGGATGAATTCCAAACTTGGAAAGAAGTATGGGTGTGATAACTAGCAAGCTCCCATCTTTCAGAAAAGAACAGTAGAGTGCAGTACAATACTGGTTGATGTGCTGGAGGATGTAATGGGAATTGTTTTGTTTACTTGCACAACTTATTCTGCTGTTTGGACCAAAATAGTAAGTTTTAAAAATTTTTAAATTCTTGAAGAGAACAATTAAAGCATTTGAAAAGAATTGGGTGATTTATTTGTGTTTCAGTGAAGTATGGGGTATTAGGTTTGTGTGGCAAGATTTTAGTGTTAGGGTGAGCTACAGGGCTGGAAGCTTCCACCATATCTGATAAAGTCAGTGCCAGCTGGCTCCAAGATGTACCTACTGCTGGCCAAGGCTGAGCCGCTCAGCAACTGTGGTAGAGCCTCTGTGATAACATATTTAAGGAGGGTGAAAAACCAGGCAATAAATAGTGAGAGGAGTGAGAATATGTGAGAGAAATTATTCTGCAGGCATCAAGGTCTGGAGAGGACGTGGTCCAGACTCTGGAGCAGAGATTGTGCTTCTGCCTATGGTATAGCTCATAGTGAGGCAGAGTGTTTTCCTACATCCAGGGGAGATTAATGATGGAGCAGATACCCACCTGAAGCCCATGGAGAACACAATGCCAGAGCAAGTACATGTGCCCAAAGGAGACTGTGATTCCCCCAGCTTCCATTTTGCCCCTTATAGTAATTGTTGAGTGATATCTCCCTGTCCTTAGCTTGATTATGAGCCTTTTGTTGTGTTTTCTCTTCCCTCCCCAGCTGAGGAAGGCAGAGATAGAGGGCTCTGGGGGGTACTGATCATCTAGCCAAGTTCCAACCACCACATGCAGGCAAATCCAAAGGCTGTATCCAAGCATATGCTGAAGAATTGGATGGTTTTTTTTGAAAAAAAGAGAATTAATCTATATGGAGAGGTCCTTGAGTTTTGGTTTCACTTCTTGTGTATTTAAATGTATTTGAATCTTACTTTGTTAATTAATCCATTGTGTGAAGTTTTGGGGCACAAAGATTCCTTAGGAACTCTCTGGGAATAGGCAGTTTAAAACCAAATAGTGTGCATGAATACTGTAATCTAATTAAACCTCTGGTGAGTAGCTGCTCAATCCTTTGCTTTTCCGTAAGTAGTGGAAAGCAGGCAGCATTCAAATGGTGCAAAAAACTGAAATATCTTTATGAACTTTTCAATAGGGTTTCTCCAAAGACACTTTTAACATTTTGCACTAATGGCATACTACTTCGCACGCTAATGGCAGGAGACAGCACTTTATCAACAGTGACACATGTTATTGTGGTAAGAATCCTGTTATATTTCATGTAAGATGGAGCAGTACATGTTACTCATTAATTGGAAAATGAGATCCTAGTTTTGTAATTAATTTACTGAGCATTTAAGGTGTTACAGTTTGGTTAGAATCTTAATGTTAAAGACTTACTGAATTTTTATTATAGCGTGTTCATTTTAATTTTTTTTCTTTGCAAAAGTATCTTATTCTAGGTCCATGCAAATAATTCATTTTTGAATAATGATGCAGTTGTGGAGGACGCATCTTTTTTTCCAGAAGTCCTGTTAGAAAGCAGAAAAGCCTTAGGGAGGCTTCTGTAGATGTGATTTGATGCTTGTCAGAATTTCTTGTATAATGTCCTTGTTTTAGCAGTACTAGGTTTACAGTCCATGTGTTTGCCCAAATGTTCTCAAGTTACCGAGTTGTCTAATTTTCAGCAAATTATTCAAGTGATGATGATCACATGATGATGTCAATATTCCAGTGTGGAGTTTGATGAAGTTTATTGCAAGATTATGTTCTCCACTGCTTAAGACAGAAAAATTTTAGATAATTTCAGGAAAACGGAAAAAGTGTGAGAATGATTTATAGATTCTTGACTTCAGCTTAAAACCATTGTATTTGTGTCCCTGCTTTGTAAGTTTATCATATAAAATAAAACAGAAGAACACACCAACAAAGGTGGTTTACCAGTCATGTATAAACTCTCTGCATGACTAAATGGCTATAAGCAATTAAAAGTTTTTCTTTGATCATGTATTATCATAATTTTTAAATGTTCACCAGTTTATTAATATTTGTAAGATTAGTGGTTTGTGTCATCTTGAAAGTGAGATTCAAATATAAGAATTAGAAAAAAACCAGTTCGCTTTAACCTCTGAAATTAAGGTATATGTGGATTGTGCATTACCAGTGCAGTTGGCTCTGATGTCTTGATAACATTTTTTTAAATACCTTAAATGGACCTTTGGGTGTATCTTAAAAAGAACCTTACTTAAATTAGGCTTACACATTTGAATGTGTCTGTCATATACCAGCAAATTGTATATTTTAGTTTTCTTAAAAGTTTGTATTTGTGAAAAGTTATAATCCTACATCTGTGACATTATCTGTTGGTTGTTTTTTTTTTTTTTTCCTTTGTTATAGGATGAAGTACATGAGAGGGATAGGTTCAGTGACTTCTTGTTAATAAAACTGAGAGATGTGTTGCAAAAACAGACTAATTTAAAATTAATTATTTCTAGTGCTGCTCTAGATGCAAATCTCTTTATTAGGTATTTTGGAAGTTGCCCAGTAATACACAGTAAGTATTTATGTAAACTCTTAAATCTGAATATACCTGCCCTACAACTTAGAGAAGTTAGTAAATTGTAGCAGACCATTCTGACTAAGGGAACGTGATAAATGCATTGAGCATTGCAGCAATGGTTGCTCTTTTTTTGGTGTTTCTTAACTGTTCGCACCTACTTCAGAGAGAATTTAAGTAGCCTAAGAAGAGCATGTAGTTACTTTGTGTGTTAGTGTCATAAAGAAGGTTTGATACTCCTTCACCAATTTAGCTGACAAAATCCCAACCAGCATTTTGAAGTTGTGGGTTCCTGTAGTACACAGAAGTCAGTGATGGGAGACTTCCTCCATGACAGCTTCTGAAACCATTTGATTTGTAGTGTGGTTCTTTCTGGAAGAAGTCCCAGGTGAATCAAACACACCTGAGGGACCAGACAGCAAAATCTAGATATTTTAATTCTTCCTATGAAAATTCTTTTATGTCCATAAATGTGGTCTAGTAAGCCTAGTGATATTGAAAAAGAAATCTGGGTAAATTATTAGGAGATAAAGACCATATGGAATGTCTTATTTATCAGAAAGAATTTGGTAAAGAAAGCCAAATGTGGTGGAAGTGATTGCGGAAATGGAGAGAAGTTCCATAACCTTATATACTTCTTATGAAAAAAGCAGTTTAAGACAAAGGGGGCAGTCTGCTTGTGGGATCTTTCACTAAAGCTGTATCAATTTTAGAATTGGGGATCTTTGAAAGTGAATTATTTTTTATAACCTTAAACAAAAATGTCTGTTTTCTTTCTCTTTTTGATAAAATTGCAATTAACTGTAAAACTTTTCAACATCTGCTGTTACACTTAATAGAATTGAAGAGGTTAATGAGAAATGAGGCTGACATTTCCCTTTTGAAATGTTTTGTGGCCCATTAATCTTAAGACAATAAACTTTAGTAATTATAGTCTTACAGGACTAATAATTCCTAGAATTCCTAATTCTAGCAATAATTGATAGAGTCAGGCTCTCATAATGTTTAATTTACCTTTTGTGTCTACAAAAACGCATCTTAAAAATTAAGACAATAAATTATGATAGGGACTAGCTAATATTCATTATTTATACTTTCAGTACAAGGAAGGCCTTTCGAAGTTAAAGAGATGTTTTTGGAGGACATTTTACGAAACACTGGGTATACAAACAAAGAGATGGTAAAGTACAGAAAAGAGAAGCAGCGAGGTTGGTGGACTTCTTAATTAGGATTGGCAATAAGACTCATTGATTGATGGGTTGAACAACTGAATGGGATGATTCTCTGAGAATTTCAGAGCCAAAATGCTAAATGAAATATGATTACATGACACCAAGTGTCTTTAAGTTTGCAGTGTTTACAGAATTAAGTCAGGTTTTGTAACATAAAAAAAAAAAATCACTTTATTTCAGGGGTTGGATTTTTTTGCTGTTGAAAAATGTTACATTTTTTTCCTAATTATTATATAGTAAATTGAATATGATTAGGGCCTTTGACCATAGAAGCAGAAGATACTATGCGCTGTCCTTTGGGTGCAAAATAAAGTTCAGCCATTAAAGAGCTCAGGATTTTGCACATCATGCTTAGAAGTTGTTCCTCTTAGTAACATTTTTTCACTTCATTCCTCAGAGCTGTATATATTTAATGTACATAGTCCAGAAGCATGTACATGTTTGAAGTTAATATAGTTGTTCTTCAGTTGATTAAGTAGAAATATTATTGGAAAAGTTTTCCTGACAGTTCAAAGTAATGATCCTATTGTGTATTAAAAAAAAAGCCCAAGCCAAAACCATAATGCCCAGTCTTAACCGTGATGCTTAGCTCAGATCACTGTAGATTGCAAAGTTAAGGCAAAGTTAAAACTAGATAATTAAGCTGACTGTAAAACTTTTTTTTGGAAATAAATTATTCCTTCTAGAAGAAAAACAGCAAAGCACTCTTACTGAGTGGTGTTCTGCTCAAGAAGGTAGTAGCAAACTGGAATCTCAGAGAGAAAGATCTGTCCCAAATGCAACTGAGGAGTATAATCTGTTGGATGATGGTGGTGATGCAGTATTTAATCAACTGGTAAGTTTTCCATTTTGTTAGAAGCAATGGCTGAATCTGCACTGTACTATCACTGCTCATTTAAGAACTGTTGTCTGAAGATAGTACTGGGTTTCTAGAAGGGTAATTAATATGTTTAAAAACATAATTTTTTTTATTAGCCTGAATTACTCTAGCTAAAGTGTGGTTTTCGATTATGATGGTTGTGCGTAACTTCTGTTTAGACCAAATGGCTACACTGCCATAGCTTGAAGTGTGTGCATATGATACAATAAATGCTTTAATTGATATCTGAACGCTATATTTTTGTTATTACTTGGAAAACTCACTGTTCAAATTCTTAGTGTCTAGTATATAAAAGTAAAGACAACTCTTTGAAAAGATTAATCTTTTTAATACTGTTTTTTAATTCAGACCGAAAAAGATTCGAATTGCCTTGAACCATGGTTAATAAAAGAAATGGATTCTTGTCTTTCTGACATCTGGTTGCATAAAGATATTGATTCCTTTGCTCAAGTGTTCCATCTCATTTTAACTGAAAATGTCAGTGGTAAGTTTATCATTATGAAAAAAAGCCACAAAATTACTTGAATTTCAGTGGCTACTTTGTCTAATTTCAGGTGTTGGGTTTCTCACATAGTGTTAAATTCCCGTGAACTGTCTAGTGGGGTGAAGTGAGAAAATAAATCCTCTTTGGGCTGTATTTTGAAAGTCATTCTTACCACGTTTAGATGAAAACTTCACATCGTTTGTATTGGTTTTGCTGATTTGTACTTCTCAGTTGATTACAGGCACAGTGAAACCAGCGTAACTGCACTAATGATTGCTTCAGGGAGAGGCTTTCTTAGTCAAGTAGAGCAACTGATCAGCATGGGAGCAAGTATCCACTGTAAATCCTCCAATGGCTGGTAATAATAAACAGATAAACTGGACGATAGATTTGTTAATATACAATTGAGAAGGCAGATTAGTTTAGATGTTACAGATGTTACTGCTGTAAGCAGTTTTGATAGTCTGAAATGTTTCTACTTTCTGTTTATTACATCTTTTTTTGTAAGTTCTAAATTAAATTCTTAACACACAGTCTAAAATATGGGATATACACTCTTGGTTTCAGTGAGTCAAACACTGCTTTGTAGAAAAATTGGAATAATTTTCGCTGAGTTGATTGAATTAGAGTCAGAGTGTTTGAAACTCTTATTTTAAGATAGTAGCCCCTAACAGATTTTAATATAGTATATAACAGGTGTAAAGATCTCTGTAAATATGTGGTAGCATATAAAAATATCTGTAAATTGGTAGAATTTCAGATTTTTGTGATGGGGAACTAGAGTAGGTATAGTATGGGAAGGTAAGAATTAGGATTTCAGGGCTCTGGCACTCGAAAACCTTGGGAAAGAATGCAGTTTAGAAAGAACAGGGAGTGAACTGCATTGGGAGGCGTTCAGCATCTGTAAGACATCAAAAAGCCCAGTGTTTTCATATATTTTTGAGAAAAATGACTTGGCTATGACTTCTCAAGTTGGTTTAAAGGTGCTAGTAAAGGGTAATGCAGAAAGACATGGCTCATCTCTTTACACTGGTGTGTGGTTTTTAAAGCAGTGGTTCATTTCTTTCTGCATGATTTCATGTATAAATAAAGAATTACTGCACTGATTTAACAGTAATGCAGAAATCCATACAGAAGTGCGGTGTTAGCTGCCTCCTCACTGAATGTGCTGCTCATCTGTGTCATTTGGAGTGAGAAATTAATATTTTTGTGCTACCGTTTCAGGAAGGCTTTGGACTGGGCTAAGCGCTTTGGACAGACAGAGGTTGTTGACCTGTTGGAGTCGTACAGGTAACCTGTAACTTCTCTGTAGAATCAGTTGTATAACATGAAGGGAAATTATTATTTTGTTTTGTCTTCTAATTAGAACAGGTTTTAGATTTTTATGGTTTACAGTCTGGTCTAATTAACAATAATTGAATATAGGAATATTTCAAAAACATAGTTTCTAAAGAAAAAAGTTTGTATGCAGTTTCATATTCATTATGTTTGCACATCTGCTAGGGTACTGATCTAGGGGTGTAGAACTTCTTTTTATATAATTAGAGTTTATTATCTTGGTATGGACATTCCTATAATGATTATATATCTAGACAGGATGTGATTATAGTAAATTAAATAAAGATGCAGAGGAATGCCCGTTTTGTACCATGTACCGTATTAATTTCAGATGTATTTGAGAAACACATCTTTTGTGTATTTTTATTGGTATATTGTTAGTTAATACATGATAGTTGTATTAAAAAAACCTTATATGAGTAACATGTATGTAGGGTCATTGGAGAATTATTTTTCATTAACCTAGAGTTACCACAATGTAGTTAGTTTTGTAGAGACCTGTATTATTACATTTTGTCTCTATGTAGTTTCTGTTAGCGAAGTAGCTGTTTACTGTTGTGCTAGGCAAGTTTTTTGGAATATACATTTATTTTAAATGTTTTTCCTTTAAGAGATAACCAAATGGTGTCTTTATACTCTGAGTTCTGTCAAATTTGCTTATGATTGTGTTTCAATGAAGTACAGTAAAGTTAATGCTAAAAACTGAAATTGCATGTTTTGCTTTTAATACTTAAATCAGTAGTAATAGTATTGTGGAGATGCTGTTTTGCTACAGTTTAAAATTGAAATTTGAGATGAGTAGTCTTGTTGATCTTCATCTAAATTTGAACTGATGGCTCAGTGCAAACCTGAAGCAGCCAGTGTTGACTCTGGCCTATGTATTGTGTATTCTAGTGCTTCAGTGGAATCTGGAAATCTGGATGAAAGTTCCCTGGTCCAAACAAGTGGTAGTGACCTTAGTGCAGAAGACAGAGAACTTCTGAAAGCTTATCATCACAGTTTTGATGATGAAAAAGTGGATCTGGACTTGATTATGCACTTACTTTATAACATCTGTCATAATTGTGAGCCTGGTAGGTATATACACACACTCCCAATAAATTGCAGTGGATTCAGCTTCTGATGAATTGTGAGTTTTTTTACAATAATATTGAAAAGGTAGATCCTTCCAAGTGCTAATGTGTGTAATACTAATAGATATTGAGGTGAACTTTTTCTTCATTCTGCAAAATGATTTTTTTTCTTTTTTTAGGAGCAGTTTTAATATTTCTTCCTGGATATGATGAGATAGTTAGCCTGAGGGACCGTATTCTTTTTGATGACAAGAGATTTGCTGATAATGTCCACAGGTGAGGCCCCTGGTTTCTACAGGTTTGTTTTTTGTTTTGTTTTTTGTTTTGTTTTTTTTAAATGGTTTCTTTTAAAGATATTTCAACTGTGCTTTTTGTCTTTCATTAGATATCAAGTTTTCATGCTTCATTCAAATATGCAGACTTTGGATCAGAAGAAGGTGCTTAAAAGTCCACCTTCTGGTGTCCGCAAAATAGTGAGTGTCAAATGTCTTTGTCAGATACTATATTGCTCTATTTTGACTTTGCTTTTACAGTTACTGTAATGTTTTCTGTTTGTTTGTTTGTTTGTTTTTTACTTCCAGATTCTTTCTACTAATATTGCAGAAACCAGCATAACAGTCAATGATGTTGTATTTGTTATTGACTCAGGAAAGATGAAAGAGGTATGAAAGGCTTAAACCATCTTTGGGAAGTAAACTTTTCTAGCATTATTTTAAAATACATAAGACATACATTTTGGAGAAATGAATTTTTCTTATAGTAGGCTGAAAGCTAGTGCATGTCAAGCAAAAAACCAAGTTTTGTCGTCCATTTATTTTATGAAAAATACTGTAAATAGCTGTTGTAAAACACTGTAGAAGTGGTTGCAGGTTGATTTATTGCTATATCCATTTTAATAGTTTTTTAATTTAGTATTTCTATTTGGTTTTGAAAACAAAATCATCAGTTTAGACTGCCATCTTCCTGAGACTACCAGAACACTTGGAGTTGCCTTTGTACTATTGTATCTAGCCCAAATCCATTAGATTTTTAATAATAGTTTCTGGGGTGTTGAATGCCCATATCCTACTATTTTGTTATAGAAAAGTGGGATAACATAATGAAGCAGTTTAAGACCTGGTATGTAGCTTAGAAAATAAAATCAGATTTCACAGGAGAAATGCATACTAACTTTTTAAGTGCTTATGATAATACTATCATAATTGTGAATCAAATGTAGGAAAATAAGGATGTAATTTCTAAGTGAGACAAAGTGGTAAACTTTACAGAATAACCTATTTTTGCTTAGTGTTTGATACCACAAAGCACAATACATGTCTTTAATTGACTTAAAATTACCTAGCAATTAGTTAAATTACCAGTTAGGTAGCCATTAGCAATTCACTTGAAAATAAGTGCATGAGAACATACCCTTGTGCAGCAGGCTGGTGGTGCTTATTATTACTTAATTTTTACTTATTTTTTGTTAGAGAATTTTTGTTGATGATCTAAATTGTTAGTGACTTTTGTTTCATGTATGCTACTCACTCTTTATGTTCTTTGCTTTTATAGAAGTCTTTTGATGCACTCAGTTGTGTTACAATGCTAAAAATGGTGTGGATTTCAAAAGCCAGTGCTATCCAGAGAAAAGGCAGGTAAATAAAAGCTTCATATTTTATTTTATTTTTTTTCGTATTTAATTTTATTTTTGAGGCATCCACTGTCCTGTATGTTAAGGATTAAGTGTACAATGTAATAGTAGTCTCACTGGGTGATGTTACTAGCCTGGTCCAGCATTGTGTTGGGTTGTGGACAGTGCTAATTCTCTGCAGAAGTCAGATCAGCATGAATTTCCTTGGAGTAATTTCCCAAGTTGTGGAAAAGTGACATTCAGAAATTTCCCAAGGCTTATATTAGGTCTGAGTTGTTTACCACCTATAAACTTGCTCTCCTTCGTCTATCTTCCATATTGCACCAGCAGCCACTAAGTCCAATAAGATGTTTCACAGCTTACCTGTGGGCAGAGGGCTGTCTATCGTTAGTTATTAATAGATGCCCCTTCATACTTAAGTTAGAGGAGACATTGAGGAGTGATTCTGAATTTGTCATTTCTAAACTATTCATGACCATTATCATATTCTTTCCAACACTGACTGAGGACTAAGAGGGTATGTTGCAACAAATCCCCATGTGATATGATCCTGTCATTAGCTTTCAAGAGTTAGAGCATGAATGTCGGCATTTTCTGTAGGTGTCTCTCACTCACAAGTTTTTTAGTTGTCATTCTACTTTTTACCTAAGAGTACCTTTGTTTGTTGTACTTTGTACCTGTTTGGGGAATGTGTGGAGGAAGAAATGAAGTTTACAACTTACATTCTTTATGGTAAAGGGCAGTTGAGATTTGCACTGATTTTAAGTTAGAGAAAAAAAATCCTTTTTTTAAGATAGGTAATTTTTTTTTCTATCTCTTTCTCTTATGCTTCTACATTTCTGTTTTAAGTGTTTGTGTGTGTATTGGCTTTGGGTTCTATTTGTTAGTTTCTTTTTAGAAAAAGAAACTATAATTTTCAAATATTTGCCATATTTTATTTTCAAGAGCTGGACGCTGTCAGCCTGGAGTCTGTTTTCGTCTGTTCAGCAAGCTCAGATTTCAGAATATGCTGGAATTTCAGACTCCGGAACTTCTAAGAATGCCACTTCAGGTGCACGTTCAGTTATAAATCATAACTTAAAAAAAATATATTATCATCAAACCATACTACTTATTCCAAAAAAGTGATTGTTGTTTGGTTTTTTCCCCTGTAATTTTAACGAATCTTTTGGTTTTTTAACTTGCAGGAGCTTTGTTTACACACTAAACTTCTGGCTCCAGATAACTGTCCAATTGTTGACTTTCTTATGAAAGCTCCTGATCCTCCACCAGCTTTAATTGTGAGAAATGCTGTGCAAATGCTCAAGGTCAGTAGAGGAGTATCTTTAGATGGAAGTGTGTTTGGTTCTATGTTTGTGGTGTGGCAACATACCCTGCTGACTTGTGTTTGTATTGAGACTATTGTTTAGGAACTTAAGGACGTTTTGAGTGTTTGCATATTGCCTATTTTTATTTTGTGTGCGTTTATGTATTTTAACCATGTTAAGGGAATAGAGTGCTTAAAAATCTTGTCATCTTGTCTCAAACTGTTAAGAGTTTGCCATACTTTCTGAGAGTTTGGGAGCAAGTCTAGTTAATCGCCAGTATTCACATCCTTTCTGGTTTTAATGTAAATTTTGTACGTAAATTTATCCACCTGCAATTTATCTTCCTGCGCCACCTTTTTTTTTTTTTTTTTTTTTTTTTATACAGACAATAGATGCAATGGACCCTTGGGAGGATCTCACTGAACTTGGTTATCATCTCACTGAGCTGCCAGTTGAGCCACACCTTGGTAAAATGGTGCTGTGTGCTGTTGTTTTGAAGTGCCTGGATCCTATTCTTACTATTGCTTGCACTCTTGCATATAGAGACCCTTTTGTCCTACCTACACTTGCATCTCAAAAGCGTGCAGCCATGCTGTGTAGAAAGCGTTTTACTGCAGGAGCATCTAGTGACCACATGGCACTTCTCAGGGCTTTCCAGGTACTCTTTTGTCTTCAGAGGGAGTATTAATCACAGTAGATCACGTATCAAAGCAGCTGATGTACTGATCAAGTTGGATGTAGAATAATGGACGATGATTAGGTCCTTCAAGAAGAAACTTTTTATTGCCTAGTGGCTTTCCTGTAAATTGGACTAAAAAAATCTGTAATGGAACACTTTCTTTCATGTTTTTGTTTGTATTTTCAAGCTTGGTTAAATTCTGAATGGTGTAACAAGGTGCTACTTCATGTCCTGCTACACTGATAACTTAAAATAATAATCTTAACATAAGGACCTTTATAATAACTTAATATAAATATCTCATAATAATTTAACATAATGATCATCATAATAATCTAGGATATGTTTAAAGAGAATCGAGTATTTAACCAGAAAAAAATCAGTATGGTTTGATATGTTTCCTTTCTTTCAGAATGTTTTTTTGCCTTGGTTTTGTTGCCATAAATGTAATTTTTAAAAAAATGTACATTTAAAAATTTTAAATTGATAGACAAATATAAACAAATATTTTTTACAGGCGTGGCAGAAGGCACGCAGTGAAGGCTGGGAGAGGGTCTTCTGTGAGAAGAACTTCCTTTCTCAAGCCACAATGGAAATTATTGTAGGAATGAGAACACAGTTGCTTGGTCAGCTTAGAGCCTCAGGTAAGTAACCTGGAAAAAATTCTAAAACAGTTTTGGAGTCAAGTGTATGCGTAATGCAGGTGTATAGAAATGGTTGCAAGAATAGTGTTCTCTTGTGTAATTTCCCTTCTTTAATTTGAAACAGGTACACATGCATTCTTGTCACGTAGCTGCTAGAGTGAAGAAGTTTGACTGGGTAACAGAAAATATGACTGAAAGTGCCCTGATTTTTCCACATGCAGTTGGCTTTCAGCATGAGATGTTTCCTTGTACTTTTACATTCTAACAAACTATTTCCATAGGATGTGTCTGTGTTGTAACAAGTAATTATATTCTATACCAATATAAAACCACTTATCAGGGATGATTTCAGTATAATTGTTTCTCCTTGGTTAAGGTTATCAGTGGTAAAAAACGTGACAAATGTGTAGTTTATTTAGTTGTTTTTTTAAATTCCTTTTGAGAAGCAAAAAGTAGATCATAAATACAAGCAAAGGTAACACATTTTTGTCATTTTTTTTCTTCAGGTTTTGTTAGAGCCAGGGGAGGAGCTGATATTAGAGATGTTAATACTAACTCTGAAAATTGGGCTGTAGTTAAAGCTGCTTTAGTGGCTGGGATGTATCCCAATCTAGTGCATGTGGACAGAGAAAACCTGGTTTTGACTGGACCAAAGGAGAAGAAAGTACGATTTCATCCTACCTCTGTTCTTAGTCAGCCTCAGTGTAAAAAGGTAAAATCACTTTGAATTTATGGATCACACAAAATACTGTATTATATATGCTACTGTCTTATATTCTGTGAAGCATTTTAGAAATATTTAGGAAATATTTTTTCCAGGTGGCTGATAAAATTAAAAAACAGAATTAGTTTATTTTTCCAGCACTGGTTGTCAAAACTTACTTTAATTAGTCCTTCTAAATGGAACAAAACAGAATTGTGAAAAAAGAAAACTTGGTTATGAAACTGTTTTAAACATGCAACAATCCCTGTTCATAGTGGGGATTATGCAGGAAGGAGTTCTGCTCTGAAACCGATTATTGTTTTTTTTAGATCCTTTTCTAAAGGAGAATATTTTGTCTGAATGTGATAGGATAATTTGCAAACCCGGTTTAATTCTCTCTTGCTTTTCTATTTGTGTGCATAGTTTATGTGTATACAAATATTTACGAATCTGTTATATCTATCAAGTAAGAAATATGTTAACATTTTATTTTAACTGCAAATAGATGGTGAAATAACTTAGTTTTCCTTGCTCTTGCACAGATTCCTCCAGCAAATGGGCAAGCTGCAGCCGTTCAGGCACTTCCTACAGACTGGCTTATATATGATGAAATGATGAGAGCTCACAGGATAGCAAATATCAGATGCTGTTCTGTTGTAACACCTGTCACTGTGTCACTCTTTTGTGGACCTGCAAGATTACCAAGTAATGCTTTGCAAGAACCTTCATACTTTGGAGGTATAGTGGAGTTCTGTATTTGGAATCTTTCCATTGGTACATTCTAGTGTGTGATACAGAAGGCATATTTTTCAAAAATATGAATGTGTATTGGCTAATTCTTAAAACCACAGAGCTATAGTTCCTGTAGCTCTCATAGAATAGTTTATGGATTCTATAATAAATGTCTCAGTTTGCTGAATCATTATAGATTTGTATTCATAAATGGCACTTACATGGAAGTCTCGGAACTTACAACATAATTAATGAAATAAAATAATCAAAGAAAATCCCTAATGACAGTATTAATGCTGAAAAGTGTGATATGTGTATTTTTTTCTACAGACTAGTTTATGTGATACTTTGAACCAGGTTATTCAAACTGAATAATAGTTTAGAATCTATCAATATGGCAGATACTCATGTTGCTTCCAGATGAAAAATGCATTGTATAATTATTTTGTACTGATAAATTTGATTGACAATTAACTATACTATATACTAGATGTAACAGAGAATATACTGAAATATCAGAGTTTTTTAAAATGCTGTAGCAATAGAAGCAAAAAAAAATTGTTCTGCTTATAGTTACCTAGAAATCAGTTGTATCAAACTGATTGTTTTGTCATGTTACTTTTGAAGCTCTCTTGTCTTGCACTTAAACTATTACCCTTAAAATAAAGTTTATGCTGATTGAATTGCAGTAAAAAAAAAATTAAAATCCTACTTAACAGCCCTATGTATATATAGGTTTTAATGGATCTTTGAAATTACTACTTTACTAGAAAATAATGCACAGATCAATATGTATTTTTGTAAAAAGGCAAAAGTTATAATAATAGATTACTGATATTGATGAAGGTACATGAGTGAGCCAGGGCACTTCATTTCAGGTACTTGCAAAGCAGAGCTTTTAGCATGTTTGGATACTTTAGTTTTGCTAAATGAAGCAAAGGCTTCTCATAGAGGTGTGTTTGCAGAGAATAAAAAATAGTTTTACAAATGTTTAAATTCAGACATAAAATTTAAAAGGTAATGCGGTAGTTTTCACTTTTTCTGTGTGTAAGTGGAAAGAATACAGAAATGCTAATCCACCTTTTATATTTAATTCAGGGGATGGGGTATCTAATGATGATAGTGATAGTGAGATGGAAGAGAAGACAACTCCTAAGTTGGCGCTACTAAAGCTGGATGAATGGCTCCATCTCAAACTGGATCCTGAAGTAATGTATCTCTTCAAAACTTATTTCTTACATAAGGCTATTTATGTCATATCCTCTTAAAAAGAGTTCTGAATCACTTGGGTAACCAAGAATATTCTGTAAGAATTGCTATCATGGTCTGTTGGGATCTCTGAGGTTTACAGGACAACATGCTCTGTGATTTAAACTTTATCTCACAATTTATTTCAATGCATCGAACAAGCAGGCTAAATCCCCTTTTGCCCAGACTAGCTTGTCACCTGAATTCACTTCCTCACCTTCAGTTCAGAAGGTTTCATAACATATAATCCATTACTCTTAGTTTCCATACCTATAAGCAAAAATAAAAACCCAAGTAGTTCCGTAACCCACAGTGAGAGTTCTCATCCTCCATCCTGTGTTGTGGTGTGGGTATCCTCAGTGTCACACCAGGAAGCAGGAAACCTTCAGCAGTACAGCTCCTCTTGGATTTGCTTCAAATGTTTTTTGGGTAAGCTGATGTTTTGTACCCTCCACCTTGGAGGTTTGGTACATTGCCATTAAGGTAGCAGATTCTGTTGAAACTGCCAGAATTGAAGCAATTGCTGCAGAAGATGGCAAGCTGCAGGTGGCAGTGGCTGCATAGTGGCCCTTCAGCTCAGTTCTGGCCACCTATCCTACCTACCTGGTGCTCTCTACCCTAATGGCACTGCTCCCAGGACACATCAGGTTTTAGCATTAACTGCATTTATCCAAAATATGAGCAGCAGTTGAGTGAAGAGTCATAATGGCATATTGTGTATTTCCTTCTCTGAGAGGATCAAAGTGGGACCAAATTAGAGCACTTGAAGTTGGAGTTGCTGAAAGGAAGTTGCTGTCAGATTTTAGAAAAAGGAGAAAAAAGAAACCTTTTTTGAAGATGGAAGTCGTAAGGTCATTGAGGAGTTCTGTCTGTGGAGTAGTTTATGGGTTATGAAATTGGATTTACCGGATCTGATAATACTGTCTCTTGTAAGGATTTTCAAAAGTGTAATTTTTGAAAACCTGGAAGGGTTTCTGATGAAGTGCTAATTTAACTATAGTATTCTGAATTCAGTCATGTGATTTAAACAGCAGTCTGTGAGAGAAGTATACCACTTAGAGCTCTTTTTCTCTCAAGTACAAATGAAAAGTCCATGAATACATACTGAATTGAGAGGTGGGGCATGAAAGCATGAAAATACACAGTATTTTTTAAAAAAACAAAAAAAATATCCTGGGGGTGTACAGTATTAGTTTTGTGCACAACCAAGCAAAATAAATGTATTAAAAATGATCTTGCATCTGAGGAAAGAAAGGGTAAGTTTAAGTATGAGGTTTTTTTCTGTCTCCCCAGCACTGTTGTCTTGTCTTTCAGTTTGGTACCGTATTCATTTCAGAATGCCAGATCATGCATGGGCGGGAAAGAATTAAGCTACCCTTACCTGTCTGCTCAGTTTTTTATTAGTATTTAACAGAATTGAAATCCCATACAGGCTGCTGGCTTGCTGTTACAACTCAGACAGAAGTGGCATAGCTTATTTCTGCGTCGTATGCGAGCTCCCTCTAAACCGTGGTCTCAAGTTGATGAAGCAACTGTAAGAGCAATTGTGGCTGTTTTAACTACCGAGGAACAGTCTGCAGGTTTGCAGCAGCCTTCAGGAATTGGTCAGAGGCCAAGACCTATGACTTCTGAAGAACTTCCTTTAGTATCTACGTGGAGGTCAACTAACAATAGAAAAACTGCAGCAGAAACAGAATTCTCTGATGACTCCTCTAACACTGAAAAGTAAGTTGTTGTTTTTTATCTAGAGACTGTAGGCTGTAGTTTATTTAGCTATAAAAGCATCACATGAATTTCTGTTGGAAATAAAAAGTCACAGCTTTTCTGCAGCCTCCCCTTCAGGCACTAGAAGGCCACTCTAAGGTCTCTAGGCTGAGCAACTCCAACTCTCTCTGCCTTTCTTCACAGCAGAGATGCTCCAGCACTCTGATCATCTTTGTGGTCTTCCTCCACACTAACTCATATGTGTGCCTGCTGTTTGAGAGAGAGCAATCAGGAATACTGTCCATTAATTGTGACCTAGAGGACGAAGAAGCAAAAGAGCTTTAGCTGTAGCATTCAAACGCAACGCGTGACCAGTATTTTTTTCATTAACATTTGTTAATGTTTAGTATGTTTTGGAATTACTGTAATGTTTATAGTCATTCAGCAGGCTGATACGCAGATAGAAATTTTTGTGTGACCTCTTTATCTACTTTTACTTTTTAGGGTTTTAATGAAATCTACACCTCCTGCATTTCGCCAGCCAAAGAAGTACAAAGACAAAAACATTTTGCGTTCCAAACGAAGTTCAGATGACAGGTCAGATCAATCATCAGTGAAGTCTACAGACAGCAGTAGCTATCCTAGCCCTTGTGCTAGTCCAACTTCTCCAGTATCTGGAAAGGTAGAGCTCTCACAAACAAATTATCCCACTCTTCAAAATTAATAGGATTTCAAAAATAAATTTGCTAATACCTTTCAGCAGCTATCAGGTATTAGATTGATAAATTAGGAACCTAATGTGGATTTTTGTTTTTAACAGCTACATGGTACTTCTTTCTGGAACTCAAAATCTAGACTAAACTTCCTTGCTACACTAATTTAGTACAGTAAAAATACTACTCTTTGCAGACTGCTGAGGTAAAGCTATCTAAAGTAGAAAATAGAGGAATATTTTTTTGTTGCGTATGATGAGCAGTGAAGTTGCAGCCTGTTTCTTTTTTCCTAAATTCCTGTATACAGTACATGCATTTCTGAATTCATTGGATTCTGCCTGCCTCTGTTTCTGTAATAGCATACATTGACACTGGTTCTCTAAGTTTTGTTTTATTTGTCTTATCATGACTGCTTGCTTTTTTATGATGGTTGTTTTAACAAAACACACATGATAAATGAGGTTATTGGCATAATTCTCCCTATGTACTTGAATGGTAAACTGCAGTAACACTGAACAGATCACTGAGAAGAAAACCCATTGTTCTCTAGGCACAGACTCATTGGAGAAATGAACAATTTCTTATAAGTATTTCACTTTAAGATTCAGCTAGTGTAAAAGGGAGAAAACACATTTCTTGTAGTTGAAAATGTGAGCACTGTGCTTTAGGCTGCAGTCTAGAATGATAATTTTTTTTGTCATCTGAAGGTGTGTCAGGCTTCAAAGAATTGTAATTAATCACTAGACTGCAGTACTTGTTTGCTGCCTCTCATGAATTATTATTTTGGAAAGTGCTTAAAAAATGTAACGTAGATGTGAAATACATTTTAAAACCAGTTCAGACAATGCTATCTGGTAGATTGTATGATTCTTGTAAAATCTGGGGAGGGAGGAAAAGCGGAGTGTAGTCAAGGGATTTCTGACTTTCTTCATGTATGTTAGAGCTTCAGAACTGAAGCCCGGTTCATTTTATTGTAACTATTTTTTCCAGGGTTCTAAATCTCCTTCACCAAGACCAAATATGCCAGTTCGGTACTTTATAATGAAAAGCTGCAACTTGCAAAACATAGATATTTCCCAGCAGAAGGGTATATGGTCTACTACACCAAGTAATGAAAGAAAACTAAACAGAGCCTTTTGGGAGAGCAGCATGGTTTACTTAATATTTTCTGTTCAAGGGTCTGGACACTTCCAGGTGAGTCTTTAGTTAATACTAAGTATTGGCTATGGTTGATGATTTAGGAGACCAGAGCAAATGCCTGTAATATGTGGTATTTTGCTTATTACTTCTGACCTTCTAATAAGTAGAGTAGTGAGTAAATATATCAGGTTGCTGAGGAAAGAGTACTTCACTCCCCTCTGAATTATCCTCTCTTAGCTAACTTAGTTTGTCTCTTAAATGCTAAGACTGAATTGCCTTCAAAAAGCTTGAGTCAGTATAAAGTGTATACCCAATATAAACCTTTTAAAGCAATGAAAAGAAAAATCTAAACAAAGCAGGGGATTGCTATTCTTTTCTCTGCATAAGAAATACAGTCACAGCTTTCTAAACTCAGGAGATGTCATCTTTACAAATTTTTTAATTAAAATCTGTTTTGCCTGAATTATAGTTTCTGAAAGTTAGGGAGACAGAAAGTCATGGTGATGATTCTTCCAGAGCTGTGTCTTGAATTGAGGTCTAGCAAAGTATTTGTCAACCATCTGCTGACAAATCTGTAGCCAGTTTTAGGTCAAGAGAACTGCATGTTAGCTGTTTTTTTGTAGAGTGGGCTGAACTCAGTTGTTCCAGGTAAACAAAGTCCAACTTACTTTTTTATATGTAAATTATTCATGAAAGTCAGCTAAACTTAAAATCTAATGAACCAGGCCAAATATAGCAGTCTTGGTAGTGTCTCTGCAGGATTACTGTGAGATGTACATATGATTTGGCAAATGCAGGTGTAGTATTCGAAAGCAATTTTCAACATGCTGGTTGATACTAAACACGTGGTGTAGTGTTGGTGCTCTTAGGCAAGGGAGCTGGGAGGGGAAGATGTGCTGAAGTCAGGAGTGTAGGTGATTGCTTTGCCCTTTCAGTTTTGACAATGCACTGGATGCTCATGGTAGCGTGAGGTGGACATTCCTGTTACTATTCTCTTGTATCAAGTATCTCTTTACTTTTATTTTTCATGTGTTCCTTTTGTTATTTGTTGTTAAACTTTGTTAAGTTTAACTTGAGATATCTGGGACTGAATGTGTAACCACAAGAGTGTGTGTTGTAACTTAGGTAGTGTACTGCATCACTTGGACTCCTGAGTTGTGACTGGCATAAATTTGCCTGAATAGTTGGTAAGCTGTGTGTGTGGGGGGTTCTTTTTATTTTCTTTCTTTGGTGTGTGGGTGCATAGGGCTGTCCTTAAAGTCAGAAGTAATCTTGCATTTGGGGTTTTTTAATATTATCTTTGAATACTTGGAATTTCTTCCTGCTTAGTTGAAGAAGGAAGTAAAAGGAATTTTGATTACTTTATTTGAAGAACATCTAGAATCTTTAAATTCTGTGGACTAGGACATTCATCTTGATTACTTATTCTTTAAATAATGTGTTTACAACATCTTTTCCAACCTCTGTTGCAATACAGTGGCAGTTGTGACAGATTGAGAGATGTTTGAAATGGAAAAACAACAGGTACTTTATAGGTGTGGACATTTTAGAAGATTCAGCATCATGAGGCAGAGTGTGTGAATGACTTTGAAACTAATTTCAAAGTTTCTTATGAAGTACAGTCATTTAATTCCAATGTAAGCAGATAATGCTCCAGTTATGTCTTCCCTTTCATATTTCAATTTTTGCTCCAGGGTTTTGCTAGAATGGCTTCAGAGATAGGGTGTGAAAAAAGTCAAGACTGGGGTTCTGCTGGTTTTGGAGGTGTATTTAAGGTGGAGTGGATCCGAAAAGAAAGCATTCCCTTTCAGTTTGCACACCATTTGCTAAATCCTTGGAATGACAATAAGAAAGTACAAATAAGCAGAGATGGCCAGGTAATGTTCACTTCTAAAGTAATCTTTACTCCTTATAGTTGTGTATTGTTTATTAGCTGGTTTAGCTATTATATATTATTATATTATTATTTTATATTTATATTATATTATAATTTATATATTTTATAATATAATAATATATTATATATTATATTATTTATAGCTAATATTTGATATTAGCTATATTGATACTTATCTCAGCAATTTTAATATCTCTACTAATCTGAATAATAGCTCATTGATGGACTTTGTACATTCTGCTAATAAACTGCTGTTGAGGTAATGCAGGCTTTTTGATAAAATCAAAGCAGTTTCTTGCTTAATAGGGATTTAAAAAGAAATCTGTAGGTGGGTCCTTCAAAAAATTGAAGCTTTTTGGAATTTGTCATTTTGATTCTGGAGATTCTTTTCCTTTTGGTTCAGATTTGCTCTCTGACATAGCCTGTCCTACCCAAATAACTTTGCTGTAAAGACTGAAGGCAGTCTTCCTACTTCAGGTAGAATAAAGGTTAGAAAAGTTCTCCAGTCTGTTAAAGTGAAATGGAGCTACAAAAATCTGAAAGAGTATTGGCACAAAAGTTCTGTGTGGCAGAAAACTCTGCAGGTGTTAGAATGAAAAATGCAGCAGTCTGTAAAAATGAGGAAAGAAAGGCAGCATGTGTTGGGGTTAACAGTGCTTCTGATGGAAGTGGGTTTTCAGACCTAAAGAGTCTTGACAATCTTAAAAAAACTTGCTTTATATTGATGCCTGTAATTCCACCAATGGCCACTGTGTTACCTGTGACCTGCCTTTCCGCATCCTCCACCACACCTGAATGAATTCAGATTAAAAGATTTGTAGAATCATAATCTTCAGTTAATAAGTGGCCTGTGGAAGATACAAAATATATGGTGTGTATGTTCTTGTTTATGGTGGTGGTGTGCTCATTCAGAATTCTTCAGAATTCTTGACATCTTACTATGAATGAAAAGACCTCCAAACATATAAGGCAGGGTTTCTTATGAAAGATTTTTTCTCCTCTTCAGCCCTAATGAAAAAACCTTCCTGTGCATAGATTTCCAATGCATCTCAATATCAAAAGGAGCAAGCTCTTTCAGAAAGACTGAAAGCAATCAGAAGTAACTTAATCTAATAATTTTATAATTTTGTATCTCTTTCATCTATACATTTATTATTTATATTTTTATGGTTTCTGTATGTTCAGTAGTAGCAATGCAAATAATTTCTCTAATATCCTGCTGATCTCTAGGAGCTGGAACCACAAGTTGGAGAGCAATTGCTACAGCTTTGGGACCGTGTATCTTTGGCAGGAAAAAACTCAACTGAGCATGTCAAGTAATGTAATAGAGGTAGTTATTTCATGCATCACTTGCTATTTTTATAATAAATTAAAAGCTATCTATATATAATGTGTTGTTACACTACAGTCTTTTCACTGTAGTTTGTGAAAAAACTTGTACACTTAATACTAAGTATTCTCTCCCTTTTGATTGTTTTTTGTTTTTTAGCTGTGTTTGTTGAAATGTCAGCTTTAACCACTAGAACCAGCAGCGTGCCTACAATAGATGAGAAAAAAAAAGATGAGAAAGAAGACAACGCAATAAGCTGCTGAAGCTGTCAGTCATGCTGTGCAGCTAGCAGTGGAAAAAGAAGAGGGAATTATGTTAATTTCAGTGCTTCCTTGTCTTAACAAATGCCATAACATTATTCACCAGCCTGTTTTTGACTGAATTATGTTTCTGCAGTGGTGTGGTTAATAACTAAAACCATTGTTAAATTCAAGGCTAGCTTTGAAACAATGGACCACATGTAAGTTGTTTGTGGGTTTAAAATAGCAGAAGAGACAGTTTAAATACACAGTTTACACTTAAAGCTTTTTTAACACAGTAAAATCTATGAGACAAGCCAGTATTATGCTAATTAATAAACTTTGCAGTTCGTGTGAAATAGAGGATAGGCGTTTCCAAATATATTGGAAGATTCTGTATGTATTTGTTGAACTTTTATGCATGGTGTGAGAAAGCAGAATATTCCTGCAAACAACTGGGCAGCTGGAGAATGTAGACTTTTGAGAGTGGGTTGGTCCAGTGATGTTTCCACTTTATTTTTCACCTGTAAAATGTACTCAGGCTTTGGCAAGCTGAAACAGTCTTTGAGGCATGCCAATAGTACTCTTAACTTGGGCATTACTAGAAAAATTTTATTTCTTTAACAAAAAAATAATTACCAGTACAGCTTTCTTCACCTTTCAGTGTAGTTTTCATACTTGGTGTACCTCTTTCAGTATAGTCTTCATACTTCCTTTCTATACCTCTTTCAATTTCTTTCTTTTTTTCTGCTGTTGCTGTTTTATTGTGCTTCTCCTTAGTTGTTATGTACTATGAGGCTGGTATAAATACAGTCTGCTTACTGTCAGCACCATGTTTTTGTCATTATTAGATTAAACCAAGAGCTTTTTCTGCTTCTGAGTGTGTACTTAATGTTTTTCATGTCTGCCAAGAATATTTGCACAGCTCATAACACATAAATATGTGTTAATTTTTGTGTCCTGTGTGTTGACTTCCATCTATACACAGTTTTGCCTTTGCAAGACTAACTGGGTATTTCAAACACTTGTATTGCCTCATAGGGGATTTCTGGGGACACTGCATTCAAGACAGCTGTGAGGCTTATGTTGCCTTACACCAAACATCCATGCCACAAAGGAATGTGGGGTGGTACTGCTTTATACAGGATTCTGAGGCCCCATGCACACCAAGGACAGAGCTGGCACAGAGAGGGAGCAAAGATGGGGTATAATGTTTAGTTAACAAGCCCAGTAGTGCTTCTGAAACTTGATGATGATAAAAGGAGAATTGAGCTGAGGGATTTGCATTTCTCACAGTTGTTGACTGGTCCAGGACAACACTTGTCTGGGGAACAGGCCATGCCCTGCTGCCTGCATGACAGATATGTCAAGTCACAGAAGACTTTTCATGCCCAGATGTTAGGTTTAACTCAGTTTTGACAAATTACTTGATACGCTGTTGTTACCACCCAGATAATTGTATTACTGATCCATATTATTTTCCTGTACTGCTGCTTAGAGATAAACGCTTACTCCTGAAGCTGAACATCTGGTCTCTGTTACAATGTCCTGAACCTGTAACTTCCAAGGACTACTTTAAGCCCAGATGCTCTGACATCAAAAGGGGGATAGGTACACTGCATCATGATGAGCCCTAATCCTGTAGTGAGTGCCTTAGTTGATAAAACCTTGCCCTGGCCACTGACATCACATACTACTTTGATTAGGGAATGGGAAAGGTACATGAAGGGAGGGTTACCCTGCTTCAATCTCATAACCCATTGCCTTAGAGATACTGAGCAGCATCTGAAAGCCCCAAGGATCACCCAGGGACCCAGGCTACACCCAGGGTCAATACTACAGATTTGGAATTGGGCATTGCTAAGTTGGTCATCAGTCAGTCTTCAGAAGTCATTCCTGTGTTGGAGGAAGACTGAGGTGGACATTTTCTGTGTAGCCCATTCATGCCAACTAAAGGGTACTGATATATTTCAAAAGATGATTTCAAGTATATAGGCAGTGGCCTTCCAGGCACAGTACCCAGACCCAAATGGGCCCAGCTCTCACAAAAGGTAATTTCTACTGTACTCATTCATATGTCCAGGTAGTTAAAAATGCCCCTAAGCATGTACAAAGGAGTGCACAGGAGATAATTATGCATGAGTAATTATGAATGCTATTAAGTACACTTCAAGTTTCTTCCAGTTTTTCAGTATTTTCTTGGCAATCAGACTCAATACAATTAGTTTCATATTAGGAAGTACTTAAAGGTCCACGTGATTTGGTTTGTTTCACATCTCTTTTAATTATTTTAATGCTGATAAAACTAGGATAAATCCATACTGATAGTGTGGACAACTAGTTAATGTCATCTTTTGGGTTCTAATAAGCTGAAATTTTGTTGTTCGGTTGCATTCTGTCTTCCATTTCTGTTTGTATTTTCTGCTTTCTCTTCTTTTAATGTGATGTTGCACACAATTTCATGAATAAGCATTCAGGAGAGACTGTATCAGAGATGCATTGTGTCTAGGGAACAAAGCTAAGGGGCTTGCAGAGAAGATACCAAAGATTTGAAAGTTGTCTTCCTCAAGTTCATGAACTGCAGAAAATTTGTTCTTGTCAGATATGAAACTCAGTGGGAGCACCCAAGTTTTTGTTTAAGAGCCAAGACAATTTTCATTGAAATGAGAGATCACAGGCACCCTGTTCTTACTGATTAGAAGAGGAATTATTGCTGGAAATGGGACCACGAGAGCCTTTAACTTCTCAGGCACAGAATCCCTACGTGATGGAACTCATGTACTGAAGTGCCAGCTGATGATCCTCCACTTGGTAATGAAGCAAACAAAATGCCGTCAGGCTTTGGTAAATGTGGACATGAATTATAGAAGTGTCTGTGGGTTGAAAGGCCACACCACTCTGCATAAGGTAGAAGAATGGGAGGGTAAATAAAATAGCTCTGTATTCTCCTATGAACACCAAGACTACATTTTTTCAGGTGTGAGGTTTCTTGTGTCAAAGCTGTTGAGTCTTTTGTAATATCAGTGGTGAGATACCAATCATTTAGAGGTGATTCTGGAAGAAGCATTCACCTGGTGTCACGAACGATAAGACTGAAGATCCCTCGGGTCGAAGCTAGGTGGTGCAGTTGACTATGATTTGAGCTTCTGTTTGCTGGGAACTGTTTTGAAACAAAATCCCAACGTGTATTAGCAGGCGCAAATAAATGGTCTCTCCCCAAGAAAAGCAGTGAATTATGGTAAGGAATTTGTATAGTAGCGTGTTGCTTTATAGTTGACATACTCGTCCATGAGTTTTCATTTCTATAAAGAGAATAAGAGGTGCTAGGCTGCAGGTAGATATTAAAAGATATGTATGTCTTAAAAAGGTTTTTTTTAAATACTTTCTTTTCCTCCTGTGGCAAGCAGACAGTATGAGATCAAGGCAATAAGAACATGTTAGTTTTGCAAGGCTGTAAATAATGCTTGTGCAAACATTATTTGTGTAGAAAACTACTCACCTGCAAGAAATTATGCATGAAGATGTTGTTTTGAAGTAATAAAGGTCAGCTGAGGTCAGATTTCAGAATCCAACTTCCAGCCCTGGTATGGCTTCTTTCTGTGACCTTGTATAACTTGATATCTTGCATATAAGTTGCACTATACTTAGTATAGTGTTTGTCTGCATTGCTTGTCAAGAGCTTTCAAGAGAATGTTTGTGCAGTGCCTCTTGCTGAAAAGTGAAATTTTTGTATAAAAATGGTTAAAGGTTTTTTTACTTGCTCTTGGTTCCTCAGGACATGGAAAATGCAGCTCCTTTCCCAGCTGAATTGCAGACGTCAGTAGGTTTTCCTGTAACATTTTGAGCCCTGCTTTCTTGCTGTTTCTGTAGATTGCTAGCAACAGATTTTTTCTAGAGCAATTTTGGTTTACTCTGAGCTGCAAGAGCTCTTAAGAGCACAGGAAGAGTAATTCCAAAGTGTCAGGAGGCAGGCAAGTGGGGAAGAAAACTGGCTGAGCAGGGATCTTCTAGAATTTATGTGGAAAATGGAAGTGTATGGATGTTGTAAGCAAGGACAAGCAATGTAGGATTGCTGCAGAAATGCCGTTTGCCACTGGAGGGAGAAAACTTATGTGGCCAAAGCTTGGTAAGTGCTCAAGCCAGTGCTATGAAGGAAAACAAAGGCTTTTTAAAATATGTTAACAACAAAAGGAGGGTCAGAGACAACAGTGGTCCTTAGCTTGATGAGGTTGGTCAGCCCACAAATAGGGACATAGGCAAAGTGGGCCAGACCCTAATGGGACCCCTTGGAATTGATTCCAGGGTACTGAAAGAGGTGGCATCCAGTCACCAGTGGGATTCCACAGGGCTTAATTTTAAGGCAGCTGTTCTTTACTAATGATCTGAGTGCAGGAATGAAATGCACATTAAGTAATTTTGCTGATGATACTAAACTAGGGGGAGCTGTGGACTCTCAGTCACAGAGAATCCTCACGGAAAAGGTCTGGGTAGACTAGACAGCTGGGCAGCCATCAACCTAATGTAATTTAACAAAACCAGATGCTGGATTCTCCACCTGGGATGGGGTAATTCTGTTCATACATACAAACTGGGAGACAAGAGGCTGCAGAGCAGCCCTGCAGAAAGAGATCTGGGTGTTTGCATTGATGACAAGTTGAGTAGGAATCAACAGAGTGTCATGGCAGCCAAAAGGGAGAACTGGGGTGTCCTGGGGTACATCAAGCACAGCATAGCCAGCAGATAGAAGGAGGTGGTTGTCCCACTCCACACTGCACTAGTGCAGCCCCACCTGGAGGATTTTGTGAGGTTTTGGGCACCTAAATATAAGACGCCAACCTGTCCCGAGGAAAGTGACCAAAATGGTGAAAGGCCTGGAGGGCAAGACTTGGAAAGAGTCGCTAAAGTAATTTGGTTTGTTCAGCTTGGAGAAACCTGACTTCCTCAAGGGGGGTGGTAGAGAGGAGGTACTGATCCCTGTCTAGTGACCAGCAATAGCACATGGGGAATGGAATGGAACTGTTCTGGGGAAGTCCAGAGTGGACATTAGGAAGAGGTTTTTCACTTGAGGTTGGTGGGTCACTGGAACAGGCTCCACAGAGAAGCAGTCACAGCACCAACGCTGTCTCAATTCAAGGTGTGTCTGGACAATGCTCTTAGTTGCACAGTTTAGTTTCAGGTAGTTCTGCAAGGAGGAGTTGGCCTCAGTGATCCTTATGGGATCAAGCCAACTCAAGCTAACTTGAGATATTATTCCAACTCGAGCCCACTCAGGAAATTGGCTCGTGCAAACTGCATGAAGTTCAACAAGACCAAGTGCAAGGTTCTGCAACTGGATAGAGGCAATCCCCTGCACAAATAGAGGTCAGGAGGAGAAAGGATTGAAGGAAGGCCTGAGGTGAAAGGATTGTAGGTAGGCCTGAAGAGAAAGACTTGGGGGCGATGGTGGGTGAGAAGCTCAACAGGAGCCATCTGTGCACTTCCCTTGAGCATTTCCCTTATGAAGATCAGGTTGAGGAAGCTGGGGTTGTTGGGCCTGGTGAACGGGAAGCTCTGAGGTGACCTTATAGCAGCTTTCTAGTACCTGAAGGAGTCCTACAAGAGAACTGGAGTTGGGATTTTTACATGGGTGTGTAGTGAGAGGAGAAAGGGCAGTGGTTTCAAATGTGAAGAGATGAGATTTAGATTAGGTATTAGGAAGAAATTCTTTACTTTGAGGTGAGACACTGGGAACAGGTTGCCCAAGGAAGTTGTGGCTGCACCCTCCCTGGAAGTGTTCAAGGCCAGGCTGGATGGTGTGGCGAGACTACGAAGATGCAGACTCCATATCTTGGCATGCACTGATAGTGACAATTTTATTTATAGCAGGCTTAGTTTTACATACCTTTTCTTCCATACATGCACATATATATACATTTCATTGGTTTTGTGTTCTTGTCCACCCATCCAATCTCATCTTTCAGTTGGTGGTCAACATTCTTCTGCGTGCTGGCAAGCCTCAAAACAACACCTGTTATTTACCTCATTTTTTGCTTTCTCGATGTAGAAGTTTACATTCGTTTTACAACTTCGCAACTCTAATTCAAGGCCTAAGCTGCCTGCAGCTAAGTTGTTTCCCACAGAATGGGGCTTTAAGCAACTTGATCTAGAGAAAGGTGTCTCTGACCATGGCTGGGAGGTTGGGACTAGATGATCTTTAAGGTCACAAACCCTTCTATGATTCTTCATTTATCTATGGTTTTCTCCTTTTTTTTTGGTGCAACTTCTGTAAGTAGTAACAATTTTTTTGAGAAATCTGCACAAGATAAGTTCTGTGTGCCTTGGAAAGGTACCTGCATTTCTGCTGTCAGTGACTTCTATAAACAAGAAGAAGAGAGAAGAGAAAGTTCAGTAGTCTTGTACTTGCTTGAGATTTCACAATAGTATGTATTGGCACTACTTGTTATAATGTTAAAACAAGAACAACAAAAAAGGTAAATTACACAACTCTGAAAGCTCTAGACCAATGCCACTGGGTGTTTCTGGGCTTCAATTCTCTCTCAGCAGCATCATAAGAAAGTTAGGCTAGGCTTAAAAGACAAAAAAATTAGAATTTATGCATGTTTAAATCTTGATTCTAGAGTGGAATGCTCATTTGGACCAAGTAGCGCTGTTTCAAATTCACCCTTGTCTCTGATTTTTTTTCCCCTTGGGACAGATTTGTTATTTCTGTAGCCATATAATTTTTACTAAAATGGGGAAGATAGCCTGGAAGAACCCTGTATTTGGACAGAAATCAACTTCTTGGCATGTTACTACTCCTAGAGTACACCTGAGAGTATGCATTTTATGGAGTTACTGGAAGTTTTGTTTTTCAGCTGCAAAATGTTCCCATGAATTGTGAAAGATCAGATATGTTTGGTCTGTTTTCATTGCTGGACTTTTGGTGTGGATGTTTCTATTATTCGAGTCATTCTTGCAGGTGAAGAAAACAGCTATTCCACACTGAAGGGAAATAACAACATTTCTGCTGAGAAGTCCTGGTTTGGCCTTTTCCCAGCTGGTTCTGAAGACTCGGAAGAGATTCATCACTCTTTTTGCCACTTCACTGGAACTGCAATCACTTTTAGCTTTTGATGAATATTCAAAATTACATCCTCTGCCACCCTGCCACCCTGCGGAAGCAGTTTGTGTCTCCAAAGATTTGCTTTTTTTTTGTTGTTTGTTTTTTTTTGTAAAAAAAAGTTGAGCAATGATCCCTGTGATCAGGGAAAACCATAAAGTCATATCTGCAGAACAGTAATTACGAAACACTATGCTAGTTATCGGGATAGGGGTAAGGCATTGGAACTGGTTTTGACTGGATTTTCAGAAGCTGCCTCATTCCCTGAACTGAGATAGGAAAGAAACAGCATCTCATTATATGGAGAAGGTTTTTTGCATTTATTTTTTAAAAGGCTATGCCATTACTATCATTTGTGCTAATATGTTATTTGTCTACATCACCTCTTGTGATTTTATTTGGATCTGACTGCAGGAATGTGGTGAGGAGGATCCCCCCCCTGAAGTCCTGCTTGAGGATGGTAACTCTTTTCCCTGTGATTTCGCTCAAATGCATTTGCTCTAATATTGAAATCAGAAGAAGGAATTTTTATCCTCTGTATAAACATGCTTTATACTCCACAAGCCAGGAGACAGAGCTTATATTGAACATGAAGTTCAGCTGTGAAAAATTAAGGTGCTAGTTGTATTCTCTCTTCAAAAGTTGTGTTCCATGTAGTCAAAGTGGTTGTTCCTGATTGTTAGTATGGCATTTTGAGGAAGCCTGTTTACCCCCTCATCCTGATAAATAACTATATTTGTTGTAGGATGAAAAGGTAGAACGTGCTTTTTGCATCCGAAGTCTGAAACTGGCTGATGTATTGAAGAGACAATTTGTACTAAAATTTCAGTCTTTAAGTGTTTCCATTGGACAGTGTGTACTGTGCCAGCCATAAACTGCATATTTTGTGCACTGGTGTCTTTCTCTAACCTCCAGTCTTTGTGCTGTCAAAGTGGAAACTGTATGAAGTATTGTATAATGAAACAATGGATAAAAGCTTTTGTATTGATCTGGCCTGGATGGCTCTGCACTGAATCATTCTGCAGTGTTGAGGAATGTTGACACATTGGTCTGGTGGCAACTAGGATGTAAATATTTACTTTTGAAAGGAACCATAAAAGTTTGAGTTTGATTTGCATTTACTGGTGGAGAAAGGTGCTTTGTAGCAGAGGTAGAACAAAACAGTATCTCTGAATTTGTAGGCACAGCCAGAATTTTTCCCCCTCACCTACACTTGCCTCGGGGTCAGGTGAGTACACATACATCATAAAGCTAAACTCCAGCTCCCTGGTGGAGAGGTGGGGAGCTTCATAGTGCTTTCTGGTTTGGTGTGTTCATTATGTATATGCCTTTGCCTGTCCTGTACTTATGGACAGTCTGAATCCTGCAGCAGTGGGGCTTCTTTCATGCTCTACAGGGGAATACTGTTTGGCCAAGTTGCAAGTAATTAGTATAGAATTAAGGCAGACATGAGTTTGGCTGATACACTACTTCTGGAGGTGCCAAAATCAAAGGAAAAATCAGCTGCTTACCCTGGCTCCTTTGATGCTGATCCTTGGCCTGATCAGAGTATAACGTGGGAAGAAACCTATTGTGGCAGGAAAAAATAGACCTTCCTAGAGAAGTGTGGTGTAAGCTTAGAGAATATCTGGTTGATGTTCCCCTACCTTGGGCCAGAGGAAAGAAAAGATGCATATGCCAAAATACAACTGGGGTGTGATGTCTAGAAGTTAGTAGAAAAATAGGTCCTGTTTGTTGCTTACCAGGATTGTATTGTGTTTTCCACATATTTTATTTGAAGGTTTGGTTGTAAATGCCTCTGTCATATATATATATAGGCATTATATATGCTTCGTTCTTTCAATTTGCAAAGAAATGTTTTTGCTTGTCTTTTTTTTTTTTTTTTTTTTTTTTTTTGTTGTTGTTGGTTTTTTTGTTTTTTTGTTTTTTTGTTTGTTTGGTTGGTTTTTATTTCCATCTCAAGAAGCTTCTAGCTTCCATTTTGCTTATTCTGCCTGTGAGAATTATTGCATTCTCTTACCATAATCCAAAGACTTCAGAAGTCAATTAACTAGTGTCTGGTCATGCACATCGTGAGCAAGGTGAATAAGAAGTTTTTTCAAGACTAGTGAAAAAACTGTTGAGGTAGGGAAGGAGAAATCATACATTATTGCCACTATCTGACGTTCCTGCTCTCTCTGAATTTCAGCTGAAGCTCAAAAAACATCCTCTTCACATGGATGCTTTTGCTTTTTTTTTTTCTTTTCTTTTCTTTTTTTCCTTTTCTTTCTTTTTATTTTTTTTCTTCTTTTTTCTTTTTTTTTTCTTTTTTTCTTTTTTTCTCTTCTCTGCTGTTTTCTAGAGGCACCTATCAGTATATATTCTGCTCAGGCTGTTCCCAGGCTTTATGCCTATAGTTTGACCTCCTATACAACACAGACCATTAACTCTGACCTAGCACAGAAGATGTGCCAAAGTCTACCTTGTACCCAAAGACAGTAGCTATGTTTCACCCAGAAGTATATTACAGACTCTTTTCCTTAAGGACTAAGGAGGCTTGGAAGTGGAGTCACTTTTCAAGATTTTTTTGTCCAAGGCAAAAGAGGACAGAAGGAAAAAATCCCCTTCCCCCAGCCCCAGCAGTCTCTGGCATGCAGCAAGCAGCAAGAGGAGCCATGGGAGGCAGGTTTGTATCTCTGCAGGCACAGCAATTGCACTGGTAGCAAGAAGATGTATGTCAAAGGTTGTTTGTAATTAGGGAACAAAATTTCAGGTAAGAAAAATCCAAGCCTTTACTCCTTTAGTGGAAAATAGTTCCTTTATTTGGAAGTTGTTTTGAGAGAAGAATGATGAACGTTAGATGCTAACAAAATCACAGTATTTTGGGTTGATTCTAAAGAACCGTTTCTTCTTCATTTATTTTTCCCTACCAAATATGACATTTTTAGTCCAAGGCTAGTTTCTATTTTTTCCCTATTTTTCTGCACTCACAGTTTTAAGTTTATCTGCCAGCATAGAAGACCCAATATACTCAGGCTAGTCCACAACTGTAAGTCTTTATAGGTATAATGTTGTAGGGATCATTTTATAATTCACTGGGCACAGTAATTGGGCTGGAATTACCTTTTGTACTGTGAAAGGGATATGAAACCAAGGCAGAGCTGTGATAGACCACTGAAAAGAAGTATAATAGTGAAATGAAGTAGACCTGAGGACTTTGTGCTTCCTTTCTTGTAGACTGACACATGCTAATTGGCGTTCAGGATGAGGTGACATCTAGCAACCTAACAAGGTTTGTGATACATTTAGAGATCCAGGATGCTGCTAAAAGGGAGCCTGAATAACTGATTTCTCTTGAATGCACAAATAGCCAATTATATGCCATATCAAGCACGAAAGACAATATGTTTCCAGAGAAGGTGTTACTGGGTTTTAAAATATTTGGGCTGACAGAGTGGGCAGCAGGTAGTCTGTGGGCTGGAGAAAGGCAGTAGTGCATCTTAGTCAGGGAGAGAAACAGTGTTGGAATTTGTTACAGTGGCCCTGTATGGAAGATGGTTAAGAAAGTTTCCTATCAGCTTCCATGGAAATTAGGGGGCTTTATTTATTTATTTTTTTTTTTTTTAGATGGAAAAAAATTTGCTCTTTCTGCCTAATTCAGCCTTAAATAATTTCCTATAGAGCTTAGAGGAGTAACAGTTTCCCCTTTGGAGTTAGGAGAAGTAGAGTTACATGATTTGTTTTACACAAAGGAAACTGTAAAATTATGAAGGTAAACAAAAATAATAAATATTAGAAGTTAGTTTCAAATTACTAAGGCTGGTGAATAAGATCTGTTTTGGAAAAGACCATGCAGATTGCTTTTAGATTAATTTGTGAGCATTAGTTATGCAAGTCTGAAATTAAAGCTAATGATCATGACAGGTAGAGCCAAAAGAAATAGTTTGCTGTACTAAATGGATTAGAACAGTACTGAGCAATTTAGTTTTAGTGAATAAGGTCCATATTTTGCTTAACCACTGAAAAATAAAATGTCATCACAGGACAAGGCTCCAATACCTTATCTTAGTATTAAAATAAAACTAGTTTGTGGCAACCTCTTTGCAATTTCCATCTACTGTTTTTTAGGAATTACTTTTTAGTAGGAGTGTATTTATTTGTAGGCTTGGGACCAAGTGCTACTCAATATTTTTAAAGAGTATTTTTCATAGGCAAAATTTCATAGGTGCATTAACATGCACCAATGGTGCATGTTAAGATGTCTTCTTTAAAATATACAGTATAAAATATGTACTTTTGTGAAGTCTAATATTGGTTGCCAGCATCTTAGTGATGCCTCTTAAATACACGAAAATTGAATTACTGATCTGAGTCACATCCACAATTAATAGATTTGTGAACTATAAACAAGAGATTTATTTGAATTCATCTCATCTTTAGGTAGTTAAGCATAAAGCCTGGTATGATAACTTTGATTTGAGACTGTTTCAGCTCACATCTAGTAAAAGAAATGTTTATTCAGTAGGCCTGTACTCAGGGCTTTGAATACCATCCTAATGGCAACTTTATTTCTTATTGGTTTTTTTCTTTGCTAACTTCAGCTGCCAATATTCCTAATCATGGTGATAAATGTTGGATTCCCCCTGGCAGCTGTGGGGAAAAGTCATTCATGAAGCTTATGAACAGGGCAAGGAACCAAAATTTATTGGCAGGAAAGGCATAAATATGATTCTTTCAATGTACTTTTAAGAAATGAAAGAACGGGGGAGAAAATGCTTTAGCAAGCACTTAAGAGGCAATGCTCTTCAGCAATATGCTGAGAGAACTTCTATAGAGGAGCCCTTGCTGTGGAGGCCATTATTTCCAGTTTAAACTGACTGTGAATTAATTTAATTGTCGAGTTACTCCCTCTACTTTTGAGGCTGCTCAGCATTAGTTATAGCTGTGTTCAATGGATGACCAAGCTGAAAATTCTGGGTATGTCTATTTTGGAGAAAGGATCTTGAGAGGAACATAATTTGACATGTGTGTTAAATTAAA
The DNA here is from genome assembly GCF_036169615.1 of Heliangelus exortis. Lineage (NCBI taxonomy): Eukaryota > Metazoa > Chordata > Aves > Apodiformes > Trochilidae > Heliangelus > Heliangelus exortis. The sequence continues at coordinate 25,680,741 of NC_092454.1, read as the reverse complement.
TTAAATGTGTATTGTCTTCCGCTAGTATTCAGCCAAGATAATAATTTTGCAGATCTATGTACACATCTTCAGAAATCTGGTTTGTTTCTTTTGGGTTTTAGTATTTTCAAAAGGTAAAATACGTATTGAGTTAGTCTTTATTTTGTATTTCTGTTTTGTAAAATTACTGTGAGTGTGAACAGAGTATAACTGGAGTGGTTGCATGGTTTTGTATACAGAAACACTTCAATAATTGCTGCAATAATAAGAAATTTTTCTGGGAGCACCTTACGTGCAAATGAGATCTTCATCTTTGTTCTTAGTTATCTCAGAGCCAAAAAAAAATTTGAAAAAGAAAGTATCAATTGGACTATATGCATGGGTGGTAAATACAGGCTTGATTTTCACATTATGTAGAAACTTGTTTAAAATATGACAGGGAATCAAGACACTGTGTCTCTAGTGAATAGGTCTTACTGCTGGGAAGGTTTTCCTGACATTGTCTGAGTTTCCTCCTTCTTAATACTTTACATTTTAGCTTAATTCTAATTATGTCTGATATAGCTGAGCTAAACTGATCTGATACAGCATGAGCTAAAAGCCTGGCTTTTTTATCTAAGGTGATAAGGATTCTTGGTTAATTTTAATAATTTAATCAACAAATTAAAATCTTCTTGCATTTCATTATAATGTCTTCTTTCAACTTGCTTAGGAAACTTTTTCTAGTGTAAATAACAGAAAGGATTATTCCCCATTCTCATTTTCTTTTTTCTTCCTATTAGACTTCTGTTTTGCAGGTCTGCTAATCTGCTTTCTGGTACCTCTCATAAGCACTCTCAGTCTCTAGGTGGTGATGTTCTGTCAAGAAAAAACTTAAAATGGGGAAGGACAGATTCATGAATAAAGGACAAAAAAGACAGTAGAACACGAAGATTACTATTGTTTGATTATTGTATCTTTTTCTTTACATTTTCATAGGAAGCTGTAAGTTTGGAAAATACCTCATACTGGTCAATTTAATTTAATCTGACCAATGATTTGTTATGGACCTTCATTTCACTGGGGGTGAGGAGAAAGTGAATGTGAATGATTACATCTTCCATCATCAGGCAGTTTGCAATATTGCTATGAAGACCTTGTGAAGATTGGTGAGATCTGATACTGCATTTCCAAAGCTACTGTTTAAAAATATGCTGGGAGCTTGTTTACAGGAGGGAGTAACACAAGTGCTAAGCTTGGCATACGGTTATGGTAAGTTTCTGTTTTGATAAATGTATTTACTGTCTTGTTCTTCCCTGACGTGTAAGAGATACACAAGTGTCCTTCAAAACAAGGATGATCTCTCTTAAATAGCAGCATAGATACTTAGATAGCTGGAGACTCTGTGCAGGAGCCTTGGATTTTTTGAGGAACAATCACTTTGTAGTACTTACTAAGCTTAATTTTCAAACAGTTCTTAAAAACCCTTCAATTTTATCACACTTCTTTTTCAGTTGTTTTTCAAAATGTTGATCAGATATGTAGAATTTGCATTTGCAAGGTATAACACATCTTGGTCTTTCACTACATATTAAAAAAAAAGCTGAAAAGATGAGCTCAGGTTTTCTCTCTGGCAGTTGGTGCTTGCAGCTTGTGTTACGAAACTTACAAGGGAGTGAAAGAGCACTTGTGTGCTAAAATGAGTTTAATCTTATCTGACCTTTGACAACTGTGTCTCCCTAGCTTGCTTCTCCTTTTCTAGCAAATACAGTTTTCCTTAGGCTGGTTGCCATTTCTTGCATCTGCAAAGTTGTTTGTCTTTGCAGTCTCCTTGGTAGAGATTAAAAGGGATCAGAAAAACACTGGAAGCAATGTAATAATGTAATTAGCTTCTGGTAGTCATCCTTGAGCTTGTGGGTTATCAGAAATAATCTAGGGACCCCAGATTATGGATTAGACAGTCCAGGGGGGAAAGAAATGTGCTGTGAAACTTTCCTAAAACCACAGCAAACTGTCTAGAAATTCTTTTGTGTCTTTCAGGAATTGTGAATGTGTCAAATGGTACTAACAAAATTTTTCAACACAGAGCCTGTTCCTGAGAATTGCACTCCAAAATTATTTTCTGAGGTCTCACTAAGAAAAAATGAAAAATAACACTACTCCCTCACCTCTGCCCCTAAAATGATTCCTAAGAAAGGATTGTTAAGGGCAGTAAACAACAAATGCTTAAGGACTTATACAGAAATATGTCTACCCACCTACCTTATGAACAGTAGGGCTTGGTTTTGAAATGCACACAATAGAGAAGGGAGCGGGAAAGGCGTTGGGACACACTGGTGCAAAGGGCTTTTTCAAGCCTAGTGATGTTTGTGAAGGTTGTGGCTAAGAAAAATAAAACAATTAGCATTTCATACCAGCAGAGCAAATACGTAGTACAAATGCAACTCATTTTGACAAACAGGTCAATATGGGTTATTTCATTTGTGGCAGTAGTAATAAGCTGTGTCAGCACAAGCAGTTTTGCTGTGTAAGCTGTATCTGTCCTGTGAAGGTTCATTAACATTCTCTGCTGTAGATGAGTCCTTTCAGAGGTGCTTCTTGCTTGTTTACTTACTGGCAGCAACCAAGAAATTAAGAGAAATATTGGTGATTTAAAATTTTCATTTCATGAACTTCTAAATTCTACATTTGTCCATTTTAAATTTCATGACTGCTCCAACACAGCTATACTGTCATTGCTGTGGGTACTGATGATGCTCTCTGCTTTGGAGGTGGCCTCTATGTGAAAATACACCCACACCATATTAGTTTGTTTTTTCACACCGGTAAACATGCACTTTATGAAGCTCTGCAGCTCCTACTGCCCCAGATGAAGGCTTTCATCTCCATCTTATGCCATGTTAAATCAGGCTGCAAAGGGAAGACTTTTCAGAATGAAAAAATGTCAAAATCCTGTTACTGACCATAACTGGAAGATAAGAAGGCTGTAAGGGAGACAAAGCTGACCTATAATTATAATGCTGAAATCTGGAAAACTGGCAGAACACTGTGAAACCAGACTATGGCACTCCTATGAAGAAACCTGAGTTAATCATACTTTTTTCTAATTTCTAATTTTGTGCTCTCATATCACAGCCAAGTACAGTAACTTCAAACAGGAGAGGAGGAGTCTTGTCTCTGAGCTTACCTGGGTTTATCATGTTCAGTGGATGAGGCCCTACACTGCATTTAGCAACAGACTGTGACTATCCAGTGAATTTTTTTTATTTAACCAGAAATCATATTTAATAAGGAAGAGAAGTGTCAGTTTCTAGCACATTCCCTTTCCAAGTAAACATTTTCAATCCACAGGCTGATCCCATTTAGTCCTTTTGAAAACTCTAATAACCTTTGAAATGCCCTCATTCACAAGGAAAATCTGTTATAATTTCTGACAAAATAGACTTTCAACTGTGCTTTTTCTATTAAAAAGTAGGCTGTGGTTGAGAAAACATGATTCATATTTATATATGAAAATTATGCTGTCTCTGTAAGACACTGAATCCTGTAATAACTTTTTAGGTTTACAGCTTTTTAATGCTGCCACTTAGTAACCCTGCAGATTTCACATCTGAAATGAATGCGGATCAACTATAATTATGACAGTACTTTAGGTTCATTTTGTTTGCCCTTGATGGAAAACTGATTTTTAATATATTTAATTATGCCACACTCTTCCTGTATTTAGAGTGCTTTAGGAAAAAAGCCCAGAATTTAAGCATTGAGCCTTCTACTCATACCCTCAGTAAAGCAGCTATGCTTGTCATGTACCCTCACTGGGTAGTTCTCAATATCACCAATTGCTTGTGTTTTATTGCAAAGTTGAATTGCAGTGTTGAGGGCTGTTAACTGTGTAAGTGATGTATTCAGAATGGTATCCATGCTCTCAAAATTCTACTGCTCTTCTTTCAGAGGACAAGGAGATTTTGGTCATTCAGTTAACTCCAGAACTGGAAAGAGCCATTAACTGCACCCTGACACCAGAGTGCTGCACAGTGGGTTTGGTCTTTTCAGTCTATACCAGGTAAAACTGGTTCTGAGGAACTGACCTTGAAGCTCTCTTTATGCTGCTGCTGGAATGATGGGATTATCATAACAGTTATTTAATTTAGGTTTTCTAATTTGGAAGTTTTTAGTTTGTAGAACCCCATGAAATCTGAGCAGCTAAGCTGCCTTGGTGGTCCTTTGGTGATCCCAGCAAATCTGTGGTAAGAAGCTGTGGTTGCAGGATGGTTCTGCCTCCAGAAGGATGGTGAAACCAGTGGGAAGTCCTCCAGCTCGGTGAAAATCACAAATACAATGAGAAGGCCCTGTAGGCTTTTGCTCACCAGGAACAGAACTACACATTAGACCTGCTGGATTTCAGATTTGAGGAGGGCACTGTCTTTGAGTCTGGGGGATGGAAACATGCAGTAATTCCATGCCATTTTTTGTCACCTGTCAGATGTCACCTTGTCATCTGTCAGATGATGGCACATCTTCATCCTTTGATACTGTCCACCTTTCAATTGATGATACACTGGTAAAGAGGTTTGCACATCAAAAACTGTTCCTATGAGCCACTTGCTCCTCCCTCGAAATTCTCAATCACCCATTATGTTTTGTACATCTAATTAAGGTTAATAGAGAGCTTTTAAGGATTATGGCCATCTGTATGTACAGGAAAACTATTTGAAACAGATTTAAGATTACTCAGCTGTAATGAGACTGTTTTAAAAATTTTTTAATAAGTTAATAAAATATTTTACAAGGGGAGAGCTATATGGGTGAGATCATGGGCTCTATTTCAATATTTTTTTCTCCTTATTTCCTTGAGAAGGTTTCTAGGTTTTTTTCCTCAGCTAATTTAGTCTAAGCTCTGTGTCACCCAGCAGCCAGAAGGTAACAGTGAAGGTAGGTGACAGAGAGATTTAATCCAAGAAAGCTTCGGCCTACCTGCACAACAAAAAGTGTTGTAGAGAACAATATAAATAAAGCCAGAGTAAAGAGTTGGGTTTTTTCCCTAAAACTCACAAAATGTCTTCCTACTATAAAGTAAGTTTTGGTAGAGGTCTGGAATGGAGAGAAGGGCTCACATACCTTGTGTGTCTTGTTAAAAAATTGAAAAATGACTGTGAAGTTCTTGCCCTCCATAGCCATGTTATGTAAGGGAATCCTATAAAACTTTTGCTCCTGACAGTGGGAAGGCATTGTTGATGGTGAGGCTTCTTTCTGCACTGAAGTACTCCCATGAAAGACATGTTTTTCAATTAGAAGTGATGCCTGTGATACTGAAGTGATTATACTCACACTCACTGTACACCTTCTCTTTTCTACCTCCATGAGAAGCAGGCCGGCCAGCCTGTCAGACTAAGCAATAATTAATAGTTTTTGCAGGATGCTCTCCCATCCAGAGACACTGCTTTGGAATAAAAACTGATCAAGATCTGAATTTGTTAACCAGCTTTCAAAGAAGAATAAATATTCCAGAATATCTTCTACAAAACGGTTATGCTAGGTAATCCCCCTCCTCATTTTGTATACAGGACCTAGTAGATTTTCTTTGTCATCTTAAATATATTTGCAAATCATTATTACTTCTGTGTGTTCTTATGTTTACTTATAGCCAAGAAAAAAAGAACTGTTGAACTAAATTACAGGATCACACAGAATCACCCAGGTTGGAAAGGACCTCTGAGATCACCAAGTCCAACCCTTAATCCACTACCACTGTGGTTACCAGACCGTGGCACTCAGTGCCACAATCAGTCTCTTCTTAAAAACCTCCAGGGAAGGAGAATCCATCACCTCCTTTGGGCAGCCCATTCCAATGTCTGATCACACTCTGTAAAGAATTTCTTCCTAATATTTAACCTAGACCTCCCCTGGCAGACCTTAAGTCCATGCCCTCTTGTCCTACTGAGAGCTGCCTGGGAGAAGAGACCGACCCCTCCCTGGCTACACCCTCCTTTCAGGGAGTTGTAGAGAGTGATGAGGTCTCCCCAGAGCCTCCTCTTCTCCAGGCTGAACAACCCGAGCTCTCTCAGCTGCTCCTCATAAGAATTGCATCCTATTTGATTGATTTCAGTTGGTACCTATACCAATCTCCTTTTGTAATTTTCTAAAAACTGTTTTACTTTGGGAATCTGTCACCTCACTAAGTTGTAAACTATAACCAGTGCATGCTCTGCCTTACTTCTTATTTATCAGTTCTTGCTCTTACTGAAGCTGGGTCACGTTTCCTCTCTGTTGGGTATTTTAACGTTGTGACTTAATTGTAAAATTTGGAATCAAGCTGCAGCAAAAATGCGGATGCGTAATTGAATGCGTTCAGGGGGTGCTTTTCTATTTAGTATTCAAAGTACAGAGTCAGCTTATGACCTTTTAATTTTACTGGCATCAATTTTTTCCCTCACAACCTTGCTAATTATTAGTGATCTGCAGGTTTCCAATCACGTGATTCCCTGTACCTCCAATCTAAATCACATTATGGATGAATCCATAAAGCAGTGTGCCCATGATGACAGGCTGCAGCAGTTTTACCATATAAAGTGACAATAAAGCAAAATCAAGGATTTGTTTGATTCTATGTTTATGAGATGAGATGTGGAGCAGTTTTTCATCCCTGTCCCCCCCCAAAAAAGGGAGGAAAAAACGTCATGGTTTTCCTCCACATTATAGCTGAGGAACTGGAGTGCAGGAGAGTGGAAGGTGAAAGATGGCTCCTGGAATATGCTCTTGATCTCTTCTTGACAGCATGGATTTTAGATTGCTGGCTCATCCCGTTTACCCACCTTGGCAGGACTGACCCAAAAGGCAGTTTTTCATGTAAATGAATAGACAGGCAAGGGACAATAAAGGGCAGAGAAAGGGATTCATCTGGAGGGGAAAGTGAGGGGTAGATGTGGCTGCAGCAAGAATTCACAAGAGAATTTTTATTGCAAATTGTTTGGCAGTGAGAAGGGAAAGCTTATGGCTGACTGCATTCTCTCTACGTGAAAAGCCTTTGGGTTTAGTAATTGGACATTTTTAATTTGGTGGTGGTTTTTGTTGTTGTTGTTGGTTTTTGTTTGTTCTTGTTTGTTTGTTTTCTTATTGGGTTTTTTCAGTTCATGTAGGCATCCCTGTGACACATAAATACTTTCCCAAAAGAAGCTTTTGGTTCTGCTGGGGCTTCCAGCCACCCATTGGTAATACAGGGCAAACTGTATTTGAGAGAGAGCACAGTCCTCAGCATCTTCCTCTGTGCCTCAACTTGGAGAACAGGGAAACAAAGCAGCTGACATGGAGAGACAGTCTGGTCACAGGTCAGTGTTGTTTTCCTTGTTCCCTGGCTCTCTGAGGTAGTTTCCAGTTCAAGGGATTGTTTTTAGGAGTTTGCAGTGTGATTGGCATTTCTTCTTGTGAAACCTCAGGAGGGGAAGTCATGCTAAATGTGAATGACACAAATAAGTTATAAAAGAAGCCAGAAATATTTTACAGGGGTGATGGGAAACTGTTGGTTTGTTTTTTTGGTTTTTTTGTTTTTTTTTTAATATAAAATGCATTTTTGTAGGAGACTGACTATATTTTTTTTGTTTAGTATTTAGGGTAAGAATTTCCTTTTGTTCTTAAATGTGTGGCTTTACAGCCAAAATTTTTATGCAGATAGCTTAAAAATTATTCTTAGGAATCACAATAATTATATAACATTCATATATTCAATGAATAAACATCTTGTTGGGGTGATTCCCTTTGCCTCCCTCCTCCTCCCCCTTCTTTCAGTCTGTGATACATGAAGTTATTCAAGGTTTTATAGTGCAGCAAACAGTATCACCTAGAAACAGACAACTGATAAGAGGTTGCCTGGGAAACCCTGTGCCCATAGATTTTCATTTTGCTGCATTATGCACTTGTAGGTGCAATCATTCATAATTAAAATTCTCTCTTTGGAATCAGTGCAGTGCTAGGGAAATTACATTTATTCTCTAGGGAATATAATTCTAATTCCTCATTTTCTTTTTTAGCATCTCTAACAATAAGGGGTGGTGGGGATTTTTGGGGGGGTTTTATTTGTTGGGGTTTCTTTGGTTTGTTTTTTTTTTGGAAAATACTTATGGCAATAGAAATTCTGCTTGAGAAAGCAATCTGCAAATACTCTGGTGGCTGCTTTAAATGCAGCTCACATATGATGTAGTCTTCCTGCCAGTGGAAAAACCCCACCAGCTCTCAAGAGAGCCCTGCTCTGATCAGTTGGAGTAGATTATTTCTTCAGCTTTAATAATTCAAACTGTCTGCCTTACAGGGAGTTTTCCTCTTGCCTGGAAGACACATGATGCTGACTGGGGAGATCCCCAGTCTGCTGCTCATATTTCTAATGATAGATTTGCTCTTCATGCTACTTTCCCAAGGAAAAAAAAAATATTTATCCTTTTCTTTTGGACAAAAAAATTCATACAAGATGTAAAAGATTTATGTAGACTTCCACTCTCCAGTTATTTGGGTTTTTTCCTCAAGTAAGAGAAAAATCAATAGGCTTTACTATTTAACTTGTGCTAACAGTAAAAGATTAATCATAATCATAATCATGATAGGCCTGTTCTACCTGACTACCCTGAGCTTCCTTATACTTGCTGTATGCCCAAAGTTCTACCTTGGTATAATATTTGATGCTAGAGTGTTTAAAAAGAAATAAATGAAAACCTGACTCTGTGGTCTGCATATCCTGTGTGCAATTTGCTGAGCTGTGTGTGTGTGTGTGTGTGTGGTGGTGTTATGAATATTTTGCTGATTTTCATGCTGCATGTTACAGCTCTTAAGAACCCAAAAAAGCATTATGAAACCCCAGCAAATCCTGCAGTCTATCAGTAGCCTCTGTCCTTCTTTGTGTCAGGATGGGGCTCCCTGGCAGGTGCCTGATCTGAAACCAGTCTGGCTGAGATGGGGAAGGTCAGGGGATGTGTCCATGAGAAAGGTGAATTAATCATGGCCACAGCATCCTTCCTCTTGCATGAGCATTATATTCCTGACACAAAGAGGATTAAAGAAGAAAGAAAAGTGGTGCTAGTGGAGAAGCCCTCCATTAAGTCTTGACTGATTTTGGTATGTCAGTGCACTGCTGGGACAGCATCAGGGAGAACATTTTCCAGGTCCTGAGCACAGTTTTGATGTGCTGCTTGCTGCTGCAGCCCAGGCAGGCTTTGTGGGGGCTGTCACCACCTGGTCACAGGAGAGAAACTGACACAAACAGGGGGCCTGAATCTGTGGACAGGCCTTGTACACTAAGAACAAGGCTTAATGTGGGTGGCAGGAGGGAAGGATGGAGTGTGCTATGCCCTCCTCTCTCATGGAACGGCAGCAGAGCTTGGGCAGTGGGGCAGGGAAATGGGGGAAGCTGATGTTTGAGCAGCAACTTGTTTCTGCAGGCTGCCACACTTGTTTTCTCTGCCCTGCAACTGCAATGATCTCTCATGCCAGTCAGGGCTGTGATACAGCATCCTCCTGACTGCATGCCCTTGAAAATTTTCCATCTGACGTGAGGACAGCAGTCAAGTGAATTCAGAGCAATGAACTGCTTTTCTTAGTTGCTTTTCCTGTAAACAACAAGAGCGGCACTTGAGCCTCCAGGTGACCAGTGCAGTGGCTGAAAGCTGCTGCAACACAGTGTAACAGGGGACAGTCCAGAAATAAGGACAACTATCTTCATTCTCTTTGCAGAGACAACCTACCAGCAAGGTCAAACAGTACACCAGTGAATGCAGTAAGCCAAAAGGAGGACGGGGAGTGTTTCTTTCCCCTCCAGTTTTCTTTTTCTGAAAAACCTGATTTCAGCCCCTGAGACTGTATTTGCACCCAAGCACTCTTCTTTCCTTGCTGTCTAAGTGTGATAAGGATCAGTCCCCAAACTTTTTCCTATAAAAGTTACTTCTATACCAGATGAGTGGCAAAAGCAAGATGTTTATGTTTAAAAAGCGATTATCATGGAATGCAAATACAGCTGACTGTCAAATTCAACCCTATTCTTACTCACAAGTTTAGATTCCAGGTTATGAAACACAAAAGCTTTGCTGAAAGAAGTAATGTTTGTTTAAAGTCTTTTTTTGCACATAGCTATTATTTTAATTTATTAACTTTTTACATGTATTTTCTGCAATAAATGTATGGTTTTTTTCTTCTTGGCAGTGATGTAATGCAAAGATTTTTGTTTCATTGTAAATATATTACATATTCCAGGGGAACTGCAAATTGTTAGCAACATTGCACAAGCACAGAAATTCATTTAGCAAGACAGGTTTACTGGAGAACTGCTGAATTAGTTCACATAATATATACCCTGCAGTTTGTTACTGCCTTCTCCTCTCAGCTTTACAAATATTCAGCAGATCAGCTTGATCGTGCAGTGAGCTGTGCCTGATGTTTCTGCTTTTATGGAGAGGTTAAATGAAACACGAAAAAATAGTTGTGCTGACTGTGACCATAGAGCAAACCTATTAATGGACAAGAATCAAATCTGTTAATTTCTATGCCTGTTACTCTATCCCAGTGATGGCATACTCTTGTTAAGGGTCATACCTGTCATTTTAGATGCTGTTTTTAACAAAAGAGATAGAAGCTCTAAGATAATTTTTTAATTCCTAATTACCCTCTGCCAAGGTTATTTATGGGTTTAGCCTGAACCCCTGTCTCCCAGTTTCTATGAGAGGCTGAAATCTCTAACAGAATCATTTCAACTCTGCCTGCGATGATGTTTTCCTTGGTCAGCCATTACAGATGTTGTTCATCGTGCAGAGGTGAATTCAACCATTCGGTGTAATGCACCACAAAGGGTTGCCCTTAATATCTGTTCCATGGTTAAGGCAACATCAGCTGAGGAACCAGTGAGCAGAAGAGCATGGTAGCCCCTCACAACAGAAAAATTCCTTTTCCTGTGTAGGAGGGAAAGTCAAACAATTCTGTCATGGAGCAAAAATGGTCATGTGCTTGGTTTGCGCTGTTTGCAGCCAGTGCTCTGGGGGTACAATAGCTGCCTTTTCAGCTTATCTTGAGAACACTGTATTTCCCCTTCTGCCTTTCCTGTCCTCATCTTCTACACCTTCACTCGTGCTGGCTTCCTTAAATTTTACTGATATGCTAGCTTGACCTTCACAATTCTTAAATCCAGCAACAACAGATGTATGCGTACTGATGCCAATTGCTTTATTTGAACAGTTCTTCCTTTTGTTTAATTTTCCTGCCAGCATTAACTTGCATTTTGTATTTTCAGAATCTCAAGAGCAGAGGTGGGACTGCTCTATGTCTTTGCATGACTGTACAAGGATACTTCAGTTACTGGAATGAAAACAGTCATATCTTTTCATTATTATCTATGTGATGTATAGGGAATACTGTGTAAACCTGGAAATGATGTCATCTAAGCCGATGTCTGAAGAACAACCTGTAATGTTTCACAGTGCATAATGGATTTGTCTCTGCATTGTGGCTATTTCTAATGGCAAACTGTGACAAAACCCCCAGAAACATGTTGTACTACAATCAAAAGGGTTACAGATGTAACTTAGACTCGACTAAAGAATCTGGCTTGACTCTGAGTTTTATTTTCTGTTAATTTGTTTTACTTATTTTCTTTTTTTCCCCCAAAAATAATAATAGAGAAATGGTATCTGTGAGCTGTGAGTCACTCCTGCATTGATACAGCAGCATACAGCTGAAAGGGTCAAATCAGCATGAAGGCTGACGTACTGTTCCTTAAAGTACTTTTGGAACTGGCAAAAGGGTAACTTTCTCAAAGCTGCTAAAACTCCTTGAAGTGAAATCTGTAATCTTCAGAAGAGAACTGGGACTGGCATGTAGTGTAACCAATGGAGGTGCTGCTTATTTTCTGCAGATTAGAGAAAATTACTTTTTAGCATGTCTCAAATTTGTAATAAAGCTATGGATTGCATACACCTGTATAGAGACAGATGCAAAACACAGACACATGCATATATACACAAACATAAATTTTCAAATCACCTTTCCAGTTGTGCAATTACTGCCAAGTATACTACTGCCTAGTATAGGACTGGTTAAATGTAATTAGGTTAGGGTAATCTTTGTTTTATGCACTCTGGATTTTTTAGCTTTCTCTTACTAAAGTATGTGACTGTGTTTAGGTGGCCTTCTTTCTCAAGAGTGAAATTCCATGTGTATTTCCATGTGTCTTGTTAGAGTGAGTGTTTTCTCATCTACACTGTTATGGTTAAAAAATGCTACCCAGTCACTCAAATGGCACAGAAAAGAAGGGGGCTTTAAAATATTGAGCCTTAGAAAGACACATGAAAGATAGTAGGAAATGAGATACATGGGGACACAACTCTCAGGACTGAGGCGTGAGGGAAGTTATATCTTCAGTAGGTTTTCCTGAGTACAATAAGCACTGAACCACTTCCCCTGTTCCTGAAATAGAGTGCCTTAGACACTTCAGTAGTTCATGCTTTTTTTGCTTACACAGATAGTCTGTATTGGATTTAAGGCCCATTAATCCTAAGTTTTCCATGCATAAGGAAGAATCCAGTGCCAATATATATACACACGGAGCTGGGCCATTGTAGGGTAATATGTAGATACTTCTATGCTTCTGAAATGGAGATGAGGGTTTCGGCTGCTACTGCTGAAGTTAAACCAGAAATTCAAGTGAAATTTTTAGCAGCACAGCTCAACATCAGTGAAAATTGGCAAACATCTGTCCAAAGTCTGAGGTGTCTTTCTCCTAGAATGGGTCCCAATGTCCTGGGTAACCTCCCACCCTGAGCAGCTGGTGTCAGAACTTCCTCAGGGTTAAAATTGCCAGAGGCTGGTCCTATCAGTGCATCTCCCTTGCATCTCTGCTTTTGCATGCCTCTACTGTAGGTATTCCTGTCAGAACATATTCACACTGCTGGTAAGAAGACCTCAGTCCTTCAGTTCAGGTTTTCCCTGCTAAGGTCAATTTCCACCTCTGCCTGGACCTCATCTTCATCTCTTCATGCTCTTTATGTTCTTACAGTTCTTTCTTTTTTCCACAGCTTTCAGTTGTGGGGCTTGGGATCCACCCGTTCTCCCAGGAGTTAAGGTGATTTTTCTTACTTAGAGGGCTATTGGGCCTAAGGCCCTTCAACAAAAAGGTAGCATGCAGTAATAGATGTGAAACCCAGAAGATTAACGATCTAGCAGCTTTTACTGCTAGCTGGCTGTATCACTCTGCCCAGCTACAGCTAAGATGGTGAATTGCTGTCTGTTTAAAAAGTCAGCTACTATCTTGACAATCCATGTGAAAATTCAGATTGTCTAGAATTTACTTTTTCCTCTGTCAAAAAGTTGTAAAGCAGTTCTTGAGATTTGGGCACACTGAAGCTTGAAGCCTGCCCAAAATATGGTCTCTGCAACCCTCCATCTCCACTCACTTCATGTGCATGGAGGAGCCTGAAACTTCTGTTTGACTTCTCCTCAAGTCAGTCTGAGTTACTGGAGGCTTATTGAGCATGTGGCATCCTTTGGCAGAAGCAGCACAATGTTAAATGTGATTAAGGATGAAATTTGTAACAGCAAATCAGGAAAGGAAAAACAGTGGACTGGGAGACTAGAACGGATATGTGTAGGGAAATTAAGTCAACATAAAGCTCTGTTGGGAGCATATTGCTGCATACCTAAGCATCTCTAGACAATTTACTGTAATCACAGAATTTCAGCGGCATTTGTGCTTTGGAAATTTAAACCTTACATTGACATATTTCTGTTAATGTGCATGGTGAACTGCCTTGACTGAGACTAGTGCTTCTGGCTTGAGAACAATGCTCTGGCATGCTCTTCAAACCAAGTGCTCACCATTAGTACATGCTAGAAAGAAATGGGCATTGTCAATAACTCCACACCTCAACAGTGCAGATATTTGGTGCAGCCCATGCCTTTTTTATTCTGTGTGACACAAGCATCCCAGAAACAGTAGCCCAGCTGGCTGAAATTCTTGGACTTTCTCTTGTCCAAGTAGGCCAGCTGACACCATGATCACAGAATCATAGAATCATAGAATTGGCTGGGTTGGAAGGGACCTCAGAGATCATCAAGTCCAACCCTTGATCCACTACCGCTGCAGTTACCAGACCATGGCACTGAGTGCCACATCCAGTCTCTTTTTAAATATCTCCAGGGACGGAGAATCCACCACTTCCCAGGGCATCCCATTCCAATGTCTGATCACCCTCTCAGTAAAGAAATTCTTTCTAATGTCCAACCTAAACCTCCCCCGGCACAACTTGAGACCGTGCCCTCTTGTCTTGCTGAGAGTTGCCTGGGAAAAAAGACCAACCCCCACCTGGCTACACCCTCCTTTCAGGGAGTTGTAGAGAGTGATGAGGTCTCCTCTGAGCCTCCTCTTCTCCAGGCTGAACAGCCCCAGCTCCCTCAGCCTCTCCTCATAGGATCTGAGCTGGTGTCCCTTCACCAGCCTAGTTGCCCTCCTTTGGACCTGCTCCAGGACCTCGATATCCTTCCTAAACTGAGGGGCCCAGAACTGGACACAGTACTCAAGCTGTGGCCTCACCAGCGCTGAGTACAGGGGCAGAATCACTTCCCTGGACCTGCTGGCCACGCTGTTCCTGATACAGCCCAGGATGCCATTGGCCTTCTTGGCCACCTGGGCACACTGCTGGCTCATTTTCAGCTTCCTGTCACTCCAGAGTCCCAAGTCCCTTTCTGCCTGGCTGCTCTCAGCCACTCTGTGCCCAGCCTGGAGCTCCCCGTGGGGTTGTTGTGGCCACAGTGCAGGACCCGGCACTTGGCCTTGTTGAACCTCATCCCGTTGGAATCAGCCCAACTCTCCAGTCTGTCCAGGTCCCTCTGCAGAGCCCTCCTGCCTTCCAGTGAATTGACTCCTTCCACCATCTGAAGAACCCCCTGTCCCACAATAGTGACAAATAAGAGGAAAATATCTTTTCTCCATTCCTTCCTTTATCAAAAAAGAGTGAGCATTCATTTTAATGCATTCCCTTATCTAAGCAGGGACTTCAATGAGACTGTGTCTGTTACTAATATGAAAAACAGGTAATAGTATTAATCACATACACCTCATAACTGCTGCAACTTCATTCTAATGTTGGGAGATATAATTCATATTGACATGATCAGATGTTTCAGTGTGTGGAAAAGCACTGTGGTTTTATTTTCCTTTAGTATTTTCCTCTTTTTACAGTCATGACAGTCTATGACCTTAATAGCCTACAGTTTATTTATGCCTTGGAGGGAGAGGGCTGAATTTTCTTTTTCTACAGCTATTACTTGTAAATTTCACTAGGTGTGTTTCAGATTGTTTGCTTATCAAAACAGTTAATTACCAGTTTATGTGTTCTGTTACAATTATTTTCCTTCATCTGTTTGTCTTCTAGGCTCAATGAATCCTAATCTATTTATCTTTCTCTCCTCAAAGGAACAGTTCTGAAACACTGACCATCCGTGCCTTGTTTGGCTGGGCATTTTCAAGTTCTGCAGTAGCCCTCTGAAATGAAGATCTCTTTTCTGATATTTCTGAAATTTATATTGGAATCTATAATCAGATGAATCTGCACTAGAGAGCTATCTGGTGGCAGAAAGTTATTTTCTGCTGTGTTATGTTTATGTAGAACTGCCTCAAATGTCTCTAAGCTTCTTCCTGAGACATAATGACTAATTTATAGCCTGTAATTTTGTATGTATATCATTCAGTGTCTCCCCTCTTCCCATGCTTATTACTTTGCGTTTACTGGTGCAGAATTTCCTCCATCTTTTTATTACTAGTAAATTCACTTGAGGTAGAGATACCTGTCTTCAACTCAGTTACTTTCTGCTCTGATTCCCCTGAAGAATTTCTATTATCAGTAGACTTCAGTATTCTAACTTTCTTTTGCATTTGCTCTTGCAGATCGTAAGAATATTTTATATGGCAAAACCTTGGCACAGATCTTTGTTCAATTCCCAGGATGGCCTCCTATCCATCTGGAAAAAAACCTACCTTATTTCCTACCTTTGGGTTCCTAGCTTCTGTGCTGTTATCATGCATAAGATGGTGTTCCTTTCTGTGGAGAACACTGATAAGGTTCTTATAAATGTATTATCTGAAACCACCCCCCTTCCCCCTGCTTTATGTATTTGTGGATTCCTTCTGGGAACTCAATTAGAATGGCAAGACAGGAGCTTCTATCACAAAGGTTCTGTTAATTATTTTCTTCCTTAAGGAAGGATGAAGCATTCCCATTGAAAAATATGGAATTTATAGAGGACATTAAAATGTGGGAGACAACAATCCTCATTCTCTTTCTCCTCCACCTCATGCTCTCCCTTCTCATTCTTATATTTCTACTCTTCTCAGTATTATTCCTTCTGTTCCTAATATAATTTCTCCTGTTCCTGTGCATGTCTAACCCCATCTGCATCCTCCTTTTCCTCCTGTTCATTCTATTCCTCGTCTTCCTTCTCCTGCTGTTACTACTGCATCTGTCCCTAATTTTCTTCCTTTCTCTCCTTTTCATCTTTCTCCCTCTCCTCCTGTTCCCACTTCTACTGTTCATGCTGTTTTCTTCTTTTTTTCTGCAACTTTTTTCCCTCCTCCCTTTTTTCTTGCTGTTCTTCCTTTCTGTAAAGGACCCATTTAGGTTCAGTGTTATAACTTATATGTAATAGACTTATATGTAATATAACTTATATTGTAATAGAGAAGCATGACCATACATATTTATAGAGAAGTGTGGCCAGCAGGTTCTCCTCCTCTACTCTGCTCTCATGACACCCTGCCTGGAGTACTGCATCCAGTTCTGGAGCCCCTTTTACAGGAGGGACATGGGTGTACTGGAGTGTCCCCAGAGAAGGGCCACGAGAGTGATCAGAGGGCTGGAGCACCTCTGCTATGAAGGCAGACTGAGAGAGTTGTTGTTATTCAGTCTGGAGAAGACTCTGAGGAGACCTTATTTTAGCCTGACAGTATCTGGAGGGATCCTACAAGAAAGCTGCTGAGGGACTTTTTAGGATGTCAGGTAGTGATAGGACTTGGGCTAATAGATTCAAGAGGAAAGTAGATTTAGATTGGAAGTTAGGAAGAAGTTCTTCACCATGAGGGTGGTGAGACACTGGCACAGGTTGCCCAGAGGGGTGGTGGATACCCCATCCCTGGAAGTTTTTAAGGCCAGGCTGGGTGAGGCTCTGAGCAACCTGATCTGCTGGGAGATGTCCCTGCCCATGGCAGGGGGGTTGAAACTGGATGATCTTAAGGGTCCCTACCAACCCTGCAAATTCTATGATTCTGAGAGGGTTTGTCCACTGCAAGGCAAGTACATAGTACTTTTTTGGATAAAAGTGGCATCCACCAGGCCTTGAGACAAGACACAAGCCTTAAAAGTGCAATACCAAGAGCTAGAATTAGAGATAATATTAAACTACACTGAGCCTGTGCTCTGAGGTCTGGCATACAAGCCTATGGACATGACTGGAGGCCAAGAAAGTACATGGGGGCTGACTTTCTACAGCTCCTGTTGTCTTCAGCCACCAAATATGTGGATGGAGTTGAAGGCTGAACTCACAGCACCCCATGGTGCTACACAAATCGTAGCACCAGGACCACATCGTCTTGAGAGCGTACAGCCAGTGTGACAGGGGGATTGCAGGACTCCCTAATACACAAAGTTGCAGAGGCTGTATTTCCTAGATTTCTTTAATACAACTGACCACAAATCACCACAAGCTAAGCAATCTACTTTTGATTAGTAAAACAACTGTATAAGTAGTTCTTTTAACTGCTGCACAGTGTGTCACTGTCACTATGCAGGACCCTATAACAATTACAAGGGTCTTTTTTCCCTTCTGCCCCCACCCACATTTTCTCAGGCTCAACTTCACACCTGACCCTTCCATCTCCTTCCAAAAAAAGTAGTACAAGGGGACAGGGAATAGGGGTTGGATGTCAATCTTCTCCTTCCTCCTCACCCTTTTCCCCTGTTCAGTATGAGACTCCTCCCATGGGACACAGTCCTTCATGAGCTACTTCCTCATGAGTCCTCCCTACAGGCTGCAGCTCTTCAAGAACTGGCCCCATATGGGTTCTTTACATGGGTTACAGTCCTTCAGAAACAGACTGCTCGAGCATTGATCCCCCCATGGTCATGGACACCACCAGCGGCTGCTCCTGCCTGGGCATTCTGGCTGTAGCTCTTATCCAACAAATTATCTGAGAAAGTCTTACTTGATAGCCTTCACTGTTAAGGTGCATAACAGCAGGCTGGAGAACCCCTTTTTACTGTTATGGTTAATCCTGTTTTGGAACAAAAAGGTGGACTAGGTAGTCTGTTGGCATCATCTCTAGGATCTGTTTTGCAAAATTACACCTTTAAACCCTAGAATACCACTCTAGATTGAGAGCTTCTGTTCCAGTAGTAGTATTTCCTCTAAAAAAAGTCACTTAGGATCAATAGAACTGTAGACCTTCTACTGTGGTCTGACATTATTCAGTCAGCTTGGCAGTAGTGGAAGTCTCTACTTGCTACTGTGTTTACTGCAGCTGTAGACTCAAATATTTCAAAGTCATTGAAGGCTGAGCAAAGGAAAGGCAAGCCTGGATTCAGCCATGAGCTGACTCACACAAGTAACCCATGAGTTGAAGGAGACCAAGCCCTCATCTCTGCTCAAGGCAGAAGGAAGAACCCCTCTTCCCTAGAGTGCTCCTGCATAACAGACATCATGCTTTGGGGATGGAGAATTAAGAGCACAAGACGGGAGTAAAGACAGGACACAGGAGAAGCTCAGTACACAAAGTTCATCCAGCTGCCCACCCACATTAGAACCGGTGACACCAGAAAAGGAGGTAGAGTATTAGTAATTGGAGATGCATTGGAGCACCCATTTTCTGTCCAGACCATCCAGAAGTTGGCAGCCTACCAGGAACTCAGCTTCTCAATGTCACCGAGGGGCTGCAAGTGTGTTAACTACTGATTACCATCCACTCCTACTGTTCCTACTATACATGTAGACACCAGTGAATTACTTAGTATTAGGAAGTACTGTGTTCTTCCTTCCTTTACTTCAGGACATATACCACATAAAAAGCTATTTGCAAATATCTCTGTTAACTGCACGTGATACCAGTGAAAAGAGTAAGAGAAATGTGGGACTCGTCACAGTTAACCACTAATTGTGTTGTGACACCCTTGTTTTTCTGCTTAGAAACAGCCAGAAGAAAGGAAAGCACTGAAAAGGCGATCCTAGGAATAAGTTTTATGAAGTGTTGGCCTGCCTGGTAAAAAGTGCCACAGGCCCAATGTTACAAGGTCCAAGAAGTCCTCTGAGCCAGCAAACCCCATGATTTCCTTCATGATTTCCTGTTTGCAGTGCTGGGACATATAAGCTTGTGTGACAGTGCTAAAATAAGTCAGCATCACTTCTTTTGATTTGGTCTAGAAGAACAGGGGAGACTGAGGATTTAAGAACGGGACAATATATGACTGTTGTGTCCTTCTTCAGCTGGAGAAGAACCAAAACCACTCAACACATTGCCTCTGTTCAATTACAGAACTGAAATGTAAAGAGAGGCCTGTGTTTCCCAGGCACCTGTCCCTGCCAGCCCTCACTTCTCCTAGTCCTGAGTGGTACTTCTTGTTACTTACACGTGGGAGGGTGATGTCTCTGCGGAGCTGTGCATTGCTCTGGCTCAATGCAGTCTTTTGGTTTCCTGGTCAAATGGAAAACAGGCCTTCTACCATTTCTAACAGAGCACTGTATCTGCCCGGTGCAAAGGCATAATAGACTGGAAGCTTCTTAAGTTTGCAATTTTGCCTTAGCCAGATGCTCTCCATTTCTCTGTTGCTGTTGCCTGATGCTCTTTGTGTGACTGCTGCTTTGTGAGCTCCAACATCCTGCAGCTCAGAGGGAAAGTGTGGGCATGTGTTGAGAACAAGCATTGTGTTTTGCTAGTATTAATTAAAACTGACAGGCTGAAGCACATTAGCTGTGCTAATGCTAAATTAGAAGTCCTATTAACATAATTAAAATGATGAACTGCAACATTTGACATGTGTCCTTAATCAAATCCTTCCCTTGCTCATTTCTTCTCCTATCTGTGTTCACTTGTCTTCAGAAATTACTGAGTCCCTTGGCACTGCATTTTGCAGTATGCATTCTGTATGTAGGCACTTTTCTTCAAAGACTTTAATATCTAACTTTAAAGGAGTGCTAACTCATCAGCAGATATATGCAGTTGAAAGGGAATTCCTCTCTTTTGAGTATTCATATACATCAATGCAGAGTCCTGTGGAAAATATTTAAAGATCTTTCTGCAAGGCTGATAAATGCATCATTACTGTAATGTTGTCAAGTGAAGTAAAACTTTTATTCTGACTTCCCTTCTCCAACTTCTATATCACTTTTCTATAGCATCTTTCATTCAGGAATGTCTAAGAAGTTTACAGATAGCAATAATTTTCCAGCACTGTTGACAGATGAAAAAATTGAGGCTCACACTACAGGTGATGAATGTAAGGCTCAGGACAATTTATTTCTCAGGTATTTATCAAACAATAGGCATTACATGGCAGAGTACATACCCAGGAGGCTCAAGAATGTGCTGCTATCCTGCATCTGTCCAAATGTCCAGGTCCAACTTTCTGTATTTGAACAATCAGTTTAAGAATACAGGGGAAAAAAATAAAACCCCTGTCTGTGTTCAGAATTTTTCAGAAATCTTCCAAAGATGTATCATGGCTTGGAGCCTTGAAACGTATGCTGCTACTAAGCTTCAAATTAATCACAGGCCTAGAATCTACAACAGAAGAAAATTTAGATGTGAAAGAACATCAGCATTCCACACTATTTAAATAATATTATTTGGCTATTGCTGAGCAGCAGCAGCATAAGTAATTCTTCTAGTCACTTTCTCTCTGCATTAATTGCAGGCTGAGAAGCATGGAAGTAGTGCTGAAAGCTAGGAAAAGGGCCTTGTAGAATAATCTGGAAGGAAACATTCACTGAACTATGTTAAAGCCACTTCATGTGATTAATTTCAGAGTCAGCTTTGTCTGTGGTATCTTGCTCTTGGTTATTAAAAGAGTAAGCTTCTCTGTCATTAAGTGTTTGCAGCTATGCATGTGTCATTTTATCTCTGTTATGAAACCCAGTAAGCAGAGATATCTTTGCAGACAGCAGGGAATGGGAAAGAGAACTGATTTCCTGCTAGAGTGAGCAGAAGCTTGAGAAAACTAAGATCCAGCTTTCTCTCTGGCTGCTCACTGGTAGTCAGGACTGGAGCAAGGAAGAAACCCTGGGTGCCCTTCCACTTTGTGCTGACGCATGCCACTTACCAGTGTGAGCAGACCAAGTACTCAGCCCCATTTTTCTTGCAGTAAAATTTTGTGAAAAATTATCCATCATTTTGCACAAAATATCCAGCTTTGACCACCACAGTGATCTCTAACCCATCCAGGTTACTAAAGTCTGAAAACCAGCACTTTTGTGGAACACTGATTAAAAGTCAGGGCTGGCTGAACTGCTGGAGACAGAGTGCTCACCAGGAGTGAGAGCTACTGACTTCTACCCCTCCTGAAATTTGTTTGCATGATCTTTCTCATCTTATATCTCTTGCTTTGTTTTGCATCTTTAAAAATCCTTGTTGCTTCACATCATAGTCATTACATGCCAGGTATTATAATCATGTTTAAAAGCTCTTCTTTCAGTCAAATACAGAAGCAAACATTTCTCTAAATTCTCATTGGGAAGATTTTAAAGTATGTAAAACTTCAAACTGAATATGATATAACAGCAGCTTCTGACTGAAAGATGTGAACAATAAATCTCTAACCTGTTTTGTGTTGGTGTGAGAGCCTCTGAGAAATCATGACACCGAATGGAAACACTTTCAAATTTGCTCACTCTTATATGCTTATTTACCTTCATAGACGTAGATGTGAAATTATTTAGAATCATAGAATTGCTCAGGCTGTAAGAGACCTTCATTTAGTCCAGTGTGATTCGCCAGGGAATTTCTCTTCAAAATCAATCAAAGATGTAAATATTTGCTGGAAACTGTAGTGAAGTGTACTCTGATATTAATGTAGCACAAAACTGAGAAAAAATAAATATAAACAAAAGGATTATACCCATTGCAGCATTAGCTTATCTGACAAGTAAATATGAAATTTAAATGTCCCGAAAATATCAATTTTAGGGGGAAAAAGAAAGTAAATTTTAAATGTATATTGAGGCTTTTTTTTTAGAGCTAACAAAGCCATTTTAAATTTTCTTAGAGAGAAAGAAAGAGGTTCCCTTCACAAGCAGTGGCAATGTTAGCAAGGAAAAATATAATCTGTAAATATGGTGAAACACAGAACCCTGACATACTATAGCAATTTTTCCTCCTTCTTTTTTATTTCAAAATCTGTGGAAGCATGTTTGCTGAACTTCAGGATCTGAATCTTTTGGTGACAGAAGCCATTTGGATCAAGGAATCTTAATGGATGCTTCCAGATAATGGAAAGATTTTATAGGCACAGCTGAATGATGTAACCCTTTATTCTGAATATTTTTGTTGAAAAGCACCGAGCAATGGGAACAGGATTGGAACTGTAGGATGTTTCTGCTCTGTTTGTGTAGTAATTCTATGGGCTGGATCTCTATATTAATGTAAGGGATCTTTTAGCTCAGAGTCCCAGAAATCTGCTCTTCCTCTTACCAAGATAAGGACTTTTAAAAAACAGTACAGCTGTATAAAAGCTGCATCATCAGCAATGGTGATATTCAAGAACTAATGCCCAAATGACAGTTAATAAACTCTTATAATATATACTATGAGCAAGTTATAAAGAGAAAACAGAGAGGTCCAATCTTTCTAGATGCTATATGTATTCTAAATGTTTCATATGGTAACCTCTTCTTGGAATGCATTATATTTTTTAATCTAATAGAACTCTTACAGTGAAGCTGACTTTCAATTAAAAAAAATTTTTTTTTCTACATACTGTTATTGGCATTCATTTTAATTCCTTAGAAACCAAAATACCATCGTGGAAAAAATAGACCAAAGAATGCAAATATTTTGCCCAGTTCCCAGGGAGACTTGCTCTTTCTGATTGGTACCAATATTATTAGACTTTTGAGCATGAAAACTTTATTTTTTTAGGTAACCTCAAAAATACAAAGGCAAAAAACTTATGTCAGTTGCTGCTGTATTCTAGTAGTCCTTGTTCTCTGAGATTTTAAGGGCAGTCAGCTAGTTTTACATATTGAAATGAACATCAGATGAGTAAACATAGTTGTGAGAATATGTAGTCTCACTGGTATGAATGGTTTTGTTCTTGCAGCTTATGGAGATGGGTCACTAAAATGTGCTAACCTGCTCTGAGTCAGCTGATGGAGATCATGCTGTGCAGAGAGCTTCTCAAAGGGCACAGATTTAGTTTATCTATGATTTCAGTTATTTTCCAATGGTGATATAGTCTGCATTTAGGCAGCACTGTTTTATTTCTTTGGATTTCATTTAATTCTTGAGAGGTCTCAATTTTTTCTTTCTTCCTCCCTTTTCTAATTTCAGCTGGAATCAAATCCACTTAACCCCTTTTTGCCTCTTCCCTATTTAAGCTTGAGTTCAATTACCGCTTCATGCTTTCATAGAAATTTTAAGTGTAAGAATAATTATTGCGTTATCACTGCCCTATCTGAGAATCAATGATTGCCTATAAACAACATATCACATAAGCATAGAATAGGAAAGCTGGAAGAAAACCTCCAATTTAGTCTTGATAAACTGTGAACATTACTGTGTATTTGGTAGCTGACTGTGTAGGGTCAGTGCCTGATGTGTATACTCAGCTAGATTAATCCAGTTGCAAATATTGTCTTCCAAACAGAAACAAGATGACAGTAAGGAAAATGTATTTTCTTCAAAATCAGACCATGAAAACAGAAAATCATTATTGCTCATTTGGAAACCTGAGAAGATAATTAAATACAGAATTTAAACAATAAAACTTGCTTTGCATTGCTCTGCTTTGATAGCTCTTTAGGTAAAAACAAACAAACAATCAAACAAACCTAACCTTCCACTAGACTTTTATATAAGTAGTGTGCTCAATTCTGTATTAAGCTATCATCAAAGAATTAAAGCCTAACTCTGTCAAAATTATAGCTAGTATATCAGTGTAGCTCAGAATCATTAAGGATATAATAGCATTTATTCTTAGCAATGTTAAAAGCTCTGAAGCCATGTAAGAATTTTAGAGCTCTACTAAATCAACAAAATGGAAAACTCACAAAGGTTGTAATCTTAGCAAAGTAAAAATACCTAATTTAAATCTTTGTTGCTTCTTCCCAATTTAGTATGCTTTTTTGAAAATAGGTTAATGAGATATTTCCTCAAATGTCTTCCTGTGTCTGGGGAGAAGGGTGTTGAATTAGTTAATTGGGTAAAGTCTGTGTAATTGAAAATGCTGATTAAAGGAGATAGCATTTTCAGCACTGATGGGTATTTGAAACATCAGCACATTTTTGTATTTAGGAGACCTAAAGACACTTGAGATTAGTTTCTCTGACAAAGAGATTGACTCTCCAAATATGTGACACCATCTCCATCTAGCATGAACACATCTCAGTTTCTAAAGGAAAGTAACAGTATCACAGCAGCCAAGAGTCCCACTAAAACAATTAAGCGTGGTCAGGTTCAATTGCAGAGAAGAAGATACAGAATAAATGACAGTGTCTTGGCAGCTGGATATCTTGGAACAACTTGGCTGGAGACCCTGTTTTTTCACCTATCAGAGGACTGGTAGGATGTCCATTCCATGACTGACAAATAGACAGAGCAAGTTCATGTATTTATGGAGTTTATTTATATATTTATGAAGTGGTGAATTCTGCAGCTAGCATCTTGGGCTAACCCCCAGAAATCTTAACCTCCCGCAACTGGGTTTGAAAATCAGGAAATCTAGCAGGAGTCGAGGGAGAAATGGTTGTTTCCCTTTCAGTATGCCAACAAATCCCATAAATTTTGTTGCTTCAGTTGAACTCAGCTGTACTCTGGGGTAAGATTAGTGGTCACAGCTGCTGTGGATCAAACTAGCGGTTTCCCTAGTCTTATGTCCCCAGAAACACAAAAATTTGCTTGTATAGAGAAACACAGAATAACAAAATGGTTGGCCAGAATGCTTTGTGTCTAGATGCTTTTTTAATATCTTAGTGATGTAGACACCCCCACCTCTCTTTGCACCCTCTGCCAGTGCTTGGTCACCCTTAAAGTAAAAAAGTTTCATGAGAAGGAACACTTTGTGCTCACTGCCTCTGGTCCTGTCACTCAGCACCACTGATGAGAGCCTGGTTCTGTCCTCTTTATACCCTGCCTGCAGGTACTCTACATACACCCTTCTTTTCTTCAGGCTGAGCAGTCCTGGCTCTCTCAGCCTTTCATCCTAGGACAGGTGCTGCAGTCCTTTCATAATTTCGGTGGCCTTTGTGGGAATATGTCCAGTATGTCCATGTCTCTCTTGTACTGAGGACCCCACTCACCACTGTTGAGTGAAGGGGAAGCATCACCTCCCCTGACCAGAACATATTGGTACTTGGTATTGTTCCTCTTCAGGAGGACCACTTTGCACTTCCCCTCGCTAAACTTCATGAAGTTCCTGTTGGCCCATTTTTTCAATAAAGAAGATGTTAAACAGGACTGGACCTAGCCTTGACTCTTGGGATGTACCAATAGTTACAGGTCTCCAGCTAGGCCTGTTCCACTGATAACCGCCCTCTGAAACTGGCTGCTCAGCCACTTGTTAGAACACCTTGCTGCCTCGTCATTCAGCCCATACCTTGTCAGCTCTTCTGTCAGGATCTTGTGGGAAATGCTGTTGCTTCCTCCCTCCCTCCCTCCCTCCCTCCCTCCCTGAAATGCTATACAAGAATTATTTCTTCTAGCCATATTCCCCCGGTGTTCCTGCAAAGTACTGGCTTGCATCATTGCTGGTTGCAGAGCTTGGCCTGTTTAAAAACACCAAGGCAGTTGAGGCAGGCCACTTAATATTGTCAGGTGAAGATGGCCAAGGTACCAGCCCAAAGTCTTTGCCCATTGTGAAGTCAATTAAAATGCTCTTCCTGTTGCCACAGCAGTCATGTCAAAGAGCTATCCTCTCTTTTGCAAAGTTGTTATTATGCTGGCAATAATTTCCCCTCTTGTTTCTTTGCCTGGCCATTATTTGTAGCTAAGAAATTTCTATCATTCACTGACAAATTCCTAAATTCTTGTTTATTACAACAAGCAGCAGCATCTACTCACTTAGTAACACTATTTTCTGTATCAGGTGTTGGCTGGTTATAGAAGCACAGTCTGGGATCTGCACTGGGGCTGATTACTCTGCATTTCATCTGAGACAGAGATAGCATCCTAGCTCTTCAGCATGAAGTTCTTATTTCTCAAGTGACAAGTAACCACAGGGACTTTAAGACTTCGTTGCTGAAATAGAGTCCCTGATGTGTTGTCTGCTTCTTATCTTTTGCAAGGAGCACACAAAAACCTTCCAGATTTTCTGCTCATTTGTACAGTAATTACATTTCAAATCATAAACAAGTAAGTAAAATATGTTCATCACTGAAGAATTTTCCTTTAATTCAGCCCGCAATTTGTAAACTTTATGGAAGAGACTGTATGCTTGTTAATACTAATAGCATTTGAGTAAGACAAGTTATATCCAATTACTCATTTGGACCATATTATATATTTTTCTCAAAAGCTCAAGGGTTACAGACTTTTTTGCATTTCTTGCTTACAGGAATAGTAAATACTGTTTTGTGAGCTGCTTTGAAACACTATTGCTTTTATTTCTACACATAGGATAAATGTATTCAAGATTAGAATGTTACGCAGATCTGAAGCCTGATTTACACAGACAAGTGATCCAGCTTAAGAATGTGTGTTGTCTCCATTTCTGCAGATGCCAGAACACAGATTTATAAATGAAAAAATTATTTATATAATTTTGGCTTTAAGTTAATCTTTTCAAAGGCATTTTTCAAATGTAGTAGAATTTCAGTAGCTATTATGCCGATGTTCTGCTCTGCTTGTTGTCTGATTTACGTCTGTGACCATATTGAGAAGAATGGATTGCTTACTAAAAATAAACTTCTTACCTCACTCAGACTATATGTTGCATTTAATGAAACCTGATTTTTCATAGCCTATTGTGGGATTTCCCAACCCATTGCATATGTAGCTGATATTCCTTAAAGCAAAGAGAAGATTTTCAGTGTTCCCCAAAAACAAGGAGATTTTGTCAGACCTGCTAGAGATCAAGCTCTATTGAATAATAAGTCCCACAGAATTTCATAAAATTTTATTGTAGGACTATCTACCCCAAAGCAGAATCTACTTTAGTAGTACTGCAGATTTTTTAGACCAAATTAACGAGGAATCCTTTTGGTTTCATCCTGATCATGGTTTCATAATAAATACAAAATGTAAAGCCTTCGGTATGAAAGTTGGTTTATACATCCTGGAAATAAGATTTTTCAAGCAGTTGCTTGTGTCATTTGTACATAATGTCAGTACTTCACTGCCAATCACACCCAACGGGCTGTGATTACAAAGAGCCCAACCATTTGTGGTTGTGTAGAACTTTGCTTTCTTCCTTGCTTTCCTATTTCCACCCTTCCCCTCCACAATCTATTGATGGACCTTCTATGTGGACCTTCTGTGACTACTACCTTCCATGGCCCATAGCAGTAAGAAGAGAAGCAGCTATGGGAGGAACCATACTAGCTTTTGAGATTGGAATCATGGAGCTAAGGTTTACTAAATATTGATGACAGATTAAATGACTGAAGGTAATGATTTACCATCGGACTGGTATAATCCACTTGGTTCAGAATTGATGGATGGGTGTTAGAGAAGAGGCATCCACTGGCACTCCTACAGCCTCGGCCCCATGCAAACACTCCCCAGCTGCTTTATGGTCTATACATTCTGATTTGTTTGGGTTTTCACTAAGAACAGGAGATGAACAAAAGCCTCAATGAGCTAGCTGTTACTGCTGGAGGTGCCTGCATTAAGTGTACTTTTGAAATACATTATGCCCTGCTGTGGTGTACTGGCCAGTCACAGCCATGTGAGCTCTCATGCTGCTGTAGGCAGTAAATGCTGATCAGCTACGTGGGCAGACAAATGAAAATCTGTGGATGTCATCTAGCTGGGCTTCTGTATGGCTTTTGATAACATCCCCCACAACATTCTTAATTTTAAAGTGGAGAAATTTGGGCTTGGTGAAGAAGGAATAAACTGGTTTTATTTGACATAGATTACAGTCAATAGATCAGTGTCCAGGAGTAAACCAACATGCGTTATACTGGATCCAATGCTACTTAATAGTATAATAGACTATTTAATAGTGGCATAGACACTTGTATTGAAAGCTCACTCAGAAGGCCTCTTCTACATGGAAAAGCTTAGAGATCTTTCAGCCTGATGGGAACTCCGTGGGGAACTTATTCTGGCCTTTCAGTACTTAGAGGGGTCCAATAAGAAAAATGAGACATTTTACCAGGGCCTGTAGTGACAGGGCAAGGGGTAATGTTTTTAAATTGAAAGAGGTTAAGTTTATAACAGACATAAGGAAGAAATCTTCTACGAGGGTGGTGAGACACTGGAAAAGCTTGCCCAGAAAACTATGGAAGTTCCAGCCCCATCCCTGTCAGTATTTAAGATCAGGTTAGACATAGCTCTTCAGCAACCTTATCTCCTGGAAGATGCTTCTGCCCATGGCAGAGGGGCTGGACTAGATGGTCTTTAAAGGTCCTTTCCAAACTATTCCGTGATTCAGTGATTCTATATTTACTGTATAATTCCATTTAGGAGTGAGGTGAGAGAGAAAAGAACAGGATCTAAAATGAGCCTTTCTGTGAAACATCAGACTATTGGCATATGGAGCAGTCTTCCTCTCTGTTTCTAGAATGGCTATAACTGAAAATATATTGCCTCACAATGTAAGTGTAAGGTAATGCCATCCAAGCTAATGTTGTTCCTCTGCATTTACACCACTGCAGAGAGCAGGATTCACCTTGTTGTACTTAATCACCCCAGTAATAATGGTCTGTATTATAAATTCTATCACAGTTGACAAAGAGACAGATGATCAGCAGTGGCTGTCTTTGATATTAGGTGAGGAATGGATATTTATCATATCAAAATCTGGACATTTTTATATTAAATAGATGGCAGTAAAGCTTTGCACACTTTATAATCCTAATTAAAGTGTTGTATTTTTAGTATGGAACCCCTGAAAACCACAAGCCTTGGTGATCTATGATGAATGATGCAGTCATTTTTTTACTGTAGACTTAATGTCTTTTCTCACTGCTGTTCTAATTTAAGGAAGGTTCACCCCAGACAGCTTATGATTATACTGCCTTTATTTCCTAGTATAGAAATACAATATCAATAAGACATTTTTGCCAGTACTTTAACCTTTTTCTTGTAAATAATACAGTGGTAGTATTTATTGTGCAAGATTGTAGGTGAAGTTTTTATGTCTTTCCTCAGGAAGAATAATAAGTTTTTGAGATAAAGAATGATTATGAATTATTGAGTTTGTTCAATTATTTAACCCTGTCAATTATTTAACCTGTGAAAAAATTTTTCACTTGAAAATGAGAAAAGGCAATGATTGCTTACTGCTACTTGAGACCATTTGCCAGATTGAAAGGACTTGAGTCATCTGCATGAGCTACAGGCATGCACAAGACTTCTGATGAGTACCCAGCTACTACTGGAAAGGCTTAAACACATTATTATATATGTAATATATATAATACAAAATACAAAATAATAATACAAAAGTTCCGCAGGTATCTGTTGCTCTGTGATGCACTTTTTAACACCATGCACCGCCTGAGTGTGTTGGTATCTGGCTCCAGCATAAATCCTGCAGAGGTCCACGTGCTGGATGGAAAAGTTCTTAGATTTTCTGAGCCTTATTATCTTGTATTCATGCTCAGAAAATGGCTTAGACACACAGACAATGCAGTTCACAGTGGCCAGACCAACTTTCATACAAAAAAAAAGCAGAAGTTAAAATCTTCCAAGTGCAATGGAAAAGTAAGAGATGTTTTAAATATACAATTTCATTGACTTCAGGATCTGGAGAAGAATGTACAGGAACTGAAAACTATGAGGAAGTGTGAGGTTGGAAATACAGCATATGCTTAAGAAAGAAAAAAACCCAAAACAAGCAAACAAAAAACCAGCCACAAAACTACCAGAAGTAATTTTATTAGTATATTAGCAACAAACTGAAGAACAAGGAAAGAGTTAATTGACTGCCAAAAAGAGAAAAAAAATTGTTGGCATATGAAGCTGAGAAGGCCAAAAATTAATCACCTTTAACAGCATTCTTTACCAAAGGCATCAACCACAACCAGAAAGCTAGCATAACCTTCAAGGAATAACACATCAGTCTATAACAGGGAAAGAATGGATTAGTGCCTAGCTAAGCAAGGTGTTCTCAAATCATCTTGATATGAAAATACAGAGCATTGCTCTCCTTGAAGAAGTGCCTACAGCAGTCCCAGCATACCTTTGAGGACCAGTGAATGCTTTGTGAGGCAATGGAAAAATGAGCAAACCCAGGTGTATTACCTATCTTTCAAAATTAAATTAAAAGAAGAACTGAAAAGCAGCTGCCATTATCTTCAGTTCCTAGGGGGAATTGTCTGTAGAAAATGACCAAAGAAAATATTTGAATATGAAGGAAACCAAGGAAAAAGGTCAACACGAGTTTTCTAAGAATGAAAGTAAAAATATTTTTAGTAGAGGAAAAACACCCAGTGTCATATTAGTAGCAGTTTAAGTGGTATATTGGTACTGTCACCTGGTACCCCTTCAAATTATATAAGCATGGCCCAGATGACAGTTTTTTAATCTCTATGACCACTTGTTACTTTGATTTACTAGAGTATTCACTGTCACAGTGGAGAGAAAGCAAATGCAGGGACACAGTAGAGGGACTCAGGTCCATTTGTCGAGCACTATTCAATAACTTCATGAAACTGGATAGCAGGCTAGAATACAAAAGCTGTACTTGAACTGCTGCCGGTGCTGTATCCCACTACAACAGTACTCACTGAGTGGATGAGCAAGAAAAATAGTAACAGGGCAAACACACTTTGTACTTTTCTCAGGCACTCTCCCTAGCCTCATACTTTTATCTATGGGGAACTTTGTGAATCTGATGTAGTTCTCCTACATGGAGGATTTTTAAGGATCTTTCTCAGATGTGCTTGCTCACTCTTCTATTCAACCCCAATATATGTTTTGCATGATCACGTACATTCCAGAGTGCTACTTACTCTGGCAGCAAGAGTGATCTCTTTTTGTTTGTTTTGAATCCTGTTGCTCCTAGTTTCACTTAAATTTTGCACTGAAAGAGTAGTGTGTAAGTACTTTTAAGGAGGCAGTCACATATTTTTCAATCATCCTTATTTAGAAATGCTTGACGGTGGCACGAACACTAAACTTCTACCAGAGATATGTTTACTTATGTAACTCTAAAATATGTGATCAAAGTCATTCTACAAAGTGGCTTTCTTGAAGCAGGCTAAGCTACCAAGGATTGTCTCCTGCAATTATGAGAGCAAGCATTCACCCCTTTCTAAGAGGAAGGATTGCTAAGGCGATGCTGTGATCACATTAGCAATAGGAAGTTATGCTAACGTGTGCATCAGCTTGTGGATTGCTGACAGGGCAAAATGGATCATTATGTTTTAGTTCAGTGTCCCAAAGCATGAATGGCATTAAAGCAAAGAACATACTTCCCAGTCAGAAAAAATCTAATACACAGCCAAGGAATCCCCTTTCAGAGTTCAACAGGTTCATTATCTGACTTGTTTTAATTTCCTGGAAAGTGATAGGTAAGTGTCCAATGTCCAGGATTTTTTAACTGTAAGAAGCTTTAGCTATCAGTAAGCTAAAAGTTTACATGTTCAAGAACAGGCTGATTGTGTAAAGCAGCCTGAGGAAGGTATAAATGTAATTTAAATATTTACATATTTACTGAAATGCTCATGGCTACCAGCGCTGTCAGTGCACTAGTCATGACAGTCAGTAACTGAGGTACTTTTGAAGCCTAAAAAACCCAGGAGAGTTACCCACGCAAAACTTGTGAATCTTAGGAGATATTAGGCCTTCAGCAGCAATTTTTTCCTGCAGGTTTCTTAATACAATAGACAAATAATCCTACAATATGAACTCCTAAAGAGTTCAGAATGACAGCTTTTTGTAAACACTTTGCTCTGCCGAGAATTTTATTATTATTCTCTGTATAATTTAAAGTTAGAGCACATTTGAAGCAGGAAACTATATGAACTTTTGACTCCATAAGAGGGTCAGCTGTCTGACTCCTCAGAATCCAAATGACTTGCGTCACAGTGTAGACAGTGTTTGAACTTTGATTGTATCAAGCCAAGGTTTTATTTACTCAATGACAGCCTCAGCATATTGAGTGTGTGTATGCTTGATATCAAAGGATTTGTTCAGCTTTGGGAAGAGAAGTATTACACAGCCTTATTATTAAGCTTCTGTACTTAAAAGGTGGCTGAAAAGAAGATGGAGACTCCCTATTTACAAGCAGTCACATAGACAAGACAAGGGGCAATGGGCACAAGTTGCTCCTGAGGAGATTCCCATTGGACACAAGAGGAAAATTTTTCACCCTGAGGCAGTCAAACACTGGAATGATCTCCCAGAAGTGATGGTTTTGCCCACCTTGGACAGTTTTAATTCTCAGCTCAACAGGGTGCTAAGACATCTCATATAAAATGTAGTACTACCTAGAATAGCTGAACCAGATGATCCTTGAGGTCCATTCCAACCTGACATTCTATGATTCTTCAATTATTCCAGTCCTGCTTACTGCCATTTTTGTACCAGACCCTAAAGGTGTTACTGTTATCAGTGTCAGTCCCTATCATGCTCTTGTACAAAAGGAAATTATTTGATTAGAAGCAGGAGTTCCTATGTCTTTAAAGAGATGCTTAGAAGTACATGAAGAGCTGCAGCTTGACAACTTTCCCAGCAAACAGTCAAGGCTTGTTTGTGCCTGTGCCTTCCTGTTTGGCAGGTTGACAGGACAGGAGATGTTTAAGATGACATGTCACGGTATCATAAAATAAGCCCCAACTTTCTGTATCTCATATTTCTTCCTAGAGCTATTTGAAGAAATTCTTTCGTATTTGATATCTACCTAATCTTGAGCCTTTTCAGGCCTCTTCAGAACCAATTTAAAGGCAATCAGTACCTACTCTGGTGCCATGCATTTCCCCTGATGGCCATTTTTCTGGTGATTTTTCTATAGAGACATTGTCAATACATGCTGCCTCATTGTGTTACATTTATCTTGATGGAAGCCAGATAAACAATCTCTTTTGCAGTTCTCATTATCTTGTTATCCAATAAATGGTTGTGTAATCAATTATCTGTGATTTCCTTAGTACAATTTGGGGACATACTGCTTTCTTGGAGAAAGAAGGGATGTCACTAAGCACTTCTTCATATGTCCTGGAATTGCTAATTTTGCAAAAACATCCCCAAACCAGGAAATTCCTCACTGCATTTCTCTATAGATTTATCTATATTATCAGGTCACCAAAATGCCCAGGAGGTTTAGAACCTGCCTAGGTCTTAGTGATGGAGATGGAACCAAGCTATAGTTAACATGACTCTGTGTCAAGTTTATCACATCTTTTTGCATCATCTCTAGAAGGAAGATAAAACCAAGTTAGCTCAGTTTCAGCTTTGATTTTTTACTGTTCTGTAACACCACGCTTTTTGACTGATTAATATCAAATAATTGACTTTAACTCTACTGTCAACTTGTTGCCGTGACAGTCGTACAACTTAGCATGAACTGTAGGAGAAGGCAGCTCCATAGTACTTCACTTTCAGCTGTTCTGCAGATATTGAATATTTAGATCATGAAGATTAGCTTATCTCAGAATAACATTAGGTGTTTAAAAATAATTTAAGACAGAATTTCTTTCTCGTGGCATAAACTCTGTGTGTATTGCAGTTTGCTTTAGCAATTGAAGACTTTAATTTACATCTTTACTGGTGAAGAAAGACTTTAATGCCTATGATGAATTTACTGATACTGAAGGGGATGCAGTAACTTGTATGGAGGATGGGAAGAGAAACCACGCTAAGGAAACTCTCCCATGAATATAACTATGATTAGACCAGAATTTCTTTCCCAGATCTCTTTATTTATTCTGTCTTTCCTCTCTTCAAATTATATGTAAAATCTTCTTTCCTGATCTTCTAACAGAAATTTCTTATGAGTAATAAAGCCCATTAGATATCAGGCAAGCCAGTGTTCATAGGGCAAGAGGTGGTAGCTATTAGACTTACTGACATAACTAGAAAAAGATATAATCTTTTAGTCCCACAGTCCTTAGAAATACACATATGAATAAAAGATACAGAATATATAAATACACATACATGTATATATACACATGCATACATACATACATAGAAAGCCCATAGAGAAACAGCTATCTGCCAATCTAGCTAGAGATTAAGAGCATGCCTTGAGAAGAGAACAGCCCCTTACCTACTCAGGTAGCTGTAGAGAACAAGGTCACCCCTCTGCATGCATTCAAGGACCTTCAAATCATCCTTACCTTTTAGGAACTACACACAGCACTCAAGGTGAGGCTGGACCAACACTGAATAACAATGGGGTGATCCCTACTCTTAAGGGGCTCGTTGTAATGTGTTTGATGCTCCCCAGGATGTGGTTTGCCCTCGTGCCCAGTGTGCTTACCAGGGCACACTGTTGGCTTCTTCTGAGCCTGCATTCCCGAATTCCAATTTGTGGGGCTGCTGCCCAGCCACTCCTTTTCCATTTTATGCTCGTGACCAGCATTACTCAATCTCAGATGCTAAATCTGACATTTGTTCTTGTTAAATTTCATACCACTGGTGATTGCCCTATACTCCTATCTACCTAGATTCCTCTGCGAGATCTCTTGTCCCTTGGGAGAATCAACAACACCTGCTAATTTTGAGGTTTCTATTTAGACAGGCATCTACTATCACCAAGTGGATGCACTGGCAAAGTTTGGTATGTGACTTATTCTTGATCTGTGATGCTTTTAGTGTCTTTGAATAAAGACTATCAATATCATCATGGGAACTTTTGGAAAAACATGGTACAGATTCTTAAATGAGGGGGAATCAGTAGTAACTTTCTGGACTCAAGTGACTCTTTAAGGTATGATACCATTTCAAACACTATTCCCTGTCAGACCTTGAGTAGATATCAATAAACCACTGATACCTTGAGTAGGTGTCAATAAATCAAGAAATCTCAACAGCTCAAACCACTCACTATCACATACCAGCAAGGCTGTGACCTATGAGGAGTTTCTGATAGGTCTTGGGATAAATTTGCCTGCTGTTTCTTTTGGAGCTTCTCAGCTTTCTCTTTCATCCAAGGCAAGCTACGTCAACTTACAGCACTATCAACCCAACTTTGTTCAAAGTGTAGTGGAAATGCCACACAGGTATCCATCCTAAGGCATCTTACTTAGTAGAAATTATGTTTCCATGTTCACTAGTCACAAATTGCATGGTCTGAACAGTCTCTTTCTGGGAGTGAGAGGCTGTTCTATACTCACATCATAACAATGTTTTCCCTCTAAAGCTATATGATACAACAAACATTTAAATCAATTTCCTCCTCTCTGGGCCTTCTGCTTGGTTGTAAGAAGCCACATTAAAAATGCTTCTGTAATCACATAGAGGTTTCCATTTTATGGTTGTCTGAAATGGAAAATAAAAAGTCATTACCTGTGAAATATCCTAATTGAATCCTTAATGGCAGTGTAAAATGTATATTTTAAGCAATTTAAAAAGAGTATAGTTTTAAAGGTGTTGGTTGGTTTTTTCTTTCTGAAATTTCCAAGTGTATCTTTCAGTGGTACTAGCACATTACAAAGGTTTATGTGCACTTTTCAAGTTCAACAAGTGATGCACATACATGCAGTTTGCAGCAGCACACATGAAGATTTTGCCTGTTGCAGAAGGAGCATACTGACCTCATTCTTGAATTTGGCAAATCTGGAGTTCACAGTTATAGAAATACTGGGTTTTAAAAAGAGACCTGTCCTAAGTTTGAAAGGATGACCTTGCTCTGCTTTGAGAAGTGCACGTAAATTTCGCACTGCTGCTCACATAATTACTTTACTGAAAATTTTAATATTTTTTTCATTATTTCACAACTTTTTTTTTTTGCTGCTAGTTTATTCCTGTTAACAAAATTATATACTGATTTTCAGCCGATGGCAACTCTGTGAATAATTTTCGTGCAGGCAGGAAAAAAAAATAAAGTATTTTCATGGGCTTCACGGTTACACTGGAAAACATATTTGCAGAGCTCTGAGAGTACGAATTATCCTGAAAAAAATCTTTAATAGAAGGAAAGAAGGGGATCAGGTTTACTCTCAGCAGCTATACTGGGTTGATAGAAGAGGGTAACTGAAAATACAGGTTTACTTGAAAACCAAGGACTGAAGAGAATACTGGGGCAAAAACAGCCATGGAACAATCGTATTGTTTTTACTGCCATTTATAGAGAGATTTTAGTTTTTAATATTTGTTATTAAATTTACCTATCATCATAATAATAGTAAGAGTAGTCATCCTCATCCCCATTCCTTTCCCCTTGTCCTCTTTTCCTTTGTTCCTTGTAATACAGTATGATTTTTTTGCCATCTTTACTCTATGCTAAAATATTTTGTAGGGTGGTAAGGAACGGTATTTGGCGACTTCCAAAATCTCTCCCACCCTGAAGTGAATAGTAGTGAATTTTGCAGCCATTCAATGGCACTGGATGGAATCAGGATCCTGGCTAATGCAGCTCTCACTATGTACAGAACTCTTTATCAAAAATCCCTGTCATCAACAAAGAATATCTGAAACATAAAAAATCAAATGTTGAAGTCTTTGAAAGATTGAATCATTGAAAGATATTTGTCCAGTTATTCTAATTAATATATTTTTTACCTCTTTAGTGGAACTGAAAAAACAGAATTGAAATTATGTCCACTCTGGTCAAGCCGTAAAACACAAAAGAGTTTCTTAATTTTTTTTAAGTGAATAATCTTTAATTACAGTTTTACTTCTTTGTAGATTGAAAAGTATTAATAATCTCTATGGGCACAAGTGATACAAAATGTCTTTATAATTATGTTGGAATGTTGCTTCAGTAAAGGTTATTTTGCAATTCATAGGTCCTTCTTCAATTCGTATTATGCTGTTTCTGTGCCTAAGATGAGTGGGATTTTTTCTGCATGGGCTGGGATGAAAGCAGACAGCAGGTGAGCATGTGGTTTATGCTGTTGAAAGATCAGCTTATTGTGGCGCTTGAGGGTAACATATACTAGGTGACCATCATAGAATCATAGAATGGTTTGAGTTGCTGGGGTCTTAGAGATCATCCAGTTCCAATTTACTGCAGGGACACCTGCTTATTGAGAGGTTGTGGCAAGAAAATATTTGTGTGACTCAATGGAGGTATCAATTTTGTTTTGTTTTGTTTTAGTTTTCATTGGCTCATATTGTAAACTGCTGCAGCAAAAATCAAAGCATATGGAGAATGTGCACTGAATTAAATGTATCTTTAATATGAAATTTCGTTGTTTGAGTCAGATTTTAAGAAGACCACAATCAATACTCACTACTGCTAATTTAATCTGAACTGAGACACAAATTACTACAGAAAGTCACTGCTTTAGCTAAAAGGAAAACAAAAGGTTTGTTTCAATCTGAAAATGAAGGAAGATTTTAAAAATACAGATATCTATTTTTTTTTTCATGTATCTTTTAAACAACCAGGCAAAGCACAATAATGAAGCATCTGAAACATCTGCAAAAGAAAGCCGAAAGAGCTACCTATTGGACTGCATTATAGCTGTTTTATCTATGTGTTTTCCTGAAATACTTCGTGTGGTACATTATTATTGGCTTCCTATTGACTAGTGAGTTATTTACATCAAGTATGTGGCCTTTTTGCACATCAGCAGAACCTGTCGTATCTGAGAACAGTGACTTTAAAGAGATTTAAACTTCCATGACAAAAGTCTTCCTTAGTTTTGAAGAACAGTTGCATCAGAGACAAAAAATGTTGCTGCTTTGCAAGACTGCTCATTACATCTGCGTTTCCTACAGTAGTGGCTGTATGCGTGACCCAGCATCTGGTGGTTGACTCTATCAGATGCAACTGATTTATCCATGTTTAGAAAAATCACTGTGGTCTGCTACTGTGGATGAGGCAGTGTCAGCACTTGGTAGGAAGGATTTCTTTCAGATTAGCTCTCTGTGCTGTACAATAACACAGGCTGGTCTGGAATGACAGAAAAGATTAAAGGCTGTACTTCTTAAAAAACTCACAGCTGTGAGTTTAAGATTGAAGGTGACTGTGTTCTAACACTGAACAAATTCTTTTATTCTGATGTTCCTGTGTTGAATGCTGGGTTTGCTATTCATGGTCTGTGTGATGAAAAGAGATCTGACTGCCCTGTTCAAGAAACAAGTTAATTGAACTGCACTCACAGATTTAATATGCCACTATTGCAGGTTTTCACCAATGCAATGGAAGAATGCACTATTACAATTTAAAAGTAAGAATGCACCGCCACAGCATATAAAGATTCACATAACACACTATTAGAACATACAAAGATTCACAGATAAAACTATTACAACCTATAGAGATTCACAGATACAAATTTATAACATGCAAGATACATGCTTGCTCCTCCAGGTAAGGGTGCTCAATTCCAGGGAACTGGTTCTGGTCAGTACCCTGATCTAGAGAGGAAGGGTCTTCACACAGGACAGCTCAATTGTTGGAGAAGCAGTTCCCCATTTCTAATCCAAATCTTTGGGGTTTTATCCTCTGTTTTACTTGACAGAGGGAAAGAATGTGTCTGAATGTATTCAGATATGGTCTTGAGGCGTTGTGGTGGAGTTTACTCCTAATTTTTTTTATTCATCTGTGGGGGAGATTCACTTCACTTGGCTCTACTGTTTTTCCCCCTTTTGCAGCCTTTGTGATCATTGGGATACACATGGTTGTTTGATGAAATCAGAAACAAACCCCCCAGCTTCTCTTTATCTTACTTTCTTAGGGAGCTGAACAGAGATTTAGATTGAGGCTCAGGTTGAGGCTCAGGGCATATTATTTGAGGAACGATTTCAAGGCTCTGCTCAGATTTCTGGTCTTTGAACTATGCAGCACTGCCTTGTTTAGTCTCTGGCTTTTAGTCTCAGGGTTGAGCTGTCTGCACGTCTCAGTAGCTCATCTCTGAGGCAATCCAAGACTGGGTCACCTTTACGGCCCTCTGTGAGTCGTCTGTGTGCAGTAGAAATACTGGAACTCGCTTATAGACAATGAGATGGACTACCCATACAGTCTGGCTGTAATTGGGTATGACACTAAAATATTATATATATCTTTCAGTTTTGGTAGCAGGCCTGCCACTAGTGTGTGTTTCATAGGATTAAGAAGATATTTAACGTGAAAACATTTATAATAATTGTTTGCTTTATTAAAATATGTGGAGGTGTGTGTTGTCTGTTCAAACAGTGCATGAACTAATCCTGTTTTTAAAAGAATAGTCCTAATACAAACAGAATTATATTATTAGATGTGTGTATTACATTAAGTTTCCAAAGGTCTCAGCATGCTGCAGGAAAGGCTCTGGAATAATTTATATAATTATGTGGAAATACGTATTCATTCAAATCAAGTTCCACTGAGCCAAGACCAGCATGTACTCCGTAGCATGCCATAAACAAAAGAGGTCTGGGACTTTCATGGAAACAGGTACTTCAGATCTTTTTTTCACTATGTTATTAATAGTGATACGAACACTCCGTATGCAACTGTGATTAATAATAACCTAACTATTGGAGTATTTGTTGTTGTAGGTTAATTAAAACCTAATAACTAGTACAGTTGCCCAGGATGGGGTCTAAACTATATGGAATCAATGATTATTAAATTAACTGTTGTTGGTTTCCAATGCAATTGAGTAGTTTTTCTTGGGCTTTACAACTCTCCACCTTTGCCTCTCTCCTTCTGAAACCATACCTGGGAGCAATATGGGCACAGGTGTATAGGAGCTAGACATATACCCAAAAAGAGGGGTATTTTCCATGCTCTAGTAATCTATTTAGTTAAAAGCCTTTTTACTATAATATGTATTACTGAGATAGGCCATAGAGTTGAAACTTTTTTTCTCAGCTCACACTTCCTGGTTTTTCACTGATGTTTCTCTAATACCATGAAGATACCACACAGAAACTAGTACTGAGTGCTAGTGACTTCACACAGCTTTTTTTGTTCAGTTTCACAACTGCTAATAGATATATTTTCAGTTTTGGATCTAGTGTTTTTGGCAGACGTTTCAGAAATAATTATAATGGCTTCCAAGATCAGTCTCCATACTACTCTCACAGGTATCCATAGCTTCTTGAAGCATCAGAAATATTTTTAGCCATGATCAAACTCAAGCTGGAAGGCAAAAGATGTGAAATTATTAGCAATTAAAAACTCCCATAATCGGATTTTTAGTAACTGTAAGTTTTCAAATGGGAACTACAAAATATATTTCTAATGAGGAATACAGCAGTATTAAAACCACATTAAATTTCCATTTAAGAATGAGAACTTCACAGTCTGAAATTCTGGACCAAATTTCTCGTTTGTTGCAAAATCCAAATTGCAGTGATCTACAGGAGAAAACACGGAATTATTGAAAAGTACCAAATACCTAAAGGATTATTTGAAATAGTAGTATCAAAGACCCCTTCAGTATCCAGTAACAATGTGATGTTTATTAACCTGGTACCTCCACCTGACGAACTCTCCTCCTGGCTTTAAACTCATATTAGGGCCCCTCTCCGGTCTTCTGCCATGTCCTATACTTGATATGAGTACACTGATTTAAGAATTTGCCCCCAGCAAATTCTCCCAGTGAGCACAGGTCACGTTGTTTGTCACTGCATGTAACAAGTGTAAACCAAAAAAGACCAAAGATTTACACTCTACTTCCTATCGTAACATGATGTCCAGCTACTTCCTGGGAAATAGGGCCACAGTGGTCCTACTATTATTATAGGGGATGCAGTGGTTGCTTCAGAAGTCAAGTGCATAAATAAATTAATGCCTCCCCCAACCTGTCTTTTTTTCAGCTTTCGTTGCTGAAAATCATATGGTATGGAATATCCCTTTGGATGTTTTAGGTCAGATGTTTTAGGTCAGATGTCTTATGCATTTGTTTTGAACAATCTGGAGGACTTAAGCAGGTAAGGACTTTCTCTCTACAGAAGCAGGTTTCAATAGTTACTATTTTAACTGTTCAACTGTTTAATTGAACAGTCCTGTTCAATAAAGTTGTGTAATAGCACCCAACATTGTATTATCTTTACTTTGGCCCGGAGGAGTTCCAACAGGAACTTCCACGTCTCCAGCCTTTGGAACATGACATACACACAGAATCTAACAGAGTGTTGTGAGCAAATGCCAAAAGCTAGGTTCTCCACTCTGTTACTCTTGGAATTTCAGTGACATCAGTGGAAATATTCCTTATTTATGCTGTCATAATAGAAAAAAAGCACATCCTGAAGTCTGCATGGGTAATACCTCTGACATATTATTTTAAAAAAATGGTGACTGTGTACTGAAGTTCAAATCTGGTAAAATGAAACTACTTAAAAATAGTGTCTTGTAGAGACTTTTGCCTATTTTTTTTAAAAATAGACTTATTTCAACGTGTTACATCCTGTGACCAGAACCAGATGAAAACCATAGGAGATTCCCTCTCCCAGGCAAATGTTTCCCTTTGAGGGAAAAATTACCCCCTCACACCATACCCCTGGACCAGCTTAAGGTGAAACGACACTCAAGGTCTCCTTCTCTACAAGCAAAATAGCAATTTTACTGCTTGAGCAGTTAAAGGTTATTTTGGAGCAATTCTTAGGGAAAACAAATCACCCACAAGTATGTGTATATATAATAAAAGCACAAAAGCACATACTTTGATGCTCAGGCTGCACGGCCACAAAGGCTCATTATTTAGATCACAAGAAACCTCAATACATAGATGTTAATGCTGTGTAACCTGGGAAAAACTTGTGGTTATAAATAATTTTAGGAAAGAGGAAAAAAAAGATAAAGTGAGGGAGTAAAAGAAAAGTTAAGAGAGATAGATGTCAGAAAATCACTGGTCCTGGCCCCAGCACTGTGCCAGCCAATGGGGGAAGGTTGGTGTCAGTGAAACTATGGAAGCCCACCAAAAAAGTCCCTTGTGTTTTAGGGCTGTTTTGATTAGTCAGTGTGGTTGAGACATATCAAAACAACCTGAGCAGACCTTTGACAGCTTCATTCCCCAATCCTTATCTCTACTGTATGCAGGCCCTAGGCCAAATGCAGACCCTTAGCTGTCTCCTTCCTCTCCAGCAACCCCTTTGGGAAAGGTAATGAGGATTTCTTGCTGGGGTGCAAGGGGAGTTGCGAAGGCAACTTCTGGTGGAGGGGTTGTGCCTTACAAACATAACTTAAAAACTTGTATAAACTCTAGGGGCAAACTTTATAAAAAGCCGGATGCTTAAAGGTGTACTGGACCTTCGAAAACTGCTTTGGAGTTCCTCTTCCACTAAAGTCAAGGATGCCAGTACATGGATTTGGTATTTGTTGGACCAATCTTCATCTTTAAGAACCTCAGTACATTTGAAATGGTCTATTATGATACCTCTGCAATACTTAGACGGTGTTCTAGTGTCACAGGATGAAATACATTATTATAAGATCAGATTTAATGTTCTGGAAAAAAAGCCTTGATAACTCTTGTCTTAAATATTCTTATATTATTTACTGACAAAACAGTTTTTTCTGGAAGGCTAGTAATATACTTTTGGTAAGTTGAGGAACCATTAGTAGTTCCTGAATGTCCATTGTTAAAGGGATGAATGATTTTACACAAGATGAAATATGACTGTGATTTTTAGGGAGAGCATGATCAGTGAGTTTGTGGTAGAAATATGGAAAGACTCTATTGAAAATTGGCTGAAGCACTCAGTATTAAAAGATCCCATCAACTTTTACAAGAAACCTTTCCCTTTATTCTGTTAGGTCTTTACTGAAAAGACCTTTGTCTTTGCATGCTGCATCTTGTGTGGTGTTGCATACATTGTAATAGGAAAAAACCTGCAGTAACAGCAGTCTGTAAAATTACAGATTTTTTTTGTGTTTGCCAGACTGTCTCCTTTGTTACTCTTTCTTTATTCCTCAATACAAAGTTCTTTGTCTCTGCAGGGACCATATCCTGAGGAAATCTGGAGAAAAGCACCATGGAAGAAGAGGTCATAGCTGGCTGACTGTGAATGTGAGCAGTAGCATGTCCCAAAGCAAATGCAGAATATATTTACTGGGAGATGTACTCTCTGAGAAAGCCATGGCCTGATGTCCTAAGTCTGCCAGAATGTGAAAGCAGAAAAAGTAAGGGAAGATTCTGCTGTTGTGGTGAGCAACAGGGAATTTAAGACATATGAAGAATAGTGAAATTAGCGAAAGCTGCAGACATTGTGCAATAAAGATCAGTGAATACAGTGAGCTAAAAAGAAGATGCAATACAAAATGAACAAAGTTGCTCATGGTTTTTTTGTTTGTATTTTCTAATCAATCTCCTCTGTGGGTGTACTTTCCAGACCTCCTTACACCCAGTCTTGCACAGACTTCTTATCTTCACTGTTGTTGCTTGCTGTCTTTGACATTTTCAGACCAAGGAAGAAATCTTTCTCTGGATAGTTATTTATAATAGTGATGTTGGAAATAACTGTACTAGATGGGCCCTTGAGAGTGTAAAAGGTCCCTTAATGTCTGCCAGGAAACCTCTTTTTGAGGCCTATACCCTTACAGTGTTGAGGAAACAAACATGACATTTAACTGTTTGGTCTCCAAAGCGATGCAGTGGCTGTGGTCCTTCATCTTGTGTTACAAAGATTGATACCAAACCCATGCACACCACTGGGAAGTGAGTATGATCCCTGAGCTTCAGGGTAAGAACCACA
This sequence comes from Heliangelus exortis, assembly GCF_036169615.1. Taxonomy (NCBI): domain Eukaryota; kingdom Metazoa; phylum Chordata; class Aves; order Apodiformes; family Trochilidae; genus Heliangelus; species Heliangelus exortis. The sequence continues at coordinate 25,636,661 of NC_092454.1, read as the reverse complement.
AGTCCTCCTCAGTACACAACTGAGCAAACAGTTTGTTCTAGTCCCAGGCCTTAATTTGCTGAAGATTCAGTTAGTTTCTGCAGAAGAGAAGAAGCATGGCAGCCACATAGATAGAAAACGGCATGAATTTCAGTCTTAAACTATTCTCCCATATCTTGTGTCTTTCCAGATCCTGCAACAACTATTTGCAAGTTTTCTATGCTTTGCTTTCATGTAGGGGGTATCCCAGCTGAGAGCTGCTGATCTTGGCAGCTGAGGGAGGTGAAAGGTCCTGCCAACAGCTCCCTCTCTGCTCAGCCCTGGGGACATACTTCCCTCCACACAGTCTTTATGCACCTCAGTCCTTATTATCTCTCACATATACCATAAATCACATATTTATATTCTCGTCACGGTACTCTCTGCCTATCACTGTTTTTTTTTTTAAATGTTAAGCTTTTTTTGCCTTTTCCAGACCATCTGTATTTCTACAGCCATTCACATATAACAAAGTCGGGGGGACTTGTGGCAGTTCACTTACATGACTGTGCAAGCAGACTTTCTAGAAAGAGGGATGAGCAAATAAATAAACTTCTCCATTGCATATTATTGTGTTCTCATGGTGATGGAATCTTTTTCTGGAAGTAGAGAAATATCGCAATGTTAGAAAAACTCTCAGATCTGGGAATCCTTCTACTGACCTTGATTGTTTCAACTGTTTCTTTCAAATGCTTTTCTTCCTGCTTTATTTAGAAATCATCATTTAGTGTAACTTAGTGTTACTACTGCTTTTCTTCCTGTCACCTTGACTGCCCTGTGCTTGGGTAAGTTCAGATTTCTTACTTATGCAAAAACCCTACTATTACCTGAGGGAAGCTGGAAAAGAACTTAGGTTTAAAGTAAATAAGGGCTTCAAGCCCTTATTAAAATCAAGCCTTACATTTGCTGTAACTTTTGGACATATTTTTCTATCAGTTTGGTCTGAGAAATGAGATGTGGCTCCTAGAAGATTCCAGTAGTGATTTCCAGTCTATGGTCTAAAACTTGCATAACAACTACAAAACATGAAAGCTAGTACAAATCTTCCCAAACTTTTTCTGAAATTATATTGAAATAAACCAATCAATAGCTAAAGCTCACTTGTGAAACATTCACAGCTGTCTTTAAGGTAATTGTCTTCAGGAAATCAAAATTTTGACTTGTACTATTTTGTCCTATGAATCCCTTCCCCTTTCAAAAGGAGAATGCACACAACACGTGAGTTTCAGCTTAGTGCATAGCTATATCTGACAGAATCTTTTCAAAATTTTTGTCTGCTATCTATGAAAGGAAAATCAATATGTTGCTGATGAAGTTTAATTTGAAAACCAATTTAATGTGTATTTTTTTCTGCTGCTGCTCCTTACCATGCATTGTGCTAGATGTTTACTTTACTTTTACTTAGAGTTGAAATAGAAAGGTACAGCATATGCTAAGCACTAATTTCACAATCAGGTTTTTCTCTATATATGTCCGTGAAGGCTTTAACTACTCTAATTCATCTGATCAGAAAGTGCCAAGTAATTTGTGCAAAAAATATCTCTTCTGAAACAGCTTCTCTCAGGCAATTTTGCACTAGATCCAATAGGGTTCTGTAGAAAAGAATTTGTATAAATGCACAGCATGTTTGCTTTCTTTTCTCAGCCCTGTGAAAAACGTATCTTGCAGTTTTACTGTGGAGCTGAAAAACAGCCACAGTGGCTTTGGCTTTTGGATGTCCAGCCAAGCCAAGCTTTCCTTGCTCTCTGAATGGGTGAGGATCTGAGGCTCCAAGAGCTGAACCCCTGACACTGTTTGGCTGCTGCATTCCTGCTAGAAGGTGACAACTGTGAGAGCTACGGGCTCCTAGGCGCTCCACTCCAGAGATGAAATTCTGGGGCTGAAACTGTTGATGGATCCAGGGCATATGAGTCAGGGAAACCTTCATCACTGCAACCTTGAAAACCCAGATGCAGTTTCCTAGGAAATTTGCATGACAATTTATCAGAGGAGCAGAAGGATCAAAGTGTTCCTGAAATGAGACAGCTTTCTATTTCAGCACTTGCCAAGCAATTTCAATGTAAAATTCTGAGTCTGTGGAAATGTTGAAAATTCCCTATCCCCTTTTGCCTCGAACTTCTTTTTTTTCTTTTTCTTTTTCTTTTTCCTTTCTTTTTCCTTTTCTTTTTCTTTTTCTTTTTCTTTTTCTTTTTCTTTTTCTTTTTCTTTTTCTTTTTCTTTTTCTTTTTCTTTTTCTTTTTCTTTTTCTTTTTCTTTTTCTTTTTCTTTTTCTTTTTCTTTTTCTTTTTCTTTTTCTTTTTCTTTTCTTTTCTTTTTCTTTTTCTTTTTCTTTTTCTTTTTCTTTTTCTTTTTTTTTCTTTTTCTTTTTCTTTTTCTTTTTTTCTTTTTCTTTTTCTTTTTCTCCTTCTTTTTCTCCTTCTTTTTTTTCTTTTTCTTTTTCTTTTTCTTTTTCTTTTTCTTTTTCTTTTTCTTTTTCTTTTTCTTTTTCTTTTTCTTTTTCTTTTTCTTTTTCTTTTTCTTTTTCTTTTTCTTTTTCTTTTTCTTTTTCTTTTTCTTTTTCTTTTTCTTCTTTTTTTTTCCTTTTTCTCTTTTTTCTTTTCCTCTTTCTTTTTTTCTCTCTTTTTCTTTTTTTTCTTTTTCCTTTCTTTTTCCTTTTCTTTTCTTTTCTCTTTCTCTTTTCCTTCTTTTTCTTTTCTCCCCCCTTTTTTTTTTTTTTTTTTTCCCCCCCCACCAAAAGATGTGGTCTGCAACTACAGCTAAGTAGGCTCCTAAATGTTCCTATCTCTTCACAATCCTGAACTGAACTGACAGGGATGAAAAGGATGTTAGGAGTCTCCTGCGATGCACTGTTCAAAGACAGAAATTTAATTTAATCTCGTCTGTATACATTTTTATTTAAATGTCTGTCACGGTCTGTAACTATTAATATTTTATATTTTGTTTGTGAGCAAATATTAGCCACTGCGCATGCACATCCTACAAGTTGCAAAAGTAACCAGGTTTATGGTTTGAAGGATTTACAACGGTTTATTTCAGGAAAAATGACACCATACTGAAAGGAGTCTTAGGAAGGAGTTAACAGTGAGAGGCAAACAGGGAAAGGTTTTTAAACAAAAATAATCACTCCGGGGAAAAGGCTATTAAGGAAAGAAAGAGGACATTTATCGTTCTTTTCACCCACTGACTTAACACCTCATCACCGCAGGGAACGCTGTCTCTGTCAAGTCACTGCTGGGGATGCTCTCTGCTGCTCCTTGGTGCTGCTGCCTTTTGTTGGTCGCTGCTTTTCGCTGCTTTTCGCTGCTCTTTAGGCGTCTAGCGTGCTGCTGATTTCTCCCCCTTTTCTCTCAGTTTTTATAGTAAAAAGTTCCTTCTTCTCATCAATTATCTTCAGAAACTGCAAAATGGAAAATGCAAGTCTTCCCTTTGTATTCAGGTTTTCCCGCAATTCTTTAGTATTTGATACCAATTTGCACTGCCGGTCTGGCAGCTTATCAGGAGTCACTCTGATTAGCATTTTGACTGCATTAGTCTTGATACATTTAAAGATTGTAAACAGGGAAAAGGCGTTGCCTTCTGTATTTTTAAGGGCTGTTGTGAGTTCGATTTTTCTTATAATGAGAAATGTTAACCGAAAGCCAGTTAACGGAAAGCCAGAGAGTATATTAATTTCCCCTGAGATCAAGGACAAGTAAACTAAGGTCATGTCACCCAAGGATAATTAACAAATAATTTCTCAAAACCAGAACAGCCTTTCTGAGGAGCGTTTCATACAGGAGGATTTAAATTGTCTTTATAATCAGGAAGTTTTCTCAAATATCTATCATAAGTTTGCAAAGAGATATTTTTCTGGGTCACATCATACATTGGACATGAAGAACTTTTGATCATTATTCTCGTCTCTACAATCCTTTCTGTATTTGCAGGCTGCTGGGATGATCAGTCACCATGTTCTTTGTACACTAATTAAGCCATTTTCTTTCATATTTTTTTTCTTGGCTGCTGTTTTCCTTGATTCTTGTACCTTCTGTTTCTCCCCTCTGAACTGTCTCTAAATAATCTGTCTTTCTCTAAGTGTCTGTTGGAAAAAAGATGAAATACTCCAGCTAACTCTTGCCAGCACTAAACTAAGCAGAGTACCAGCTGCTGTGTCTTGCATACAATTAGGAAAAATGAGATTTGCCTTTTTTATCTTATTGTTATCTTGTCTCATCTTCAGTTCGTGTTACATTCCAAATCTCTTCCTTGATTCTGCATGTGATAGCTTCTCCCTATGTGTACTACTTTCCACTGTACTATTCGCTTTAATCTTGCAATTTTAAAATAATGTATGCAATTTATCAAGATAATTTTGAATACTAATACTTTTTTTTGCAAAGTACTTGTAACGCCTCAAGCTTTGAGCTTTCTACAGATTTGTCCATGGAATGCTTCCTGCGCTACATGACAGATGGTGGTATAGACTAATTGCAGTCAGGACAGCTTTTTGCAGGGCATTGATGGATGTATCCTACCTACTGAGAGGGAACCACTGGCCAATTACTCTGAGTTCACTTTTCACCACTGATCTCCCTTTGCATTGAGTTTGTCTTGAGCATATTTCTTGTCTCATTGTGGTTCTGAGAATACCGTGCAAGTCCCTGTTAGAGCCTATCTAAAGTTAAGGTATGCCATATCTAAGTCTACCTGCCAAGACAGAACACTGATGGAGGGTAAGCTGGTTTGACAGTTTATTTTGTAGACAGTAAAGCATGAATACTGTTCAGCAGTATTCCAAATTAAGGAGTATTGAGTCCCCCTGTATGTGCTCAGTGCTGACAGCTTGCAGGAAGGAAGGGGGCACCTGAACAAGCAGGAGGTCCTGGCTGCACATGTACTTGATGTGGAACCCCTAACCACTATGAGCTTCAAGTAGCAGACTTAGCAGACTTAGATGAAGGCTTTTCAACTCTATTCAGGTTTCAATCCAGCACTCAAGAAGCGTGCTGGCTCTGAATTTAGCCTTGCAACATAAAGTTTGCTTTTCCCAGAATAGCAAATCTTTTGGAAATAGCACCACTGCTTTAAAGAAAACTTTTGAGATTTACTAAGGATGCTCTTAGTGCACAACTAACTTCTAATCCCTCTTCAAATCTTCTCTTCAGTCATTTATTAATGTTGATCACTTTGATTTGGATTCTGAAATAACAGATAATCACAATTGTTTAAATTTAGTGGTTTGTTTTACATGTCAGAAAAGTTTTTCTGAATATTCATTAACCTTTCAAATGTAAAAACTTTTGCTCTTGGGGAAAAAAAGCACTTTTTAGAGACTTTGGTTGTGATATTTTTGTTGATTCAGTTACAGCAGACTTGTCTCCCATTCATGTGTGACAGCATTCCTTAATCAGAATTGCCAACAAAGGGAAGCACTGTGTTAGATATCATAGAAAAAAATGTAGTAACTTGAAATGTTATTCACTTCCAAAACATTACTATTTCTTGATGAAACAAACTACCTAAAATTTACATGTATGTTGTTTCATAATTTTTATTATTTTATACTATTATTTGTAAAGTTGAGAATCAGCTTAGGTTCTCTCTGAAGAATTAGTGCCTTAAAGCTGCCTTTCTAGCCTGTAACTTTTATGTATTCATCTACTTACTAGAGGGAACAAGATGAAAGTTAAATGCCTTGTGTCCCTATGGGGTGAAGCTGGGTATCTAAGAATAGGATAAAGAAAACCCTCTTACCTCTGAGAAGTATACTTCATTTTGTGTCCTACTTACAGAAGGTCTGAAAAAGATTTCTTCCTTTGCTGATGAAATTCTTTGCATAGCTACAGACTGTTTTCTGTTCTCTTTCCAGTCCTTTCTCAGTCTCAGCAACCTAATTTGTTACATACTTTGGTCTTGCCTCCCTGTCATTCTTGAATACCTAATCACCTTTCTGTGGACTTGTATGGCCTCTCCTCAGCTGACCCAAAGTGTTGTGTCCTCAATGAACATTACCTATGCAGTTAAACAAAACAAGCATCTAATATGGCAGCAAGGACTGCAAAAATGCCACTGCATATTTAAAAGATTTATTAGAAAATGTGGGAGTAAAAGTAAAGGAAAATTATTAGATCAGTTGTGATTTCCCTGTATGAAACAGATTATGTCCAGAAGTGAAAGGATGCTTCGTTTGTTCTTAGAGGTTAAAAGGCAGACTCCTCGTACAGTCACTGACTGTGAATGACATATTTTGGCAAACAGAAAACACTATCCATAGCTCTGCATCTGCAGAGTCAGTATTACTTTCAGTTCTTCAGTGTAAATTGTGAGTAGACATGTTTGAGCCCAGGTGAATCTTCATGGCTAGTCCTTATTAAAATTTGGTCTCAATACAGAAACAAAATTTCTATTCTACACCACTTCTACTAGAAAACTGACCAGGTGGATGCTTAGGTGGCACCATGCCTAGCAATAAAGTGATGTAATGCTGAGCCAATGTTCCTCTAGTGAATATAACCCAGAATCTCCACATTCTGAGGGGTCCCATGCTCCAGAGCAGCACATTTGATGAGAGGCAGAAATTTGAGTAGTCCTTGTTTGGACACAAAAACCTAGGAAATACAACTTGAATAAATTTCTAGGACTTAGTAAAAAAATGTGACAGAAAACACACGGAGGTCCTCATGAATATATTTGAAATGGACCTCCTTCCTCTGTTTATTTATTTAAAATTATCCTCTACAGATTAATAGTTCCAGGCCTAAATGTTAAAAGCACCTGGTTCCAAAGGGGGGCGGGGGCCACATGCTACAGGAGCATGCAGATGCTCTTGAAGAGTCCTTTGATTCTCTCATAGAGAAAAGTCTTTAAGATTTTCTGAGAATGAGATAAAATGGAAGCAGGCCACAGCACTTATAGTAGTATTAGGCTTTTGCAGTCTATATGGCAGGAAATACCAGTCTTTGCACGTGAAAAGATCTCTGTCTTACATTTATTTTTTTGTGAACTGCTTTTCAGTTCTCTGGTTTTGATAGTTGATAAAGGATGTCTCTTCCAAAAAGATACCATGCAGCATCAGCCTGGGCGGATGCCAAAACTGCTCAGCCAGTATGCTGAGGTGACAGAAATCCATGTTATGTTGAGCCTGAACAAATATATCCTGCCTCTCAAGTGGGGCTTAAGAGCTGGGCTCATTGCTGTACCAGCTGTAACTGTGTAGCTTTTGGGTGGTTTGGGAAGAATAACTTAAAGTGTGGGAGGGTTCAGTTTCACAGTGTATATCATATATTACAAACTTGAGCATAGGAGATTCCACATAAATATAAGAAAAAACTTTTTCATTGTGAGAGTGACAGGGTACTGGAACAGGCTGCCCAGGGAGGTTGTGGAGTCTCCTTCCCTGGACACATTCAAAGCCCACCTGGAGGTGTTCCTGTGTGATATCCTGTGGGTGACCCTGCTCTGGCTTGAGGATTGGAGTAGATGACCTCTTAAGGTCCCTTCCAACCCCTAACTTTCTGTGATTTCTGTGGTCATGTAAATATATCATCAATGGGTCCAATTTGGGAAGGAAAAGAAACCCACCAAAAACATTCTCAATAGCTCTGGTTTGCTTATGATTGGGTAACAGTTGCTTTTTCTATTCTGTGTTACACACCCAGCTGAAAGACCAGTGTGTTGCTATAGAAATGAGTACCAACGCCTATGTTTCAACCTATCCATATGTGAAGGTTACTTACAATTTTTCAATTAAAACTTTGCAGGGAAAAAAGAATTCCCTGCTTCACAATAGTTGTGCATGACAGCTGGGGAAGGCGGTCTTGCTTCAGAGAGAGAAAATGGCTAAAGCCATGAAAATAGCCACTGACGTGGAATGAGCAATGACTGTCTGTAAGCACCAGGCTCTGAAAATAGCATAGCACATAAGGCTTATGTGTGCACAAGGAGCATTACAGGGTGATCCCAACAGATGTCAATGTGACTCCAGAGAAAGCTTTTCATATCCCTTTGCAGCTGGGAAGGCCAAGTTTTGCCTGTCACTGCCAAGCTGCATATGGCTGTTCTTCTCCCTTGAGCCCTTGTCTGGTTCTTTGCTGGGAACAGGGAATGGGGAATGTCCTTTTGGCACTTAGACCCAATTTTTCTCACCTCATGCTCTCACCCACCGCATCATAAATGTCCCCCACGGAGGTGTCCCTCTATCATCTCAGTCACCTTGGCAGCCACAAAGGATGCATAACCATGGTCCCCCCCGTGGGAATACACCCAGGGGAGCCACGATGGCCCCTGGGTTTTTTTTCTTTTACCCTCTGTTTTCTGGAGTAGATAAAAAAGTGAAAATCTGAAGCTGTACTTGTGTGGCATGAAATATGTACTGGGCACCCTCCTGTGCTGGTACAATGTTTCTGGGTTTTTTGCACTACTGTGTTCTCACCCTCAAATTTTCCTTGTTGTGGGAGCTTTGCAGATAGCAAATGTTGTCCACAACAATCCTTTCTCTGCCTGCACAAAATGCTTTAAAATTTATGAACGTCTGACAGTCTGCTTGCCCCTCAGGAGGGGAATGTGTACGTGGCATTTATTTGCCTTACAGGACTCACAGATGCAGAAGTCCTGGTGGAGAGACGGCTGTGTGTGGAGTATTTTCTCTGTTTATTTTTAAACCTCCATGCCCCAGCATTACTGAATGCAGTCTGATTACAGAGTGGGAATTCCTTTGTCTGGTAGGAAAATTAATTTACAAGTGCTTTGTTGGAGACAAATCCTAGAATGAAATTTTTTGCTATAAGTGCTCCTGGTCATAGAGCAAATATTCTGAGCCCTTTATTTTCTATAACAAAAAAAAAAAAAAAAAAAAAAAAAAAAAAAAAAAAAAAAAAAAAGGAAAGAAAAAATCCTCCAATGTTTGCAGTGTGGCAAATGGCTTTTCACTTTCTTTCAAGGGCAGACTGTTCTTACTGCTTCAAATTTCACTGCAATTGTGACTTTTTTGAAAGGTATGTTTGTAGCTGTTGGTTTTCAAAGACTATAGACTGTAAAGTTTCACTTCAAGGTACAGCATTCAAATCATAGCTAGGTAAACAAACATTTGAACAAACTATTGTCTGATATGCCAAGTGTATTGAAGCTAGAGTTAATAGGAGTCTAATCCTGACTTTGTCAATGGCTTTATACCATTTCGGTAAATAGTTTATTTTGTTCTATGTCTATTATTTTCTCCCTTTAAATTAAAATAATAGTACAGAGATCCTATGAGGACAAATTAGTTGCATACTAACAAGGTAATAGTTCAGTAACACATCAACATTTTCCTCAAAACTGAAGTAGACGCTGAGGACAAGGTACATGTTATTCCTCTGTTACCTACTCCCAGGCAGCCAGGCAGAGTGGCTGTGGTTGGAACATGCCCTCCCTCCATGCTCTTCTAGCCAGCAGGTGGCATATGACCAAAAGGTAACATGGCATTTCTAAACTTGCTGTCTTTGGGAAACACCCCTACACCCACTTGTTGCCCTACATCCCTGCACCTAGGTCCTTTGTTGGGTTTTTTTGTTTGTTTTTTTGTTGTTATCAATTTTTAGGCATGACTGAAAGATGCTGTTGTTGAACAGAGTGTTTTGTATGCTGTAATATATCTTCCACTTTCTGGAAAGGATTCCACTGTGGTAATTTTGTGACATACTGACCTTTTTCACGTAGGTCCATCATAATGGAGAGAGTCCCTGATACTTTTTCCCTGTGCCTTATTATGCTGCAAGTGGCACTGTGGCTGCAAAGCACATGATCTGGAAGAGACAGGTGTGTGGGTGTTGTATTTGTGTAAAGTAAGCTATAGTAAGTGGAAAGTAGGAATTTCATGTCAGAAAAAAAATACACAGTGTGAGAGCAGCAGTGGGTGGGGTAGTGCCTTTTTGTGTTCTTCAGAACTCTGAGATTGGAAAGTCAATGAAAAATCATCCTTGCTCATCAGTCTCATCCACGTGTACTGCAAGCTGATGTGAAGGCACTGCTGCAATGCATCTTCTGGGGAAGAAGGCTTTATAGCCATGTCAGAAAAAAAACAAGTGGCAGTTTGCATTCCCTTCATGAAAGACTTTGGGGGCTGGCTGAGTTTCAGAGAGGACACACCAAGAAGGTCCCCTTGGCAAGGAGATTCATGTTGCTGGTGTCGTGAGTTGAAACTGGAGATGCTACACCTGAGCTATCACCATTTTGATTAATACACTGAGGAGGGAGCCGAAAAGGATTCAAAGGTAGAGTGACCTGCTCTTGCGTAAGCAAACAAAATTTTGACAGGGTTGTAACAGGTCTCTGTTCTCTGAGCTACAGGCACGGAAAGGATCTGTAAAGCACATTTGCTTATATTAGAAACATGCTCTGCTCAAGGAAAGCCCATCATCAGTATCCTCAGCCTACCTCGATCTGAATCCTAATCAAACCCATATTATAGATTAGTCTGGTGATTATTCCTGGATGTCAGGAAATCCAGGTGCAGGTTCAAGGAGGCAGGTGGGCTGTTGTGCAATAGCACTAGCTTTTCTGTGTAACAGATTCTCTTTCCTAGTTTGAGGAATCTACTAGTTTTCCATGTAGTCCTTCCCATACTGAAGGCTACTGAAGAGTCTTTCTATCCCTATCAGCTACAGTGAGAGTCAGGGGAAACCAAACTCTTTTCAGAGTTCAGAGCACAGCCTCTCACTGTAGGTGATGGGGATAGAAGGGAAGGACTCATCTCTGCAATTTCTTTACAGTGCATTATGTTTTTGCATGAAATTTACTTAAAATTAGCTTTTCCAAACTGTTCCGTATGAGGAGAAAGATTAAGGACATTAATGACTTTACTCTGTATTTATGTATGTTACCATTTTTGCAAACATCTAGAAATTATGATGGGACCCAAAATTTTCACAGACGTTAACTCTGTGAATTCAAAGCAAAACCTAGATCTGAATTTGCTTCAAGTTTAGGGATGAATTAAGAGGTTTTCAGAGCTGAAGCTTTTCTCCACATTGTAGTTGATTTAAAACTTCAGGTAAAGAATGAAATATATATTTAATCAGAAAATACTTCTTTCAACAGAATTTGAAAGTAGGAGTAGATTGAAGATTCACCAGGGATTCCATTGGGAAAAAAGCCAAGAAGCAGTCATGTGTTTTAATTTAAAATCTTACATTTATTTGTTTTTTAGATAATAAACTTGTTCCCCAGAAGAGAATGACAACATGTCAAGTCAGCACCAGAGGGCCTGCATTTATTTCTGTGGTGTAACAGAATAAGAGACTTATGAAGAAAGAGAAAGAAATGAGTGTACTATGAACAAGCAATTGTAGGTGAGGGAGCTCATTTCCTAGTTAGTTTTTTTCAAGTTTATATAGCCATAGCTCCATCTGTAAAATGCTTCTGAAAGTTTTATTTTTAAATCATCTTGCATTTGAGTTTACAACATAGATATCATGAGGTTGGATTTAACTCCCGCCTCAAATAGCTCTCAGAAAACTGGAGCCTGGATGCAGTAGAAAACAACATAAATGAAACTAATGAAGTATTTATACAAAAGTTATTACTGTGAGAATAATGTAGTCTACTAAAAGCTGTTGTCATGAAACAGCTATGGTGTCAGTAAAACTGATTGTCCCAGGATGGCAGAGAGTAATTTTTAACAAGACACAGAAGGGCAAAAAAATCTGGAAATTTACTTTCCCTCATGCTCGAAAATAAATTTAGACACAAGTTGTTCTAGAGCATATGGAATAGTTGTAATAAATTGTTGTAATTGCTTGTAATAAAAAGTAAAACCCGAACAACATTCTGTCTTCTGTTCCACATGTCACACTTATGGAGGTATAATGTGTACTTCTTGTAAACATAATAATAAAATACAAATTTTAGGAATGTTGAAATTTGGATTCAGTCCTATCCAAATGAGACCACACAGACCCATTTCTGATAATTAGAAAACTCAGACCCAAACCTCTCAACTGTAACAAAAGAAAAATAACATATATACAGTTCAGAGTGAGGCACAGAGTGAGAAACTCAGGTGTATTTAAAGGGAGATTTCAAAACAGAGGCCTGAAGTCAGCTATGAGCAAATTATCATCTGAAACAATTTCCTGTTTGTCAGTGGTAGAATTCCATTCAGACTAAATTTCTGATAACTAGAAGGCTTCCTGAATTTATATATATAAATATATGCATATATATTTATATATATAAATTCCTGAATTTATATATATTCAATTTCTGTTTCCTGATACAGTAAAGCAGAACAGCAAGAATTTGAATGCTTGATTGAAAGGTATGATTTCTGTCAGAGGGATGACATTGTATTCATCAACATATTTGTCAATATTGATGATTAATATGGACATTGAATAGTAATATTAATATTATATGATTAGTATGTTGATTAATATCAATATTCATCAACAGCAAGAGCAGACATTAACAGACATGTCTAGGCTTGGAAGCATGTAATGTTTTTCAAGGTTAATTGGTTAGCTTATTAAAAGTAACTTGCTTCCTCCTTGGGGGTCTCTTTTGTAAGGTATGCTTCTGCACACATTGCAGCTCACTTGTTATTGCTGTGATTTGGTAACCTGTGCTTCTACCTGTGTACATGTGTGTCAGGGACAAGGATACAGGATATGAGAGAAACATCTCAGCTTTTATTGGTTTATTTTGTGGCAAATTCTCACTTCTAATTTATTACCTATTTAATCTTGGGTTACTTTGTAGAATGAACATTTTAGAGTGTAAGTATTAAATATCTTCTTGCGTAGTAGCCGGTGATTTGGCAATGTAGAAATGTGTACTGTTGTGTTTTGTTTTCCACATGTGTTGCTGAGTTGTATTTTGCTTTTTGCATATGTGACATAGAAACTACCAAATGTTCTGCAGCTAGTTCTGGCTAATAAAAGGTGCTTTTTAAAAAAGTTATTTTCCAGGCATGCGTATAATGACACTGAATACCAACATGCAGTGAAGTTCTTGTTCTGCAACAACTGTGCTCACAAACCCCCCACTGTAGTTAAAGCAACTTTGATTTCAAGTGGTTGGTTTGAGGGCTGCTATTTAATCATACTTTTACTTGTCTGAAGTCAATAACCTTAAGTATTTGTCTTGACTGTGAGATGTACATTCTGTTGCAGATGAACTGATGTTGCCAAAGTTAGCCTTTTGAAAAGCCCAGTATTTGAAGTTATTGCACTTTAGAGCATAACTTAATCTGTAATGAAACCAGGCTTATTTGTGAAACAACCAGAATCATAACACTGGCTCACAATTTTTGGAAGTTTGTTGGTGGAAAGCTTTGTCTCAGGCATAGAGCTGTGAAGGAGAAGAACAGAAACGAAGTAAAAAATTTAAACTAAGGCACTGAGTAATGTGTACTGGACAGCATGTGACAAAATGAAGATTGTACTAAAAGCGGTAAAATGGAAGTACTAAATGAAGAATGCATCGAGTGTTAAAGTGTATCCCAGATTAAGCGATTCACTTACCTCATAGGTACAATAATGGAGACCCACAGCTGGAGTGGGCCTCTTTATTTGAGGCCCACAGATGGAGTTCTTGGCAGAGCATTATCGGGAGGATAAGCCTTAATAAGGTTAGAAGATTTTAGCTACCAGCCTCAGTAGAAAAATAAAATAAGGATACCTTATATGTAGGTCTCTCTCAGTACCTTTTCTTGATCTCCGAATCAAATAACAGCAAATGCTCAGAGCCTTATGTATACCGCAGTGCTTGAGGATGTAGCAAGGCAGACCTAGCTGGTTTTTTTTATTTACATAGCTATCATTTGACATAGCTTCAAATCAAGTGATAAAATTGAGAGAAGAAAAGATATGATAATATTCTTAGCTGATATAAGCTTTTGTGATAGTTTTTAAGGTTATATATACTGAAATTTTTTAAAATGCACCTTGCAAATGATGTATAGATTAGTTGTCCATCTTTTAAGAACTTCATTAATTAATTTAGAGCCAGCTGACAGGCCTTTCCCTCTGTTGAGCTGACTGAGTGTTAATTTCCCTTACATAGCAGATTTTGAAAGACTGATTAATAGGGAACTCTTCCAGTGTAGTGGCATAAGGCTCCTTCACCCTTCCCATAGAGGGCCCTGCATCAGAATGCTTCATAAACAGGCAGAACCAGTTGGCTTAAAATCTGCTGTTTGGAGGGTGTTGCTATGACATCAAAGCTGAAGTAGTAGTGCCTGCATGTGAAGCAACTATCTCCCTGCAAGGGCTTTGTCAGCTAGAACATGCAGAGTGTACATTTTTTATTCAATGCATGTTTGCCTAAAAGCTGTAACTTGACCAGACAGCTTTGTGCCAGGCACATGCTTCAGATCTCTCCGAGAAGGCTCTTGTCTGCTTTAATTCCTTGGACAGTCAGTGAGGTTCCTCTGATTTCATTATGTGTGTTGACCTTACCACGCAACAGCAACGAGTCAATACGTTGAAGCAGGTAATGCTGAAGACCTTGTATCCTCTCTGAATGTGGTATCTTTAAATCAGATTTGGTCTGTTTCCCTTAACCATCTATCACTATTTTATATGTGGTTTGAGGTTGTCTAAATGTAATTTACCTTACAGTTTTTTGATTGATTGTCTACTGTCCACTTCAGTGGGCCACTCTAAGGAATGCCAGTGTCCTATCTCACACATATAGTGCAATTGCTGCCATTACCCATATAGAACCTTGTGCACAGAAGCAGGGACAGTCACAATTGCAGTGTTTAGGTGGGTCCCTGCATTTTGGGTTATGCCATGACTTCATTGCTGGCACTGCAAAGGAGCCCACATGCCATTTCACCACCTTTTGCACATTACACTTGGAACTGTCTGTGGCTGACTTTTACAGGATGTCATCTTCATGGATACCATGGAGGGGCATGCTGACCATCCACCAACACATGAAATGGCTTGAGTGCCTCTTGTGACTGTTGTGAAGTGTAAAGGAAAAGAGATGGATTCCCAGTTTTTCTCTGGGTCATCATTCCCCTTTTCTCTACTACCCATAGCTTTTTGTAGCTGGTGAGACTTCCCTTCTTTACTTGTTATGTCCTTAGTCATACCACCATCAGCTCTGTGCAGCAAGATTTTTCTGACACCCTGTCATCCCAGGTCTTCTGTGTCTTTGACCCTTCCTGACACCATTTGCCTGATGTCTTGACAGAAAACCTTGTAGGACCATACCTGAGTGGTTTCCTAGGGAGAATGCATGATACCACGACTGGCACAGATTGAGAGAATGGTGAAGTGCTGGAAACCTTCAAGTGCCTAACAAGGGACTGGAGCACATTTGGTGTGCACATAGAGTGAGAATTCTGGAGAATTCTGGTCTTCTAATACAAGAAGACTACTTTATGGTCTGGCCTGGTGTTTGGAGACAGTGGGAGATTTGCTTTGAAACTGCACACCTTCCCCAAGCCAAAACACAATGGCAGGTGCTTCAGGGTCTGTGACGCTGGGCCAGAGGTGGGTGCTGGGAGAGGCAGGTGGGTGATTTACTTGTCAAAGTAATTTCATGAATAAGTGACATCATGTATTAATTGCTATGAGAGAAAGTAGTTATTGATAGTTCCGATTCAGATTTAATTGCTGTTTGGTGAAACAGCATTTCCTGTTCCTTGTTCATGGTATGGTAACATTTGCGATCTGAAGTCCCCAAATGATTTTTCTCTCTGTACAGTGTAGCAAAATAATTAGGAAAGGAGCCAGAACTCTCTTTGAGGTTACTGAGAAGAAGAAATTAGGCAGATTTTATTGGCTTATATAGTCAAGGTTAAAACACTTTTGTTTT
This sequence comes from Heliangelus exortis, assembly GCF_036169615.1. Classification (NCBI taxonomy): domain Eukaryota; kingdom Metazoa; phylum Chordata; class Aves; order Apodiformes; family Trochilidae; genus Heliangelus; species Heliangelus exortis. The sequence continues at coordinate 25,620,857 of NC_092454.1, read as the reverse complement.
GAAACCAATAGAAAACAAAACAACTTTTTGCCATTATTTAATCCTACCAGCCTACTATAGGCTAGTATTTTTCTTTTCAGCTTATGCATTTCTAGGGTTCTGTTACTGCTGTGGGTACAGAAACAAAGTGGTTAAATAAAAATTTTGATGCAGGCCCAAAGATGGATATGTAATTTTTTTTCCAGTCTTGCACCAAAATCTTCCTTCGTTTAACCTTCGCTTTAGATACTGGGTTTCTCAGGCTCAGTCTTATAGGAGCAAGATAGCTTGTTAACTATTATTTCAGTTCTTCCAAGTGAACAGAGGGATGCTGTGAAATAGAGCCCTAGGGGATAATGAGCCATATGTTGGTTGAATGTGATTGCTAAAAGTTAGATTACTTGGTTTTCATATGTCAAAAATTATAGTTCTAATGTATTATTAAATTCTATTTGTTAGGTCCTGCATGGAGAGGTATAAGCAGGCATGTCTATAACACCCTGGTGTCCAGGGCCTCTGAAATTCCATAAACCTTGACAAAATAAAATAAATTAGAGTAAATTTTATACTATAGTAATAAAACTCTGTTAGAATTAACCAGAAACATATTATCCTGTGGTGAAATCTTTCTCTCTTGATTCCATCAGTATTGACACAGGAACACATTAGAAATGCAATTTTTTTTCCCCTCTGTGTCTGTATTCTCTCTTTTGTAGCAATTTACACAATTACAGCCTAGAGGACCCTCTGACACTGACTGTCATTACAGGAAATCAAACACTATCACTGAGGTCAACAGTGAAAGCAACCTATGTTATTATTCCTATGCTGCAGTTGGCCTTGGACCAACTCAGCTAACTCCAAGTATCTGAAGAGCTTAAGTTCTAGTAGGTGGCACTCGAATATGCAACCTAGCACCTGGGTTTTGTTGGACCCATTGAACTTGCTCACTGTAAAGTGTTACTTCCTGAGGAAACACAGCTAGGTGACTTGTTGAATCTTCTTCCACTCTTATTTTGGTAATTCAATTGCTGTGAAATAGGTGTAAGAAGCTTTAAGATTTTCTAGTGCAAAGAATTTAAAGTTACTCAGGCTGTTCTTAGAATGGACATAACTTCAGCATGTAGCCAGCAAGATGATGGAAACTGTTTTTTTATCAGGTTAAACTTTGTATACCTACAAAGAAGAAACATGTAAGAAAAGAATTTAATTTTGTGCAGAGGGACACAGTAATAATGGCATTGGACTGCAGTTTTCAAACATATAAGTGTTTTTTATGGAGAGGACGGGAGAAATCTGTTCTCTACAATTCTGATGAGTAGGCTAAAATATAATGAGCTTAGAAGGTGATGAGTAGGACAAAAAGTAATGAGCTTAGAAGTTAAGTCAAAAAAAAAAAAAAGGGTTAAAGTTAGCCATTAGGAATACTTTCTGGCAGTATGGAAAATGAAGCACTACAGAAAATTGTTGTGGGAACTGATATTGCTGTCATCATCAGAAATCTTCTTAGCAGGTCAAAGGTTTCTGCAAAATGGAAATAGCTGATGCTAGTGTGATGTGTGAAGAGGAGAGGAGACCCACAATATCCTTTTCAGCTTTCTTTTTCTCTGTGCTTCTGCTACTGTGATTTTAGTGTTGTGAGGTATAATGGGTGACAGTGTAAAATTTGAGTAAATCACTGGAGCATCACAAGTCTAAAAGTATTTCCTGTTGTGCCAGCAAAAAGGAACTGAAGGTATTTTCCCCATCATCTTTCAAAAACCTTTTATTGCAATGTAAAAATTTTAATAAATCAAAATGCAAGCTGACATATCAATTTTTTTTCTGCTTGCATTTACTTACTATGTTTAGTGAGAAATACATTTTTTAATTGGATTTATGAATATCCACCTATCTGAAGTAAATGTGATTATACATTTTTTGAATATATTGAACATTTTCTTCTTTCTGTAGAACTAGGTTAACTGGAAACTGATACACACACGAATGCTGGTGAGTGTTCTGTTGTTTTCAACAGTATTAAAATTTGGTTGAGTTTTCTTTGACTGGAGAACAGTTTGAGATAGAAACCTCCTGTGAGAATACTTAAGAATTGCATGAGATACTAATGCACTATTTTACATCATTATTTCCCTGAGTCCTAGTAACTGAAGAATGAAATGGTCGCCAACATAATTGGTTTTAAAAAGTCATTAAATTTTTGCAGATGTATATCAACATTGTATGCATGGGGTTTTTGAGCCTGTCTGTGTGCAAGGTCAGATATTAGACAAAATGACTGAACATAAGTAAGTGGAGCATTCAGCATATGTCAGAAGTTTGGAATATAGGTGTTTCCTGTAGGATGGAATATTTATTTCCCTGATAATGCCTGTGAGGCGGGCTCCTACTGAGTAGTTGTATACTATAAATGCTGTAGTGGATTTAAGAGGTCTAGACTGTAAGGTATCTTCAAGATACCTGGAGCACAAGTCTTATGAGGAGTAGCTGAGGGAATTGAGATTGTTTAGAGAAGATAAAGCTGAGAGAAGACCTTACTGCTTTCTACAACTACCTGAAAGGAGATCGTAGAGAGGTGGAGTTTGGTCTCTTCTCCCATGTAACCAGTGATAGAATGAGAGGAAATGAACTCAAGGTGCATGAGGGGAGCTTCAGATTGGATATGAGGAAAAATTCTTTATGGAAAGAGTGGCGAGGCATTGGAGCAGGCTGCCCAGGGAAGTGGTAGAGTTACCATCCTGGAGTAGTTCAAAGAATGTGTGGATGTAGCATTTGAGGACATGGTTAGCTGGCTGGTGGCACCGGGTCAACGGGTGGACTTGATCATCTTAGAGGTTTTTTCCAACCTTAATGATTCTATGATTCAGGATATGCTCTGGAGGGATGTTGACCTGTGTGACTATTGTATAAGTCATTTCAGACATTAAAGTAGTTTTGACTGCAATTCAGCAATAAGATGAAGGTGAAATAAGGGTCAGTTTCACTGTCCCAGAAGATTTCACTTCCTTCTAGAAAAATGCATTGTCATCCCATATGCACACTTCTATGTAAGGGTTCTTCACTTCCCATTTCAATCAAACTCTGCCTATTCACTAATATAATGCTTATGTTGTCAGGATCATGTTTATGAGTGATGACACTTGGGGCTATTTGTTGTGGTACTGCTTGTCTCTTTGGATACACTTCCAGGAAGTGGGGAGACAATTTTACCTAAATAATAAAATTATTTGATTATGTTATAGTAGGGTGTCACTTTTGTGGAAGCAAATACATTACACTATGATCACAGATGAGGTTTTGAGGAGCCCCTTATGAAAGCACTGACAAGAAATCAATGGATTTGCTTTTGTGAGTCAGGTCACTTTTTCTTTCGTAGCACAATGTATGCAAAGCAGAAATAACTGTCTTTCTTTTGATCAATACTTCTTGCTCTGTGACCTGCATGGAATGTGTGCTGATCGGTCTCTGTGTTGCATTCAATTCATGGTAAGGAAAAAAAGAAACATTGATTAAAGGAAAGATAATTAGTTATGGTCGTCACTGATACAGAGGTCAAAGCAAAAATACTTAATTTTTGTATATACTTAATATATACAAAGCAAAAATACTGTATGGCACGCTGTAGAAGAGTCCTTAGCACCAATTATTCCTCTGGGGGAAAAAAGTCACTTAATAATCTTTCAAGTGCCAAATTGCAGTGACTGTATAGATATAAAACTCAGGTAAAAAGCCACAAGCTGGAAACACTTAGATTTAGGACTAAGTGTCCTCTAGAGGTCCCTTTCCACCAACATTTCCATGTTTCCTTTGTATGGTGACTACTATCAATGAAAGAAAAAGCCTAGGACTCCAGATATGGTCGGGCTCTGGGGAGCCAAAGGAAAAATTCCTGGCTACAAATGCATTAAAACCGACTGGGCCTAGTGAAACAAACTCATTTCAGCTATCATAGTGTATTGCTGCCATTATAGAAATACCTCTTTTTTTGAAGATACATTTTTTTGGTTATGTTGGAGAACCCACCAAGTGGTGGAAACTGAGTAAGTTGTGTTACTTTTTATTCCAGGCACTTGTTTGTCTTTCTAGGAACTTCCAAAATCACATTGGGACACCGGGCTCCTGATGGTTATTTGTAGCAACTCTGGACCACAAATAAAGTTAACTGATTTTGCTTTGATGTCTTAAGCTTAATGGGTAATAAACATTGGGGATTTTTTATTTCTTTTTTTTTTTTTTTTTTTTTTTTTTTTTTACTATTTTTGTTTAACAACACTGTATTTTGTTTATTATATGATGAATTTGTATTCTGTGATGATTTTTATATTTAGTATTGGATTTGATACCATGATAACTTAGCGTATACAACTGTTGTAGTCTGCTTACATCACTTAAAAAAGAAATACTCTGTTCACTTTTTCTTTTCCAACTAGTACAGTACAATCATTGTTAAGAAACTGAAGGAGCAATGTGAATACAAAGGCTCAGCTGTCACCTGCAGAACTGCAGATTTCTTCAGTTTAAAAGTTTCCACCTGACCTACTTGTCTACTGGTCTAATTTGTCTTTATGCTCACTGGAGAGGAAAGTGTTTTTCAAGAGCCTGACTCATCTAGTGGTAAGGCAAAGGTCTAGCAGAGTCTGCAGAACTTGAGCAGAAGACCACTGTATATGAAGGAGGTGGTGATCCACATGCATTTAAACTGGGGAGGAACACTGTGCTGCACATACAGCCTGGCCTTCAGAGCTGTGCTATGTTCCACAAACTCCTGGTCTTCACGATGAACTTAGGAGCTCACTGAAACAGAGGAGCCCTCAGTCATCTCCCACTGTGTACCTGAGGCTACACCATCTGCCAGGCCTTGCCCATATCTAACAGTGCAGGCAGAAGTTCTCATATGAACATCCTTCTTTCTTGTCAATAGAGCTGTTTCTGCATAAGAAACTCCTGTAGTAGCTTGTATGACCCAAATAGAAGGGAGCCTCTCTTAGGGACATGTTCTGCACAGCATACTGTGCATGGATTGGAGATGCTGCACCAGTTGGGATTCTCAGCATCTAAAGGGAAGTAAGATTATGATCTACACTATTCAGACTATTCTGTCTTTCTTTATAGTGCTAACACTAATAAATGGCACTGTAAATTAAGTTTTACAAAGTCTGGATGTCTTTCTTATAGGAATCATAGTGGACCACCACCTCATGGTAGAAAGCACGGGGTCAGACAAGTCTCATTCTGATGGCACCTAGTCATCTTCACTGCACTATGAAAAGGTTCTAGAACAATAGCTCAGAAATAGAGACATGTGGTACAGGCCTCAGAAATTACAGCTTCCCACTCAGCAACTAGGAAGTGTCCAGTCAATGTGTACAGATGCTCAGTATCTGACTTAGTGATTTAAAAGTATATTTTGGTAATTAATCTTCCCTTTTGTATACTTAACCCATCAAAAATTACTTAATGAGACCTGTAAAGTGCTGGCTTATCTATTTTTACTGAGTCCTTACTTCAATCAAAACAGAACTTAATAGAAATATGCAAGAAAAAAATATAGATAAATAATTTTAGAATTTTATTTAAAAAATAAAATAACCATAATGAATATAAAGAGTTTGTGAATTATATTTCTCACTGCAGATCAGATATGCTAGATAAAATGGCAGATTTCTTTAGTCTTCCTAAATAGTGGAGAATTTGTAGATAAAAAATTGGCCTATGCTCTGATCCCATTCTCTGAACTGCTAATTGTCTTCAATCACTATACAGAAGACCCATAAAAACATAGTCAAAAAGGCCTTCTAAGAGGCCATCAATCCTACCTTCTGCCACAAGCAAGACTTTTGTCAACACTGCATGAACTCAGCTATGGCTTTACCTTAGTGACTCTTGCATTGTCCTGTTTTTTTTTTTTTTTGAGTTGACTCATAGCTATATTTGTTCACTAGTATTTCTGAGTCAGTTACTTTTTTATTTCTTTCAACTTGGAAATTGTATTGTAGCAATGCAAAAAAACAGACAAAACCCCATAGGACTGGCTGGCAGAGCTGTGACAGCACTTAGTGGCTAATTGATGGTTATTTCTGCAATTGCTGCTCATGGTGCATGTGTATAGGCAATATGTTGTTACAATGGAAGAAAGGATCAGGCTTTTATAGTACATAAAGATGAACCAATGTCATAAAGATGTTACAAGTAAATGCTAATTTGGGCAGTATGAAAAAAATGTTATTTAAAAGCTGAAGGAGAATCATAGAGTCATAGAATTTGCAGGGTTGGAAGGGACCTTTTAAGATCATCTAGTTCTGACCCCCCTGCCATGGGCAGGGACACCTCCCAGCAGATCAGGTTGCTCGGAGCCCTGTCCAGCCTGGCCTTAAAAACTTCCAGGGACGAGGCTTCCACCACCTCTCTGGGCAACCTGTTCCACAGTCTCACTACCCTCACGGTGAAGAATTTCTTCCTAGTATCTAATCTGATTCTACATACCTCTAGCTTTAATCTATTTCCCCTAGTTCTAGAAAGTCCCTCACCAGCTTTCTTGTAGGCCCCTTTAATATAGTAGAAGACTTCAAAAAGGTCTCCTTGGAGCCTTCTTGTCTCCAGACTGAATAACCTCAACTCTCTCAGTCTGTCATAGGAGAGGTGCTCCAGCCCTCTGATCACCCTCATGGTCCTTCTCTGGACACACTCCAGCACATCCATGTCCCTCCTGTAAAAGGGGCTCCAGAACTGGATGCAGTACCCCAGGTGGGGTCTCACGAGAGTGGAGGAGACAGGGAGAAACACCTCCCTCAATCTGCCGGCCACACTTCTCTTGATGCAGCCAAGGATCCAGTTAGCTTTTTGGGCTGCAAGTGTACACTGGTGGTTCATGTTGAACTCTTCTCATTTACCAGCACCCCAAAGTCCTTGTCCTCAGGGATGCTCTCCCACTGTTTGGGTGCAGCCATCAAGCCAGTTCTTAATCCACTGAGTGTGCCATCCATCACACACATGTTTTACCACCTAGGACACCAGGATGTTGTGTGGGACTGTGTCAAAGGCTTTGCTCTGGTTCAGGTAAATGATGTTGGTTGCTCTTCCCTTGTCTATTGATGTTTTGACCTCCTCACAGAAGGCCATCAGGCTGGTCAGACACAATTTTCCCTTGGTGAAACAGTATTGATTGTATCCAATCACCTCTTTTTTGTTCTTCTGCCCCAGCAGTGCCTTCAGGAGAATCTGCTCCATGATCTTGCCATACATGGAGGTGAAACAAACTTGACTGTAGTTCCGTGGTTCTTTCTTCTTTCTCTTTTTGAAAGTGGGGGTTATGTTTCCCCTTTTCCAGTCAGTGGGGACTTCACTGGATTGCCATGAATTTTGAAATATAATAAACAGTGGTTTAGCAACCACATCTGCCGGTTCCCTCAGTACCCATGGGTGTATCCCTTCAGACCCCATGGACTTGAACACTTTTTCAGATGGTCACGAACCTGATCTTCTCTTACTGCTGGCACTTCACTTACTCCTTCCAACCCTTGCCATTGTCATCTGTGACTTCAGGAGCATGGCCGGAGCCCTTTCCAGTGAAGACAGAGGTAAAGAAGCCATTGACAACCTCAACCTCAGCCTTCTCCATATCACTTGTCACCAGTTCTCCCATTTCCTTTCTAAAGGGGCCCACACCTTCCCTAGTCTTCTTTTTACCTTTAATATACCTATAGAAATTTTTGCTGTTCCTCTTGATCTCCCTGGATAGATTTAGTTCTAACTGAGCTTCAGCTTTTCTAACTAGGCCTCTTGCTGCTCAGGCAGCTTCCTTCCCTGTTCTAGCTGTCCTTTCTTCCACTCCTTATAAAGTTTATTTCTGTGTGACAGTGTGTCCAGGACCTCCTTGTTCATCCAGGCAGGTCTCCTAGCATTCTTTTCTTCCTTTCTCTTTGTTGGTTTACTTTGCTTCTGGACACGGAGAAGATGATTGGAGAAGATGAATACTGACCAGCTGTCTTGGGCCCCACTTCCCTCTAGGGCTTTATTCCACAGTACTTTGGCCAGCAAATACCTGAAGTTACCAAAGTCTGCATTCTTGAAGGAGAGGAGAGGAGAGGAGAGGAGAGGAGAGGAGAGGAGAGGAGAGGAGAGGAGAGGAGAGGAGAGGAGAGGAGAGGAGAGAAGAGAAGAGAAGAGAAGAGAAGAGAAGAGAAGAGAAGAGAAGAGAAGAGAAGAGAAGAGAAGAGAAGAGAAGAGAAGAGAAGAGAAGAGAAGAGAAGAGAGAGAAAGAAGAGAAGAGAAGAGAAGAGAAGAGAAGAGAAGAGAAGAGAAGAGAAGAGAAGAAACTAAGAAGAAGAAACTAAGAAGAAGAAACTAAGAAGAAGAAACTAAGAAGAAGAAACTAAGAGAGAAGAAACTAAGAGAGAAGAAACTAAGAGGGAAGACAAAAGGTTTCAGGTATGCAGCAGGTCACTGCTAAAGAGAACAGCAATCAACAGTTAACAGTTAAGAGTTGGGCAGGAAAAAAAAAGGGATGATTCGAGTTTTAGGTGCAGTTATATCATGGTATTATCAAATCACCATCTCAAGAGTCTTTTATGAGTGGATTAACTAAAATCTATGTGCTTTATGAGATCACACTTAAAATAAAGCGGTTGTTTCCTTGAAATCCAAGGTAGCTCACTTTTCTGTGATTTCTCTGAGTTTGGAAGATGGAATGTTTTGAATACCAAGCCAAAGCACAAGCTGTATGAGAGCTTCCTCTTCACAGGTACTTAAGCTTAGTGTGAGACTTGGCACATCAGCTGGGAGAATGGCAAATTAGTTGGACTAATATGTCTAAACAGAACACCATGATCCTTTCAACTTATCATAGCACTCTGAGGCTGGAAAAGGTCCAGTGAGCTGTACTTGGCTAAATTTTCTGGCAAAATGCTTATTTGTGAAAATTCCAATTCTTCTTGCCAGCTGGGAATAGAACCAGCAGTACCAGCTTGGATTTGGGTGCCCTTCTTCCATCAGTTTTGCATAATTTAAGGATACATCTTTTGGAGTAGCTAATCTGAACTAATAGGTTTCTTTTGTTTTAATGCTCTCACCACAAATCTGGAAACACTGAGTTGAAGAGGCATATAATTCTTCCTTATGTGTATGCTAATCAGACATTGGGTGATACATATGCCCTTAAGTGGGGAGGCTAATTATGAAACTAAGGATGTAATGTAGAAACTTTATACTTCCTCACTGGCATAGCAGCAACTTAGTACAGTGGCAAAGTTCAACTTGTGCACTATTCATTGCTGTATTTGGGACTCTGACCACATCAATTTAAAAATAAATCTGTGATGTCCAAGAGCACAGTTTTGCCACTGCATGGAAAGTCAGTCCTAGAGATGTTACATTTTTACTTTCCGTTTTGTTTCTGCACTTTGCAGAATGAAAAAGTAGAACGCCAAATAGAACTTGTGCTCGTCAGATATTTATGTTCATAAATTGGGACCGCCTTTGGTGGCAGCACCTTGCCAGGACACATTTTCTTCTTTTTTTTTTTTTTTTTTTTTTTTTTAATTGTCCAGAGCACACAGCTTCCGCTTTGTTGCCATTAATGTCAGTGTTTATGACAGAAGTGCTCAAGCTGTTCCTGCTGGCATGACCATTGCAGTTTTTTGTTCTCTCTGCTCTGTCACAAGCAATTTTTTGTTTAGACTATACTATTTATCGATATTGAAAAATCTGGAGGACGGAGAATGCAGAAAGAGAGTTTAACTTCTTAACAAATTGTCTTTGTTTACAGAGCAAACTTCAGATTTCTCATTCTCATCAAAATATATTACTTCTGTGAAAGACCAACACATGGGAGTAAATAAAACAAATTTTGACTTAATTATTTGACTCTTTGCCTCATCCACTCTTCAGCTGTTTTCCTAAGCTGCTTTGCAAATATTAACTTAAAGCATGTAGAAGAAAGAAGGACTGGGTAAGTACATGTGCTGCTGGTCATATATGTATCAGTCATTCATGCACGCATGATTGTATAATTGCACTTCCCATGTAAGTGGATGTCAGTTACCAATGTGAGACCGAGGCTGCGAGTTGCCAATGTGATAACTTCTGGGTTATCAATTTTTGTAAAGAATTATACAGGCTTTCCCAGCAGTGCTGAATTAATGGAATTTCTCCAGAGTCTGAATAATCTCAAAATGTTACATCAGGATTTTGATAATAAGAATTTGCTTATTAAAAGAAAGTGTGGTTCTGCAAATAGAACTACTTATCACTCAGCACTATAAGGAAATTGTAAATGAAATATATTATCCACTAGAGAAGAGAAGCTCTTTGTCTGAGGGTCAACAATTAAGAAACCTTTGGAATCAAAGTAATCATGATAATTATATTCCTATTTTAAGTATCAAGTATTATTCCCAGGGTTAAAAAAGTTTCCACATGGACAGCCAATTAGCCACAGTTCAGTTTTGGTATAGTACAGCTTCTGCACTTACAAAACCAGCTCATTCCAGTTTGTCTTTTGAATACATCTAAGGCTGATAATAGGCCAAAGACATTCAAAGAGTATATGGTATCCTATGAAATTTTTTCTTCATCTGTTCAGCTTTGTGTCATAATAATAAGGTGCTCTGATGTTTTTTTTTCAGTGTATATGACAAAGAAAATTTCCCTTTTCTTTGTGAGACATGGAGAGGTAGCTGGGGCAATTTTGCACATTGCGAATGCATAGTCTTCCTCATTCCTTTTCTCCAGATGTAACAGTTAGCACAATGCAGAAACTAGAATAGTAGAATGGAATGGAACACCATTTCAATTTTCTCAGTGCATTTCCTTAAAGTAGTCATTCAACATACTACATTTTAAAGCCTCTGTTGATATAAATGCTTATTTCTGAACTCAGGGCTGTATTTCAAAAAACTTGGGGCCATCTATTTTTGAACAGGTATTTTGGTGGTTGTTAATGGAATGGTACCATGGCTCAGATGACATGAGTCTGATTCTTAACTACCTTGCAAACTTCCTTTTCACCTGGCAAATGACTGTCCCCTGGTTCCTGCCAATTTTTGTGGAGGTTGGGCACAGGGAGGAAGAGGAAGGGAGGGAGAGCTTGTGTCCTGTTGTGCCTTAGATTACCACAGGCAAAAATATAATACAATTGCTGTATTATATTCCTACTAAATCCCATTTATAACATGGAGTTATTATGTGGTGCTAAATAAAATCTCTGGAGCAGCAAACCTGCTCTATTTTTGTTGTCTTGTTCTTGCTCTTCAATAGCAGGTTGCAAAGCACCATTGCCACTGTAGTACTGGGCAGAACTCCTGAAAGGTACCGTACAATAAACAGCAACAAGACAGGGGGAGGAAGGAACCAACACATTGTAAACTGGGGGTAAAATGATATGTTAAAATTTAAAATAACTATGCAAAATAGTTATTGCTTATTTTTCTATAGACAATAGTTTCTACAGTTTTTCATTGTTTCACCCAACAAATCCATGTACAAGTGAAATCAAAGCACTGCCTACTGGCAAATAGGAAATGAGAACTGAGATGTCAGCTCTCTTGGGTCTTCCTATTATAATTTCCTTTGTACTTCATTGTGATCACCTATGAGCAGGTTGTATTCCCCAGTTTTGAAGTCTAGGGGAATAGTTGATTTTTGGGTAGTGTGTAAGCAGTAAATTATTCCTATAAATAATTGCTTATGATTCTCTTTGATTTAATAGAACTATTTTTAATTCAGGCTTCCTGCCTGACTCTAAAGCTAACAAACAATCATTTGGCTGTCACAGTAATCTTTGTGCAAAGGTAATTTCCATCTTGAAAGGAAAAAGAGCTGCCATAATACAGGTAGCAAAACTAGGTCACTGTTTCTGACAGGAATCACTGGAGCATATTATTTAATTTCTAGTTAAAAAGCTTAGACTGCTGGGTTCTCCTATCATTTCCACTGGATGATAGCAATATTCAATATGAGTGATAGAGGTTTCCAGCAAAGTTAAAAAAAAAAAGAATATGTTTCCTCTCTTTCTCTCAGCTGCTGTTTGCAATGTAAGGATGAACAAATAAGTAATTCTGAGTTGTTCAGTTCATTTGAAAAGATGGATTTTTCTTACTGGTTATGAAATAAACCAGGAGACAACTAAGATTTTTTTGTTCTGTTTCATAGTAAGAAATAATGAGATAACAGCAGGAAAGAGACATCCAGTTGGAAGGACTTCTAGGCTGAGGTTATGGGGAACAAGGTAGGAGAAGAATGAGATTTAGATGAGCTGTATGATGGTGTCTTGATAATGAGTTTTTCAATAGATGAGATTATAGCAGCTAAATCTAGCTTGGGCTTTGTGGACAGACACCAGATGATCATGCTGGTCTCTGTGCACCATGAACTCACCTGTGACTTGCTTGTTTCTATGTGTGGAAAGCTCAGAATCTAGCTGCCCATTTCGTTCCTCAAAGGAGAGCACTGTGGCATCAGAATGTACTTGTGCTTTACTTTATGGATACTGCTGAAATTTGTCTGAGTGCTCTTAGCTTTTTGTTGAACAGCCACCATTAACTAGGAGACTTGTAGTCTTGAATGCTGTGGCTGGATATGACATAGCCAAGTTAGCTCTAGCTGGTGGAAGTATCTTTTACACTGAGAACTTAGTTCTGCAGTGCTCCTTAGGAACTGAAGACAAAAATTGCTTCCAAGAAGTGCTGAAATTTCTATTTTGCGTATTGCTTTGACAGTTCATCCAATGAGATGTATGAAGACACCACATTGCTTTTAAAATTAACCATGTTTTTAATTTTCTGTGATTTCTTCTTTGCAGTCCTTTTTTGCTGGAAAGTCATGGTGCAGGGGAACTGTTTAGTAGAAGTTAAACATCATCCTTCAGACTTCTCCAGTTACAGCTTTCATTGAAGACTACTAGAGCGTATGCATGAAGTTAGGATGATCACAGTAAGACTCTTTAAAGGGGCTTTAATCCTCCTGAGCTGTGTGCTGTTTACCACCAGGCTCAGGGGGTTGTAACTAAAAATTTGGCCATTGCAGCAACCCTGCACTGTTCTGACACATTCTAGGCTGTGCTTGCTGTATAGTCACCAGCAAGGTAGTTTAAACAAAGAGATTTTGTTTTGTGTACCTTTACAGTCACTATTTGCTGCAGCCATAAAACTATGCTTCCAGTTGTCCAGGCTGATCACTGTGTTCCAGGTTATCCATTTCCTTACAAGAAAAAGTGGTTAGATTTTATTCCAGAGTACCTCTCATGACAACAAAGAAAGATGCAGATAACCTCATGAAAATTACTTATCTTTTCTTTCTCTGGCTTTCACTAAATGTGGTTCTCTCTTCAGGCCACAGCATGCCACTCAAAGAAATTGATTTCTGAGCAGGTGTAAGTATATGTATGTGAGGGAAACTGTTGGACATCCAGGCTTTTTAAGGCAGAAACTGAACAAGCTAAATATCTGTTACACTAAATAACTGGAAAATCTATCTGCCACTTGCAGAAAACTAGTAATGTGACTATGATCTTTCTTCAAAAGAGAGAATCTGATGAATTTGTATTTGCTGTTATGTCAAAATTATTAGCTGATTAGAAAAATGAAAAAAAAAAAAGTAAATTATTCATTTGAGCTAATAGGAATGTCAGTTCACATTTTTCATTACTCTGGGCAGGACTGAAACTGAGCTCTCCTGAGCCTTCCTGAATTTCAGACTTTAAAAAGCTTTACAGTTTTAAAACCATAGCAGAAAACTACAGTGCTTCAGGCAGTTACTGAGCAGTGTTTTGCTACAGCTAATTTTTTTATATGACCTATTTTTGGTGGCTATTAAACTGTCAATTATTAAAGTAATTACATGTTTTGAATACAGCTGAATTATAGTTCTAATAATGTGGCTGTTTGCTCATATAAATACATATATGGGCACACCCTTTAGGTATGTTTAGAGTCAGATACGTGTAAGTGAAGATGAGTCAGTAAGTTTGGACCAAGGGCAGATTTATGCTTGGGTGAACCCTCCATGCCAGAGTGCTCCTGACGGGGCTGTAGGATTACCTGATCTATCTCTGTTTCTTTCCTTAGATGAGAGATACTTTTTTGTTTCTCTGATGCTCTTAGACCTCACTTGTGTGTGTTCCTGTTAAAGTCACATTTCATGAAGTACAAGCAAACTGGACCTCTGTAGTTTATCTTAGTACAAGCACACTGTAGTTCCATGCAGAGGCACTAGTGTTTCCTGATTTCTGCATTTCCTGAAGGAAATAAATCTTGATATTGATGCATATAAATTTTCATACTTCCTGAAGGAAATCCATGAATGATAGGTCTTAGAAAGGCATGTATTTTTTTCACTGCTGCATCACATTGTGGTTCATACTAATTTTGTGGTTATGCAGGTCTTTCTTCTCTGCAGCTGCACACTGATTAACCAGCATCCTACAACAGAAGTTTCTTGTCAAGATTTGCACAGACAGGCAATGACACTTAAAGTTCAACTGTCTGGTGCTTTTTGTATGATTTTATAGTCCTCCTTTGTGTTGAAAATGCTTTGTGACTTCATAAGATTTCATTAGTATGCTTTTCCTTTCTTTACACTTTTCTTTGCACAGATCTTCCCAATTTTTAGGGTGTTTTTTTTCCTGGTTCAAAAAGAAAATGCTGCTAAGAGAAAGACTTTTCATGAAAACTGACATATTTTAGTTTTATTTCTAATTGACCAGAGACAAGGCCATGAAATAAACATACATGATTATCAGTTCTGGTTTTGGTCTGTCTGCCAAAATTGTGTATGTTTATGTATTGATATAATAGTGTGAAATCAATAATACAATTTCAGATTGATGGATTTTTGATTTGCTATTAACATTTCCATTTGGCAATTACTACTGGGTATATCAATCAGCTGACTTTGCACTTTAATAACTTAAGAATTTTTTGTATCAATATAAATTAAAAATTCAATAATGCACCTACATTTTATCAGTATGATGAATCTATTCTGCTACTGCCAGATTCATAATGTCCCCATTCTCTTCCTACAGCATGAAAACAAAATTGGTTAGTTCTTGTATTAGAAACCCGTTCTCTAGTGTTCTGGGTTAAAGAACATTAAAAAATTCTCCATTTTTGGTTTATCAACTGCAGGAAATATTTAGAATTATACCATATATAGTAA
Source organism: Heliangelus exortis (assembly GCF_036169615.1). Classification (NCBI taxonomy): domain Eukaryota; kingdom Metazoa; phylum Chordata; class Aves; order Apodiformes; family Trochilidae; genus Heliangelus; species Heliangelus exortis. The sequence goes on along the minus strand of NC_092454.1, from coordinate 25,605,725 downwards.
GACGTGAAAACAGTATTTGTATTATTTTTGGTCGAAGGGAGCTGCATCGTTAAAAGCCTTGACCTATTTTAGAAGATTTCCTGACCATTAACACTGGGATGAGTGATAAGGAACGACCTCTGAAAAGTACCAGTTAGATAGCTCAATCTATCAGGCTTATAAATTTGAGATATCCAGTTGAAATGTTATTACAATAATATGATCAATAAATTCTAGTTAGACTAGATTATAATTAAGAATATTTTAATTATAGTTATGGATACCTTCTTTCCTGTTATTGATACCCTCTTTCCTAGGTCAATACAAGAGTAACAGGGAGGGACAGCAGAGACAACTTTTGATTCTGGAAGAACAAGAAGTTAAGATTTGAAATACTGAATCAAGTAGGAGCAGGCGGAAAGCTAAAGAAGGCATCTGTGGTCAGAAAGACAAAAGGAGACTTACTGTATCTGCTGCAAATTACATCTTGTAAATTAGTAAGACTTTACCATGCCCTGAAGCAATTCAAGTTTGCATTTGGCTAATTTGTTGTTGTAAAGAATTATTTAGTATATAAGATGTATGGGAAAAAATGTCTAGGTCCAGTTCAGTATTACTGTGGAATGATCACAGATTTGGGGGCCAGACGGAACAGTTAGCACAAGCAGCACAAGATTTACTGCCAATATGTGAAACTCAGGTCTGGCTTCTCAATTCAGTCCATTTCCAGAGGAAAGCATTGCTGAAATTGAGACGAAGGTCTGTTTTTTGATGCTTAAGTTTGTGTCTAATAAGACCCAAGCCAAAACAGGATGGTGAGCATTGAGGGAAGAATGTGGTCGAGGAGACCTTTAAAACTGATATGGAGAAGGCAAATTCTTTGTCCCAGTATTTGCCAATAATAATTGCCCAGTTTAAATATGACACCTAGGCACAAATGGAAATTAATGAGAAACAAATTTGGAACAGATGGGAGGAAACAGTTTTTCAATCGGAAAATGCTAAGCTTTTGTTATGACCACAGAGGTGGGGTTGTTGTGGTGCTAATTTAGAAAAAAGAATAATGGGATTGTGTTACGGCTTCAAAAAAATGATCATCTGAAATGACACAGCATGGACTTCCCTTACTATCTCAGCCCATGTTTTCTTCTAGCTTGGTGTCTTTGCATCTCTCAAGATGTTCTTTATAGTAATGTCCCTTATGTTGAAGGGGAGCAGCAGACTGCTTGTTACTGTAATGCTGCCAAAGATCTGGCCTCCACTGCCAACAGTTCTCCAATTCTGTTTCCTCTTCTGATTTAAAAGAAAATTATGGCAGAGTTTCTAAAAGAACAGTTTCACTGTTGGTCCTGGAAATGTAGAAATATATCCGAGTTGAGATTTACTGACTGAGTTACAACAGAAGAGAGTGAAAGAAAGAAAGATGGCTTTGCCTTTAAGCCATTGTACAGTATCACAGATGAAGATGCACAGAATTGTTACCTTTACTATGCCAATTTATTTTAAACAGTATGTTGCATGATATATTTCAGGAGTTATATAAAATATCTTTAGCTTAATTATTTGAACTTCAAACAGGCTGTATGGAAATATAGACTCACAGGGGCTCACTACGGAGTAAATTTCTTCTACAGCCAAGCAAATTAAGAAATCAATCGGGAACGAGAAGGGAATCTGAAGCACTGCAGATAAAGCAAATCATAACACTAACATATGGATTCTCTGCATTTCTAATTTGCTCTTTCCACTAAAATGTAATATAAAAATTGGTAGAGAAGCAAAATCAATCCTGATAAATAATGTAGTTATACACATAAAGGATTTACACTGAAAAAAGCCCACAGCTGCTATTTGCAGATTCCCACATATGAAAAACTGCATATTTTAAAATGATACTAGAAAAATATTTTCTGGTATTATTTTAAAAAATGTTGCAATGATTTGACACCGCGGTGTTCTCTGAAGAAGACCCTGTGCTTTAATGCAGGTGTGAATCACAGTTGAAGCAGATGCAGAGAAAGCAAATGAAGTAACTTCGTTTGTCACTGAAATATGCCCTCTAAGCAGGAAAAAAAGTTGAGGATTAGATGTTCCGATTAGCAGTTTGGGACAGACAAAGAAACAGCTTGGCTTTTTTGTTTCTGGGAATATTTTGTTCACAAACTGGAAAATAGCTGCTTGTTTGGGCTCTGTGTCATTAGCCACAGGTAAAAATGCAGTGATGTTTCAGTTACTGGAAAAAAAATCAATGACTTAATTTTGAATTAATTTCCTAAATGCTAAAACCACTATGCAGCCTTGCCAGTCCATACAAACAGCTTTCTAATTATTTGAGCTTTTAGGAGGATTACGTTGCACTCCTACCCATTTTTAAAATGCTTTCAGAATGTGATTTCTTAAACTACCTCTGTGATACACAATCTCATTTGCTGTTAAGAAGCTTTCATAGGTACTTGGGTAAAAATGAGATGTATTTTTCAGGATTCCTCACAAGCAGTTAACATGGTAGCAGGGTGATGAAAACATATTTCTGGATGAATTTAAGCCTGTTTTCTTTGAATTCAAGCTTCAGGAGCAGAGGCAGTGGTGGAGTACTACTATACCACCTCCATTTGACAAAGCAGTGTGCTGCCTGGTCTAATGAATCTGTTTGGTCAGTGCTTCCTGGCTGAGATGTGTCTTTGCAAAGATTTGTTGCAGATGCCTGAATTTTGGGAGAGTTTATATAACACTGGTTATGAACTAGTTACAGAAACTATTGTGATTTCTTGGCAGAATCTCATGGTAAATTGCCTCACATTCCTAACAATTTGGCGACACCTTTATTTCTGTACTGGTCATAATTTTAGGTGCATCATCTGCTTTTGAGAAAGCTGACCACTACTCTGCTGTAGGTCACGTCAGGAGCTGGTGTCACTGTGCATGAGAGATTTGGAGAAGATGTGAAGGGCAGTGCATTATGTAATGGTCTGGGGGTTTGCTTGCTGTGGAAGAGATCAAACAGGCAGCACAGAGATTCATTCTGCCCCACCTCCTACTCATATTCTTTTGAGGGCTCTGGGAGGGTTTTTCCAGGAGGTAATGGGGTGCATTTTTTCTATGATGGTACTTTTATCTTTTGGAAGATATCCAGCTCTGTGAGGTTCTTTCGCTTCACATAAGCTGCTGGTTGACTGACGAGGTGCCAGTTCAGATTATTGCTTGAGTGTTAGAAAACTGGCTAAGGAACCACTCTGGTAGGAGAAGTAATTTTGCTTATAGGGACCAGATGGAAGTAATGGGCTTCCTTGCATGGGAGATAAGTAGAACATCCTGCTGGAATCTGTTTTGTGTTGCTGCTGCTGCAAGAAAATGACTTGGAAAGTGGCTTGGTTACTAGAGCATAGACAGTTTTCCTATTCCTGTCTGCAGTGGGTCTTTTTAACTGTTAACAAATGCTTTCCTTCTGAGGTAGATTGTCTCAATTTAGTAAATGAAACCCTCTCAGTCAGGGTGAATGAAACCCTAGAGAACAGAATTGCTCTCTGTTACCCTCCTCCAAGTGGGTATTCTAAAATGGTATTGGAAAAATACTTCCAAGAGAAGATACAATGGGAATAAGGAAGAGAGACTTAAAGGTTGGAAGTTAAAACTAGAACAGGTTTACTGGAACATGGAAGGGGTTTTAACATGTGGGGTAGTGAAAAAAATAAACAAATATACACAAAACCAGATTTCAGTGGTTGTTTATGTGTCTGAAAGTCCCTCATGGCAGGACTGGCTCAGGCAAAGGGTCCATGGCTCTTGCCAGCACCTGATGGAGTTGGATCCTGCAGAGCAGGGGGGTGCTGATGACAAAGGGCAGGAGCCTTTTACCAAGATGCCCAAATGCAGGAAGGCAAGGAGGAAGAAGGAAGCAGGTAGAGGCAGATTTTCCTCCTGGCTTTCATAGGGAATGGTAGGAAATGGGAAGCAACACTGACTTGTCTCTGTTCTGCCCCACTGGATACCTCAAGGTCCTGAACACCCTCTCTCTAGGTTCTCATATAGATACCAAAAAATTAGGCTGGGCCCCGTCAAAACTTAACATATATTTTTAGCTATTGCTATTTATGCACACTAAATACAGACTGCAGCTGGAAAGTTCAGTTCATGTAACCAGCTTCCCCAAATTCCAAGCTGATTAACACAGTATGTGATTAATTGGAAATAAAGAATTTATGGACATTGTAAGTAGTGCGTGAAATTTTTCTTTACAGTGGCAAAATCAAAGAGATATTTGAGGATGTATACATGTACAAACTTTCATGGAGGCAGAGAGTAAGTTGACCAGTCTTTTACAAAAAGGCAAGCATTTATTAACTGGTTACTATATTTAAGTAAATTTACCATTTAAAGTATTCTTTAAAAAAGCTTAAAACCAGTGTTCTAAACAGACTGTTAACTCTACCTATTAATAAAGCTAAGGCATTTAAAAGGAGCTGTGATATCCACCATAAAATTGTTAGTAATGAGATACTCTTTGTTTGCTGAAGCTCACTGGATGTGTGAAATTGTCTGCCATTTAGAAATCAGGATTAATGATATCTCTGCATTGTCAAGCATTTCTGGGTGATAAAGACAAATTCTACACTGAGATCACACATTATGAAGAAGGTAGTGGTTGTTTGCTGTGTATACAAAGATGAGAATACATCTTCACCAAAGAGTTATTTCCCTGTAGAAATGTGAAAATTTACCAAAGTACGAAGCTTAATAAATCTTTGAATGCTTGACAACTCAAGGACAGATTTTGGAACCATTTTTGCTTAGAAATACGGAAAAGTTGACTTTTGAAAATTATTTCCATTAATAAAGTTAGTTTTAATGGCATGTCAGTTTTGGGCTTTTTTTGAGTTCTGAAAAACTAATTGCCAATTTTAAATCGATACAATGACCTTGATTCCATAGTTTAACAAGAACCATTAAATATGGATGTTGATACTTGGTTAGTATTGTCTTTGCATATTAAAATCACATAGTTAATATAAAATAATCTGTCTGCATAATTCTTCCTGTTATAGGCTTAAGAATTCAGTCCAGAAAATGCTAATGTGAAACATCATTTAACATGGAGGAAATATTTCCTTGTGAGAGAAGCAATTATGCAGAATACAGTCTTATATAAATTATTAGGAAACTATTTTTTGGCTGCTTCGATTTTAGTAAATGCTTTATTTGGGTATATTTAGCCCCTGAAGTGCAAGGATAATACTGTGTTTTTTTTCTGAGGACCCAAGAGAAAATCTAAATTTACTGTCCTACCTGCCAGTGATTTCACCTTTAGTTTTAGTGGCCTTGGAAATAAGCTGCTCCTGAATGCTTTTAAAATGTAAACGGTCTGTTTCTACCTGTATCATTGATTGCTTTATTCTCTTTATTTTGATGTGTTGCTTTAGTGGGCCCTGTGAACCCATTGCTGTTGTGGAGCAAATGTAAGAAAGCCATGCTCTGACTGCAGTTGTAGCTGAGCCCTGGGCAGCAGGGCTGCTCTTCTAACAAGAACATGAATGAATTGTGTTTAAGACTTCAGGTCAGCTGGATTCCTGTTACTTTCAGAGAGCCACACATAGCATTCAGAAGCTGGCACTGGATGGAGGGATTTTTACAGGTAAACTGTTGTTGGTCCTTTTCCTGACTGCCAGCTAGCTGAAAACATCATCCATCCCTACGATTTGCCAGGTGGTGTAGTCACTTTTTATTTGAACATATACCAGTGTTAAAAGAAGGGAACTATGTGAATGAAGAGATCTGTATTCACAAAGAAGATCAACAGCAAACTGCTGTGAAAATACATAGTTTCAAAGACGCAGCAAACTCTTCTGTCTGCGCATAGTTTGCTATGATTTCCAGAATCTCTTTTCACATGAATCAGCTACCTTTTATGTATTTCCCATGTGATGCCATTTTTGTGTCCTCGTTGCTGCCTGCACAGTTGAAATTTGCTGGGTAGTGCCTCTTTGCGGTGAAGTTATAAAACACATATTTGTAGAACATCTTCCCATGAAGATATATTTGTCTTAATTTTAAGTCTGATGAGGTCCCTTTTCCATCTGACAGTGGGGCTCTTAGGACTGATTTAATTTGTAGGAGCAACCTATGTTTTCTACCTTAACCTGGTGGGAGGGTGGCTGGATCTGCTGTCCTTCCTCTCCCTCCATGATGTGCATCACGAGTATAGAGCATAAGTGATCTCACACTCTAAGCACCATTGCCATAGCTGTCTTAGAAGTCCAAAAAGTAGAAATGACAGAAATTGGTTTATAGATTGTTGTTTAGGATGTTGGTCAGCAACATCCTTTTTTTTTTAAAAGCTGTCTAGCAGTGGGGGCCACAAGCAGCCTGTGATGGTCTAGAAAAAGTTTTATGGTGCATGACAGTCTCTAAGGCAATCTGATTTAATACAGATGAAGAAAAAATAATATCCAAATCCTCTTAATTTCCATTTATTGGTTCTGAATGCTCTTGGCTTGTGGAGCACAGGAAGGAAAGTTCTGTTTTCCCAAGAAAATCTGTTAGGGTAGATAAAGGGCCTGCTGGAAATAACATGATCTTCCAGAAGAGTTTTGTAGACTACAGGATTATCCTGAAGCAACTTAACATTTTGCTCGAGGTTCTTCCACAGGTATAAATCAAGAGTGGTAATTTTTCATGCTTAGTGTAATATGCCAGAAAGATGTAAAAAGAAATTTTAAAAAGTGCAGTCCCAGAAACAATCTGAAGAATTCCACTGGAAGTTCCATTTCTCTTTCAGAAAGCAGCTGTCAAATAAACGTATGGTTTCTTCACAGTAGACATGTAACCAAAGATAATGAAAGGAAAAATATGTGTTTAACAACGGTAATGATGAAGACAAAGCTGTAAAATATGCTGACTTGTCTGGACCATATCTATGGCATGCATATGGTCACATATCTGTGACCATGAGAGACTCAGCACAAAGACCCTCGCAGTCCCTTCTGAGCATATGTGTGAAAACAAATTTTATTTTTGCTAATAAAATACTCAATTGGAAACACCAGAGTGCATTGTGTGCATTCAGATGTTGGCACAGATTGAACAGAAAGAGGAACAGCTTTCCTTTCCTGTTTTTTTTTTCACTCTATACATAAATCATGGCAACCAAATATGTGATTATATGTGTGGTGCAAGTGCTACTATAGGCACAGGCTTATATTTGTCCCAGCATCTTGCAAAAGGAGCCATTCCTTGGTTTTTTTGGCTAACCCATTAAAATGAGTGTTAGCCATTTAACATTCTGGTTTTGGCTCTGTTGCCTGCTGTCTGTACATTATCAAAAACTGTGTACAATAATTTTCCTCTCCTGGTTCATTTGGAATGAAAAGTAACTAAATCATCATTCTTATTGTTTAAAAGACATGAACTTGTTTATGGGGAGAACAGGTTTCATATTAATTGTACTAAAACCAGCTGATCAGGAAAACAATGTTTCACCATTTGGGAAACACTGAAATTTCATCTCCCTTTCAAATTGCAAGGGAAAATCAGAGTATTAGAATGCATCAAGGAATAAAACAATGTTTTGAACAAGGAATGTGCAAATGCATAACTCAAAACTTTATTTTGAACAAAACAGGGTATTAATATAGATTAATATCGATATAAAAAACAACATTGATTAGAAAGAGATTGATCACTCCATCTTTCTTTCTTGAAAGTGAGAGTCTGTACCCAATGCATCATGTACAGTTTACATCTTGCCTGGACCCTGAAGCAATTTAGCTGCCCTAAGGCAATGCTCCCTCTGAGGTGACTGATAAATGCTATGGAGAAATTATCCAAGGCAAAGTGCAGCAATAGCACATCTTTCCTGCTTTCAGGATCTTGCAATTGTGCTTCTCTATGCTGCATGAGCATACAGACTGATACCTAAACTAACTGTGCAATGCCACATGGCACAATATGTAGACACATTCTTAGATAATGAAAGAAAACTGACACGGTAATTTTGGGTCTTATCCAATTGAAATGAAAATGAGGATTGTAATTAATTATATTTTTCACACTTTTCAGATAACTCTGCTCTGAAATTACAGAAAAGATGATTCTTTCATAATCTGAAATGACAAAAAACAATAGGTATATTTTTAATTTTTTTTCCCCCCCAGGAAATACTTGAAGGGAAGTTCATAATGTAGAGATTATGAGAAAGACAGAAATATTTCAGACATAAAATTTGTACTGGAATTAGCAATGAGATGATTTGCTTGTGTCCAAACAGGTCATGCTTTCTCATCAGCGGAGAGATGGCCTCTAGAAATATCAAAATGCCCAGCACAGAGTGTTGAAAATAGAAATGTTCTCCTGGCTGGGATGTGATTTGGGTGTGGATATGTAATACTTCTTCATGTCTGCCAAGAGATGCAGGTTAGAAATCATTTCATGATAGTTTAACCAGAAGATAGCCAACTTTTCTAACTCTCCAAAACACATGCCAGAATCTCTAAGTATGGAATATGCACCTAATCTCACCCCATGTTTCTGGTGTTGTACTCAGTGGATTACTTCCTGTGCCTGGGAGTGGGGGATCCTGCAGTAGCCCCCACCACTGGCAAAGCACTCTCATACCAGTGTTAGGGTTGTACTGGAAGTGGTTAGTTGCTCATTGATTGCTGCAAGCTGGCTTTTTCCAAAAGATGGGAAGTCAAGCCACAGAAAACTGGGTTATTTGGTATTTGAATGTAGCAAGCATGCAAAAGACTTTTTAGGATATAGGGAATAACCAGCTGCAAAGCTGTGGTTTTCTGTAAGCCTTTTGTCCCAGAGAAAGCCAAGTAGGGAATGCTGGAAAATACCAATTGGAATACATGAGGTCTCTCAAGCAAATGAGTTTTAGTGAAGCATTGGTAATGTAATGGATAAGAGTAGAGCTAATCAGGAATTATTGATTAGTGTGTACTTGAGATACATTATAAAACTCTATTTCTGCAGCTGCATATTGAAAGCATTTTTTATTTTGCTTTTTCAAGACAATGTTGATCTAGTGGTGCCCATTTTATGATGTAATTATACCTAACAGCGATGTTGGAAGGAATGTATTACTTTTACAGAAGTTAGGAGATGTTTATATTAAGCTCTTGCTTACTGAATGCTATTTTTCCTGAGAGTGTTTGTTCCTTTCTATGAAGAAGAAAGGCTGCTCGAAGACTTAAGTAGGTTTTTTCACAAATGCAGTTGAAAGTCAAAAGTCAAAACTGCTGTCTCATTTATTGCACAGCCTGGAAAATGCATAGTGGTCAGGGCAGGGAATAGCAGGGAGAGCATGACCTACTAATGATGACAGTTCAGTTCTGCTCTGGAGTTTTCTATCTGTGTTACAGGGAAAAGGGTCAACACTTGGCAAGGTTTTAGGAAATCAGAGAAAAGAAAGTGTCAGAGAGCTCTAATGAAAATTGTGTTAATGACCTCACTCAGAATTTTTCTGTTCCGGTTTTTCTGAAACTTACTCCTTCAGATAAATAGAGTAATGCTTCACACTTTAGAAACCTTCTGCAGTTTCCCATTTGCTGCAAGATAGATTTACTTGTGATTATGTAAATAAATGAGGAAAATCAATTCTCCTGTACTTTTAATTTTGTTATCTAACCAACCCCTGTTAGAGCCCTCAGAATCAGTCTGCCATTAGAAAGCTTCCTTCCTTTTTTTTTTTTTTTTTTTTTTTTTATTCTTCTTTTAGGAACAGCAGTATTGTGAAAATATATTTACTAATGCCTTTAGGGTTTTGCAATGATCTTCCATGGGGACCCATGGAAGATTTTAGACATTAGTTAATTTCCATAAGATTGAGTATTTCACAAAATTCTCCGTTTTCTTTAACACTTGTAATAGGTGGAATAAAATTCCAGAATAAAGTAGTTATGTCAGAATAAAGAGTAAGAATGAAGAGCCCACAGTGATTCCCCACTCTGGATTTTTGTAAGATGGTGAGAAAAAGCTGCTGGCATTACTAACTTTACTTTTTTCTAAGAATCTCAGGCTAGGGGAATTGGAAGGGTGGCTCCAGTACTTCTGTGTCAGGATGTCTCTAGTGATCTCTCCCTGATAGTGATGTCAAGAAAGAGAACGTCTCAGAAGTATTTAGATTAGATATTAAGACTAAATTCTTCACCATGAGGGTGGTGAGACACTGGCACAGGTTGCCCAGAGAGGTGGTGGAAGCCCCATCCCTGGAAGTTTTTAAGTCCAGGCTGGACAGGGCTCTGAGCAACCTGATCTGCTGGGAGGTGTTCCTGCCCATGGCAGGGGGGGTGGAACTAGATGATCTTAAAGGTCCCTTCCAACCCTGAAAGTTCTATGATTCTATGAACTTCAGACCTCCATTGGTATGTAATCACTTGGTGGCTATTGCAGCTGGACATTCAAAAATTCTATAAGGAGTTTTGTTAATATATATTAAGTAGTTTCCTTTCTGGGCATAGAGCTGTTTAGAGCATAGGCTTCTGACAAATAATCTTTACTTATGCTTTGATTTGTAGGTTGCTTTTCTGCAACCTGAGCTCATCTAAGCAACAGTCTTCTCACTATGTGAATGCACAGAGTTTATCCAAACACAGATCTCTGAAAGCATTGCTCTGTGTGAGCACTGAAAACTGCAGGAAGTCTCCTACTCCAGTGCACTTCCTCACAGGAACTGGGACCTTCTTCTGCCAGTTGATCACAAGGATATTGCCACATCCCAGCATCTATTTCCCAGGTCTTTTAGAGTCTTTGGTCCATACTGGGAAGGAAAGAGAATCTGCAAACCTAAAAGAATTCACAGTCAGGATGAGGTAGAGAGTGGGACTGTTCTTTAGCAGGGTGTCCACATAGAGTGCAAACACCTCAGGCTTTCTGGTGACAGGGCAAATTTCAAGTCTCTGCTGTAAGTGCCTGTCCTATCTAGCCATTTTTAGATTTTTGGCTAGATTAGCAGATATTCAGGGAGCTTTCTAAACACCAAAAAGTCATTGAAAAAAAGTTTTAAAATGTTAAAAAACAGAAGGATGATTTGTTGAAGAAAGTTATCATAAGGTGTAGGAGCCAACTCTTGATTGTGTTAGAGAATCAACATTCTTGGAAATTAATCCCTAGTGATACAATGGTTACTATGATCTTCAAAGCAATAGTTTTCTATGTATACTTTCTGTACATACAGTAAAAATTACTCTATGAAAGACTTAATTTCTTTTAAAACATGTGAAGAAAAATTGGGAATCTCTCTGAGACTTTCTCACTGCAGTAACTGGAAAATTTTATTCAAATGAGAAAAGCCGTAAAGTGACTGAACAGTTTTTCAAGCTAAGGTCAAGGAGCATGTTACTTCCACTCAAGTAATCAAAAATACAGTGCAGCAAATAAGTAAGTGAAAATAATTCATGCTGTTACTTCTAATGATGTTATTTTTCAGCCAAGGATATTTTTCATGCCATTAATGTTTTTGTGTTTAACTGGTCCTCATACTTTTGACGTGAAAGAGAGACCTTGCTTTTCCAGAGCTATATAGGCAAAATAGAGCTAAATGTCAGACTTATCAATATCCTATTGTGCTGCTGATTTAAGTACCCTGTGGCAGCTGGAATATTTCAGAAACCAAGGGCTGTGGCGGGAAGTCATGGAGAAGCAAGAGTTAGTGGTGTGACTTCACTGTCTAATTGTGGGCACTCTGTTACTCCAGATATGTGTCTGTGTGGAGCAGCATCAGATGCAGATGATGTTGGTACGAACAATTGTTCTTCTAAAACTGGTTTTTGACTATAAAGGGGGCCAGTGATAAATAGGTCCATTATTGATGTTTATTCCTTACTTTAGGTAGATCCATCCCATCCTGAAATCTGAGAGTGATACATACATTTAGATGGTTCATATGTGTACATATACATTATATGTATATGTAAGAAATGGATATAATTTACTATGCATTTATACTCTATATGAACTATAGAAAGAATATGAGTTAAATAACTAGAAATTATTAATTATACCTATGACGTACATGTATATTTATAGGGTAATTCCTATGCTACTAAAAATGTGTAATTAAAATGTAGTATTGTAATTTTCAACCGTAGCTTTCATGCTTTTTGAGAAGGGCTGTGTCACCTGCCAAATGCTTAAATGTTTGTTTTCTCACTATACCTTTCCCTCTTCAATAATGAAGATGTTTATTGATGCCAGTCTCATGTAACCTCTCGTTCTGCCTTTCCACTGAATCATAAGCTTGCCTGTGTGATTGCTTTTTTCTTTGTGATATATTGCCACAGCAATCACCTCACCTGTTTTGTAATTGAATCCTTATCTTTGTGGGGAAAAGATACTGCTAACAGGACACTTTTTGTGAGCATCAGAGGTCTTTGGAACAGTTTGTTGGCTTAGAGTAACACAAATGTGATGATTGCTCAAGATGCAGGAGGTTTTTCATTGCTAGGGCTTTTAAGATAAGGTTGAGTGTAAATTCCTGGAATGAAGAATAACTTTAATTTGAGAAGTTCATCTTAAAGTAGATCTAAAGTTGACTGACTGATCGAGAGTGGAAAGTTGGCATTGTCTTTGTCTGAATGTTGCTTTTTTTTTTTTTCCTTTGCTTTTTTCTTTCCTTCTTTTATTTTTCTTTTCTTATAGTGCTTGCACAACTATTGTATGTATCTTCCAGTAAATTATTGGGTGCCATTAGCTCCTAAATAACCCTCTCTTTATTATTGGAATGAAATCAAATAGCATTTTATCAGAAAAGTGCTTGCAGCCAAGCTGTACTCTGAGTTCTTCAATCCTTTATTTTCCCTTTCTCTTTGTTTTAGAATGTGGCTCTGCCACTGGACTGCACCTGGAAGGTGTGGCTCTGGCATGGGTAGGACAGCTCCTTTCATATTACTAGTCTATTGTTATAGCTCTTCATGCACAAAATAACAATTTTGCAGAAAAAAAAAAAGTCAGGAAAGCAAAATCATTGGTCATTATCACACAGGATAAGTTGAACAAGTTTTCTTTTATATTGATTAAATTTTCAATTTTCTTTAGCTGGGCACAAAGGAAATTGATTTCAAAGAAGGACTATTGATTTGACATACAGTTGGACAGAACAGTTAAAGCCTCAAGGTTTTTTTGTTTGTTTGTCTGTTTGTTAAAGTATTCTTGTTTGTCAGTGCTATGTAAAGAAAGATATCTTCCTGAAATGGAGAAGTTTCTTCTTGGAAAATGGGTTTCTTTCACTGCATGCAAACTACTATGCTGATACATTAGAGGGTCAGTGTTACAAATGTCACACTCAGTTAAATCCTGTAGGCTAGAGCTAAGGAACTGAAATACTACCTTTGGATATGAAAATACAGGACATGCAGTAGCAAGACCAGCACCACCCTCCCAGTAGTTCTGCTTCTGAAAAATATGGGTTTTTTTCCTTTTTTTTTTTTTCTTCAGCTAAGGAGTAGAGGTTTATTAGCTGGAGCTGACACCACCACAAAACACATTCATATCCTAGCAGTTTGGGGTTTGAAGGAGTTGATCTACATCTCTCTACAAAGGATAGAGAGCCTCTGTACATGGTCTCTCCATGTACAGAAGTGCATCTATTATAATGTCTATCAATTGCACTCAGGAGGCCACTGGAGCCAGTTATTGCAAATGATGAAGTTTACTTAAGCTATTATAAAGTTTTTAACTGCAGTCATTTTCTAACTGTCAATTGTAAGCAAATGATTTTAACAGCTATAGATTAATATTCTATAATATTCTTCCATTTCAGTATGTAGACACACAAAAAATAAAGCAGCTGGAAAACACTTTCCAAATACTGAAGTGTTTTTTCTATTAGAGAATTTCCTAGAGTTTACCAGGCAAAAACCATAGTGTTCTCTAAAAAACATGGGAGCTTAATGGCTTTTACTGCTTCCTGGAGGAAAAAACACACATTCAAATGAAGAATGAAGTTGAATTCAGAAAATATGCTAGGCAAAAATAATTTGTCTTCCAAAATATTGTAGAGTTTTATTAATTTGTAAATACAAGGACACACCTTTGGTTTTCTGTGAACATATCTTTTACACCTGGAAAATATTTCTTGGTGGCATTCAAGAATATGAAGCATTTATTCGGTTTTCCTGGATATCTCTCAGTGTGGGAGATAAAGAAATTTCTGTCGTAACTCGTTGCCTGTATATACTTTCACAGAGGACATCAACACTGGAGCATGGTTTGATATGGATCTGACATTCATAATTTTTTCTTTTACATTTTTTTTCCTTCTAAAAATGGAATAAAGAGATCAAATGTGGTGATTTCTTCATGGGCTGTGAGATCAGGAACTGAATGTTTAGATACACCATGGACAGCCCTGTTTTAAGAGAGCTGTGTAGCTTGTTCTCATTTCTCCTTATCTCTATCCTCCAGGGCATAATTTATGTCTTTCAGAGTCTTCCCATGAAAAGATATTCATTCAAAAATAGGACAAGCAGGGCCCCAAAAGTTAGAATATGCTTGGATTCTGACAATTTCATCAAAATACCTCACTATTTACTTCCAGATGTTTTGTGTGTGATTGATACAACTTAGTACTGAGTTTGCTCTGATCTGACTGATGTGCCTTCGTACTCATGGAAGCATTGTTAGCAGTTGACAAGCAGCAACAGTTATTTATCAGGGAATCTCTGTTTTCTCATATTTCTAGCAGCTGCAAGGCAGGATTAAATAAGAGAAAGGCTTTTATTATTCATACTTTAAGGAAGTATGAATAATAAGAAGGATATCTTTGATTATGTTCAGAGTCACCAACAGGGAAAAATGCTGCTTGGGGAGCTAATGCTTCAACTAGGGCTTGTGTGGAGAAAGAGATCCACATTGTTACTTGCATCCTGAGTATTCCTCAGGAGGTTATGGTAAAAAGTATTAATTTCACATCACCTCTGCTTTTCTAATCTGTATTTCCAATTGTATGTGTCTTGTTTGTCTTTTGTTCTCTCGGAGCCTTCTACTGCTTGAAAATAAATCCAGGCTTTAATGTGCTCCAAGAGAAGTGTTTTTTTTCTGTAAGTTTTAAAATGGTCTGTTCCTCTGTCTTTCCAAATGCTGAAGGAGTGTTATCATGCTCCCCTTCTGCTGGCAGTTTTCGACTTTAAACAGACAGCAATGCCTTAAAGATAGCAATGCTGAGAAAAGTGTCCTAGGTTACAAATGTCCCAAGACACTGGCAAATGACAGTTCAGTTCCAGCAGTGCTACAAAGCCTGGAGGCTGAAGACACGTGTGGGGTTCAAAGCCACCAAATAGTGGTTTTATCTGCATTGCATCCTTGCTGTACAACAAATTCCCCAGAGCTATACTGGGGCAGAAAAATGCTTACAAAACTTTCAGTATAGGCACACTCTGATTTCCCCAACTTTAACTCTTTAATGTAACTGGTGAAGGATCATGCCAAAGAAGACTTTTTTTCCAGGATGCAGAGAAAATCATGCGTTAGGTGGAACTGATTTTTCAGACTTTGCTTATAATTGCCTCTTATTGATTATTTTTTAAAATGCTAGAGGCTTGAGGTACTATTAAATACAACATTACATTTTTCTTTAGCTCACAGAAATAAATTGGGATGCATTATCTGTGAAATTCTTTGAAAAATTATCCATTTTGCCAACAAAATTAACATGTAAACTGCCGCATGAAATTAAGTCATGTGTAAAATTGCTTTGTACTTATTTTATCTGACAAATCTTTGGATTGAGTGTTTTCTGAGCCTAACAATTGGATTTTTAAAAATCTCTTAAGTGGAACTGTGTTGGCATTGAATTACTGATGGACTCAAACCAAACATGGATAATTTAAATTATCTTCTTTCAGTTCATTTTCAAACTACTTGGAAGTCTGCCAGACTTGTTAATCAGCTACTGTCTCTGCAAAGAGAGGTTGGGTTTAAGCTTTCCTAAGACTATTCAAACAGATTCCTGGAGGACAGATGGACCTCTAGTCTGTACATGAGTAATTTTCCTTTCGCATTTGGAATCACAGTTGGAATGAAAATACTTCTGGTTCATGAAGCATGCAATGATTACTAATTGAAGCACTTAGAGATGTGTGCCCCAGAGCACTCTTTTCTCTTGTTGGCCTGTCAAAAAGCCTTTGTACCTTCTGTTTTTTCCACTCATTGGTGATTTTTAAGCTTGCTTCTTTTTTGTTTTGATTGCTTTGTTTTTAAACAGTATTGTAGGACATCCTGCTTTCTATTTTGCCTGTAATGATTGTCCCTTACTTCCAATAGGTGTTAAGAGGAAGACATTGACAGTGGTAGCTGGATGCAAGACTGCTGTTTTATGAAAAGTCTACATGAATTCCTGATTGCCAATAGTGAAACACGTTGGGAAGAGAAGCTGTGAGTATTCACTGAAAAAAAGAAATTGGTCATGCCATTACTTATTCTACTTTTCTCTAAAATAATCAGCAGTGAGGAGGAATTATTGAAGACTTCCGACCTGTTGACACCAAGATCTTTTGAACTATATGGTAGTATTATGGCAAAACTTCTACTTTTCTAGATTAGTTGAATTGCTAACTTTAGCTTTCTGACAGGATACCTGTACTGCACAAAATCAAAACTCATCTTCTACTAATAACACCTAATGTCTTCTTAAAATATGTAGTTTCCAATATCGCCACTGACAGTGGCACTAGGGATACTTTCCAGAACATAAAATTCAGCTCTGTGTTCATCTCCAGGATGGGATACAGGTGACACTGAAGTTTTTTTCCAGTTGATTTTTTCCTCATAATATCAAATGTAACAATAAATCTGGTATACTATACAGCTCAGCATTGGCAGACATTAAATCTAGCAATTTATTGAATTAACTGGAAGAAGGGGATGGGGAACAGAAGAAGACTTCCATTATCCAAAAGGAAATGGTTAGTGACCTGCTACATCCCTTAGATACACATAATTCTATGACTTGTATGGGTCACACCCTGAAGTACTGAGGGTGGATCCTCTCTCCGTAATTTGTTAGCAGTTCTGTGTAACTGGGGAGCTCCCAGTGGACTGAAGGTTGGTAAATGTGATTCCCACTTTCAAAAAGGGCAGAAAGGAGGATCAGGGGAGATATAGACCTGTCAGTCTGTCCTTGGTGCCAGGGAAGATCATGGAACAGATGATCTCATGTGGCAAATGAAAGACAGCCAGGCCCAGTAAGCATGGGTTCATGAAAGGAATGCCCTTCTTGATGAACCTGATCTCCTCTTACAAGGTAACCTGCCTATTGGATGAGGGAAAGGCTGCGGATGTAATCTACCAGCTCTTCAGTAAAGCTTTTGGCACAATTGTGGCACTATTGCCTACAATATCCTAATGAAAAAACTGACTGCAAGGGTTGGAAGGGCATACGCTCTGCTGAGACAAACACTGGCTAGATGGCTGGACCTAGAGTGGTGGTGCATGGGGTTCAGCCCAGTTGGTGTCTGGTCACAGAGCTCAGTACTTGGGTCTATCCTGCTCAATATCTTGACAAATCTTGGCAAAGAGATTGAGTGCACCTTCATTTAGTTTGCAGACAACACCAAGTTGAGTAGGAGTGTTGATCTGCATGAGGGTAGAAAGCCTTTACAGAGGCACCTGCACAGACTGGATCAATGACCCAAGGTCAGTCATAGGGGATTCAGCAAGAACAAGTGTTGGATCCTGCACCTGGGCCACAAAAAGCCCAGGCAATGCTACAGGCTTGGGGAAGAGTTGCTGAAAGATGCTCACAGGCCTTGATCAACACCTGGCTGACTGTGAGCCAGCAGTGTGCACAGGTGGCCAATAAGGCCAAGCAAATCTAAATCTTGCACTTCCTGGATCTAAGAGCTCACAGTCACTTTTGTTTTTTTCACATGGAAAACTTTCCTACATAGACTTGTACTAATTAATTGTACCTCCTTCAAAAGAGGCTTTATTATGAAAAGGTTTATGTGAGATGAAAACTAAAGCTACTCCCAGGAATACATTATTTTCTGCCTTACAAAGCACGAAGTCAAGACCTCATTAACAGACAACAGAGGCAGAGCACTGTATGAAGTGCAAAACATCTGGTTACACAACTTGTCTTTGTAAATGATTAGAGAAAGTATTTCCTTTGCAGGCTTAATCTGTTCATAATGTTGCAGAGCAAGTAAGAATAGTACTGAGCTGCATTGCCAAGAAGATAATCACAGTTCACAGTTTTGCTGAAGATGAAAGCCATCGGTGACAGGATATATATATATTTGGCCATGAAACAACTGACTAGAACAAAAAGCTTCTGTATGCTTTATCAGTCATCTCTGATTACTTAGATTCTACTTCTATTAATGTGTTTTTTAAAGCTTACAGAAACAAATACTTCTACAGTTCTCATTGGAAATATAATTTACATATTTGACTTCTTGACATTATTGAATATTAAGATACTTGAGTTTATTTCTCATTTCCACAAGAAACAGATCTGGAATCAAAGTACTGACAGAATGACATTTCGACCTTAGGTGTCTGACAGGAAGGAGGTGCATCTACTGATTAGAGCAAAGGCTCTGGAGAACTGAAACACCTTTCTGTTCCCATCTGAAAAAAAAAAAAATTTGCTACTTTCAATTTATTAATGTGAAAGCCTTAAGCTGACAGTCTTTGGATTAAACTCACAAAAAAACACTTAAAGCAAGCAGCCAGTGTCAATAGTTACTGTTAGAGAGGACAACAGAAGATTATTCATGAGATAATACGTGCAGTTTTTTTGCTTAGGACAGAAAGCAGAGCATCCAGCAGAGATGAGACCAGTTTCTTATTGTAATCTTGCTTTGTTCCACCCAGAGCGGTCTTAGGACAAGGTCAGTTCTGCTCAGGATCCATCAAGGGTAGCCTGTCCCTATTCCTAATGCCTCCCATCCAGGTCAGTCACAGAGGACAGCATGCACAGCTCTGCTGGCTCAGGCAGATAAGGGCACTCAGTATGCTTCAAGCGTAGCATGAGGATGAACTGATAGCTACACAGCATTTGAGATTCTTGCCTGAAAACTGCTATTTAATCTGGAACTGTCCTGAACACATGGGAATGTGAAATACATTCAGGTGGTTGGGACTTGCTAATGTGCCTAGCAGATGTTTGGCAGACTGTGATCCCGAGGCAAAGAAGTGTTCCTGAGAATGGAGGGTTGGGTCAAAACCACTCTAGTGGCTCTAAGGACAGAGCACATTCATATGGTTGTCTCCTGGGTCTGTGTGCTAGACACCCATATATTTGTGCAGTTTATTTATGCCTTCCGAGAATAAACTTCCTCCCAGTTTAAGGCTTCATGCTTTACAATGTCTTCTGAATATAGTTTTCCAAATGCCTCTCTGCAACACAGCTTTGTGAAGCCCAGAGGCTTTGCTGTGTGAAAGTGAAAAATGAGACTTCTCAAGGTATCTGTCAAGCCAAATGGTGGTGATCTCTGGAGGGAATTCTGCTGGTTTTTTTCCAAGAACAAACTAAGCAAGCGTTGAGCAAAGCATTCTGTTTCTGGCCCTGCTTATCTTCTGAGCCCATACTTTGCAACTTTTGTGCTACTCATGTACTCTGAGCAACAGATGTCAATTTGCAGCTAGCTGGTCTGACCAGTCATGGGCATAATGAATTAAAAAATGAATATGAAACTAATGTATTAATTTTCTTCAGTTGGAAAAGAAACTTCACTATGATTTTTGAAACTGTAGCAACCTTAGTTCCCACTGAATCTGTCTCAGAACAAAATGGTTTTTACACATAGCTGCTGTTCTGCTTGACTCAAATTTAAAATGCTCACCAGTAGGATATATGTAACAGTGCCATTTTTATTTAACAACATTCCACTTTCTGATTTTCTCAGGAAAAAAGATATTTTTTTTACTGTTCAGCAATGGCAAGACCTTTCTGTACTGTTCTACTTTGCACTGTTTGTCTCTTCTGAGTTTTTGGTAGATTTTTAATGTTTTCAAGTAATGAAGTTCATGATGGAGTGGTTTTACTACTTAGCATTAGTCTCAACACCTTTATGGGAATCTTCAGTGCAACTATTTCTGTAATACGGCTGTAAGAAGACTCTGGGAAAAATAAACATATGTTTCCTGTGTCTATAATGGTACCTTGTGCACTTCAGAAGGGGCAGCTACTTGTGTAGCTGACTTTCGGTTAGCTTTTATAGTTTTATATATTGGTTTTGGTAATAAGCTATATATAGCTTTTATAAACTCTGAACCAAGCAGGTTGAGTCCATGCCTTCATGCAAGCTCTGTGGGTGAGTGAAGTGCTGGGGCTGAATCTGTTCTGGATTTCAGAGGTCAGTAGGAATGAAGTGAAAGTGTGAGTCTGAACCAAATTGACCTTTCTCCTCTCCCCCATTGCTTCTGGAGTTAGGCTCGAAGTAAAGCATCAGAACTCTTTGAATGTAGTGTTTGTTCAAATCTTTTATATAAAGCAGTCCCCCATAGGCATTCAGAGAAATCACACATTTCATAGTATCAGCCTTTAGATCTATTTCCATTTGAGGGCAAGAACTGAAAAAAATAACACAGGAGGCATGAGAACAGTTTGAATTTTTGTGATATGTGTTTAGTCTGAAAAAATTCTCACAGTTAATCTTCTTTAAAGGTAGGTCACTGCTTTTGGGAGCTTTGAATCCCTTTTATTCTTAAATCCTTCCCTTTATTTTGGATGATCTTTTGCTACAGCTAATTCCCTCCAAATCTGTAACAAAAAATTGCCTAATACTGGTTTTTGGATTTTTTTGGTCCTCAGGGTCAGGAAGGAAATCAAGTAAAATTAGGTTCCATTATAAAAAGGAACGCTATAGATTTTGTTTCTCTGTAATAACTTAAATTTTATTCACATCTGCTTCGAGGTGCTACACAAAATGCCTACAATTCATAATTAAGTTACAAAGGTAGTGGCACAGACCTTAAGAAAGTGAGGAAAGACCCCACCACAAATCTCTACCTCTCCTTCTTTGCACACAGATTTTTGTTCTAGCTCTGAAATTAACTTAAAAAGTTAGATATATAATAAATCCACATCTGCAGATATTTACTGCTACCATTCCAATTTTGGGCAACTAAAGAGAAATAGCATAAATAATAGTTAACATTTCTGGAACATACTAGACAATGTATCTCATGTTATTTTTGTTACCACCTGCCTCCAAAATATCCTCCCCACATGCTTTGTGAGCTTCTTTGTGCTTGAGAATATTACTCATTTGCAAAAACATTCAGCAATTTCTTTAGCTATACAAACTAATGATCATAATTACGCCGAAAAAAAGACAACTAATAGTCAGTAATCAACATTTTCTCAATCTATTTCCATCCATCTTAACAACCTGATTCAACTGATCTTTCTCAGGCGTCATATTTTCTACATTTTTG
This sequence comes from Heliangelus exortis, assembly GCF_036169615.1. NCBI lineage: Eukaryota > Metazoa > Chordata > Aves > Apodiformes > Trochilidae > Heliangelus > Heliangelus exortis. The sequence goes on along the minus strand of NC_092454.1, from coordinate 25,584,365 downwards.
TACGACTTTCACTGTTGCTTGGTTTCTCTATTAACACACAGCAAATCAAAAAAGGACCTCTGAGCATCAAGTGGAGAAAAAGCACTGCCTCACATTTAATGAAGATTTGACTCTGTTTATACTTCCCAAAATGTTTTTTGACATGTGCATTTTTTTTCTGCAGAGATTAATATGTTTTATGTAATTGCGTAGTCATCTATTAAAGACAAAATAAATAGTTCCGCATTCAGCATTTTTTATCATGTCATTTCTTGAAAACCTTCTGATAATTCTGATAATTTTTATTTTTAATTTTTCTACACAAGTGTAAATCAGAAATCAGTTCTTTATGTATAAGTGGAACTGGACTGCTGTGTAAAGTAAGGAGAGACAACGAGGGGAGGCATGAATTTACTTCTAAAGTTTTGTTTTACTTAAGTTTTCATGCTAGGATAATGGGAAGTAATACACTAGAAATGCTGTTAGTGAACATTATTTAGAATCATTATTTTGCAGCATGAATGGTTGACATCATATATATATATATATACTTAACATGAACTAATTTCTTTTTGCTATTTTTAAAGTCTGAAAAAAAAAAGTCTCTTCTGGGAAAAAATAATCCCTTGCATTGGCTTTCTATCATGGTTCTATAAATAAATATATTACAATATAAATACTACAATGCAGTCATAGAAGACAGTATTAGGCCATATGCTGATTGTGTATTCTGACCCCTTGTTCAGAAGAGAGCTAACTTTAAAGCAATCTCAGCCTGTACAAGGCCTCACTCAGTTTAACTCTGAAAATCTCCAGCTGTTGAAAGGAAAATACATCTCTGGCCAAGCGTTTTTAGTGCTTATCCATGACTTAAGTGCCATAGACAATATTTCAGGCCTCAAGCTGCATTAATAAATGCATAATTATTTTTAGAAATTAAGTGGTGTGCTTCCATTTCTTAGATGCTATTAGCAATATGGAATGCCTTCAGTCTGAACAGATGTCTTAAAATTCTAAGCTTCCATTAAAATAGTATTCAATTTCTTCTCTAATACTGTGTGGATAAAATACCTCTGCACCTTCTTTAAGTACTTTCCAGTGAGTGGAAAAAGAAGCAAGAATTTAAATAAAGTGACAGAAGTGAGAGAATGCATCCAATTACTTTTTTAAATGGATCCAGGAGCCAGAGTATTTGCAATAGTGAAATTAAAAAGAGAGGAAAATGCAGACCTCTTATGCACTGGAGACACTTGCCCACTTCCTCACACTATTACATGGAACAATACAGTGCTTTAAATTGTCTTTATTTCTGAGCCACAGCCAGCCTGAATACTTTTATTAACCATGCATTATACTTATTTATCTTTAAATGTGCAAAATGCTGGGGGAGGAGATCGGATATTGTCTTTGAATTTTCACTCTCCATCTGTCTTTTTGGTGCTACTCATCCTGTTGGGAACGGGAACTTAGGATCTCATCTTGCCCTTTTTTCTTCTTGGGCTCCTTCTTGCAGTCCTCCTCACACTTCTCCTCCTGAGTCCATCTGACAGAGCAAAGCAGTTCTTTGATCCCTCATGTTAACATTGCTAAAGGACACCACTTGTGGTTTCATCATTTTTTGCTTTCTGTAACAGAGAGACATAAAAACGCTGCAGTTCTGAAACAACTAATAAATCCCAAGCATGGAACAAAGAAGTAATGGTAACATGTATAATTTTTAGATTTCATAATATTCTTTTTTATTTTCTATTTCTAAATTTTTTTTTGCTTTGGAGTTTGTTGTTATTTTATTTTTTGCAATAAGAGCTTCATTCTACCTTTTAATGCTTGTGGATAGTACCTTTCGTTTAAAAAAAAAGAACCCACAATGGATTTTGAGGAAGCAACTTCTGGTCCCAGTGTAATCAGTGGAAATACAGCTGAATTAATTTATTCAGTGATCCAAATACTAGGCTGGGCTGAAACTGGACAACAGGAATGCAGAATGCAAATTGGCTGAGAACTGCAATTAAACTATTTTAGGTAATTCAAAGATGTAAGCCTAGCAACAGCATAAAAAGGGGTCCACCTCTGTTGCATTACAGAGAAATGTGATCAGGGGTACAAATGTAATTTTGAATATTATCCTTTTTCATTAAAGTAAATTAAATCTGAGAGTTTGTAAGCATTCCTTACTTTTTTCCCCCATAGACTAGACAAGTAGAAAGAGAAATGGAAGGGCTAGGTAATTACATGTAACTTTGACTTCAAATATGCCAGCTAATTTGGTGCTGGCAGGCAAATGCCTTGGGTGCTTACCAGCATGCAGTAAAAAAAAAAATACATGCTTTGCTGGCATGTAAATTAAAGCTTCTTCATTACTATTTTTCTTTTAAGTGGAAAAGCATATGAAATTTCTACGGTGGGAACAGCTTCCCTCAGTGTATCTTCCCTCAGGGATACAGCATATATCACACACAGTGAATGTGGCCAGTCTGTAAAAGGTGGAGTTGGTGCAGGAATGAAAGATTCCCCTCCAGTGATGCTTCTGGTGCCCCACGGCAAGCTTGTGTTCAACAATAGAGCCCTGATTACAAGTTGCCTGTCTCCTCTGGGCTGTATCTGCTTCCACATGCCTTCCAGAGCTCATGCTGCCACCCTGCAAATGCTGCAAGGTCTTCAGTGAGCACTGCCTACAGGTCTGGTGCCTGAAGCTAGAGAAAAAAAAGAGAATAATGAGTATCCTAAAAGATGTGAAGGGGAAATTAAAACTGTAGTTGCACAGCAGTGGTAATTTGTGACCAAGAAACTACCTGGCATTGTGGGCAAAAAGGACAAACTTCAGGACTTAAACTGGATGGAGTAAGAGATGCAGACGGAGTCCCAGTAAAACGAAGAAGTTTCCAAGAATTAGGCCCAGCAATGTCTTGTAGCCATCCTGGTATGGGAGTGCTCAGGGTCCACCTCCATGAAGCAGAGCTGGGCTGGGACACGGTCCCAAGGCTGGGCTGAGGACTGGTGATGGTGCAAGTGATGGTGATATAAGGAATTGGCTAACAATAAATCCACCCAGACTCCTTGTAGAACCACTTATGGTGGTAGGACTCTGCACTGCTCACTCTTCATAGTGTTCTTCAGCACAAACATTTATTTCACTTCAAGGGGTACAGTAAAAATTCCCCCAAAGGTGTAAGACAATTTGTGGGGATGCTCTGTTTGCCATTTGAAGGCATGAGTTTGCATTTTGTTTGCCACACACAGGAGCAGTGGAGCCTCATATCTGCTCCCACTTCAAGTGCTGTTGCTTAGCAGTTTTTAGGTGCAGTCATTCACTGTCCTCTTCTGTGATGCAGCATGTGGTGAAGAGAAAGGCCTGTGGAGCTGAGTCAAGTTGGAATCAGCTCTACCTGGAGACTTTTTCCACAGACTGCTTGTTGGGCTGCTCTGCAGTTCCAGGTCCCCATTCCTATAGGACACTGTGGATGTGTTCAATCTTTTTAACATCTGCTATCTTCCCTGTGGTGCTGGGATTCTGCACCTTGTTTATGGCAGTGTGAACCTGGGAAATCCCCCTGTACCTCTAAGTTTCTAGTTCAGATCACTCTGTGGTGCTAGAGGAGAAAAGGGAAAGGCAAACAAGGAAAATAATGGAATTTGTTCAGTGTGGTAGCATAGTGTGACTGGGATATACTGCTGCAGCATCTGACAAACAGCTGCATCAAAGAACAGAACTTGCTGTTTATAACACAAATGGATCTACTTCTCTTCTTCTGTATGGTGATGTTATGCCAGGAGATGATATAGTATCAAGTGAGTAATCCTTTCGTCATGAATAGTTTTAGTATCCCATTCTTTGACTTGTGTTTTCTATATTTTAGTGGCAGTTTTTCTCAAAGGCTGTAATAGGTAGTGTTATGAAAAAAAAAATTACATAAAGATCTTTCCACTGAAGCAAGCTAGTTTGTCCTCTTTACATTTCTGTCATTAAATAGGACATTCTTATAACTTACGAAATGTCTGCAGAGTAAGATTTTATTTGTGAAACAGAAGGGTAGATGGAAAAGTAGAGGCAGCCATTCATAGAATTTATGAAAAATACTGTATCTCCAGGAGGCTAGCTCAGCATAAAATGCTGAACAGCAAACAGTTCCTCACTGCAGTTAAAAGAAAATTTATAAATAGAATGGCAGGGGAATAACCCTCCAGCTGGTGAACGGGAGAACAAGAAATTCCCTCCTTTGACTTGCTTTGCATACTAATAAGGACAAAGGATAGGGGGAGGAAGAAAGAAACAGAGAAGAAAGGCTGTAGATTGCTCATTTACTGGCTTATAAAGATGCCCTGTGCTTGCTTGTTCATCTAGGTGCACTTTTTACAGCACTGAACAACTGCAAAATAATAGAAACTGCTTTTCAAATGATGACTTATTTGTGGAAACCTGTGACAAAAAGGATGGCTTTGTGCTATTTTACTACCCAACCATGGCTTTTATTGTGACTAATGTAAGCACCCTGTGGCATGTATAAAGCAGAAAAAGAAAGAGGAATTTAATTATAAAAGAGCATGTTTGGGCTTTTTTTGTGGTGAAATCAGATGCTTTCTGTCATTCCAGCATTGGAGGTTGTGAATACCTTATTGTTCTTACTGTCTGTGATATTGCAGAAGTCTTTTTTAATATTTTGTACCAGTTCTTTCCGCTAACAATTATCTACCCTGTTGTCAAAGTGAAAATCTTTTCATTAGATATCTAGCATGAATTATATTACAGCTATTAGTTCTTGTAAAGGACTAATAATAGGTAGATGGCAAGACAGCAAGTGTAGTTTATAGTTTTGGTAGCTCAGTGTCAGGGGAGAAATAGGCATGCAAAAAGCAGATGTGTAATCGTTGAAAGCATACACCTGTACACACTTGTACATCTGTCTACCTGCAAGAAATGCTTCTTATGGTAAATGTAAAGTAACATTCTTATGTAGGCATCAAAATTCAACTCTGCATCCAGAAGTCAACAGTCATAAGGTGATAGTGTGTGTGCATGTGTGTGTGTATGCAGAACAGAACACTTTCTGATCTGAACTCTTGAGCATGTCCAGCATTAGTCAAAATATTCCACAGCCAAACTCCTGCTTCTCATTTTTTAATGTTTATTTTTATTGCTTGGGGCCTTTTTTATACTGTGGCTCCCATTCCTAATGCTGTTTGCATGCTTAGCTAGCTAATCTGCTCTCTTATAAAGCCCTGGCAAATTAAACCAGCATTCCTGATTTAGAAACCATGTCCCCAAAATACAATATGGCTTACAGTCTTTAACATTACACCTGCTAAAGCAAGGGAAAAGTACAGGAATATTAAGGACAGTATCTACTCAAAAGTCCCACAGCTTTATTCTGAGTTGGTGTCAAGTGAGGCCCCCAGTTATATTTTGGGGTATCCTTCCTATACGGACTTCACAATTCTGTGAACTCAGATTGCTACTAGCAGAGCCATGTGATCAGCAGTATGATATAAACCCACGACTACTGTTAGCTATATTTTTGTCACTACCAAACTAGATGCAAAATTTGGAGTGGCAGAACCTGCTGTTGGGCTGGGAGGATTGGCTTCAGCTTCTCATTACAACCAAAACTGCAGCATCTGGTCTGCAGTGGGTTGTAACCCACCTGCATGTGGGACTTCAGGGCTCCATCAGTGGACTCCACTTCAGCCATCTCCTTATGAACAGTCTTCATAGTGTGAAGAGCACATGATTTTCTTTCAAATGTACTCATACACTATGCACTTGCCCTCCTCAACTTTGTCTTGATTTCTTCTGCAGGTGCAGTTCTGCACCACAGATCAAAAGTGGAGTTCATTCACAGGTGTCACTGATCTTGGGGAAATAATATGATGATTATGAAACATGAAACATTAAATGAAATTAACTACTTTTAGACAATGTGATTTCCAATCTCTTATGCTTGTGAGAAGTTTAAATACTCAGAAGTATTATTCTGCTTAATTTTGTGCACCACTGTATTTTCGTTGCAAAACAAATGAGATCAGTTAAAACAGATAAAGGTTTGAAGCTACGTCAAATTTGTCACATGCCTTGTTAATTTACACATTTTAAAAAGATGGTACTAATCAGAAGGTTGAACTGAATTTTAATACTCTCGAAGTTTCATGTATTAAAATAAAACTGACTCTCAGATGGTGAAGCACTTGTATTTTTATGGTGACTTTCACTTTTATGGGGGAAAAAAATATTTGAATAGGCTATTTCCTGTGTCTTTTAGCATTTGTACCTGCATATCAAATGGAAAGTCCTAAGAAATAGAAGAAATCTATTTTTTTGCCATACCAGAGGTTCTCACACAGCTTTGAACACAGTGAAAATTAATATGAGCAGTAAAGAATTTTGTCACTTCAGGAACCTGCACAGAAGTACCAGTTAAGAAGCAGCTGCAATGTTAAGTCAAGAAGTGCTCTCTGGTCATTTAGAGGCTGCATTGTTTTCTTTCTGCTTCTGAGGCTGCAGCTCTGATTGATTCTTATTGACAGATGCGACAACTTCTGAGGGAGCCTGTGCTTGCCAGCTGCACATTGCTGTGCTTAGCAAGCAGAGAGATCACTCCACAGTGCAGCTCCTCTTGATATTTTTCCCCCAGGTTTTAAATACTGTTCCAAAGTACACAATCAGCAGAACCTGTGGGCAAAATGTTTATTTGAAGTGGCTGGCTATGCGTGATCAAAGCGTGCTTTAGTTATTAATCCTGACTAAATTTTGACTTTAGAAATTATTCACCATCAAAAAGAAGTAGTATTCTCAGTGACAGAATGTCACAATAGAGGGTTTGCTACCAGGTTAATAAATGAAAATATTATTAAATGTATTAACAAGGAAAAGAAGTAGTAACTGTGCTTTTCTGGCATTTATATGCACCTTATTTCAAAGCCTGCCTGAAAATCAAGACAGCACTTATCTGAGAATAGTGATGGTTCTGCTTTTCAGACATGTGGCATCACTGCAAGCATGCATGAATAAATCTACATTCAAACATGAGTGTTTCTGTCCCAAAAAGTGGCATGGAAGCAGATAGTTGTAAAGTTTTCAAGTGTTCAGTCATGAACTTCCATTTCTTTCAGTTGCACATATTGAAAAATATCTAAACCAGGGCATGTATTAATAACATCATTAATATAATATTAACATAGTTAATATTATATTATTAATACCTAAAACATCCATGTATTTTTTAAATAATGAAATATTAAATATTTCATTTTTAAATATTGAAATGCTTTTGTCTTATCATCTGTATTTTGATGTTAAATTGTTCACATTTTATTTTCAAATGGTTGTATATTAAGTTGCAATCTGATTGCTCTAAGCCCCTGGTAAACAGCTATTGTTTGTATTTAAAAGATCATGGTTTTAATTTGTAACGATAATCTTTGTTTCATCTAAGTAGTTCTGGCATGTGACATAAAAACAGATGTGAAATTTCATTATTTTAATATATTGAGAATATAATTATTTTTCACAGTTTGCTCACTGTGTAGGTAATTAACAACTAAATAGCCAAGATTAATAAGGTTTGTAATCTCTGTAGAAATTAAGAGTTCTTTCATTATCAGTGAGAACAGCCAAGTCTGTAATATGTTAAAAATATAGACACTGTGCTGTAATGTGCTACCATGATGTACTATAAAATAATCCAGTGGAAAAGCAACACTGTTTGTTGACTGGGAATTTCTGCTTCATATAGGTACTGCATTAGTATATAATTTTAAATTAATGTAAGCTAAGTCCAGTTAATTTTAATGTTAATTACAATTATGTTAATTACAATTTTGTTTTGGCTTGTTTTGTGCTTGTGTCACTTAAGGAAGCTTTCACAAAGCCAGGTATATTTACAGTCACCATCGTTCTCCTCCAGTCTTTGCCTATGAAGTGCCAGTGCATTACTTGTCATTCACTGCAAATGCACACCTAGTCTGTGTGGGAGCACAATCTAAAAAGAAAGGGAGCATAGTAGAAAACTTCAAAAGGTAGAAACAAGAAGTAGCTCAGCTGTCTTTTCTGTTCTTTTTTTGATCTGTTGATCAACATTTGGCTTGTCTTTTAGCTCTCTGCTTAGTATGTAAGATGAATGTTAATTCTTAGGAAAGGAAGTAAAGGCGAGAACAGCTGATGTGTTCTGCAGGAAGGAAGAGAAGTGATCTATATACAATTTTTTTCAGTGTAATTTATGAATTTCCATGGGTCTATTCTCCCTGTGTACCTTAAGAGGTATTTAAAACCAAAGCATGTTTCACTTTATTTTAGTGTCCACATCAGCAGAATATTTCAGCTAGAGGGGATTTTGGAGATTTATGGGATTAGAAGTAGAGATCTTTCATTGGGAGTTGCTAGATAACTGGAAATTAATATCTACTTATGCTGTAGTGAGGGAGGGAGAAAAAAAAGAGTTTTAGGTTACTGCTCTGGGTGATTTCCTGTTCTATATCATCACTAGCATAATTGCTTATCCTATGCACAATCCTCTGTTATGCCCAGAAATAAGGTCTGCTCCTTTTGCAGACAGAAGAATGGTCAGGTACCCTCCTGTTGAGCGAGGGAGCCCATATTCAAAGAGGTGGTACATTTTTGCATGTGCTCTTTGATTGTACAAAGACATAGCAAATTTGAATAAGAGAATAAGAATATAAAATCTCCTTCAGTACTTGCCTGTTTGGGAAGTGTGCAAATTGTTTTTGCCCTGTTCCTCCCCTATGCAATATTGGGGAAGCAATAAAGACGAGTGTCAGCTTTTGCTGGGGTAGATCCCTGCCTTTGCTTATCCCTTCATCCTGCATCAGCTAGAAGAGGTATAGGTATGTTCATTTTTCCTAACATCTGAAGCCAAGATACAGAAGAGTGTATGATGTAGGAAAGAGTTTTACGAGACATATTGTGGTTATTGTTTGCAGAGGTACAACCAAATAACAAGGCATCTGCTGACAGCAGGCGCGTTGCTCTTTTTTGCAGAGGTACTTTGTGTTGCTTATCATCTGGGTTTCACTCAGTTTCAAAGACAGCCAGAAGGAGGTTCTCCTTCTCATCTCTTGTGCTCAGACAGTAACAGAGTGGGGGCTAATGGAGATTTTAGTTTAATCCAAACCATAGAAAATTGTTTGGGACCTATACATTCATACGATATGTCTGACTCTAAAACCCAGTCCTAGAGAACAGATTATTCAGAATATAATCTGCTAAAATACTACTTAGGTCAGCTGTATAACCTTGGAGGACGCTTATACCAGTATGGTAATACTAAATGGATATAGCACTCACTGGGAAGTGGCTTCCATAGCCTATGATCCTCATTTGTTACTTCTGTTCCCCTCACAAGTATAACTGAGAAGAAATGCTCTTCTCTTTTCCCTACTCTCAGCAGTGATCAGTGTTTTGCACTTCTTTTCCCAGGACAGACAGTGCAGAGAAAGGCTTGAGATCTGGACAGAAGCAGACTGATAATCTCATACTTGATTTGATTAACTGCTGAATTAATGTGGTGACTGGGCAATTCAGGGAGACCAGGCCAATTTTGGATTCTTCATACACTTGTAGAGTGCATGGTTGGACCTGTAATAGATAAATGCACCCTTTAGTTTCTTCCCTTCCTTCTTCATATGTCCATCCACAATACAGCCACTTCATATACCTGTTTTCCCTAAGATAAATTTTGTAGTGTTAATCTGAAAATAGCAATGCTTTCAACACTCAGTACACCTCTGCAGATAAAGAAAAAAAGCTAGGCAAAACATAAACAAACAGGACCCAAAAAGGGGACTTGTCAGATTTCTTTCAGTTCTGCTGCGTTAGTCTGTGATGCATAATACTTCTCCCTGCAAACCTTGAATTGTTTGTATCCTTAGACTGTCAAAGACACAACATGATTTCAACTACAATGGAAAAAACCTCTTAAATCCTGATTTTCCTTGACTTGCATATGGCAAGGAATAATTAGTCACAGACTAGTAAAATGTTTGTTGTTCAGCCTCAACTGTGTGTGGCAAAAAGCCTTCCATTTCAATGTAAGAATTCAGTGGAATTTTTGTAATAGAGCTTAATGTCAAAGAAGTTCTGTAAGTGTTTGTGTAGAACTAACACTCATTATAGAAAAAGGTAAACAAACAAAAAAGATAGGTGCTAGTAATGAGTAAAGAACAGCACTACAGCTAGTAATGAGTGCTGTAAAAGAACACCCCAAACATACATTATACACTGTTTAGTCTGTGTTTAGGGAGACACTGCTTTGAATTAGGGAAAGGGCTTTGTCTGGAACCTGTTTCTCACACTGATCGGGTTAAAGGAATATCTTTAGGTTAATTCTGAAATCTTGGTAGAAGAGCCTTTGTTAAGCATATTCAGTATCTGCAAATACTCATCAGTAAACAGCAGCATAATTTTTGGATAAAGTATCTGTCAAATTTGAACAAGTAGCAGAAAGCCTGTTGCTTGTCTATAGATATTTGTTCCCAGTCTGTATAAATAAACATAAGCTGGAAAATATAAAACCTCAAATTTAGTTTTTCCCTTTTCTTAAACTAAGCAGGTATGTTGTCTTCTGTGTTCTTCTCTATTTTAAAAATCACTCCAGTTTCTCAGTCTTGGCACTGCTTTGCAGGTTATGTATACAAAACCCACTGGATATTGCTCCTCATATTGCTTTACTGATTATAAATCTGTATTCTAGACATGCTAAGATGTTGTTTTTCTGTATGTGTATGGGGAAAATGTTTTGCTGTGTAGGACTCAGTGATGATAAAATCGTATTTCATGACTTTTCAAGGTGATGGATTTTTTGAGTACTAAATCTCTTGAAGATTTATTTGCTGTAAAATTTCAAGAACTAGACTTATGCAATAAATACATAGCTTTTGTAAGAAGATATGGTTTGGAAAGTGAGGTAAAAATGCTTTGTTTACACTCTGTCTCTTGTTAAAGGGGAATAGAGAACAGAGAATACCCTTGTTTGGATATATTTTACTTCAGGTTAGTTACACAGCACCAAGCATGTGGAGCTCAGAGAGGATCTTGAATTTTTTTCTTTGATGCTGTAAACCTTACAGGATTTTTAGAAGTGATGATTTTCAGCAGTAGTGACATGCATGTAACCTTTTCTGTGCCAAACCCCAGGTGAACATGCACTGAGAGCCCTATCCTCAGAAGGAAAGGCTTCCTGAGAGTGGTTGGAGAGCAGGAAGGCTTTCCCCTGATATTCTGTCTTCTCACAGCCAGGCTGGACAGAGGAGGTTTTCAGAGTTTTGTTTTTTCCCCTGTGGAAGCAGCTGTCTGCAAGACTGCAAATATGGGTATCAGCCAAGTGGAAAGGGTAGCGATGAATGTTTGTGGGGGAAATTACATCCTGAATGTCACTGAAAGTAGAAATTTCCCCTTGGTAAAATCAATTCAGTGGAACTTCAGGAACTGATCTATTCCACACTTCACAGGGTTGTAGTTTATCATTGACACAGCAGTTAAATAATGGTATCTCCATCAATGAATCGCTAGACTGATGTTAGCATCTTGAAGTAATCTACTTAGAAACCAATTGTACGAATGACCAGTAATAGGATGCTCCTCCAATTATTTTCTTATTTCTGAGAAAACAATCTCTGTTAATAGCCTCTGTCATGCATCTGGAGACATCAAAGTGGAACTGAATTTAATGCTTGAAGAATATGTCTTACCCTCTATGGCATATTTCCACTTCAGTATGTTTGTCTACCTCTTGCTTTGAGATTTATGTGCAGCTTTTTCTTCAGTAATATTTATTGATGAAATATTAAGTGGATGAAGTGGGAACTGATGAAAACAAAAATCTCTCTCCCACTCAAGTTAATGGAAAGGCTTGATGTTATAGAAGTACTTGAAAGCAGGCTTAGACATTCACTGGGAGTGGGTGGAATATGTGCATTTGTTAAGGTCCTATAGAGTTGCAGGCCCCCTATTATTCCCCCTCCCCATAGCCACATGTGATAAGAAGATAATTTAACTTAAACGCAGAGTGGATCCAGATCTTTGATGAATGCTGATTATGTGCCCTGTACCCATCTGTCTGATAACCATATTTGGGTATCTCTGTGCATATGAACTGTACTTAAAATTCTTTTTAAGGAAGTCACCATTTAAGGCAACCATAGGCTTCGTAGGCTTGGTACTAATGCACGGGCAACAGGACAGATAAATACCTCTGCTTGTTTCTGCCATTTGTATAAAGTTTGAGGGAAACTGGCAAAATGCCTGTTAGATGCTGTGCTCCTGCAGTTCGAGGTTGAAAGCAGGAAGAGTGATGTGTGAATAATTTTTGGGACGTATGCTTCTTGCTCTAGGCTGCCCCTTTGCACATAAATTGGGGGTAAGTGTAGTGGGTTACCCCCCCCCCCACTCCTCTTGAAGCTTAGATGTGTCATGCAGCAAAGTTATGCTAATAGAAACGTGAAGATAATTTTGCTTTATTTTTCCATCAGTACGGGATACATAAAGGAGAACAAAAGAAGCCAAAGCATTACAATGCCTATGAAGACCAATAGTTACATCCTTGTCAGTCAGTCAGAGCTCAGCTTCCCTGGGAAAGAATGACTTTCTAAAACACTATTATTCCAAAACAGGAGAGGGTACTGATACCTTATATATTTTGAAATCTTATTAAATTTCATTGAAAGCTCATTTTTGTATTGTAGTAAATGAAATTGAAGTTTCACTTTGATTAATAGCCTCCTTCCATTTGGCAGAAACATAAAGATTAATTTAACAGCAGATAGCTTGGATTATGTCCTGTGTTTTATTTTAGCTTTTAATGTTGATCCAATATAATTAATCAACTAGAGTCAGACCTACAGCAACATGGGGTGCATGCTACTATAATTTCTTTCTCCTTTACCACTGTATCTATGAGGTCCTATTCCTTAGTTAATTTAACAGCTACCAGAGGAATATAAGCCATGAAATCATATACAAAACAAAACACAAGAAGTAATGCCTCATTTATTTGTTTTTTATACCTTGAACCCTGCCTTCTCCTCTGTACATGGGAAACCATCACCATAGCTTAACTGAGATGAGAGACTATGGACTTCTAGCAATGGACTTCTGTATTTTCACACCTCATGTGAAAAATCTTTAGCCCTTTGTTTGCTATGGGTAATACGTTCAGAGAGAGATAGAAAATAGGGTTAAAAAGATACTTTGCACATTAACTCTTCTTCGTCTTCCCTCATTAATTGCCAGAGTGTTATGTTATCTTTAAAATTAAGTTCAAGCATGGCTTTTTATAATAAAAATTCTGCTAAGCTTTGTATCCAACACATGTGAATACACTTCAGGTTTCCCTGACTTCAGGCTGAGTGTTTGCAGCCCACACCATCAATTCTCCCCTTGCTCCTTTTCTTGGAGAAACTGCATACAGGTTTTGGCTTTAACTCTCTTGAGTTCTCTGCTTCAGCAATGACTCACATCCAGATCTGCTGCCTATTTGGCCTTGCAAATGTGAAGGCAGATGCAACCAAAGACTGGCTGTAAAAAAAAATAAAAATGCAACTTGTGGATGAGGCCAAAGAGATGTTATGGAGCCCAAAAAAACCCCTGAACATCAAGGAGCACTTCCCCTTAGTTAAAAAGCACAGATTTAAAAGGCAATTTCCTGAGGCCAGAATTACAGAAGCTGACTAATTTGCCAGATGCATTTTGATGTATATACCAGATGCACAGAGATGTTGTGTATGTGGAAATCTTTTTGATGTTCTACTATACTCTTCCTTTCTAATCTGGATTTCTTGAGTTCATTCCTCTGTCAAAACCCTCTACAGTTGTTGCCATTTTGGTAAAAATCAATCTCCTACAGAAATATTTGTTCTTCTGCCTTCTATGTCTCAATGCAGATACTAAAAAGCACCTGGGATAGGCAGGAGTCAAAAAATGGTAAAATACAGTTAATTTTCGAGCTTAATTTCTGTCACTGAAAATCGTTAATTTAGCTGCTATTTTCTGACATGTTTAGCTAAAACTAGTGTAAAATTTATCAATTATTCCAGTTTATCTCTGCCTTCCAAAAAGTAACATTTCAACTTTGAAATCTGATTTTTCATTTAAAATTTTCTTTGGAGAAAGGAGAAAACCTAAACTATAGTTACTTTTAAGAAAATACTATTAAAACATTCCTCTTCTTAAAATATATTAAAAGTTAAAAGATTTTTAAAATGTTGGTTCGTAATTTTAACAGAAGAGTAATTCTTTATCCAACTTTGGTCCTAGACCAACATCACTTCTCCATATGGAATTTCATGTCGCTAGTGAATTTTTTCCAGGTCAGTTTCTGTTGTGTAAAAAACAAACAAAAAATATTTGTCTTTCAAAATTATAAAAAATCTGCTCGTGGGTACTTTCTCAAGGACAACAGCCTCAAAAAAAAAAAAAAAAAAAATTTTGACTTCCAGCTTCTAGTTAGGAAATTTTAATTTCTTTATTTTTAATGAAGCTGGGCTTAAAGCCATGAGGGGACTTAAGAGTCCTTCACAAAAGCACGGATGAAGAGAAAGTGGTTCAAGCATCATTGTAAGCTTGTAATTAGGACATTTGCCTGGGTGGTGGAAGTCTGTAGAATCTGGCTATGAATAAAGCAGAGATGAGACTTGGTCTCATTTTGTTTGTAAGGTGCAGGATGATCCTTCCACTGGATGAAGAGGGTAACACATTTCTTGTTTTCCTCTTCCCCCTAAGACATCTTCTTTTCCCTTTAATTATGTAGATCCTAAATCTACATATTAGATTCTAGACTTAGAATGGAATTCTAAACTTACTGGATTCTAAACTTAGGATGACTTCATTTACACTTAAAAAAGTTACACTAAAATGCCTTTATATAGCATTTTTTTCCTTTTTATATCTCAGAATTTCTTATCTGACTTTGAGTCAAAACAAAATGTCCAAACCCATTTCCTTTAGAGAAAACATAGCCTCCAAAGGTGGTGCTGGTGCATTCTGTACACAAATGGATTTCACAACACCTTTGTAAGCAGATTTTTTTATGGCCCTTTTTCATACATATTTCATGCAGTGGAACTGGGATGGTGGGACCACCCATGTTGTGATTACTTAGTTACTGGAACTTGTGGCTGTGGAAACAAACCAGTGGTTGGCAAACATCAGACTACAATGTCCTGAAAAAATCGTCTTGCTTGGGATCTTCCCAGTTTGTCATTGGAGCTGAAGTCTATTAAGGTCTGGTCACTGCACTGGCTCTCATCATGGTGCTTTTAGTGAATAAAATAAAAAAAGTAATGGTCTCTTTGTAGTCTTTCCCATTGCATCTCAGAGTAGCATCCAGCAGCAGAAGCTAGCAGTAGCATCTGTGAAGCAGTGCTGTCCCCTTGAAGCATTATTCCCTTGCTATTGGCACAAGTAATTTTACAGCAAATCACAGAAAGCCTGTGTAATGTCCATGCAGCAAGAATGACTAGAAATATTTTAGTCTAGAATATTAGACCAAGAATGACTAGACAAAATCATCTGTTACGTGAAGAAAGTGTGATCTTTGAGTGCCTTGCTGCAATAGAGACTAATTATTAAAGTACTTGGCTCAGGGAAATGGTAGAAATTCTTTATATTGCATTTTCAGTACTGTAATAACACTTTCATTCATTTTAATAAGAGAGATACATTAAATGTAACAGGAGAGAATCTATTTTGAGAGCTATTTGTTGCCACTGGAAAGTAATTTTCTAAAATTGGTTGGATAAAACTATTTTAAGTAAATTTAGACTATGCATCTTTACTGGTTATAATACTGAGTTTTCTGAATGGCTCTCTCTGTCGTGTGTGGATTGGTGGATGGTGCTTTTGCATGAAGGCTCTAACAAAATACTGTAGGGAAGGCCAGCTTTTGTTTACTAGACTGGATTTCAGTGTTGCTTGAAGTGTTCACCTCTCTGGTAGCTGTGATGACAAAGAGGATGCTTCAGCTGGTAAAACATGCATGGATTCTCAATCACACTATATAATACTCCCATAAATGCAAAGACTGAGTTTAAAAGTTGTCAGGTTTTGTACCCTGCTGCTTTGATGAGAAAAGCTGATGCAGAGTCCCACTCCTTCCCACATTCAGTTCTGGCAACTGCATTGAGATAACTATCAGGTTTTAGGCATTTTAGTGGTTCCCTTGTTGATATGTCTTAAGAGCTTTATATTATGAAACACACTGTACCCAGCTCCAGTATTTCAGATTAGCTCTTCAACAATCTGACTGTCTTGTCACGGCTTAGTTGTTTGGGCAGGCCAAAAACCAAAGGACAGAACTGTTCTCTGTTATCCACCCCCCCTCTCAGCCTGCCCAAGGAAAAATAAAAGGGAATAAGGATGAAAGACAGAAGATGGAAAACAAGATGGAAAACAAAACTGGAAGAGGTTTACTGTAACAGGAGAAGGGCAGCAACACATGGGATAAAGAACAAAAATACCAATATATACACATATATAAGTACTCAACCCGCTCTCGCTGGTGTCAGGGACAGGTTCCTGAGGGCCCCTTGCTGCAGGGCCGACTCAGGAGAGGGCTCCAGGGCTCTTCCCAGCACCCGATGGATGTGGATTCTGAAGAGCAGCGTCGAGCTGGGGGTAAAGGAGCGCAGGGGAACATCAGCGAAGCACAGAGCGGGCGAAAGAGAGGAGGGGCTGGGGTCTGCCTGAGCTTTATAGAGTGTGGGCAGGGAATGGGAGGGAAGGGACCCCCATGGGTGCTGACCCTCTCCAAGTCTG